>NC_092764.1:26709254-27323629 GCF_047496795.1 Chiloscyllium punctatum
TAGATCAGTCATTCTCTGAGTGCAGTAGATCAGTTGCAAGGAGTCCGGTTTCCTTGAATGGTTCACAGCCGTTGCCATTCATAGCCACCTCATTCAGGGCTGCCCTCTTCAGTCACAGTGAACTCTTGTTGGTGTCCACAATGAAAAGAACGTCCTTTACCTCCTGGGCAGCCTTCAGGAAAACATCAAGGAAGGTGTCCTAAATCTTGCTGCTGGTTTCACCTTGTCTGTGACATTTCCAAAGATAAGTGAGGTTAGTGAGCAGAGGTTGAGTGATGTTCCTGGGTTGCAGAGGGTGAAGTGCTAACCTTTAAGCCTTTTCAAACCCTTCAATGTATGGGGATCCTGGAAAATCCCAGTGGGCTTTTGAACTTCCTGTCCATTTAAATGTTACATTTTAATTACATATGCATATGTAATGAGCTGCAAAAAATAAACAAGCCCAGGAAAACTTGTCCTGCCCCCAAGCAGGAGTTCTTTTAGTTTTTATTCCCATTTCTATATTTAGTCTCAAAAAAAGAGAAAACATTATTCCATATTTTACATGAGATTAGGAGTGGTCTGCATAGAAATGACAGTCTAGTTTAGAGTGATGCTGGAAAAGCACAGCAGGTCAGGCAGCATCCGAGCAGCAGGAAAATTGATGCATTGGGCAAAAGCCCTTCATCAGGAATGAAGGCAGGGAGCTTCTGGGGTGGAGAGATAAATGGGAGGGGGATGGGGCTGGGGTGAAGGTAGCCAAGAGTACAGTATGTGGATGGAGGTGGGGATAAAGGTGATAGGTCAGAGAGAAGGGTGGAGTGGATAGGTGGGAAGGAAGATTGGCAGGTAGGACAGGTCATGAGGATAATGCTAAGCTGGAAGGTTGGAACTGGGGTAAGGTGGGGGGAGGAAAATGAGAAAATTGGTGAAGTCCACATTGATGCCCTGAAGTTGAAGTGTTCCGAGGCAGAAGTTGAGGTGTTTATGACACCAGCATTGCAGTTGTACCAAGGAATCTAACATAAATTGTTCAAACCTTGGGTGCCTTTTTCTATTCTCTTGAGGGATGTCAGCATCACTGGCTGGATCAGCACTTATTGCCTGTGCCCAGGATGGCCTTGAAAAGATGGTGGTGATCTGCCTTCTTGAACTGCATGTGCTCAAGGTACACTCATAATGCCCTAAGGGAGGGGTTCCAGGATTTTGATCCAGTAATAGTGAAGGAACAGAGACCTTTTTCCAAGTCAGGATGAGGAGACACTTGGACTGTGTGCCTCAAGAAGCCTTTCATGATTCAGGTTTGTGCGATTGGAGTAGGTAGATGGTTGACAGGGAAAATATCTTCGTAAGGAATCAAAATATAGATGTGCCACGTGATGCTTTGTAGTTTCATTTTCAAGTCATTGGATGCTAATAGTGCATAAACTATCATCAAATTGTTCAATAAATACATAATATCCATTTCAGTGATTAGAGAGGAAAATGATTTGTTGTTTGGGGGGGGGGGGGGGGTGGTTTCTGGAAGTGAGCATGATAAATCTGATCCAGAGTGGGAGCCTTACCATGTTACCATCGCGAAAGTGAATGAATTTGATGAACTCTTTGCACCAGCTGTTGAAAGCAATGTGTAAAATGCTTTGAGTGTGGCTAAAGGTATCCTTGTTGAATTAATTCTATACACTGTCCAACGTTAACTTAGTATGAATTCCAATGATATATTTTATACACAGTTCAAAGTCCTGGTCACCCACATGTATTTTCAGTTCATATTTTCTATTTGTGAGTTGACCCTCATTTTTTTAGAATGATTTTGACAATTTCAATAGTTGATTTGGAAGTTGCAATCGATAGTAGCAATAATTCTTTTGGTGTTTCATATGTTTAAATTGACTGTTTAATTATGTAATCAGCGACTGACATTGTTATGGCCAAGTGAGGAATGAAAATCGGCCCTTTTCCTTTTAAATCCCTTTCAACCAATTTCAGAAAATATTTTTTATTTCTTTTCGTAGCAGGCAACTATCACTGGTTAATTTAAAAATAGTTAACTAAAAACAAATGAAATAGCCAGAATAGAAAGTTTCTTGAATGGAAGAAAGAAGTGTTAGATTTTAAACCCAAGGTTAGATATCTAATTGCTCACTTGTATTGTGCAGCAAAGATGAAACCAATAGATCTTGAGTTCTCCGTGATCAGTTGTTGTCCAAGGAGAGGGAGAGAGAGTATTCCAAATCTTGCTTACACATCTTTGTTTCTTTGCAGCTGCTGTATTGCTCAGAAACAAACTTGATCCAAAATTGGCTTGCAAATAGGAGGCAAAGGGTGACAATGAAGGGTTGTTTCTGTGTTTGGGATTCTGTGACTAGTGATGTACTACAGCGATCGTGCTGGGATCCTAGCTGTTTTTTAGATACATTAACAGCTTGGATGTGAATGTTGAGTTGTAATTAATAAGTTTGCGGATGGCACAAAAAATGATGTGATGTTGTTAGTGAGGAGGATGGTCTCAGGCTGCAGTCTGATATTGATCAGCTGGTAAATTGGGTAGAGCAGTGGCAGATCCTGATAACTATGAGGAGATTTTGGAGGTCTAAGCAGGGAAGGATACCCAATGAATGGCATGTTCCTAGGGATACTGAAGAATAAAGGGACCTTGGTGTACAAGTCCTTTGATCACTGAAGGTGGACAGGGTGGTGAAGAAGGCATATCGGATGTCGTGTGTAGAATATAGGAGCAAGGAAGACTTGTCACAGCTTTATAAAACACTGGCAAGACCACAGCTGGAATATTATGTGCAATTTTGGACTTTACACAGTTGGCAGGATACGATTGTGCCATAAGACACAGGAGCAGAAATTAGGCCATTCGGCCCATTGAATCTGCTCCGCCATTCAATGATATGTTTCTCAACCCCATTTTCCATCTTTTCCCTGTAACTCTTGACCTCTGTGACAATCAAGGAATCACTGGACAGGGTTCTGGTGGGGGGGGGGGGGGGGGATGGAGAGAGGGAGGGAGGGAGAGATGTAGATTCTGATTGAGGAGGGCAGTTTAAGTTCAGGAGTAAGTGTTTTAGTGGAGATCAGAGAAAAAGATTTTTTTTCACCCAGAGGATGTTAGAAATATAGAATGCACTACTAGAGAGGGGTTTCTTGGCAGGTACTATGTAACATTTAAGAAGCATCTGGATGAGCTCCTAAAATGCCAGGGCATAGTAAGCGATTGCCCAAGTGAAGGTAAATGGGATTAGTGTAATTTGGTGTTTGTTGTTCAGCATAAACAAGGTAGGCTGAAAGGTTTTTTCTATGCTGTGTAACTGTTGCTCTAAGCAGCTGTTCAAAGTGTAAACTCGCAGGGACAGTTCCATTGTTGTTTTTCAAGTTGGATGATCTGCTGTTGACTTGAATGTGTAAATTCCAGAAAGGTGTGAATCGACCAGGACACACAGTTCTGAGTTTCAGTGCCTTTTATTACAAAGTTAATTTTGGCTAAGCCTGATCTTCATTTACTCAGAGTTAGATGCAACCATTTAAAAGCAATATTTGTCCCGTTTTAAAAAGACACTTTAGTTGATGAAGGTATCGGGCATTGAAATCAGGTGATGAAGATGGAGCTAGGAAGTGGGAGTTGTCCACAAGCCTCTAAACAATCGTGGTGGGATTAGTAAACAAACATTTAGTGACCATGTCGTTAAGGTGCTACAGTAATCATGGATAATTTTAATCTACATAGTGACTGGACAAGGCACATTTGTAAAAATACTGTGATGAATCGTAAGTACGCGAAATGTTGAATTTTTAGACCAGTACATTGAAAAACCAACTCAGGAGCAGGCTATCCTAATTTGATTTTGTGCTCAGAGAATGATGAATGAAGAACCTAGTTGTGAAAACATGGCTGAAAGTGTCTATGATTGAATTCTTCATTGAGCTAAGGAGGGAAGTAGTCCAAGCCAAGCAAGGGTCCCAAATCTAAACAAAGAGGAGGAGCTGAGGATCATGGGAATGGCAGTCAGTGTCACCAGGAGGAGTGGGCGAGATGAGGACCGTGTGAAATGCAATCAGTGTTACCAGGAGGAGTAGGCGAGATGAGGACCCTGTGAATGGTAGTCAGTGTCACCAGGAGGAGCGGGCGAGATGAGGACCCTGTGAAATGCAGTCAGTGTCACCAGGAGGAGTGGGCGAGATGAGGACCCTGTGAATGGTAGTCAGTGTCACCAGGAGGAGGGGGTGAGCTGAGGACCATGTGACAGGCAGTGAACGAAGTGGACAGGATGAGGGTATGGTGACTTATGTTCAGCATCATTAAGAGGAGTGGGTGAGGGGTGAGTTGAAGACTATTGTAGAAGAGCAGACAGATTGGCAACTGACCTGAGTGTGATGGGACATGATCAAGATTTTTTTTTTAAGAATTAAAGATAAAATAAAAGCAAGAATCTGTATTATATTTAGTTAAGATATATCTGGAAGCTCAGGCCCATGAATCTGCACAGTGTGGGAAATCCTAGATGGTCCTAGCTCTTGGATGGGCATGTGTGCAGGAGATGCCTCCAGCCAGCGGTTTTGGAGCTTGACCTGTAACTGGAGCATGTTGCTGCATTGATGAGGTTCAGTAATAACACATTTCAGGAGATGGCCACCCTTCAGCTTAAGGAAGTGCAGGCCTAGAGGAAACGGTTGACCTCCAGACGGAAGAAGGGTCTAGGCATGTAGAGAGAATCCATTAATGCATCTTGCACTCAAACCATTTTTTGACGTTGGAAAACTGGGAGTGTTCCTCTGTGAAGTTCAGTCAAGACTGTGAGTGGTCCAGCTTTTCAGGAGTGGGTGGAGGTAAAGAAATTTGTAAAGTGTTGTTGGTAAATGACTAAAAGTTACCTTTATTTCAGATACTTATTCAGAAATCTCAAAGCAATCAAGTACTGAAACAATGATTTAAACTTTATTGCATGTACCAATCAAAATAAGACCTCTCAAGTCAGCTAGTTAAGCCTCACAGCCCAACTTGGCTATTACTCAAATAATGATGGAATCTGGTTAGGATTTCAAGAACAGTGTCTATCTCTGGAAGTCATAAGTTTCAAACATTGTGGTAGTGTTGTTCTTCAAAATTCTGCTGCTGTATTGTTCTACTGTTGGATTCTTAAACAGTTTCCTCACTTTCAAGTTTGTGATATGATATAATTGATGATTCTTTAAGTTCTTTAATGCCCAACATTGATTCCTCTTTTGAAGACCTCAACTCTGTAGCCTGCCTTCTTATCAGAAGTAGCTCTCCTGTTCCTTGTTACATTTGGGGTTAGCCGTCTATTTGAAAACACAGATTTTCCTGCAATTAACCCTTTACTTCAGGACATTCCTTCTGCAAGCAATCTTAATTGCCCATTTGTTACATCATCAAGCCGTGTTATCGCCTCTCCCCCAATTGCTTGCTTATGTTGCTTTTGACTCCTCCTTCTCAGGCTCGGTTAATTAGCATGTAGCTTTTAGTTCCTCCTTGTCCCTTTCATCTCGGGAAACAATTTATTACAGAAAAAGTTTTTGCTGCTTCTTTCAATCCATTAATTTATTAAAGTTCTGAGGTTTGCATTGTCACAAAAAGCAATTGTGGTACAGGGGATTGGTTTGAGAGGAGAGCAGACATGTGCTTTTGGGGATGTAAATATGAATCCAGAATGGTATGTTGCCTCCGAGGTGTCAGAATCAAGATTGTCATGGAGTGGCTACACTGGGCATTCTGAAGGAGAAGGTGAACAGTCAGAGGTCATGGTCCATTTTGGGATCAATGTCTCAGGAAGAATGAGAAATTAGGTCCTGCAAACAGACTTTAAGAGGTGAGGTAAATGTAAAACGTAGTAATCTCTGGATTACTCCCAGTGTCACACCATGGGGAGTATAGGAATTAAAGGATAGAGCAGATGAAAATGTGGCTGTAGAGGTGGTACTGAAGGGAGGGCTTTTGATTCCTGAGACATCAGGACTGTTTTTGGGTAGTTGGGACCTGTATGAGTTGAACAGGTTATATCTGAACAGGAATGGGACCAACATCCTCAAAGGGAGGTTTGCAGCCACTATTGGGATGAATTTAGACTGGTTTGGCTGAAGTAGCAAGTAGTTCAGAGGGGACAGAAGCAGAAATGGAATGAGAATTTAAAGGACAAATGAGTGTGGAAGGCAGAGAAAATGTGGTCTAGATTAGAAAGAAGTGAACTTAACTATTCTAAATGCAATGCACTTTGATGCAAGGAGCTTGAGGAATGAGATGGAGAAGCTAAGAGCACAGATAGGCACTTGGGAGCAGAATATCATGGCTATGAACAAAACTTAGCTGAAAAATGAGCAGTATTAGCAATTCAATGTTCCTGGTGATTGGGTATACAGAGGTAACAGAGATGGGGGGATGTTGCAGAATTAATTAAAGAATCAATTATAGCAGTGAAGAGGGATGATATCTTGGAAGGATCATTAAATAGGTAAAAGTGAATAATGCAAAAGGCGTAAACACATTGTTGATGTGTACTATAGAGAGAGAGGATCAAAAATATAATCAAATTTTAAAAAACATGTAAGAATAGTATGGCAGTAATAGTGTAGGATTTTAATTATCCAAATAACTGGGATAATTCTACTATGCAAAATAAAGAGGGAACAAAATTTTAAATGGCATCCAGGAGAAAGCTTTTAGCTAGTTCTTAGAAAGTTCAATTAGAGGGGAGACACTTCTGGACCTAATATTTAGAACTAAGTCCCAACAGGAATAAGGAGTATCAATGGGTGAGCATTTTGGAGATAGTGACCATAAATCAGTTTGATTTAGAATAGTTATGGAAAGAGGTATGGTGGTCCATGAGTGCAAATTCTAAACTGGGGAAAGGCTAATTTTACGATGCTAAGACACGATTTGGTTCAAGTGGTTGTGGAGCAGCTTCTTACAGATAAAGTTGTGAGAGAGCAGTGGGAGCATTCAAGGAGAAAATAGACAGAGCACATGACAATAAGTTCCTGCAAAGCCTTAACATAAGCGGTGAGTTGTTTGCAATGGAGTTGGTGAATTTATTAAAAGACAGTTTAATACTTAAGGAACAAATGCATGCATTCACATGTTATACTTTCTTTCAGATGTATGGACACAACAGGAAAACTGACCAACTGTGATTAATACATGAAAGTAATGATTGTGTTAGATCCAAAGAGGACTCATATAAAATTGCTGGAAAAAGTAGCACGTCTTAGAACTGGGAATTTTAGAAAAGAATGACAAGAGGTTGATTAAGAGGAGAAAAGTAGGGTCTGAAAATAATTATGAATAGAGTGTAAAAGTGGACCATCAGAACTTCTACAAATACATGAAAATAAAAAAGATTAGTGAAGGCTAATATAGGCATCATAAAGCTGAAGCAAGAGATCAAAAATGGAGAACAATGAATTAGCAGAGCAATTGAATAACTATTTCTGTTCTGTCTTCACAGATACACAAAAAGAATCTTTTTGGAAGTTATAGATAAGCAAGGTCATTTGGGAAAGATGAATTTAAAGAAATTAGTACAGGTTAAACAAAAGTGCTGGAATAATTAATGAAATGGAAAAATGAAAAATCCCCAGGGCTTGGTATTCTAGATCCCAGGTGCTAAACGATGTGACTGTTAAAAATGGGAATGCCTCAAGATGATAAGGTATAGAAACAATTAGGCAATTTGGCCCATCAAGTCTACTCCACCATTTGATCATGGCTGATATATTTCTCAACCCCATTTTCCTGCCTTCTCCCCAAAACTGTTAATCTCCTTACTAATCTAAAATCTATCTATCTCTGTCTTAAATACACTTGGTCTCCATAATCTTCTGCAGCCTTGGTCATTATTTTTCAAAATTATGGCGATTCTACAATAGTCCCAGAAAATTGTATGGTGGTAAATGTTAACCTACTGTTTAAAAAGGGAGGAAAGTTGAAACACAGGAATTACAGAGCAGTCAGCCTCACATCAGTAGTAGCGGAAAATGCCGGAGTTTATTATAAAGAATGTGCTAACAGGATACTTAAAATATCCCAACAGTATCAGACAAAGTAAGCATAGATTTCTTAAAAGGAATTTATTTGACAAACCTGTTGGAGGCTTTTGTGGATGTGATTCGTAAAGTAGATGAGGGAGATTGTGCAATTGCATTTTCAGGAAGTTTTTGATAAAGTTCCACAGAAGAGATCATTGCACAAAATCAAAGCTCATTTGTAATATACTGGTATGGATTGAAAATTATTTGGCAGACAGTAAACCGAGTATAGGGGAAAACCAGTCATTTTTTGAAAGATAGTGATATGTGTGGCACTATAAGGATCCGTACTTGGGGCCCCAGCTAGACACAGCATATAAAAGTAATTTGAATGAGAGAACCGAATTTAATATTTCCAAGTTTGCTGCCAACACAAAATTGTATGAGTGGTGCAAAGGACATCAAGAGGTTTCAGGGTGATTCAGACAAGGTGAGTCAGTGAGGGAAGTAAACGACAGATGCAGTATCATGTGGATAAATGCAAAGTTGTCCTCTTTAGAAAAACAGAATGACTGTGTTAGTTAAATGATGATAGATCGGGAAAGGTTAATACATAATGGGGTCTTCATCTCCCTGTACACTGTTGATTGAATGCAAGCACCAGGTGCAGTAAGTCTTTGGGAAGGCAAGTGGTATGCTAGCTGTCATTGCAAGAGGGTTTGAGTACAGGAACAAGGAAATCTTATTGCATCTCTAAAGGGCCCTAGTGTGACCACACCTCGGGTGTTATGTGCAGTTTTAGCCTCCTGAGCTAAGAGTCTTTTGATGTCCTTTTTACCACGCATACCTGCACAGCTTTGTGTTGTAAGCAAACTTGGAAATGTTAAACTCGGTTTCCTCCTTCAATTTCCTTCTTTGGATACTGCGCCTACCTGGGGCCCCAGGTACTGATCCTTACAGTATCACACTTGCCAGGGAAGTGCAGAAAATGTTCACCAGACTGATTTCAAGGGAAGACAAGTTTGAGAAGGAATTGGGTATTCCCTGGAGTTTAAAAACATTGACAGAGGATCTTATTGAAACATATGGAATTGTGACTGGACACAGTGGATGCAAAGATGATGTTTCTGCACAGTACGCCATTTCAGATTGAACTGAGGAAAAATCTCTTCAGTCAGGGTGGTCAACGTATTGAATTCTCTTCTACAGAAGATTGCAAAAGTGATGTCGCTGAATGTATTTAAGAAATAATTTTTTTAAGAAGCTAAGTGTGTCAAGATTATAGAGTGAAAATAGGAATATGGTGTTGAGCTGAAGGATTGGCTTTGGCCATGTTAAATGGCAGTGTTAGCTCAATGGGCTGAATGGCCTACTCCTTCTATTTTCTATGCTTCTATGAAAGTTAATTATAAATAATCTATGCATACCATTAACATAACAATTAATAATTGTTAATTGAAAATGTAAATATCTGAATATTTTGACTTTAGATAAGGGTTTGTTATTTAATCGAATAACTGATCTGGCAAACTGGACCTTGCCAACTTATTACCGACCCGTTGTTAACAGATGAGAAATCCTTACCCACCACACTTTCAAATAAGTTCAAAACCAGCAATATCATCTTGTCTATAAGTACACTGTGGCTCTAAAGTCATACAGCGTGGAAGCAGACCCATCTGTCCAACCACGCTGGCCACATTCCCAAAAATACTCATCCCACTTGACTATGGTTGCTATTTCACCAAAGCTTTCCTATTCATGAACTTATCAAAATATTTTTAAAATATTGTAACTCTACCTGTATCAACTACTTCATCTGGTACATACGAACCACTCTCTGTGTTAAAAAATTGCCCCCGGTCCTTTTTTAATCTTTCTCCTGTCACCTTAGAAGTATGCGCCCTAGTTCTGAACTCATCACCCTGAGGAAAATGCCTTAATGATTTTTAAATCTCAATAAGGTAACCTGTCAACCGCCTATGGTCCAGTGAAAAAAGTCCAGTCTTTCCAGCCTATTTTTATATCTCAAATCTTCCATTCCTGACAACATGCTGGTAAATATTTTCTGAACCTTCTCCAATTTAATAAGGTCCTTCCTGTAATAGGGCTATCAGAACTTCACACAGTACTCCAGAAGAGGCCTCACCAATGTCATCAACAACCTCAGCATAATGTCCCAACTGCTACATTCAAAGAGCTGAGCAATGAAGGCTAGCATGCAAAATGCCTTCTTTACCATCCTGTCTACCTGCATTACAAATTTCAGAGAACTATGTACCTTACCCCTAGGTCTCTCTTTTATACAATACTACCCTATCATTAATTGTATAAGTCCTGTCCTTGTTTGTATTACCAAAATGCAATACCTCATATTTATCCAAATTAAACTTCATCTGTCACTCCTCAGCCCATTGATGGCAGATCTGAAAAACATTTCCAATGTACCAGAATCAGTTCAAACTAGTTCAGCACTGTCTCATTTGGCTGAAGTTTCAAATCTTAATACTTAGATCTGTCACAATGCTGAAAAGCAAACTCAACTGGCTAAGAAATTATCCCCTGCATTGGTGCAAAATGCAAATTATTGGATCAATTGTATGTTATTCACCATGAATGATGATATTTAACCTGATAATATTTATGTCTATTGCATTTAATGAATGTGAATAATAGGTTCTGTGTAATGACAAATGGGTGACCCTTCAGATACCTCCTGTTTTGCACCTTAGCTGGAAATTAATTTCCAGCCCATTATATTTTCATATGTTGACATTGTTCTGGATTTTTTGTTGCCATCTCTTGCTTCAAATCTCAAATGTCAGTCCTTTACTGAAAGTTTAAGTCCTAAACATCTAGCTCTTTTACATTAAATATGTACCATGTGCACTTCTTGTCAGTGGTTGGTCCACTCTAACTCAAGAAGTGTATTGTGTTACAAACTCAAATGCTTGAGAATAATTTTCAGAATGCATTGGCAAAAATGTTGATTTTTTTTCAAAAACTCTGTCAATTTGAACTTTTCACTTTTTAAAACTTATTTTTATCTTATAATTCCTTCAACTGTGGATCTTGTTACATAGTGATCTGAAGCCAAAGTCTGATCAGTAAACCTATTCCCAGACTTGGCTTTGTGCTCAAATAAAACTAAAACACTGCAGACGTTGTAAATCTGAACTTCTGTGCAGATTCTGCTCTCTGGCTGTAAAGAGGGTGTTGAGAACATATGAAAAGGAATACGAGTAGATCACCAGGCCGTTCAAGCCTCCGCTGCCATTCAATAAGATCATGACAGATCTGATTTTAACCTCAACTCTACATTCCTGCTTATCCCCGATAATCTTTCATACATTTAATAATCAAGAATCTATCTATCTATGCTCTAAAAATATTTAGAAAGGCTGAATCCACTGCCATTTAAGGAAGGAGTAACTTGAAATAACTGGAGCCTTAATTTGTCAATGTCCTCTGTGAGAAATGCATGTCTCAGATTTACAGCTCCCCTATTCAGTTTAGTGAAACTCAGAAAGTCAGAATGGGCATGCACTCACGCCAAACACATTCATTTTGTCCTGTGGCATAATGTGCCATTGGACTAATGTGCTTACCAGGCTGCCATTTATTGATGAGTAATGAATTGTTGGCATTCTGCTTCTCGTAGAATTTGTCACCAAACTACATACATGTGAAGCCCTACACTAAGGCATGGACAGCACTGCTATCAAAGTCACCCTTTGTTTTCAATGCCAATGGGTCATCTAACCCTGCAATAGGTTATGTCATCCAGCTTGCCAACCATTTTTGCATCAGGTATGATGGAAAGGCTGTATTTCAAGAAGATCTTTTTAAAAAAATCATTTATATTTGAGGCTTTGAAACAATTAAAAGTTCAATGATATGCATTTTTCAGCAAGACAGCAGGTTTTCCACATCAAAAACTTTGGATAGTGTGTGCTGTGTGCCAACCTCTGCAGTGTACTTGATCACTAGATCAGATGTCGTGAGAGCATTGCTGTCATGGTAGAATAGTACTTGGTGATGTGTGAAAAGATGTGAGTGTGTGCGGAAGTCAATGAAGGGAACAGCAGCAATAGTGCAAGGCAGTATGAGCTAAGTATGATGTGCTGCACCGATTGTAGGTGAGTGAAGGTTGGGAATGCAGCTTGAATAGTTGGGCTGTGGAAGGGCTGAGCAGAGATCAGCAGAGATAAGAGTTAGGGATCTTACTTTTGCACCATTTGTCAGGTCATTGAACTTTTTTTTACACTGTACCCTGAACTTGTAAGGGGATCCTATTTCTCCCTCAAGCCTCATTAGGGAATACTAACTTTCTTTTCTTTACACCCCTTTAAACCAGCATCAGACTATCTGTCGGTCTTGGCAGCACTTAACTCTCGCTACCATTTAAACTGTTGCAAGGCAAATTTGCAGCTGCCTTGCCAGCTGTTATTTGTGTCAGGAAGGCCTGCTTTTTGCAATCTTCCCACATTATGCAAACTGCCAACCAGTAGCATGATTAGCCTTGGACGTTTGCCCGCTATAACTAAACTGAAGCACGGAAATTAAAATACATACTTAATTGTTCCATGCATTTCCCAATTGAAAATTGGTTTAGAGGAATTTCGTCCCCTGGGTTCTGAAGGTGCACTGCAGTCATGTGGATATTTAATATTGCAATGTAAAGAGACTGTCAATGTTTGTTAATGTCACCCGCAATGCAACATTCCTCGATCAATGGCAAAAATCATTATTTATTTATAGAATAGTTTGTTTCACAATTGATCTTATTAATATTATTCACAACACTACTTAAAATAATAGAAAACTATTTACAAGCAATTAGCAATATTGAAAACACCAACACCTTTCTTTAGTAATGTTGAACTGGACATTAAAATTTGTGAAGTGGTTCAGTGCCTCTGTTTTCTTTTGAAAACACTTGTGTAACAACTAACAGAAAGGAAAGTCTGGCACTGTGCATCTCTTTGAACTTTCTTTTCTAAGGATCCCATGGAAAATCTGGCCAGCATTAATCAGTGATCACATAAATCTTGAAGCTTTTGATAAAATGGAAAGAATAATGAAAATTCTAGGAAAGAAGCAAAAGAATACCTTGATCTTGAAGCGTTTTCCCTCTCAAAGTCTGCACCTGACAAGTACACGCAATAACTGTCTGTAGTAATAATAGGCTTCACAATGGTGCTCTGAACATTTGAAACTTTTTATCAGGGGCGGTTTTCTGAATGAAATACGAAACCACCGAATGGTGAATGCACGTTCAAAGACCACAGAGGACCCTTATTACTGTTCTGCATATGGCATTTATTATATTTTATTTTTCTTTCTTCAACTTAATGTCATGTGTAGATAGGGGTCAAATAAAGTGGTGCAAATGTGTTTACCTTTATAAAGATCTGCGTTTGTCCTGTATTAGTTATTATAGGTCAGCTATTCCAATTAGAAGTTTAATTCTTTTTAAATTTACAATTCAACCAAATTGACAGGCAAGTTATGTTATACTTGGATAGGAGGTACAAAGGCCAGTAAAATGTATACCTTTAAAATTAGAAATGAAATTGCATTGTTGAAGCTAGGTTGTCTACATATCTATCACTAAATCCTTTTATAATATTTACTTGCTGAATGGTATTCTGGATCGTTTGCATGAATCGAAAGGAAAAGATTTGCTGGTAGTCATGCTTCACTTTTAAATACATTTCATGGGCACTTTATTAAATGTTTGACAAACATTTGGAAACTGCTGCAAATTTTGAAGGAGGCAATTTCAAACAATGCTTAGCTACTTCATTTTTGAGCATTTCAGATAAAAGTCACATTTTGTCAAAGATTTTCATCTTGCACTTTTCAGGACAACCCACAAGAATACCAATAAAGAGTAAAAGGCAACACTTATATTGTATGAGAGAAGGGTGCTAACCAGTTGGCGAATGGATTCTGACACAGGCATGCCATGGAGAATGCAACAGTTAATGGTAATGACTGTTACCTGCCAGGATTTATTTAGATTTCAAACTGGTCAGGTTGACTCTGATTGGTTAGGGAATTGTCCTGAGAAATAAACCACAAAGCAGCTGTCATATATTTTGTTGAGTTGAAATAGGTGCAGTGCATGTACATGGTCTTTCTGTCTACAAATTGCTAGTTGGAGACTTCTTTTTGTATGGGCACAAAGTTGAAATGGCTTAATGAACTCCATCATTACGCTTTGAATTCCTAGCTCCAGAACCATTACAGAAATTAAATGTCAAATGAGTGAAGTTAGCAGCTACTTTTATTTATGTGGCATTTATTATGCTTTGCAGGAGCATTACACAACAAGTTATGGCATCAACCTATGTAAGAAAATACTGGGACATGTGATCAACAACTGGGTCAGAGAGGTAAGTAGGTTTGAAGGAGTGTCTTAAAAGAGCAAAGTGAGGAACAGAGGCAGAAAGGTGTAGGAAAGTACCCAAGCAAAATAAGACACAGCTAGCAATATTGGAGCAACTATAATTGGGAATTCAGATGAAACAAGAATTAAAATTACAGAAGTAGGAAGGGGAAAACAGAAATTGTTGGAGGAACTCAGAAGTTCTGATGAAAGGTCACTGATCCCAAAATGCTGACTCTGTTTTCTCTCCTGATGAGTCTCTCCAACAATTTCTGTTTTTGTTTCAGATTTTCAACATGCACATTTATTTGTGTTACTTTAAGGAAGGGGAAAGTTGTGTAGAGATTTGAAAGCATGGATGCAAGTTTTAAAGTCAATATGTTGCTTGTTTGGAAGCCAATGAATAAAATTGTGAATGTTCTGTTTAATTGTTCTGAATGTTTAGATTCATGAGTTCTCCTTAAAGGGAATGCTGGAAGCTGCTGCCAAAAGGACAGAGATGCTTTTAATAAATTAATTTCTGAAGAAATAGAACCACAGGAAAACAGGAATTAGGAAGATCAACCCATCAAACCTCCTCTGTTCAATACAATTACCTTGTGCTTCAACTACACCTAAATCCCCGAAACCAAAAATCTGTCAATTTCAGCCTTGCATGTTTTCAATGGTGGAGCATCCATTATCCTGTGGACAGAATATTCCAATGATTGGTAACACTTCATATGAAGTAATTCCTTCTCATCTTAATCCTAAATGATGGCCTTTTATCCTGAGACTTTGCCCTTGTCTTTTAACTTCTCAGATCAGCAGAAACAATATCTCTGAATGCTCAGCCTATCAAACTCCTTGAGAATCTTTTACATTTCAATGAAATTGCCTTTTGTTCGTCTGCACTCCAGAGAGTAATGTCCCAATTTACTCAACCTCTTAAAATAATGCAAGCCCGCAATCCATGGCCCAATCTGGTAAGCTTCTGCTGTACCATCTGGACTGCAAAGATATCCTATCCTAAGTATGGAGACCAAAGCTGCAAGAGTATCCAGATATTTATCTCACTAAAATCCACTAAAGTACAATTGTGAGTCTTCTTTCTGTACTCCAATCCCCTTAGCAATACATGCCAAATTCCACCTGCTTCTCTGGTTGCTTGATGAATCTGCATCCTTTCTATGTTCCTTGTGTGAGCACACCCAAATCTCTCTGAACATTAACATTTACAATTCTCATGTCTTTTTAAAAATGTTCTGCTTTTCTATTAAATGCTGGGGTTAACATAATAGCTCACCAATATTCCTGAGGACTGGAGTGGAATTGGAATGCCCAATCGCTTTCATTGTTTTCCACTTTCATTCAGGTGAACTCCAAGACAAAAGTTCAAGGTATTAGCAACTTTTCACACGTTTTGCACCAGAACTTAGGAAGTGTTGAATCTATCTTTGCCATCTATCAATGTATTCCAGTTGTACAGTATGTATGTTGAATGTTGACATGAAAGCTGAAGAAAAGCAAATTGATGATAATTTGTCGAGACTGAAGGGCTCCTTTGGTGGTATATTTCAGATTGCAGCTGTTAAGGGTAACTATTGTTCATTGCCTCTCATCCACCATGAAAGCTACAGACACCTAGATGAGAGCTATGCCACTATTGTAAGGTTAACCTTGCAATTCACGTGTGGCAAAATTTTGGTAATTCAACAGCAGCTGAAAATTCTGTAATGATTAGGTCATCAGTTGAAATAAGAAATTATATGATATTAGAGTCCAAATTATATCAAGTGAGTACACATTTAAACTTTACGGGGAGTGAAATTGATTCACGGCAGTAACATGGAAGATTTTGCATTGTGTTCAATTTTTTTCAAGAGGTGTAAAACAAACCATTTTGTGCTATTTGAGTTTTTGCAATTTAACCCTGTGATTTTGTTCCAAGTTTTGATTTTTGAAACAATGCAGGCAGAGTGTATCTTATACATGCTGGAATGCTGAATTTTTACAAAGTGGGCAAACAATAAAACAAGTTGGATTCAAGCTAGTCAGTGAAGCAGAAATCAAGATACCATTTTTTTAGTGAATAGAGTTAGATATAGATACTGCTCAGTTTTACAGCCCCTTCCATACTCCTGTCCCATCTATTCCCATTTTAAGATAGTTTCTAATCAACTTATCCAAATATCTTATTACGGGTGGGACTTAGACCTGGGCTTCTTGACCCAGAGGTTGGAATACTACCAGTACACCACAAGCTGTTTTCCCTTTATAAAACTTAGAAATATATATTTTAACCTATTTTTCTATTCAGCCTGTTCAGAGATGTTATTACATATCTTTGGAGCGTGTTGGACTTGAACCTGGGCCTTCTGGTTCAGGGATAGAGACAGTACCACTGCAATAGGAAAGGGTCCTTTGTTCTCCCTTTACATCTACCCAGCTCTCTTCATAAAGAAAGGGATCTTGATTTTTGCTCCATTGACTAGCTTGAACCCAAATTGTTTCATTATTTGCCCACCTTGTAAAATGTCAGTATTCCAGAATGCATAAGATAAACTCTACCTGCATTGTTTCAAAACTTAATGAAGCAATTAACCATAAGCACCTGCTAAACCACATGCTTTGTCATTAAGTTGTCCTATTCTCAATACTCGAATGTGCATTGAGCTACTATTTTTCTATACTATTTATATGTATCTATACATTTTTGAGAAGATTCGTAGCTCAGCTTGATGATAAATATGTAAATTAGTTCACTGAGATTAAAGGTTTGTTTCAGACGTATCACACTCAGTAACATCATCGGTGAGATCAGTGAGAATTCTCACTGATGATGTTACCCAGTATGGTGATGAAATGTGAGATAACTTACATACATATATCTATACATTTTATTCCTTACGATCTCCAAATTTAAAGTTCCAATCCAAGTCTGTAAAGCTATCATGAGTCTTTCCCACTTTACATGTGTAACTTCTTTAGGTATGTATCCCCTTCCAAAAGCTTCAGTTCTCTAATTACTCTCTGTTGTACAGTTCCTTCAACTTCCACCCCACAATTTGGACATAGCTATACTTGGGTCCTTGACCCTACTCTCTAGTTGTCTCCTCCCTAAACTATTCTATATCCCTTCTCATTCCACCTTTGAAAGTCCATACTTGGCAATTTTCCTAATTTCTCACTACTTAGTCCATCTCCTGTTTCCAGACCTATACACAATTGTTAGTTCTGTCAATTATTTCAGCTCATTTTCAGCATTTCAAACTTAAGTTGCTTGTATGCACGAAACTAACAGCATCTACAAATAATGATTTTAAATACATCTTCCTGACTATTTTGAAACACATTATACCAGTCAAGTTCCTCTTAAGGGTTATCAAAAAAACATATAAGATGTTATGTTTAATACAATATGCAAAGATATTAACAGGTGGATGGATACCTGATGTTAGTTTTCCCAATCCCAATGATTCAGCACCATGGCCAGAGTGCAAAGTGAACTTTGTGAATGTTGAAGTCAATGTAAGCCCAATATCCCTAGATTAGTTATGTGCGTTATTTGTAATTAGTGCTTCTCCTGGTCTGAGCTTGTTCACAAGTTAGAAATAGTCTTTATCTATAGCATTAGACCTAGTTTCTCCACATTTAAAGTGGGAATCACTTTCTTCCTGCAAATGTCCTGCTCACTTGCTTAAAAGGTAATGGAATCAGAGGATGGATGTGGTTTATCTTACTAAAACTGTTAGGTATCCACAAGGAGAAAACAGGACCCTTGATTTTCAATCATCTCATAAGAAGGCACGGAACTGAATTCAATACATTTAGTAGCATGTAGACTAGTGGCCGAAAGAATGAACATGATCACTGCTGCTTTGTCATTAAAACCCAACTGCTTCCCAATCATTCTTTAAGGAGGGGAGCTTTTTTGAATCAATGTTCGATCTGCCTGTGATGCTTGTTCATACTTTATTGTTTAACCTTAAAACCTTCAGAAGTAGTTCAGCAAAGTACTTATTTACGTTAACAACACAACATTCCCTACTACTAATAAAATGCAACCTCACTAATATTGACCAAGTGTTAGGGTTTAGAAAAATGATTCGGACTTCTCAAGGTGACAACATGATTTTTTTTGCTGTCATTAGAAAATGTGCCAAATACCCTGCACCTAGCTGTGAAGGAGTCCATTCCCCACATGCTTTCTCATTACATAATTGTACAGTCCACATGCAGTGTTTGGTGCATTCAGTGCTATCTGCAGTGGAGTTCCCAGCATTAGAATCTGTTTGTCAAACATCTATTGGATAAGGTGCTGTCAAAACCCTAAACTTGGTGTTAGACCCAGTCTAAAAGACTAATTGTTGATGCCTGTAGAGAGCTATGCTTGTGGACAGCATTGGCTTGAATACAGAGACACAGACCAATGTCCAAATCAGTTTCCCAGCAAGCTTGTCTTTTCCATTACACCAACAAGATGTGAAAATTGGAGTTCATTGCACATTGAAGGCTTTTATATGCAGAGATTGTAGAAAACAAGGTTCTAAAATTTTCACATGAATTGTAAAATAACGTTGGTTTATATTCTTTGCATGAGCCATATTATTCAAATCATAACCCACAAAGGCCCAAATTTTACAGTTGGTGGCAAAGGAATGGGCACTCATTACCAACCTTAAGGAAATCTGCCCACAAAAATTAAGTGACTTATAGTGTAGTTTTTCCCTTTCCCAACAAGTCAGTTTGGTGGATTGCTTAGGATGCAGCAATAGTAATATCAGCAAGCCAATCAGATTGAAGTATTCACACACACAGCAAACCTGAACGATCAAGACACTTAAAAGGAAAAAAAAATTATAATTGACTTGAAATAGAAGCTAACATATACACAAACCTCAAAACAAGATTTTCATTGGGCTATAGCTGTTTTTATTGTAACAGAAAATTTTGACATTCTTCAAACACCAAGTTAACTTCTGAGAGCCAGAAAGTGTACTTAGCAGTAATTATGAAGTTAATATGTCATTCAAAGAACAAATTATACTTCATTCAACAAAGTAAACTCTTTGAAGGGTTATTACAGTGAGATTAACTGCATAAGAATTGAACGCTCAATTCAATTGATTTCCCATTGATTCCTGTCTAGAGTTGCTTCAGTAGCCTGGAGAAGCATAGAATCACTGATGGCAACTTCAGGATTTCTACATTATTCTGCACATGTGCAGAATTTTGAAGTTTGCTGTCAGTTTCAGTGCAGAAATGTTGGTGAACACTGTCAATTTTGCCATCATTATCAAATTCCAGGCCAAATTATCTACTGTAGGTCTCAGGAAAAGCAGGACTTGGAAGTTTCAAGGTTTGGGTGAATGCTTATTAAGCCAATGCTCCTGTTACTACAGAAGCAATGAACTTAAAACAGATATTTTGAGTTTAACATTCGAAACTTCAGGACAGCAGATATATGTATCGCGAAGAGTTTTTCAAGGAGCTTGGCTTATCTGAGCTAAACAAAAAGCCTTGTGTTTAATGCTGTGAGCTAACTTGTAATCAAGTTTTCAGCTGTCTTAATGCCTTATTTTACAGCCTGTCAAGCATGCTGAATTCTTTTGTCTGATCAAATAACCTCTTTAATGTCATACATTATAGGATTTTTTTGTCATGACATTGCGTGTCATAACAGGCATTTTTAATGTTTCTTCCATGTCAAAGATGCTGCATCTGATTAAAATAAGTTGTTTAAAAAAAAAGCTGATCCTAATGAAATCAGAATGTTGTGCCCTCTGACACATTACTTCATGTTCAGGTCTGTTCCCTGCTATGACTTCAGTCATATCCTCATTGTTATTTCCTTTGCACCACTTCTCTCTCTCCCCAGCATCACTGCTCCATAGAAATTCAATTGGTATCAAAGTAAACTTCCCTAAAGTACTTAATTGTGAGTTGTCACCAACAGCTGTAATATGATAAGACACCATTGTATTCCTGCCCAAATATTTTAAAGCTAAAAATCATCCAGTCAGGATACCTTCCATGTCTGTCTGCCACAGTCTGCACTCTCATGAAATAACAAATAACAAACTTCAACTTCAGACAACAGAAAAGGTTTCTGACTATTAGTTACACGAAGTGAATGTAAATTCTTAACTGATGTAATCAAGAAGGTCATAGAATTTTAATCGAGGTTCAATAGAAGGAAAATAGATGGTTAATGATATTATTTTTATATTTAACATGTGGCAAAATCAAAAGACTATAAGATTGACCAAGTAGTACAAGGTGATATTTACAGAGTAAATGCGTTTGGGGAAGGTGATCTTTACCATTTATGTTTTAAAGGGCAGCAGTATTTGTTTTGAATTCTGTATCTCTTTGGACAGTGGAAGTGTTTTTTATGAGAGTGGTGACAGACGTTGATCTATAGATGCAACAGTACAGATATATAGGTGGAGATAATTGACACTGAATCTCTCCTTAGGTAGCTCTCCACTTAATTTTCTGGTCAGGTTTTTCAGTAGCATGGAAGCATCTTGGTTCTTGGTTTCAATGTTAAAATGAGTCCCTAGAGTTTAACAGCACAAATTTATAAACCATCCCATACAAAATGGACATCCAATGTTTAAGCACTCAGTTGTGTTGTGTGAAAGTGTAGCTGAATTGGTTTCTTATGGTTTTCTTGCTTGATTGTATTTTCACATTTTTCCCAGACAGCTCACAGACCTTCGTGATGTTGCCAGAATTAACAATCCCACTGGAATTAGACTGTATGTGTGTTTTTGGGATGAATACAAAGTGGACAGGGAGCAATGATGGAATGTAAAGCAGATTAGACTGCACCATAACCTACTATCAGTACTTCAGTAGGCATTTACTAACAGAGGCACCCCAAGTTGGAATCTCTGCTGCAGATACTGAGTCACCAGTGAATAGAGACTCAACTAAGTCAACTGCAACAACGAAAACTGTAGGTAATGTGGGTCATGCAACTGGTATAGGAAGCAGCAGTGAAATTACGCTGTGCCCTGAATTTCTCTGCTTTGCTTCCTTATGGGAATGTTGTTAATTATCATTATGTGTACCGTGCATCCTGAATGGTATTACCAAGTTTGCAAACACTTTCTGCACCAACAAGTCCACAATATGAGCCATGAAAGTGAGGGTTTAAATGTTATCTGACTCTATCCCTTGGCTAAAGAATTGGCTCTTGTTTTTGAACTATTATCACATTCTTGATGAAGGGCTTATGCCCAAAATGTTAATCCTCCTGCTCCTCAATGCTGCCTGACTTGCTGTGCTTTTCTGGCACTACACTTTTCAAGTTTTGAACTATTATGCCGGCTTTTGAGTTCTCCAAGACATTTTTATGATCCTTTGTTTTTACAAATGTTAACAATGTCTATTGGAAATATTAGAAATATTAGTCTTTATAAAACTTCCCAATATTTCATGTGCAGCCACTTAACTTTAAAGCGCCTTTGAAACATTTAATTTTAACCATCACTTATTCCATCCCACAAATCTCATTTCTTTGTACATAATGAGTTTTTTTTTACACACAGTATAACATTACACACCTTATAAAACAAAGTTGGCCAGATTTTGCCTAAAAGTAATGATAAGATTCACTGTACTCACCATGATTCACTAGTGACTGCCAATGAATGTGAAAATCTGGGATTTGGTGTCTGAGGTGCCCAAAATGTATTTGTAAGTTTAACATTTCTGTATGGATGATGTGCACATCAAACTTACAATAAAAATATAGAGTTTGTCCATTTCAGTCCAAATATTCTTTTAACCATGTGGTAAGTCTTAATTATTGCCAAGCAAATGCAAATTCTTTGGACTGAATCTTACCAGAAATTGGCCAATGTCATTTTCACCAAATTTCGTGAAAGGTTTTTATCCAGGAGACCTGGTGGGTTTTCTCAGACTACTGTCACAAAGTCACCTCATCAATGAGCTACCATGGCACCCTTCTCATCCAATACCAGCTGAATTTTCCAACTCACCGTAGGCAGAAGGACTTGACACTGCTGGGATATCCTGCAATCTTTGGTGCCAATGCACTCTGTCCAAGTGACATCTGGGTCTATTTTGGACATGATGCATGGTTTCCAGTTTCTCTTGGAAATAAGTCCCTGACAAACAAAAAAGAAATGATGGCAATAGGTGTGGTGGCCATTCCATTCTTTCTGAATATGAAATCTACTCCAGCAGCTCAATAATGGTGCCCTGCAACATCCTTGACTGCCTACACTGCCATTCTGGGAACTGTAGAAAGTGACAGAAATATCTATAGGTCATTCTCCTCTATCTCTTTGGGGGAAATCTTGCTGTTGCTTCTCTGAAGACTATGCAGCAGCTGCAGGCTATTGGTCTTCTTTCTGGACTTGCTAACAATGCTCTGTCCTTCAGCTCTATCCTTGCCTATGCAGCAAGACAAGGAATCCAGCAACTGTGGTGCCAGTCCAAGATGTGTGAGTCTATAATCTATGGGAAATGTTGGAAGTGAAACACCATTTCAGTCACAATACTCTTGAGCCCTCACGTCAATCGTAATGAAGTATTATGTTTCGCCTTCACACAATGCGCCATGCAGCTTCACAAGGAAGCCAATGTTAAACATCAAATAAGTAGTTCTGAGCTATGTAACTTTATACAGACATAAATTGCAGAACCAAAGTATTGATGCCACAATGGAGGAATGAAATAATGTAATTAATCCACTGTCATAACATCCCTCCCAACAATACATCTTTGACTATCATAGGACTCGACATTACATGCTTACAGTTCAATGTGTGAATGTGGCAGCTGAAAAGCATTGTCTTCCAGTATCAAATATGGAATGTGATTTGAAAAATGGTAAACTCAGGAGAGACTCTTAGTAGTGTCTGATTAGATTTGCTTACTTATCTTGACAAGGAGGCAGTAAGTATAAAACTATGTAATAGTCAAATGTGTTTATTGGAATTAGGCTTTGCTGACCATCTCAGCATTTACTGTCCATCTCTAATTGTTCAATGGGCAGTTAAGCATACATTGCTGTGGGGCAGGAGTCACATGTAGACCAGACCAGGTAAGGATGCCAGATTTCCTTGCCTAAAGAGCATTAGTGAATCAGACAAGTTTTTACAGCAATCAACAGTCATTAGTATTGGGTTAGCTTTTATTCCAGTTTTGTAACATTGAATTCAGATTTCACCATCATCTATGATGGGCTTCAGTCCCTTGACTCCAGACCAGTAGCCTGGGATTCTGGATTGCTAGCCCAGTGACACTATCAATATATCACTGGCAACCTCTCAGACTGCTTGAGACCATCATTTTTAATGTTCCTTTTTTTCAAAAAGAATTGTCTGTAAAGAATTACAATTAAATGCCTGACAGGTGGCATTTCTGAATCATTGGATGCATGATGAATGCAATTGCCCTTAATAGAGCTTGAAATTCAAAGAAAATAAGTAATTTATTCTTCCCACTCTGCATGTAGTGACAACTATTTTGGCTTGTTATTGTGCAGTTGAAGTTGGATCAGAGATGGTAAAGTTTTAACTTTGTGCCCTTGACAGTGACTTGTCATCTCCACCTGAGATACAACATGATTCCCATCATCCTAATTCTTCATGTTTGCTTTTGTGTTGCTGTCACTACATTCCTTGCCCATTTCTTTTCAGCCCCTTCATATAGCCATAAATAATAATTCATGAAGTCATTGCAATTTACCCCTTGAATTTGTGTGAATTGCCACGTCCTTACTTCTCATGTAGAGGCGAGAATAATTGACACTTGCAAAACTATCACACTCTCAGAGACCCCTTGCTCCTCCAAAGCTCTGTGAGATTCAACACTTCTATCCTGAATTCATCTTTCCTTCAGCAATCCAGTTCAATGAACCCCAACCACAGACACAACCTTCCCATTCTTCTCGAGACTCCATTGACTTAACCCTGATAAGCCCCCTGACCACCAGTCCCCAGATCCCTAGAACTGATTGTGGCCAAGCCGCGAGATTGACTTAGCAAGACTTGTTGATGCCCACTCACATGAATGAAAGGTGGAAGAGGATGCTGGGAAGTTGTGGCAGTGTCTGAAGTCCTGGAGGAGAAAGGAGCACTTTGCTAGCCCCAGTTAACGCTCTGAACATCATGTTGGGAATTGGACCCTACAGTTTCTTAGGGCTGGAGAGGACAGTTGGGAACTCCGCACACAATGAGATGAGTTTGGAAATGAGGTAGTCACTGTCATGAGATTCAGAACTCACAACTTAAACATCGAGGGGAAAATTTGAAGTTTATTTCACAACATTGAGAATCTTTCTTTATTATTTCATTGTATTTTCCAACTTTCCCAATATTGTCCAATCTGTTCAAGGGAGCCGAAAGTTCCAAAATTCACCTTCTGTTTTGGACAATCCATTTGTCAGTGGTCTCATTTCCTTTTTTTTATATACAGATGAAAATTCTCTCTTTTTTTTACAGTCTTGTTCTTTCTCAAAGAAAGATCTCATCCCTAGCTGAAAAAGAAAGCAAAATCAAATGTAGAATTCCCAGTTCCAAATCCATTCACCATTACTGCACAGTGCAAAACTATCACGTTTGCTCCAAGGTGAGGCATTCTACCTCATATCCCCAGTGAGAAACAAAAATGTTTTTATTAAAACTAACGTAAGAATGATAAATCTTAACCCTAGGTGCAATCAGCAGTATAATTGCATCACCAATTGTGCTATGTCCGCTGTGGGTAGTTCTGAATAGTGTTTTGTGACATCTCCCCAGCAACAAAGTACAGCGATATTTAGATGTGTAGCGCTGCATGTTATTAAAGAGGTGTTGAACATTATGAGCAAAATTTTCTCCTTCAGCAGAACTGAGGTTATTTATAGCAAAGCATGCATCACATCCACAAAATTTCTGACTTCCAATAGCTGGTATTTTTAACCTTTAAATTGGGTAGCAACACGGAAACCAAACTCTGTTGCTATTTCATGGTTTGCACACTAGAGCAGGATTCTGACCCTGCAAGGTAATTATAGAACCCTTTTTTTAAAAACATTTTTGTTCAGCATATGTCCAAAGCTTTCCGTTATGTCCTGTTAAAATTAGTTGCTTCTGAAGTACAGTTTACCTTTAAGAAATAAATATGTTTTTGTTTAAACTTTCACCATTGGTGTTTCAGGAAAATATAACTGGATCTTTTCAAAAGTCTGCTCTTGAGACAACAAAGTAACTTTGCTCAAAAAATGTTTAAATTGCCTGTTTGTAAAAACTAAGCAGTTTGAATAAAAGTAGAATGGGATGACACTTTGCAAGATTCCAATTCAAATTGACAGTTTGAATCAATCAATTTAGAGATTAAAAGAGTAGATTTGAAGTCTGCAAATTAAGTTCCTTTTTTTGGTACCACAGCTGCCATTTTGCTTCTAAAATGTTATACATGGTGTACAGTAACTCCTGGTGCTGACAACATCAAACATCATTTTACTGAGGGCATAAGTGCACATGCAAGGAACATTCATCAAAAGAATTCAGAGCAGGCAGATTGCGATGTAGCACTGCATTGATCCATTTAGGAGTTTGACACTCCAGCTAACATTCTCGCCTAACTTTACACTGCTGAAAATGCATTCAACACCAGGAGACCACCAATCCACCTCAAGCCAAACCATTTAAAGGGATAATTGACTACATTCAGGATGACTGCTGATTAATTTCTGCTGTTTTGTGCTTAAACTGTAGATTTTTTTATGGCTCTTAGAGTTAAATAAAGTTGCTGAAGTGTTGCAGTGTGTTGAATTACATTGTCCTCACTTTGACCACTTTCTTCCAGTCATGAGTTCAGTAATGGTCATTATTTCTGGACCAAAGCATGAAATCTGCATTTGCTGCAGGCATCATTTAGAACAGGGCAAGAATGGCATTACTCATGGCTATGAAACTTCGACACTGAACCTTCGCGTGTCGGACTTCTTCCAGACTGGATAAGTTAACCTGTTCCTAATTCAACATGGGAGGAGTTTAAGAGAACATATAAGAGGGAAACAGGTTTGAGGGACATTTGGTAACATTCTCCATTGTGTGGAGTGCAAGCAACTGCATGAATTGCACTTTGTATGTTCTTTCCCTCTTTGAAGAACTGTTCTTTGAACTTCCCTTTATATTCTAAATATGAGGCCTGGTGTCTGCAGCCACTTAATTAATATTGATGGCCATTTTTGGCTATATCAGTTTTCTTTGTTAAAGTATGTTTTGGAATTACAAGTTATAAATGTCCATAATACTTCAGAGTGTTAAGGACTAGGCTAGACCACTTAAAACATTCTTAAACAGGCAGCTCAGACCATAACTTTGCAATTTGTTTAGGTAAGTGTACAGTGAAAATTACCCAGAGTAAGATAGCGAGGTTGACTACTAGATTTTAAAGCAGACAAAATTTTATTCACAAAATTACACAAGGAAACACAAAAAGCAGAATAAAGAACTCCTACAGAACTCAATCTATCCAGCTAGATTTAATTACGCTCTTCCAAATATATACAAAAGTCCAAATAAGTAAACTCCCTTTAAAAACCAGTATAAATGGAGCACATGCTTACAGATTGAAGTTGAAGGGCAGTAAAGAGAGAGAGTTTCCACACAGCTCTCTGTTGAACTTCCAACCAGCTCAAGACTGAACTAAAACTGCTCAGCTCAGCTCAAGAGCTGACAACTCTCCTTTCGTTCTACAGGTCACTTCTAAAACATGACCTCTTTGGCCTGCAGTCTCATCTGTTTACATATAAACAAAAGGACTTTCAAAATCCTTTTCATTTTTTTAACAAACCAGAATGATCAGAGTCTGGCCTGGTTTATTGCCCCTCTGAAAAAACGAAGGGCAGAGTCTCCTTGAGCCAAGGAACAACTTTTAGAAATATAAGCTCTTACCATGGTCATGGTAGTTATGACACCACACAAGCCCTTTGGAGTATTGTTATGCAGACACAATGAACCGAATGACTTCTCCTGTACCAAACAATTGCGTGAATCTGAATCTACCGTGATGATGGCAGCATCTGAATCATTATGGTACAAAGCTAGGTCTGAGTTTCTACTGCTCATGCTGCCAATAGAAGGTGAAACAATGACCAACAATTATGGTGATCAGTTCTGAAATTATTCTCATTAAGTTTTCCTTGTTTGTGCTGCAGATATGCTCTGTGCTCTACACAATGACCTTTGTCAAATGGTGTTGAACTCCTCCAAGTGTCATAATATTGACCATAGACTTTCTTACAGGTCTGCCATATGCCAAAACTTTCATTTTGGTTCAAAGTGACTTTTTTTGTTGGCAATCTAAGCAAATTTCTTACCTGACTCATCAAGTGTGATCTCACTGTCTGATGAGCAGCTATCTGATTTATCTTTAACTTATGCCTATCTCTACGATACTGAACCCTCGTGTCTTCCCGCACGCAGATCCTTCCTCCATACTACTGGCTAAAGCTAATGCAGTGTCAGTAGCTGACACCTTTTTTCTTCATCATTGTCTCCTTGCTGTTTCATCTCTGCCTAGTCAGATCACAGCTCATGGGTAATCAGAAAGCAGAAAAGCAGAAGGGGTGCATTGTAATGAGTGGGGTAAGAGCAAGAAGAAGACGATTACACCATATGCAGCTTGGTAATAAAATGAGTTTTAAGGACAAGAGGGAAACCAAATATGAGAAAGAGGTTCATTTACAAATGCATCATTCAGTTTTAATGCATTCAGCCTCCAGGTTAACTCCTGCTTCAGTTGAGAATACTCCAATGATCGATAAATACATCTCCTCCAAAGTTGTAGGGATATGCAGCCATGTCTGTATTCATTGGTTTCTGTACAGGGCAGAGTATCATTCTTTTAATTTGAAGCCCTCCTGGAGGCAATTGCATTCATTATATATCCATCTGCTTGTAAAGGTCTCTTTTTATATCTTTCTCCTCTCACCCTAAACCTGTACCCTCTAGTTCTGGACTCCCCCACCCCAGGGAAAATCCTTTGTCTATTGACCGTATTGATGCCCCTCATAATTTTATAAACCTTGATAAGGTCACCCCTCAGTGTCCAATGCTCCAGAGAAAACAGCCCTAGCCTATTCAACCTCTCCCTATAGCTCAAATCCTCCAATTGTGGCAACATTCTTGTCCATCTTTTCTGAACCCTTTCAAGTTTCACAACATTTTTCCAAAAGGAAGACCAGAATTGCAATCAATATTCCAAACGTGGCCTAACCAATGTCCTGTACAGCTGCAACATGACCTCCCAATTCCTGTACTTAATACTCTGATCAATAAAGGAAAGCATACCAAATGTCTTCTTAACTACCCTATCTTACTGCAACTCTACTTTCAAGGAGCTATGAACCTGCACTCCAAGGTCTCTTTGTTCAGCAACATTCCCCAGGGCCTTACTATTAAGTGTATAAGTCCTGCTAAGATTTGCTTTCCCAAAATGCAGCACCTCGCATTTATCTAAATTAAACTCCATCTGCCACTCCTATCCTTTGTGTAAGAATTTCCTGATTTCAATCCTAAAGGCCCTAGCTCCAGTTTTACAATTGTGTCTTGTTATAAACAACAGTGTAGATCTCCACAGAAGCCAGAGAGGTGGTCATCTAGCAAGAAGACCAGCTTCTAGAAGTGGGACTCCCCCCATAATCTTCCATCATTTGGTACTTAGTGATTGCTGCACAAATCCCACAATACGGAACATACCAAAGGATGCCATGTTGTCCTCACTCTCCCATCAGTCTTTAATGAATTGCTGAACTAAACACAAGCCGGTCCTTAAACCAAAGGTTACATTTAGTTACAAAAAATACATTAGTTTTTGAAAAAGTCTGCATGTTTTCAAAGTGGTGCCCAGAGAGATATACACAAATATTGGCCCAGAAATAGGGCTATCTCGGACACCTTCCTTTTTGAAATATTACCTTGAGATCTTTTATATCCACCTGAGAGAAAAGACATGGTCTTAGTTTAATATCTCATTTGATGGACGTATTTCTGACACCAAGTGAGTGGCTTTACAAGAAAACATTTAGATTTCTGAGATGTTCTTGGGAAGCTACAATTCATAGAGTTTCTTATTGAGGTATGATATTGACCACATTGTGGAGCCTTTATGGTTTATTCTGTAAAGGTAAAACATAACATGATGCTTTATTGCAATTGATGTGAGGTCTCAGGAATATGGTGAGTGAAATGCTGTTCTACTTCTGACTTTCCCCATAGATTAATGGCTCAAGCATCTGGTGCGGGCATCACAGTTGCTGCATTCAATATGGCATTGCTCCATTGGTGAAGGAAACATCTGAAGTGAGAGCAATTACAGTATCATCAGCAAGAAGAACAACCCCCAACAGGAGAAGTAACTGATCAAAATCCTCCAGGGAGGCAGGCGGGAATGACTGGACCCTATATCTACAAGCCTTTCTGTCACTTTCAATTGCTCTCGGAAAGTCAGTGTAAGCACTGGGCAAAGGATGTCCTTGGCCATCATCAGCAATTTATATCATCTGCTGGAGTAGGATTTGCACTCAGAATGAATAGGTGACCATGTCATCTTGGTAGCTGTCAAAGATCAAGCTGTCTTGACGTTTTATGCTAGTGGTTGTTTCAAGGAGTAGCTGTGAACTGAGAAGGTAGTTCCCAATCCTTGACTTACAAATGCATCTGGGATGACCTTGATGCAACTTCCTCCAGATTACACAGATTTTTATTTATTTTGTTTGCTTTTTATTTGTTCGTGGGATATGGAATCATTGGTGTGGCCAGCTTTTATTGCATGTGTCTAGTTGCCCTTGAGATGGTGGTGATGAGCTGCAGACCCACAATACCTTTAGGGAGGGAATTCCAGGATTTTGACCCACTGACACTGAAGGAATGACAATATATTTCCAAGTTAGGATGGTGAGTGGCTTAGAGGGGAATTTGCTGATAGTGGTGTTCCCATGTATCTTCAGCCATTGTGTGTCTAGATGAAAGTATTTATGAGTTTGGAAGGTATTATTTCAGGAGCCTTCATGAATTTCTGCAGTGCATTTTGTCAATGATACACACTGATGCTACTAAACATTGTTGGTAGAGAGTATGGATTTGGTGCCAATCAAGTGGTTACTTTGCTCTGGACAGTATCAAGCTTCTTGAGTATTTTTGGAGCTGAATACATCCAGGCAAGTGGGGAGTATTCCATCACACTCTTATGCCTTGTAAATGACGGACAGGCTTTGGGGAGTCAAGAAAAAAGTTACTCGCTGCAGGATTCTTAGCCTGTGATCTGTTCTTTTTCATGTTGAGGAGAGTCAAGCAGCCTAGACACTGGGATTATCTACCGTCTTGCTTTCCCTTAGGTGGAGGGTGCTACAGATTGCACCTACATTGCTTTGAGCCCACCATATAGCTGACCTGCAGAGTTCATCAGCCAACTCAGTCAAACCTATTGGCAGCTTAAAATTTCAACTAAGAGAAATTTCAGATCGTTAAGTAAGTTAGTCAGCTTTACCAGGTATTGATTCAGTCCTATATGAAATGTTCTCCCTCCTAGGAGTTCTCAAGCCAACAAAATAATCTCAAGGTAAGCTATATCTACAGTTATATCATGGCATATGCAATTTTTAAAAAAGTTTACCAGTATCAGCATTTAATATTCTAAACATGAGAATTTTAGGATTTTATTATTTCGGTATCAGCTAGTGAGGAGGTATCAATCAGACTACAACTTCTTTTACAATTGGTGATCAATATATATTGTCAAAAATAAATTACATGTTACATTATACTAACAAAGGCACGGGATATATTATTTAAATATAATCACTGCATTTATGCAGATAGTGATTACTCTAAGAAAAGTAAATGTTTAATGCTGTATTCCATTACTGAACATTAGCAATAGAGTCAATTAAAGATAATTGTAACATGACTATCCCACTTTGGGTTTGTATACAATGTTTAGATCTACTTTAAAAACCTGTTAACTATTTAAAGAACAAAAGATTTGGAGAATCATCCTCTCAATACAGTATAATTTCTTTAGAGTGTCTTTGTTTCACCTTTCAAGTTGGCGGAGAACTCAATCATCTTCTCTCCGAAGATGGCTGACTTTTAGAGTCATAGAGTTGTACAGCATGGAAACAGACCTTTCAGTCCATTGCGTCCAGACCTACTAGACATCCCAAATTAATCTAATGCTATTTGCCAGCATTGACTCATATCCCTGTAAACCCTTCCTTAAATGTTGTAATTGTACCAGCCTCCACCACTTTCTCTGGCGGCTCATTCCATACATGCAGCACTCTCCTCATGAAAAAGTTGTCCCTCAGGTCCCTTTAAAAATCTTTCCCCTCTCATCTTCAACCTATGCCCTTTAGTTTTGGGCTCCCCACCCCAAGGAGAAAACTTTGGCTATTCACCCTATCTATGCCTTGTGTGTGTCTGCTGGATATTCCGGTTTGTCTGTGTGGTAAAAACAATAACTGCAGAGGCTGGAAACCAGATTCTGGATTAGTGGTGCTGGAAGAGCACAGCAGTTCAGGCAGCATCCAAGGAGCTTCGAAATCGACGTTTCGGGCAAAACCCTTCATCAAATAAAGGCAGTGAGCCTGAAGCATGGAGAGATAAGCTAGAGGAGGGTGGGGGTGGGGAGAAAGTAGCATACAGTGGGTGAGTGGGGGAGGGGATGAAGGTGATAGGTCAGGGAGGAGAGGGTGGAGTGGATAGGTGGAAAAGGAGATAGGCAGGTAGGACAAGTCCGGACAAGTCATGGGGACAGTGCTGAGCTGGAAGTTCGGAACTAGGGTGAGGTGGGGGAAGGGGAAATGAGGAAACTGTTGAAGTCCACATTGATGCCCTGGGGTTGAAGTGTTCTGAGGCGGAAGATGAGGCGTTCTTCCTCCAGGCGTCTGGTGGTGAGGGAACGGTGGTGAAGGAGGCCCAGGACCTCCATGTCCTCAGCAGAGTGGGAGGGGGAGTTGAAATGTTGGGCCACGGGGCGGTGTGTCCCAGAGATGTTCCCTAAAGCGCTCTGCCAGGAGGCGCCCAGTCTCCCCAATGTAGAGGAGACCGCATCGGGAGCAACGGATACAATAAATTATATTAGTGGATGTGCAAGTAAAACTTTGATGGATGTGGAAGGCTCCTTTAGGGCCTTGGATAGAGGTGAGGGAGGAGGTGTGGGTGCAGGTTTTACAGTTCCTACGGTGGCAGGGGTAAGTGCCAGGATGGGAGGGTGGGTTGTAGGGGGGCGTGGACCTGACCAGGTAGTCGCAGAGGGAACGGTCTTTGCGGAAGGCGGAAAGGGGTGGGGAGGGATATATATTCCTGGTGGTGGGGTCTGTTTGGAGGTGGCGGAAATGTCGGCGGATGATTTGGTTTATGCGAAGGTTGGTAGGGTGGAAGGTGAGCACCAGGGGCATTCTGTCCTTGTTATGTTTGGAGGGGTGGGGTCTGAGGGCGGAGATGCGGGATGTAGACAAGATGCATTGGAGGGCATCTTTAACCATGTGGGAAGGGAAATTGCGGTCTCTAAAGAAGGAGGCCATCTGGTGTGTTCTGTGGTGGAACTGGTCCTCCTGGGAGAAGATCTGGTGGAGGTGGAGGAATTGGGAATATGGGATGGCATTTTTGCAAGAGGTAGGGTGGGAAGAGGTGTAATCCAGATAGCTGTGGGAGTCGGTGGGTTTGTAAAAAATGCCAGTGTCAAGTCGGTCGTCATTAATGGAGATGGAGAGGTCCAGGAAGGGGAGGGAGGTGTCAGAGATGGTCCAGGTAAATTTAAGGTCAGGGTGGAATGTGTTGGTGAAGTTGATGAATTGCTCAACCTCCTTGCGGGAGCACGTTTGTCTGTGTGGCTACTACATATATCTAATTGTGCATTGTACACCCACAAAAGCATTTTTAAAAACAGTCAGACTTTTTTTTAGCTGCTGTTTTTTATAAAGCTTGAGATTCACTGGTTTTCTTTTGGCTGATTTTTATCACAGATACTTGCCTATTTCCCACCAATAAAGTCTTCACGTTCCTTAAGTGTCCAACACTTCTACACAGTGTTTTCTCACTAGCTTCTTAGCACTTATTCAGATGTTACATAGCATATTTTATTTTCACCAATTCCTTCCAATTTCTTCATTAAACTAGTCATTGCCTTTACATCCTCGACTTGAACTGAAAAATATTCTTAAATGATCCAAATGTATAAAGCAAATGCAAATGTTGAGATTAGCAGGATTTCTAGTAATGATTTGTTGCAACATCATCACATAGTTTGTGAACGTTCGTTCATTAAATTCTTGTATCTATGCAGCAGTGATATTTTAACTTCCTTTGCAAATTCCTGTCTAAGAAAAAAATGTAACATTCGGGATGAACAATCATCGTAACAACATGCTTGATTCTGATCCAAGATCTTGCGAATGTTGTTGAAAAGTCAAAACTTTAAACTGGTGGCTGACATAAGGATATGCTCGTGTGTGAAGCAGAATCCTTAAAAGGGCTGGCTAAGTATATACCAACATGTTGTATATAATGTTGGCTCTGTTACTCATCGCTGCTGGTGATAACATTGCAACATAAGGATGTGTATTCAGCATATGTGCTGGCTACTTCAGTGTTCACTTTCAATAAGTGACATAACAATTAAGTTGCATCATTATTTAAAGTACAGTTTATACAGTGATAATTGAATATTTATAAAATAATTTTCTCACATAAAAGACAGCCATTTGTTGATGTCAAATTGCATGGAGTCATCCATCATCTACATGAGGGCAGAGCAGTAGATGTGATCTATATGGACTTCAGTAAGGCATTCGACAAGGTTCCCCATGGGAGACTGCTTAGATCGCACTGAATATAGAGAGAACTAGCCAATTGGATATAGAACTGGCTCAAAGATAGAAGACAGAGGGTGGCGGTGGAGGGTTGTTTTTCAGACTGGAGGCCTGTGACCAGTGGAGTGCCACAAGGATCGGTGCTGGGTCCTCGACTTTTTATTATTTACATAAATGATTTGGATATGAGCATAAGAGTTAGCATTAGTAAGTTTGCAGATGACACCAAAATTGGAGGTGGATTGGACAGTGAAGAAGGTTACCTCAGATTACAATGGGATCTTGATCAGATGGGCCAATGGGCTAAGAAGTGGCAGATGGAGTTTAATTCAGATAAATGCAAGGTATTGCATTTTGGTAAAGCAAATCTTAGCAGGACTTATACACTTAATGGTAAGGTCCTAGGGAGCATTGCTGAACAGAGAGACCTTGGAGTGCAGGTTCATAGCTCCTTGAAAGGAAAGTTGCAGGTAGATAAGATAGTGAAGGCGGCTATTGGTTTGATTTCCTTTATTGGTCAGAGTATTGAGTACAGGAGTTGGAAGGTCATGGTGCAGCTGTACAGGACATTGGTTAGGCCACTGTTGGAATATTGCAAGCAATTCTGGTCTCCTTCCTGTTGGAAAGATATTGTGAAACTTGAAAGGGTTCAGAAAAGATTTACAAGGATGTTGCCAAGTTTGGAGGATTTGTGCTTTAGGGAGAGGCTGAACAGGCTGGAGCAATTTTCCCTGGAGCGTCGGAGGCTGAGCGGTGACCTTATAGAGGTTTACAAAATTATGAGGGGCATGGATAGGATAAATAGATACAGTCTTTTCCCAGGGTTAGGGCAGTCCAGAACTAGAGGGCATAGGTTTAGGTGAGGGGGAAAGGTATAAAAGAAACCAAAGGGGCAACTTTTTCACACAGGGGGTGTTACGTGTATGAAATGAGCTGCCAGAGGAAGTGGTGGAGGCTGGTACAATTGCTACATTTAAAAGGAATTTGGATGGGTATATGAATAGGAAGGGTTTGCAGGGATATGGGCCGGGTGCTGGTAGGTGGGACTAGATTGGATTGGAATAACTGGTCGGCATGGACAGGTTGGACCGAAGGGTCTGTTTCTGTGCTGTACATCTCTATGACTCTGTGACTCTATGACTCTATACCTAAATGGATGGAAGGTCATAATCAGTTTGAATATGTTGCGCAGTCATAATCCAGGATTTGTCAGGCAACATAAAACGTTTCAATGCCATGCCATTTTTTGGAGTTGTCCAGGTGAAAAATCTGGTTTTTATTGGTGTGAAAAATCTGTGGTGGTGTGGAGTCTCTGATTGCTGATCAGTGTAATTGCCCCGAACTGAAGGACATGACTACAAGGCATGTTTGAGTAGAATTATCAGAAATAAAAAGCTGAAGGTAAGCAAAAAGGAGGATCATTGTTCCACGAATTAACAAAGTGAACCCAGTGATCAAAATTCTGCAGGTGCTGCAAAAATGAAATTAAAACAGAAAATGTCGGAGAAATTCTAGTTTCTGGTAGTTTTGGAATCACTTGCGGATGAGTTAACATTTTGAATCCAACATGTCTTCTTCAAAACTGAAACGGGCTAGAAAGTGGTCTTACTGCAGTTGACAGAAGGGAAAATGGAGCACATGGAACAATTAGTGAGGGTGATCAGGGCAAAAGACAGAGGCAGAGCTAATGATGGTAAAGGAAGGATAGAGATGTAAAATTGGTGTGAATGATCAACATGAAAAAGAGAAAATAAGTCTGACATTTGGCTACTTTTAACAGTAAGGCCAAGAGAGACATCCAGGCAGCACGATAGAGTAATGCACAATTAAGATTGAGAAGCCTCAGGGAATTGAATTGATACTTGCTTCTATGAATGAGCTAGGTTTGAACTTCCTTTCATTGGTTTCTGTTATTTATTTGGTAAGCAGCCCCTGGTCAGTCCATGTTACAGGTGTCCATGTTATTTCTGTAATCCTTGAACTTTTCTGTTGCTGAACAAATGTTTTCTTATCCATATGATTGTAAGCTTGATATCTTCAGGTGATCCCACTTTCAAGTATCTTTTCTTTCCAGATTCTACTGTTAGCAGTAGTCAGTGAGACAGGACACTAACATTGCACGGTGCTAGGATTAGTGGCTGTTAAATGTCCAGTCAGCACATGATATCTGAGTGTTGTGCAGTGAAGCCTCTCATCCTCAGTAGCAAGTTGGGAGCAATCCTCAGCACTTCTTGTTCAGCCTTCCATCATTGGTTACCCTTCAGTTTGCATTGGCTGCTGAATTTCCCTGAAATGCTTGAGCACTCCGTAGAGCAGTTTCTAACCTGAATGAGGCAGTGCTTTGTGTGGTTTGTCTCAGCAGGCCAATATACTATAAGGGAAAGTAAATATGCAAATGGACCATTGATGGTATATCAGCCTTAAGTAACAGCTCTGCCTTAAAAAGTTGACTGAGTGAATGAAGTCTGCCTGTAGAAACATGTGATTCTGTAGTCTTGCTCATAAGTGTGAAGGATCTGTATGGAGCAGGCCCTACCACAGTTCCTGCACATTGCTGTAGCCTCAATGTTGTCCAATCTAAACTGCAACAAAACTAGGCTGCAGTTATCAATGCCATAGTTCAAGTATCTATGAACCTTGATGCTAGTTGCTGTCAAGGAGCCAGTTAATTGTGAAAGATGGTCATTCCAAATACTTTTATCCTTGGGATGAAACTCAAGCAGATATGATTCAAATGTGTCCAACCTCATGAGGTCTAACAGCCTCATTGAAATTGTGAGGACACATTTATTTTCAAAAATGCAAAGTAATTTACAATCTGCACTTACATGTCCTCAAATGTTTTTCTTCTTTTCCTCCCATTATGTCTGTGATTTGCTTTGATTTAATTATTGTCACATGTACCTAAGTACAGTGAAAAGTTTTATTTTGTTTCCTGTAGAGGCAGATCATAATATACAAAGAAACAAAGATTGTAAGGCGATAGAACAGAGTGAAGAATACAAAGTTATGGTTGCAAAGAAGGTGCATCAAAGCAAGATCAACATTAAATTTAAAATAACAGCAGGGAAGAAGCTGTTCTTGAACCTGTTGGTATGTGTGTTTAAGCGTTTGTATTTTCTGCCGGATGGAAGAGGTTGGATGAAATTATAATCAGGGTTGGAGGAGTCTTTGATGGTGTCAGCTGTCTTTCCACAGCAACAAGAAATGTAGATGGAGTCCATGGATGGAAGATTGGCTTGCATGATGGTCTGGGCAATGCCCATAACTTCCTGTAGTTTCTTACGGTCCTGGGCAGAGAGTTGCTGTACCAAGCCATTATGCATCCAAATAGACTATTTTTGTGGTGCATCTATAAAGTTTGGTGAGGGTCCTTATAGGTATGCTGAATTTCTATAGCCTTCTAAAGAAAAAGAGGCATTGTTGTGCCTTCTTAATGGTTATATCAATGTGGGTGGTCCAGGACAGATTGCTGGTGATCGTCACTCCTAGAAACTTGATTCTCTTGACCATCTCCACCTCAGCTCCATTGATGTAGATAGGGGCATGACCTCCTACTTGCCTCATGAAGTCCCAGTGTGTAGACCCAACTCTGCTGGGTTGGACAGACTGTGATGAGTTGACCTGTTGCTCTGGTCATCTCTGGATGAGTTTGGGCCCAGAGGATCCAGACCTGATGCAGGGTCATCCTTCTCAGCCTGGATAGCCAAAGGCTTTGTGACCACATTCTCGGGGAGGTGGAGAGACTCTGGAGGAAGTGTCTTGTGCTGTGGCTGCTGGCTGGTATGAGTCCTGCTGGCACAACCCTGCCTCCCTGAGAGGAAAGGGAAGCTGAGTTAAAGCTGAAGTCCCTTGTTTGCCAAGTGATGCTGAGCATCTGTAGCTAAAGCAATGGAGTGCAGGTCTGGTACAAACCTAACAGGCAGTGAGTCTCCATGGAGTTAGCAAAACCTTGACATGGTGGCAGCCAGACGCACACATGATGGAGCCAGCAAAGATCTGATAATATTGGTGGAGTCTTCCATTCTTCGATCCAGCTTACTGACCCCTCTTTGACAAACCTGCTTGTTGTTTCTGTGCCTGTCTGTGCATCTTGACTGTGTCATTAATGGTGGAGACAGGGCATTTGATACCACTTTGCTTTGGTTTATATAGACTTAAGGCAACTCATTTTAAAATGACTATCAGTATAGATTCTTCAGATAATTAATTTTAGTCAGTAAAATATTTTTGAATATATATAAGTTTAAATTGTTTTGATACTTCCTTGTATGGAGAATTGTTATTAGTCAGTACAGTGGGGAGTAGATCATTGCTTTAACATACTGCTGGGTTGTATTGTGCTTACCATTCAATGTGTAATTGCTGACATAGGCTCTTCACTATCTTTTCTCAGACTTTACAGTATCCTGTTTTAATTTTTCTAACTTCCTCTAATCAATTTTAATATATTTATTATTAATGTCTTTGAGCTCAATTTTCTTGCAGAGTATAAACTGGTTACCATCTGCAATGAAATAAAAATTAAAAAGTGGTTATGTATAAAGATGATAACGTGAGGTGCACATTTAATTGAATAACCAGAAATATGTGAAATTTGCATTTTTTTTCTCTAAATGGAGTAACGATGCTGCTGAAGTGCTCTTACTGATGTTACTTCTTCCAATAATTCACCTTTCAGTTCCAAGTGAATAGACCGAGATGGCAGGTTGATTGATTTTCAACGTTTATCATCACGCCGTTTTACCCATTTGAAAGGGATAGTCCAGATTTGGGTTTTACTTTTGCTAGCAAAATGAGGCAATCACCTTCAGTGTAGTTGTTGTTCTTCATCCAAATAATAAACCTTAAGAAATAACAGATTTGCACATATTAACGAGAGAATTCACAGTCAAAGCCCTATACCCATGCATCACATTTACGATGTCGACAAACTTTAATGCATGTAATCTCTTAACACTAACTCAAGATGGAGTACTTCTATTTAATGTAGTTGATGCAGAAAATGGCTGTGTGGTCAGATTATTCAGAATATCACACTGACTGCACAGGATGTGAACGTGTATTGCTGATTTGTATTTCCATCCCTCAGCAATTAACGAGACTCCCGCTCATGTTGAGAACACCGTTTTGGAAAATTTAAATAGTGATGTTGAAGAGCACATTGCGCTCAGTGTAAGTCCTGCAACAGTGCTTTAAGAAATCAAACCTGATGCTAATATTTCAATGCAAATGTTGGCCTCATTTTTATCAGACGGAGTTCTTTGCATTTTGTGGTAATAACAGCCTCTGAAAAGTCAGACAAATATACACACCATGCGTCCGTTACAAATCAAGGGCTCTCTTTAAAATGTGTTTACTTCAATAAAATCAATAATACTGGTGTTAGAATATATATATATATATGTTTGGATTTCATTATGTTACATCTTTATATTCCTTCTATACGTAGAGCCTGAAGCCCCTTGAAACAACCACAAATCTTTCTATTGATTCACAAGCACACCTACTGTCTGCTGTCAGTAAGCTGATAGGTATAATATGTGCAATTACGGGCATGTTTCAAGTAATTTTATCTTGTGTCATGCACACACAAAACATGCCTAAAAATTAATGAAAAAAAAAACTCCTGCCCTATTGCTTCATTTAAAAAGCTGAGTTGATTTTGTAGCCACATGCATTGGACAATGGGAAGGGATTTTGTGGAGTTGACAAAGAGAACGGAAGGTGCTGAATTACGTGGGAGCAACATTTGATAACGGCAGGTTGGGATGCAGAGATTAAGTTAGGGACTTAATACTGTCATGTGATGGGTTCTCACCTGAATATGTTTGCATCTCTGAATAATCATTAGCGTAACATTAAAAAAAACTTATGTCCTACCTTGAAAATGAAGTCAACGGAACACGAGAATCTCAAGGTCCCTGGTTCGTGCTTGTTGTAAAAGTAGTGCGCACCGATTGGTTTTGTGCAGTGGTCAGCACTTCTCCTGGTTGAACTTTACAGCATGAGGGAAGTGCGCAGGAAGTAAGAGGGAATCATTGGTGCGGTGTGGAGATGTGAAGGAGGGACGGCTCTGGTGTGATGGTCTTGGAAACAGTCAGTGAAGAGACGATAATGAGACGCCACGAAGCCGGTGTCAACACTATTCACATGTCGGTCCAATTTACCCTGTGGTCCGGCAGAATCCACACATTACTCACATTTCAGTTCTTGTGATTCGCTGTGATTTCGGACAAAGTCCGTTACAATGCATCGAAGCAAACGCCAGCTGAGTCTGCTTCAGTAATGTGGCATCAAGAGGCAAGCACAACAGTGGACATTAACGTGAAAGTTCGATGAAGTGTTGACACAAAAAAGCAAGTCAACATTTCTTCCATAAGGAAGTCATGTCCATAACTCCACTGTAGCTATCAGTGCGAGCCAGCCACCAGGCATGCCAGTACAGTACAGTACATCTAACTCTCTGGCTGAACTGCTCTCAATGAGTAACAATGATGCCCACATGAATAAAGTGAAACCAATGTCACATAAATTAATTGCAAGTGAAATTTATACTTGAAAAACATGTGGTATCTACATGCACTCAGTAAGTCTGATGTTCATGGCCATAGAGTTGGGCAGGAAAGTTGTCGTGATTTTGAGTAACCCTTCTGTTGGTCTAGGAGTTTCTTGTACAGACCACTCATTTCCAGTTGATGCTAGGTTTCACGAATGAGAACCCTCACCCTCTATATAATTACACATGTCTCATGTGCACGCAGCCCACACTTCAATTTTAATTATAATCATGAGGAAATCAGCAAACAGCAAGCAAGCAGTAATTGTACCCACTTCCTGTTCTGCCATTGAGGATTACACGCCTTGTTTAAACTTCCACCCATTATATCTAATGTAAATTTGGATTGCATTGTGTCATAAAATTTAAAGTATTCTAATTTAACAATCAAAAGTTTGTAACTAAAGTAAAATGTTAACCATTGTAGGTTTGTAAAGTGCTACTAAATCTTGGAAATGAATTAGATTCAAACCCATCAGGACTCCGAAGTCATAATGAAGGACATTTTAAGGTGTTCTATTTAAGTGAATGCATGTTTCTTCTAAGGGGTTGCAAAGAGAAATTTTGGATAAATGAAAGGGGAAATTCATAGCTTAACATATGACTGCAAATCATTAAATTGATAGCCTGATTATCAATTTCTGACACAGTAATTTAGAAAGCTTTAACTAAAATTAGTGGGGCAAAATGTGGCATGTTGTAAATAATGTTTTTAGTATGATTCCTCTAAATTTTTGGGCATATGATATCCTGAATCTTTGCATCTCACATGACAAAAGAGAGAGAAAACAATGCATCCATGTTAGAAATTCCTTCATGAATCATAGTTTGAATCGAAAAGTTTTATGCCTTTAGTTTAGTTCTGATTTGAAGGCCATGTCAATTCTTATAGAAAAAAATGAACGTTTATTGAACCACCTTTATTGGCTAGGGAATGTTGTATGTTTTGAGGCACTTTAAGGAGGAAATATTCAACAATCCATATTCCTTTCCCTAGCCAAAATGATAACCTTAAGGTCAGCTCATAATCCATTGCAGGTGTTTCTATGTATTTAGCTGCAAAATGGATAAGAAAAGTCTGGATAGCTGTTGTTATGATCATGTGAGGAGGATGAATCAGTTCCTTCCCTCCCCTATTGGCCTCAAGAAAGATTTTGAATTCTATTTAGCATGCGGCTATAATTACATTTCAATTAAGATGCCATGCTAGTCAAAATTAAACGACCATTTACAAGGTTTTCTTGAGTGAAAGAAAAAGGAAATTTATTACTTACTAATCCTGAGGAAAATAATAAAATATATCAAAAATACACACAAACACAGATATTACATTTAAAAAGGGGTCAGAGCCTAGGAATAAAGACAAGTTCAAGAATATGTAATTTTAAAAGTCCTTAGAGTCCTTAAGGTGTCTGTTCTATCGTAGAGACCTTTAACTGATGACTTGTATCCTTAGCAGGAACAAATGTTATTTACATTTTAGAATTTTCAGTGAATTTCTCAGAGAGAAAATAAGTTTTCCATTTCTGCTATCTGCCCAGAAGCTATTCCCTGAAATACTGTTCATTTGTGTCCTCCCACAATTTTTTTTCCCAAGATGCATAATTTGCAGGTAACTTCCATCCCAGTTTGTGAAACTTCCAGAATAATGCGAGTCAACAATGCGAGATATAGATTTATGTTTTAATGTCTTTTATAGTGATATTAATTTTGGCTCAGACTGATTCTTGTTTATTCATGATTTCATGAGCTTGGCTGAATCTTGTTGGGTGCAGAGAAACAGAGTGAAGAATACAAAGTTATGGTTGCAAAGAAGGTGTATCAAAGCAAGATCAACATTAAATTTAAAATAACAGCAGGGAAGAAGCTGTTCTTGAACCTGTTGGTATCTGTGTTTAAGCATTTGTATTTTCAGTAATGGTGTTTAACATTTTGATTCCAAAATGGCTTCTTCTGAAGATGAGTCATATTGGATCCAAAATGTTAACTTTCCTTCTCTGCAGATGCTGCGAGGCCTGCCGAGTTTCTTCAGCATTTTCTGTTTTTACTACATGTTATTGCTATTGTAAGATAAAGTCGCTAGGGCTTCTGTCTCATTAGAGAGAGATGACTGCTAGTGGTTTATCCAGAGAGTCGCCATACCTCAGCCAAGGAGATGTTTGAAAAGAAAGGACCTCATGCTAACTTCAGCCAGTGCAGGAATTGAATCCTAATGGTCAGCTGTCCAGCCAACTGAGCTAACCGATGCCTACCCTGTTTGGGGTTGGATAGCTGAGTTGGTTGGATGGCCAATCTGTGATGGCAACAGCGTGGGTTCAATTTACACACTGGCTGAGGTCCCTCCTTCTCTGATACTCCCCTTACTTGAGGCATGGTGACCGTCAGGTTGAAGCATCACCAGTCGTCGCTCTGTAATGAGACAACAGCCCTATGGTCTGCAGGACTATAATGACTTATCCTTTATTACCATTGTTTTCATTTATAAACAATATATGTGTGGCAATCTGTTGTTTTTATATTAAATATGTTTTTCTTTATTTCAAAACAACATTTTTAATATCTGCCACCATCTGTTTATAAAATTCAGCCTGTCTCCAACTTCCCTCGACTTCATAAATTAGTTTTTCTTTTATTCCACAGATGGTAATGTCAAGACTATTGTCTCCTTCGTTACGGAAGCCAAAGTGCAAATGTTATTAGAATTCAAACTTTGGTTTCCAACTGCAAGATGTGCACCTGAAATTCCATTTTGTGCCTTTTTCTGTTAAATCTGGGGAGAAACCTCCATGCTACATTAATGTTAGAATCGCATTGGATACTGCATTAGTCTGGGTCAGCAGGAGACATTCTTGACAACTGTATCAAGGAGGCAGAAAACTGGAAAAGGCATCATGCTGTAAAGTTGAGTGAAATAAGGGTTGAGGGGAAGAGTGAGAGCAGTAACAAATTAAAAATTCTATATATGAATGCACGAAGCATTAGACACAAGGTGGATGAGCTTGAGGCTCTTTTGGAAATTGGCAGATACGATATTGTGGGGATAACTGAGACGTGGCTTCATGGGGACAGGGCCTGGGAAATGAATATTCAAGGCTACATGTGTTATCGTAAGGATAGACTGACGGGCAGAGGGGGTGGGGTGGCCTTGTTGGTAAGGGAGGATATTCAGTCCCTTGCGCGGGCGGACCTAGAGTCAAGGGATGTAGAGTCAGTGTGGATAGAGCTTCGAAACACTAAGGGTAAAAAGACCCTCATGGGAGTCATCTACAGGCCCCCAAACAGTAGTCTGGATGTTGGAGGTAAGTTGAATCAGGAGCTGAAATTGGCTTGTCGCAAAGATGTTACTACAGTTGTTATGGGGGATTTTAACATGCAGGTAGACTGGGTGAATCAGGATGGTATCGGGCCTCAAGAAAGAGACTTTGTGGAGTGCCTCAGAGATGGATTTTTAGAGCAGCTGGTGCTGAAGCCGACCAGGGATAAGGCGATTCTGGATCTGGTATTGTGTAACGAACCAGAATTGGTCAGTGACCTCGAAGTGAAGGAGCCATTGGGAAGTAGTGACCATAATACAATAAGCTTCAATCTGCAAATTGAGAGGGAGTGGGTACAATCTGAAGTGACAATATTTCAGTTGAATAAAGGGAAATATGGAGCTATGAGGGAGCAACTGGCCAAAGTTCAATGGTTTAATACCTTAACAGGGAAGACCGTGGAGGAACAATGGCGGATATTTCTGTGTATAATGCAGAAGATGCAGGATCAGTTCATTCCGAAAAGGAAGAAAGATCCCAGGAGGAGACATTGGCGGCCGTGGCTGACAAGGGAAGTAAAGAAACATATAAGGTTAAAAGAGAAAAAGTATAACTTAGCGAAGATAAGCCGGAAAACGGAGGACTGGGAAGCTTTTAAAGAACAACAGAGGATTAGTAAGAAGGAAATACGCAGAGAAAAAATGAGGTACGAAGGTAAACTGGCCAAGAATATAAAGGAGGATAGTAAAAGCTTTTTTAGGTATGTCCAAGGCAAAAAAATGGTTAGGACAAAAATTGGGCCCTTGAAGACAGAAGCAGGGGAATATATTACTGGGAACGAAGAAATGGCAGAGGAATTAAATGGGTACTTCAGATCTGTGTTCACTGGGGAAGACACAAGCAATCTCCCTGAGGTAACAGTGGCTGAAGGACCTGAACTTAAGGGAATTTCTATTTGCCAGGATTTGGTGTTGGAGAGACTGTTAGGTCTGAAGGTTGATAAGTCTCCGGGACCTGATGGCCTGCATCCCAGGGTACTGAAGGAGGTGGCTCGGGAAATCGTGGATGCTCTGGTGATTATTTTCCAGAGTTCAATAGAATCGGGGTTGGTTCCTGAGGATTGGAGGGCGGCTAATGTTGTGCCACTTTTTAAGAAGGGTGGGCGGGAGAAAGCAGGAAATTATAGACCAGTTAGTCTGACCTCAGTGGTGGGAAAGATGCTGGAGTCTATTATAAAGGATGAAATTACGGCACATCTGGATAGTAGTAACAGGATAGGACAGAGTCAGCATGGATTTATGAAGGGGAAATCATGCTTGACTAATCTTCTTGAATTTTTTGAGGATGTAACTCGGAAGATGGACGAGGGAGATCCAGTGGATGTAGTGTACCTGGACTTTCAGAAAGCTTTTGATAAAGTCCCACACAAGAGGTTAGTGAGTAAAATTAGGGCGCACGGGATTGGGGGCAAAGTACTAGATTGGATAGAGAATTGGTTAGCTAATAGGAAACAAAGGGTAGTGATTAATGGCTCCATTTCGAAATGGCAGGCAGTGACCAGTGGGGTACCGCAGGGATCCGTGCTGGGACCGCAGCTTTTTACAATATATGTAAATGATATAGAAGATGGTATCAGCAATAACATTAGCAAATTTGCTGATGACACAAAGCTAGGTGGTAGGGTGAAATGTGATGAGGATGTTAGGGGATTACAGGGTGACCTGGACAAGTTAGGTGAGTGGGCAGATGCATGGCAGATGCAGTTTAATGTGGATAAATGTCTGGTTATCCACTTTGGTGGCAAGAACAGGAAGGCAGATTACTACCTCAATGGTATCAAATTAGGTAAAGGGGCTGTTCAGAGAGATCTGGGTGTTCTTGTCCACCAGTCAATGAAGGCAAGCATGCAGGTACAGCAGGTCGTGAAGAAGGCTAATAGCATGCTGGCCTTCATAACAAGAGGGATTGAGTATAGAAGCAAAGAGGTGCTTCTGCAGCTGTACAGGGCCCTGGTGAGACCACACCTGGAGTACTGTGTACAGTTCTGGTCTCCAAATTTGAGGAAAGACATTCTGGCTATTGAGGGAGTGCAGCGTAGGTTCACGAGGTCAATTCCTGGAATGGCAGGATTGCCTTACACGGAAAGACTGAAGCGACTGGGCTTGTATACCCTTGAGTTTAGAAGACTGAGAGGGGATCTGATTGAAACATATAGGCTTATGAAAGGACTGGACACTCTGGCAGGAGGGAACATATTTCCGTTGATGGGGGAGTGCCGAACCAGAGGACACAACTTAAAAATACGGGGTAGACCATTTAGGACAGAGATGAGGAGAAACTACTTCACCCAGAGAGTGGTGGCTGTGTGGAATGCTCTGCCCCAGAGGGCAGTGGAGGCCCAGTCTCTGGATTCTTTTAAGAAAGAATTGGATAGAGCTCTTAAAGATAGTGGAGTCAAGGGGTATGGAGATAAGGCTGGAACAGGATACTGATTAGGAATGATCAGCCATGATCATATTGAATGGCGGTGCAGGCTCGAAGGGCAGAATGGCCTACTCCTGCATCTATTGTCTATTGTCTATTGTCTATTGTCATAAATAGATAATAGTTGCCTTGAATATGCTAATCAGAAGTCTGATGCCTATTGGTTTGACTGCCATGTAAAGCAGGCTGAATTCAGGATTAATTGATCCACATGTTGATTAATCAGCTCTTCAAGGGGTTAAAGGCAAGAAACTATGTATTAAAATCAAACTTAATGAGGAAGGAGCCTGAGGTGATCAGCTGATTCTGCATTGGTCACCATCACCCTGAGCTATAATAACGAGGCTGGCAAAAACAATTTGTAGTGTCCCTTGTTGAAGCATGATCCAATCTTTAGATCAATGTTCTCTTTCTCCAGTCAATGTTATCTATTCAAAATCAATGCAATGTTAATGTCTGTGCAGTTAAATATAGATTTCAATGTGTGAATAAACAATGAATTGTAAAATCTAAGATGTAATATGTTATAAATAAGGTAAAGCAGGCCTTTTTGAAATATGCAAAATTCACTGCTGTTTCAGAAATTGGTTGACAATGACAGGTCATTCTGCTATAACGCGACAGTTATGTTCCTCTGCAACCTCGCGCTATAAAAAATCGCATTATGGAAAACCGCTATAGAAAATCGCACTTTGTAAGATCGCTAATAGAAAATCACTGTACCCGTTAAGTAGAAAAGTTTGCGTTATTCAAACAACATCCATAATATGTCAATCGCGTTGTGGTCAATTCATGCTTTCGAAATGCGAATGATAGCAGAATGACTTGGCTAACTATTGATGCTCATGAAACATTGTGCTACCCTCTTTTGAGCATTGTCACTCTTTCTGGATTTTTATGTAATCTTCAAATGCGGTGAGGATACTGTTGTGTGGCAGCTCTCATGTTTCAATGCCCCAGTCTTTGCATTAGAGAAACATAGATGAAGTACGATGACCTATCAGCCTCCTGTGGGATTGCACCTTTAACATATCGCAGTCTATGAGAAATGCAAAAGATGTGGTCTACCAAAGTGGAGTCTATAACAAAGGCCAATGATAACTGGTTTAATTTTCAGATACTTGTATTGTCACAAGAAGAATCAAAAGTAAATATTGTCCCTTGGGTTACCAGTGCTATTTTGTTTAAAGTGCTTTACTTACTGTTTCAAATAAAAGAGTACCAACACCATATATATCTATAGATATTTCCAGCAACCTGTTGACACATGTTATGACACATATTTTGAGCATGTGAGACTTGAACCTGGGTTTCTAGCCCAGAGGTAGGGATACTACCACTGCACCACAAGACCTAGATTTGTACGATGCATATAAATATGCACATGTTCATATGTGTATAAATATAATAATGCCTTTGAAGTTCTTGAATAAAATATTTATTCCACAAATGAATTAATATCTGATCAACAGTCAGGAGCAATTCACACAATTCTTGTTTGCAGATGGAATAATTATGCTTGCAGCATTCTACTCTCACAATGGGGACTGCATTCATTGTTACCACTTGTGGAGGGTTGTAAACATTTGCAGCAGAATACTCACCCAGTATACAAACCATCCAAATTGTATTTCCATTGAATCTGTTAAAAAGAAAATCAGGATTTCTACAACCAGCAGCCACTCCGCAATGTAAGTTAGTCACCAGATGTCAGTTTGCAAATCCATGTCTGAACGGTGCAGTGTGTAGTCTTTCTTTTAACTCAAAAGAATTTATATTTTGTTCTGAATTTTGGTCCAGCATGTATTTTTTTGTTTCTGTTGTTTTGTGCACAGTATCAAGAATTAGCAATCTGGAATGTTTAGGGTTAGCATTCACCACTGTGTTCCTGACTTCATTACATGCCATTGAAGAATGGAGTGTATGTGTGTGTGAGTGGAACTGCTCGGAGTTCACCTAAGGGCAAAGGTTTATTTGTTTCTCATTTTATTTATGTGGCGCTTGTATAAGTTTATTTCAGGTTGTATAAGTGTTTTGTGGGCCAGCTGGGTAGCATCAGTAAACTATTTTTTTTGTGCAATTGATTGTCCAGAATGCTTAGCGGCAGTTATGGCAAGGGAGTTGTCACGGTTACTATTGTGTGCTAGGTAATGGTCAGAGTAACTATACAGCAATAAAATGCAGTTTTAAACCACCGGAACCTCTAAAAAAAAGAGTTTTGTTAAATTAAAACTTAGCAGATTTTTTAAAAAATTCTAAGTTTATGGAATGATGTCTGGATTGCAGTTTGTTCCTGGTCCTAACCATTGTATGGAAATTTAATTTTAATTTAGTCATTATGCATTGTGTCCTACTCTTTTCTTCAGTCAATTCAATGAGCATTTTTAACAGCATCACATCAAGCCAAGATGAATAATTTTAAGAATAAAGTAATTTTTAATAATCTTAAATAATAAGTTCCAGATTAATTCTGATATTTACTCTGAAATTATTTTTGCTGATTTAACTCGTTAAAGGTGACAAGTACGATTGACTCAGTAAGACACCACAATGAAAGATCAAAACTTTAGACAGGGGGGCAAACGTGAGTCAAGATCCTCTTCATAATTTCAAATTCTTTTTTACTTGTCTACCATGGGCAAGTATTGAGTGAAGCATAGAATGTCTACACAAACAATCATCCTGGAATTTTCTAAGGTGTTTCCACACTCGTGGAATCAAAGAGGTTACATGACAGGCAGTTATTAATTCCGTTGTGATGGTGCGAGCTCTTCAACTGAAGCATTAGCCATATTTCCTTACCACTGCTCTATGTTGGATTAACAATGCAGATGTGATATCTGCACTGGTTGGGAATGTATAATGGATAGCTGATGGTCAGATAACCAGATCTTCTGTACCATTAACCGGTGAAGCATTCATGATTTTCAAAGCATCCGTACTTATACTGTAAGGATTCTGCAAATAACGTACACAGGCATTGACACTGATCACCGACAGCCATGACCACTGGAGGTTAACTGTTTGAAAGAGCATTGGAAGAGGTGAACAGAAAAAAAATTCAGCTGAGGGAAAGGCGAGCACAGAGAAAACAGAGTGTAGTAAATTACATATCTCAGCTCACTGTCTTCCTCTGTGGCGAATGTAATGGAGACCACTGTCAGAATGTGGTTTCTTAACAGATTGGGTGCAAACCATCGTAATGCAAGATGGAATGCTGCCACCATCCCAACCTTACATAATTGTTGGCATGGGTTTTGAAGCAGTACTGATGGGATCCTAAGAACTAACTACCCACCTGCCCTTCTAACCATGATAATCAATTTTTTCCAATTTCTGCAGCAGTAAGTCAGGGAGTCAAAATGAACAGAGATCACTGTCACCCTCACACACACTATCAAAAGTTTAATTCAACATATAACTTCCAGATATTGTGTATGTAAAATCAGAATTACAGAGACTGTTGAAATATAATTTTGTGCAATGTGTAGCAAAGCCTTTTATTAACAAAGTAGCAATGAATTGTTTTTTGGAAAAACTTGTCAGCAACTGAGGCCAAATAATGTGCATTTTACCATATAGTTAATTTTCTCAGTGAACCTTAAACATATCATTAAAATGCTAAGTACTTTAGATTTTCTTTGTAATTTGTTGAAATTGGCAAAATTTTATTTGCTTTTGCAAACTTAGTCTTGAATATATCAATCAAAGTCATTTTCCCCTTTTCCTTTTTTCAGAATGCATTGGTTTCCTTTAAAAAAAAGTTCCAGTAAAGCACATCATTGATTTAGTGAATTATAAATTTTTAAAAGACCAATTTGGTGTCATCTTTAAATTGGAAAATATCATCCTGCTTAACATGACAGTGTACACCTTGTTATTCCAGTGGCTACATACTCTACATCAATACCTATGTCACAAAGATGACTTTTGCTAACCTACATCAATAAATATTTCTGAAAATAAGACTACAGAGCTGAATAATTCATTACTTATGATTAGAAGACATACTTGAGGAAACATAATACCCATTTGCTAGTGTCTTGTTTCTAGAATGTTTGTCTCCAGTTGAAGATATTTCTTGTCAGAGGTTGTGGCATTTAAGATCCGTTTGGGCTATCATACGTGCAAACAGCCTTCCTCCATATATAGAGTCATACAGCATGGAAACAGACCCTTCATTCCAACTAGTCCATGTTAACAATGTTCCCAAACTAAACTAGTCCCACATTCCTGGATTTGGTTGAAATCCCTCCAAACCTTTCCTATTCATCTGCTTATCCAAATGCCCTTTAAACATTGTAACTGGATCTGCATCTACCACTTCCTCATTGGGTGGGTCTGAAATATCATGTGTTGAAGTGTTTCAGTGATAAGATTAACAGAAGTGATGTTTCTTGTTCATCTGTCCATTTAGGAAATATGTAATTCTTGGCAAGTGATGATAATTATAGGAAATCTGCCATCCTCCATTTCACACAAGTGAACACAAAGTTGCAAGTGGGTTTTGTTACTGTTATGATCAGGTTCTCATGGCACATTTTTGCTATTTTATCATCAGTGGTCATGTGCAAATGTAAAGTGGCAATTAGCGAATGTTGGAACTTTTGCAGTAAAGAAGGCTTTAAACAGTAGACCTCTCCATTTTTGTAATGAGAAAGAGCAATGCAACTTTTCATCAGAAGTAAAAACTAAAGAGAGGATGATAAAAAAAATGGCAAGGAATCAAGACTCTGCAGTGCTGATCCTTGTTGCAAAGCGCTATGTAAAGGTTTTGCTGGCCTGTAAGCTGGGCTTTTTAAAATGCTGAAAAGAAACAAAAATGTTCATAGAGGAGGAATGTAGAACATTTCAATGTGAAATTCAAAAGACATTAACGGAGCCCAAAACATGAACAAGGTGGAAATGACACAGAAGGATCCCACATGTGTCGGACTAATCGAAATGAAGAGCTTTGGAATGGCAAATGAGCAAGTGGGAGAACCTGATGAAAAGATAAGAATATCTATGGTATAAAGTTTCAAAATTCAATGTTTAGACCAGAGGGTTGCTGCATATTGAAATTCTGACCTGGTTGGAACAGTATAGCTCGTCAGATCAAAACAGCAGGAGAGTAGAAGTGGTGTGCCACTCAGAATCAGGATTACATCTCTGGAGAAAAAAAGAGAAATTCTAGAGATTAGATTGAAAGCAGCAGTCAATGCATCAACATTAACACCATCATCAATATAAAGGAGAGAAGGAACAAAGCTTTTTCCCATTTTCCTACAAATAAACAGGCATAGCTGGAATCCAGATGGGTTTCATAATAACCTATTTTGCAGGGAAGAAGTAAATGGAATGGAAAGAAGGCTTGTTTAGAGTAAAATCATTGATGTGTAAGAATATTTTGGTGGCTGAGAAATAGTTTGGAGCTCTGTTCAGGGGACAGTTGGAGCATCTAGAGTTCACTTTGAATAGCCATAAAGGTCTAAACAAGCAAAGGATCCAGTAAAAAAGGATATTGATAAAACATTAAAAACCTGAATTTGCAGAGGCAATGAGGAGAATCCAAGGAATTACCAAGCAATTTGATATGTAGATTTAATAGGATATAGAATATGATCATAGAATCCCTATAGTAGAGAAGCAGGCTATTTGACCAATCAAGTCGCACCGACCCTCTGAAGAGCATCCCAGCCAGATCCATCCCCTACCCTATCCCTGTAACCCTACATTTCCTATGGATTGTCCATCTGGCTTGCACATCCCTGGTTACTATGGGCAGTTTAGCATGACCAATCCACCTAACCTGCACATCTTTGGACTGTGGAAGGAAACCAGAACACCCAGTGGATACCCAAATAGAAATATAGAAGCAGTACAAATTAGGGAACAAAAATAAGCCATTCGGTCTGTATGAGTGTCAATGTCCATTCAAGTCTCTTCCCATCCTTTCTAACCTAACTCAACTATCATAACTGTCTCATCCTCCTCTCTCAATATGTTTAGTTTCCCTTTTAACCTATTAACCTATTTGATCCAAACATTTAACTTAATTGTTTCAACCACTCCTTGTGGCAGGTGGTCCAAAGATTCACCATTCTTTGGGTCAAAAGTTGATTCTGAAAATCTTTCTGGGTTTTTTTTAATGACTTTTATGTTGATAGCCTTTGTTTGAGGTTTCTCTGCATCCATCCTGTTGAAACCTTCCATAATCCTAAAGATCTTTGTTAGATCACGTCTCATCCTCTGTTTTACAAGGGGGATGAAACCCAGTGTGATAATCCTTTCCTTGTGCATAATATCATTTTTATGAATGTTCTCTGTACCTTCTCTAATGTCTTGATTTTATTTTGCAGTACAGTGCATGCAGCATTCTCAATGTGGTTTGTTGCAGGTTTAGCATAGCTTTCATTATTTTTCAGTCTTCTTTCTCCAGAAATAAAACCTGCCATACATAAGAACTAGGAGCTGGCAATTCAGCCCGTCGAGCCTGCTCCACCATTTGATACAATCATGGCTGTTCTAACCTCAGCCTCAACTCCACTTTCCTGTTCACTCTCTGTAATCCTTCAACCCATTACTAAATAAAATTCTGTCTATCTCTTCCTTAATTTACTCAATGTCCCAGTGTTGACTATACTCTGAGGGTAGTGAATTGCACAGATTCATGAACCTTTGAGAGAAATAATGTGTCCTCTGTTTTAACCACGTGACTTGATTTCCTTCAAAAGACTTTGTTAACCGAAGTACAACTTTTAATGATCGATACATTTGTACAATAGGATTGCATAATTCCCCTGTCCTGCCTAGATTTACAACTATAGAAACATATGTGTTGGAGGAGGTGTAGACCACTCAGTTCCTTATGCCAGCTCCACTGTCCAATAAGGTCACGGCTGAAACAAAAACAGAAATTGCTGAAGAAACTCAGCATGTCTGGCAATATCTATGGGAAGAAAGCAGAGTTAGCAGCTAGAAAAAGGTGTTATCTATGCTGAAGATGAGGTTGGGGATGAGGGTGGGGATAGGAGGCGACAAGGCCGAGATAGATAGAGAGAGAGAGAGAGAGAGAGAGAGATGTAAGGGATGGCAATTGAGGAGATTACTGAGAGTAGACCAAGACAGAAGAGAAGCTGAATAAGTGATAATGATAGGTTTGCATACCTCTTTCATCTCTCTCTGGGCTCCATTTCTACTTATCTGTTTACCTTCCCCTCTCATTCCCACCACTCCCAACCTTGTCTTCAGCATAAATACCACTCCCAACCTTGTCTTCAGCATAAATACCACCTTTTCCTAGTTGCTATCATTTCTGATCAAGAGTCACCAGACTTGGCACTCTGCTTTCTTCTCACAGTTGCTGAATTTTTCCAGTAATATCTGATTTTGCTTGTTTCAGATCTCCAGCATCCCCAGTTCTTTGTCTTAGTTTAAAATCATGGCTGATCTCATTACTCCAGATTCTCATCTACCATTAACACTCTTTGAACCCTCCCTTAATTCTCAAAAGGTTGTCTTCCTTTGCCTCAAACGGATTTAAGGATCTGCTTCCACCACCTTTCAAACAAGGAAGTTCCAAAGGCTCACAATCTTCTGGGAGAAAGAAGTTCACATAATCTTGTCTTAAATGGGCAACCCATTATTTTTAAACAGTGAGCCCTCATTTGTGAATCTCTGCTAAGAGGGAGCGTCCACACACATCCTCAGGTTAAGACCCCTCAGGGAAAACATGTTTCAATCAAATCATCTCTTACTCTTTCTTCTAAACCTGTCCAATTTTTCCTTATGATACAGCCACCCACTATAGCCCCATTCCAGATATTAGTCCTTAAACCTACTCTGAACTGCATCCGTGCGCTAAATATCCCTCCTCATATAAGAGATCAATGCTGTACATGGTACTCAAGATGTGGTGTCACCAATGCCCTGTATACTTGAAGATTAACCTCTCTACTTCTGTATTCAATTCCTCTGATAGTGAACAATACCAATCTGGGGTAGCACTGTGGCTCAGTGATTGGCACAGCTGCCTCACCTGGGTACCTGGGTTAGATTCCACCCTCAGGTGGCTGTCTGTGTGGAGTTTACACATTCTCCCTGTGTTTGTGTGGGTTTCCTTTAGGTGCTCCAGTTTCCTCCCACAGTCGGAAGATTGGCCATGCTAAATTTCCCAGTGTGTCCACAGATGCGCAGGTTAGGTGGATTAGCCGTGGGAAATACAAGGTTACAGGGATTAGGGGGAGGGTGATTGGTTCTGGATAGGATGCTCTTCAGAGAGTCTATGTGAACTTGATGGGCTGAATGACCTGCTTCCACACTCTGTAATTTTGTGATTACTGTTTATGATTATTATCTGCTTGTTTCTGCATGCTGATCTTCTGTGATTCATGTACTAGGACGCTTGGGTCTCTTTGCATCTCAGAGTTCTACAATCTCTCACTTTTTAGCTAAAAAGATTATTTTTTACTATTCCTGACAAAATGGACAATTTCACATTTTCCCACATAACACTCCATTTGCCAGATTCCTCCCACTTAAGTAACCTCTCTATATCCTTTTGTATCCATCATCATCTTCACAACTTTCCTTCCTACCGGTTTTTGTAAAGATAGCAAAAACCTATCAGAAGAATCAGCAAATGTAGCAACCATGCCTTTTGTCCCTTCATCCAATCATTTATATTAATTGTAAAAGGTTGAGGCCTAAGATTTGATCACTCTGATGTGCTGTGCATTACACAATGTCAATACAATAATGACCCATTTCTGACTACTGTTTGCTTCCAGTTCATTGGTGAATCATGTATACATACCAATATATTACTCTCTACACCGCATTTTTGTAATAATCTTATTATTTGGTTTGGCTCCTCATGGAATGCCTTCTGGAAATCTACATGCAGTATATCCACCTGTTCCTCTTTATCCACAGTTCATGTTACTTCTTCAACACACGCCAGTACATTGATTAGACATCCCTTTCACAAAGAGTTGAAAAGTGTGGTGCTGGAAAAGCGCAACAGGCCAGGCAGCATCCGAGGAGTAGGAGAATCAACTTTTCGGGCATAAGCCCTTCTTCAGGAAGTCCCTCTCAGTGAGTCCCTCTCTCACTGCATCCCCCAGGTCATCTCCTCTGCCATGAAGTTCTTCAGCCCTCGGTGAATCCCTTTCACAAAGTCACATTAACTCTGCCTGATTACCTTGAATTTCTCCAACTGGTCAGTACAATAATTTTGCTAATTGCTTTTAAATAGCTAATTATTCCCAATAACATGTGACATACTTCATCTCCCAATCAAAATGTATTATTTGTCATTTAGATGTATTGAAAGTCATTTGCCAGTTATTTGCATTCTTCATGTTTCTTAATATTTGTCTGTAAGTTGTTGCTCTCACCTCAGTATTGACTATACTCCACAACTTGGATATGGGCAAGGACAAAATCATGATTAGAGGAGAAAAGAAAGCAAATCAGCCTTTAAGGGATTTAAAACTGTAGCATTAAACAATGCAGCAGAAAATTGTGAAACGACTAAAATAGTTGATGGTTCAGAGATTGCTGTTTGGAGGGGTCGTGGTCTGAAGAAAGATAGCAAGTATTGAACATGTGTTTTTTGATTTAACCCTGATAGAGCACCTGGTAAAGTTTCTGCACAAATAAAGTATCACTCCCTGGTGTATTCCAGTCCCATTGAGGTAAATGTCAACATTGTGTTAGCCTTTTAACTTTGTGTAGATGTATCTTAATCTCTCTGTTTTGCCCGTGCTCAGTCTCTCATCATTGAACAAGTATTTTGATTTATCTTTATCATATCCTTGGTGGATGACCTCCTACCTTTATTTTCATCTGTCATTGTTTTGTCCATTCACCTGATCTTAAAATGTCCTACTCCCATCTACCCCACAACTCATCATGCATCCTACCCTGACAGCATCTGCAAACTTGGATATACAAATCTGTTTCTTGCTCCAAGACATTATAGAATATGTGGTGAAAAGTACAGGAATTACTGCAAATCACAGGGGAACTCCACTTGTCACATCCCATCGAAGTGAAGAGCATACCCTCACTGAGGACAGGTCATTGAGGAAACATCTGTTCACTGACTTTTAAACCCAATGATTGCCTCTCAGTGTTGGCAGTCAGCATTCAATGTTGTGTTCTGCACATTTTGCTTGAGAAAGAGGGTTCTTATTTAAACAGATCTGGTTCTGCAGAAGAGTCCGCACCCAAAACACGAACCTGCATTTACTACTTTCCAATATGCAGTATCCTGTTTTGTATTTCTGGGATATGTACTCACTTTCTTAAGAACCACAGGGTCTTTTCATCCAAATGAAGGGTTTTTCAAAGCAGAATGCTTTTAATTTGATGTGAAAAGAATATTGGGATGTATTAATGAAATGGACAGGCCCCCAAACTGACAAGTATTGGAGTCCTATGCACAAAGCTTGATTTTCACTCCTGTACTGAGTTGTGCAGATGGGGGAATGATAAAATCTTTAAGCTGTCTAGTTCTCCAGAGCATTTAGACCCAGGAGATTTTCACTCGCTGCTTGACTTACTGACGGTCACAGAGTTATAGTGATGTACAACACGGAAACAGACCTTTCAGTCCAACTCGTCCATGATGACAAGATATCCTAAATAAATCTAGTCCCACTCACCAGCATTGGGCCCATATCCCTCTAAACCAGTCCTATTCACATATCCATCCAGATGCCTTTTAAATGTTGTAATTGTACCAGCGTCCACCACTTCCTTTGGCAGTTCATTCCATACACACACCACGCTCTGTTAAAAGTTGCCCCTAGATCTCTTTTAAATCTTTCCCTGTCACCCAAAACTTATGCCCTCTAATTATGCACTCTCCCATTCTGGGGAAAAGACCTTGTCTATTTATCCTATCCATGCTCCTCATGATTTTATACACTTCTCTAAGGTCACCCCTCTGCCCCCGATGTTCCAGGGAAAACAGCCCCAGCCTATTTAGCCTTTCCCTATAGCTCAAATCCTCCAACCATAGCAACATCCTTGCAGATCTTTTCTGAACAGTTTAAAATGTCACAACATCTTTCCTATAGGAGGTATACCAGAATTTCATGCAGTATTCCAAAAGTGACCTAACCAATATACTGCACAGCTGCCAACTCCTATACTCAATGCACTGACCAATAACAGCAAGAATTCCAAGTGCTTCTTCACTATCCTATCTCTCTGTGACTCCAGTTTTAAGGAACTATGAACCTGCACTCCAAGGTCGCCTTGTTCAGCAACACTCCCACTTACCATTAAATGTATAATTCCTGCCCTGATTTGCATTTCCACAATGCAGCATCTATCTAAATTAAACTCCATCTGCCACTTCTTGGCCCATTGGCCCATCTGATCAAGATCCCATTGGAATCTAAGGTAACCTTCTTCACTATCCACCGCAATGTTACCTTCAATTTTGGTGTCATCTGCAAACTTACTAACTGTATCTCCTATGTTCACAGCCAAATTATTTATATAAATGATGAACAACCATGGACCCAGCACCGATCCTTGTGGCATACTGCTGGTCACAGGTCTCCAGTCTGAAGAGCAACCCTCCACCACCACCCTCTGTCTTCTATCTTCAAGCCAGTTCTGTATCTAAATAGTTAGTTCTCCCTCTATTCCATGTGATCTAACCTTGCTAACCAGTCTCTCATGAGGAATCTTGCTGAATGCCTTACTAAAGTCCATATAGATCATATCTACCGCTCTGCCCGCATCAATCTTCTTAGTTACTTCAAAAAACTCAATCAAGTTTGTGAGGGACAATTTCCATTGCATAAAGCTATGCTGACTATCCTTAATCAGTCCTTGCCTTTCCAAATACATATAAATCCTATCCTATCCCTCAGGATTCCCTCCAACAAATTGCCCTTTCTTAAATAGCAGCACCATGTTAACCAACCTTCCGTTTTCTGGCACCTCACCTGTGACTATTGTTGATACAAATATCTCAGCACGAGGCCCAACAATCTCTTCCCTAGCATCCCACAGAGTTTTCTAGGGTATACCTGATCAGGTCCCAGGGATTTGTTACCTTAATGCATTTTAAGACATCCAGCACCTCTTTCTCTGTAATATGAGCATTTTTCAAATATTGCTGTTTACTTCCCCATGTTCTCTATCTTTATTATCGTTCTCCACAATAAACACTGATGTAAAATACTCATTTAGTATATCCCCCATCTTCTGTGGTTCCACACCTAAGCTGCTTTGCTGACCTTTAAGAGGCCCTATTCTATAAGTAGTTGCCCTTTTGTCCTTAGTGTGTTTGTAGAATCCCTTTGGACTCTCCTTAACCCTATGTGCCAAAACTATCTCATGTCCCCTTCTTGCCCTCCTGATTACCCTCTTAAGTATATTCATTGAAGAGCTCTTATACACTTCAATGGAATCACTCAATTTCTGCTGTCTGGACCTATCACATGCTTCCTGCTTATTCTTGACCAAAACCTCAATTTCTCCAGTCATCCAGCATTCCCCACACCAACAGCCTTGCCCTTCACCCTAACCTTCTGGACTTGTGTTATGTCATTTTTGAAGGCTTCCCATTTTCCAGCCATCTCTTTACCTGCAAAAGTCCTCCCCATATCTTTCAAACCTGAAACCTGATGGGCAGTGGTAGCTGCCTGGTGATTGTGCAGCGAATAATGGATTTCGAAAGCTGTCTATTAAGACAAAATAATTCTCCCCAATATTCAGCTGGGTGCTTGAGAAGACATTATGATCATGGGAGGGGAAGGGATTTTCAGGTCTGTGGAGGCTTAAGCTTTCCTTACAAGGTTCAGAAGTACATTTCAGCTCTTCCTAATGCAAAACAAAACTTATAAAAAAAAATATTTTTGCTTTTCTAGGCCTCTTCTGGTCTTAACTCCCTATGCCATCAGGGATAGGACCTAATAGGGATCAAGCTGTATGGTTTCCCTATGCAGGCCTCAGGTTATATTTGCAGATGAGTCCTGAAGGTTTATATTAAAAGAAGGATTCAGCTTTTTCTTCCATCTGGAGTACCTTTCACCTTCTCAGAAGGGTAAGTTAGATGCCCAGCTGCCTAGAAAGCAATGGAATAAATGTATGTATGCCACAGTAACCAATTTAACTCCCTGTCTGCTCAGACTCCATAAGGTGGGAAAGTCTAAAATTGTATTAATAATGTTACAAGTCTGTCATTGTTTGGCCCACATTGGTTAGGCCACTGTTGGAATATTGCGTGCAATTCTGGTCTCCTTCCTATCAGAAAGATGTTGTGAAACTTGAAAGAGTTCAGAAAAGATTTACAAGGATGTTGCCAGGGTTGGAGGATTTGAGCTATAGGGAGAAGCTGAACAGGCTGGGGCTGTTTTCCCTGGCGCATCGGAGGCTGAGGGTGACCTTATAGAGGTTTACAAAGTTATGAGGGGCATGGATAGGATAAATAGGCAAATTCTTTTTCCAGTGGTCAGGGAGTCCAGAACTAGAGGGCATAGGTTTAGGGTGAGAGGGGAAAGATATGAAAGAGACCTAAGGGGCAACTTTTTCATGCAAAGGGTGGTACATGTTTGGAATGAGCTGCCAGAGGAAGTGGTGGAGGCTGGTACAATTGCAACATTTAAGAGGCATTTGTATGGGTATATAAATAGGAAGGGTTTGGAGGGATATGGGCCGGGTACTGGCAGGTGGGACTAGATTGGGTTGGGATATCTGGTCAGCATGGACGGATTGGACCGAAGGATCTGTTTCCATGTTGTACATCTCTATGACTCTATGACTCTAAGTATTACTGTGTACCTTTGATGGATTATTATCCACATTTAATGGTCAATATTTATTTGTTCTTGAGATCCATTTCATTACATAAATTATAACATTCTTGATGGTTTGAGCATTTCAGCCACTGTTAAGAAAATATATTGGATATATGTTACAAATCTATTGGATCTTGAAGAATCCTTTTGTATTTTATGACTGCTATGCTTTTCGGGTTTGTTTTAGTGATTTTTAGGATGTCACCTTGTGTAAGATAGTTCCAATTCCTTGGATGTTGTGGTTAGGAATTTCTTTGTGAGGGGCCTAGATACACCGGACAGGAAGGACCTATTTACATAAGCAGAGAAGTCAATGGCTGGCAGCATAGATTTAAAATAATTGGCAGAAAAAATTGAGGGGAGATGAGGGTTTTATCACCCAAAGGGCAGTAGGAATTTTGAACTCATTGCCTGAAAGTGCAGGATGGTCAGAAACTCTCAATTCATGTAAAAGGAGTCAGAGTGTACACCTAAAGTCCTTAACTTGCAGAGCTATGGACCAAATGCTGGAAAGCCTGACTAGGCTGGGGAACATGTTTTTTTGCTGGCATAGATACAAGTTGCCTTTTTCAGGGCTGTCAATATTCTGTGATTTCACCAATTTTATTAAATCAACAGGATCAACCCACATTTCTACAAATGCTTTTTATTTTAGTGCACTGAATATGATCCAACATTTTTGTAAATGTGCAGACCAGTTACTCAAACAGCAGGCACCATATAATGCCTGCTATAAAACCATCTAACCCTGATTTGGATTTAGAAAGAATAGTCTTTAAAAGAAAATAAATAGAAGACTGCCCAGTGTGACTGCCCATCAAACATGGTTTCTTGCTAAAGCTGAATTATAGGACTTAAGAAACTGCAGGAAAACACACAATGTGAAATACAAAAAGATAAGTGACTGACCAACATTTTGCTCCCACCATAAAACATCTCAAGAATTGGATGCTGTTTCACAAAAACTAAAGCATCTATCTCAGAAATTAAGGTCATTCTAAATTCATTGGCATTAAGTATTCCATTTTTTTCCCCCAACAGCAGTTAAAGCATGACAGTAACCATTTGAATTCCATATTGATTTTGAACTCCAGACCCTGGGCATAAATATACTTCACAAAAAATTTTTTGAAGGTTTAAGAAGGATTCATTTCTGCTCTCAAATTGCAATTTTATGGCAAAGGTTTTCCTCTTGATGCAACCCACCCCACTACAACATCCTCCTCAACAGAGATTATCTAACATCGGATTGCCTCCAGAAGTCACCTTTTGGTGACTCCAGACCACCTTTTGGTGATCCAAGAGGGAACACTTGTCGATTGTAAACAAAAATGTATTTTTTTGGACTAACGTTCCCTTCCTTGGGATGGACTCATTTGATATTGGAAAAGACTTAGTGAATCCAGAGCCTTTCTGTGAGTGAGAACTGAAAATCAAATACTTGGAGCCCCACATCTTAGTTACTGAACAATAAATCATTATTTTTAGCACATCACGAATAAACAGTAAAAAATCACATATCTGACTGGATATTCTAATTATAATTAATGGTTTTCAGTAATCTGTTTTGTTTTTTATATAATTCAAATTTGTTCAAACTTATTCCCTTTTTTGGAGTAATGTTGCTCAGTAAAATGCTATTATTGTCAGTGGACAACTTGAAAAAAAAGTTGTTTATTGCTATCAAGTGAAAAAAATCAGTCATTTGAGAGAATCGCCTATCTTGTGGTTTAAAACCTTCATTTCAAGAAGGACAGTCCTTGAGAGTAGCAAAGTTCTTATTGCCCATTCAGAGGGTCCAAGGTTCAATGATAGACGCAACTGGAATTTTTCATCATTCAGTGTAGTGGTTGAGTTTTTCCTGTAATTGACCAGGCCACCAGATGGAGCAATATGTGGTTGAGGAAAATTCAAAATCTGGTCGGAACCCTGTCTCAAGCTGCAAATGCACACCTTAGGCTGGTGAGCACAAAACTTCATAGGCGATGGGCCAGGGAATGCCCAAGTTGAAACTATCTGCTGGTCTAGGCTGAAGGAAAAGGTGTTGCAACATAAAGAACTATCAGAGTTGGGAGGGGTAGTTTGTTTTAAAAAATATCAATAAAACATTTTCAAGTTCTATCTCAAAAAATACAATATTTCCACACAAAATCCATTGGGAAGGTGGCTTAAATATTGTTGTGGATCTTTTCTGAGGTAATCATTTCAAATACAACTTTTTATTTCCTGATGAGGCTGAACATAATAAAAATGAAAGGTTTTGTTTCAATCATATTAATATTTGTTAAGAAACAAACGTATGTTCTACATCCAGGAAGAACTGCTCTTAAAATAAACTGCTAGTAGGAAATCTTTCAGCTTAAGTAATTTTAGGAGTACTGTTTTGGAAATTGCTGTAAAAATCAGCTTTAGTCCCAGAAATTAACTATTTCTTAGAATTATTGCGCAGGACCAAAACTACTGCTGCTGTTGTTGAATCTAGCAGACTCAGAAGAGATGGAAAACTGTCCTGAGAATAAGTATGCAGAATTGAAATATTTTGACATGCACAAAAATTTGCAAATGCCTGAGTACAAACTGTAAGGCGCTATTCAGCACTTCATTTGTGGCAGGAAAATTGTCTGATAGTCAAGATTTGTGATGACCTCAAATTTTGTCCGTCGCAGCAAATGTCATTCTTTTGTTGTGATACCGAGTGGTGGCTCTCGACGCAGTGTTGATGTGATTTTGGAGAGCTTGTGATAGATTGATCTTACATTTTTATAATCATTGAACCCCTACTGATTACTCTGTACATAAATGTTTTCACCACAATATAGTTTAGTTTAGCAGTCTTCCACCTCACCAGGAGACATGAAAACGGATTCTGTACTGTATTGTTTTCTGTTCTAGTTCTTTGACGGGTTGTGCTTGGCGTTGCTTTGTTTTGTTCCTCATAATTGCCTAAATGTTCTCTTTAGGGTTTGGCTCCAGATTTAATCGTAGCCAACCTAGAATGCCTACTGTTTTTGATAAAGCACTGTTGTGTGTACCAGCCTTAGTGTTTCCGCAGTATAATAATGTGTCGCTGTTGGGGTACAGCATTGTGGCAGACTAATGCAGACACCCATCAACAGTTCCTGGTCAAGTCACTATTGAAATGTAAATAAGCGTCACCCCCATCAGAGTTACAATAATAATGGATGTGAGACAGGACTGCTGCTCAAGACATGACCACTGTGGACATAGAATTATACTTCAAAGAGATTTAGAAAGTGATTCTGAAATGAAAAATCAATACTTTTTTATGATTTAATTTTCTCATCTATACTATAGGAAGAAAACCTATTTAAAAGTGTCTCAAGAAGTGATGAACAAACACCTTTTTTTAATGACCACTATTCTGTTCTTGGATGTAATAAATTGACGCAAAAATGATAATGCAAAATATTGAACAATTGTTTATCTCAGAGGCTGTATATTCTTGTAGCTTTAATTTTGTTTATCTCCATTTTACTGGGATGACAGCGCAGGATTCTCTGCACAAATGAATGTGCATTGTAGCCTGAGGCTATATCAGCAAAAGCGAAAATGTGTGACCATGCATACCCAGGATGAATGTTTGGTCATGTATTGTCAAAAATTAATGTACATTATCAGAGTGTGTAAAATGAGTCCAGTTTTTGAGGTTAAATCTATTGCACAGGCTCAAAACCTTCATCCTGCACATTTTTTTAACAATGTGTGTCTTGTATATAAAAAGTCAATTTTACCACTCTATACCAACATAATGTTTTTTCAGTTAACCTCTAGCAATTTTACATTATATTTTATTTCTTCCTGCTCCGATTTCAAATTTCATATTTCTCTGTTTTGGAGTTATTTTTGTCGACGTTGCAGACCATTAGGTATTATAAATTCATCTATACATTGTTAGTTCATGCCTCACTCTTGCCTTGTTTGATCTGGTGTCCAACAATCATTACTGATGTACAAAATATTTTTTACAATACTTTTAATTCCACTTTCCACTCTAATTTCAAATCAGCTGAGAGCTTTCACAGAAATATTATTTCTTGGTTTTCCAAATCTTTGAAGTCATGTCTAATATGATCAGGATAATGCAGAATCCCATGAAAAGTAAGAATCACAATTTTGAAATTCACTGTCTTCTAATGCCCACTAGTTTACAAATTATATAGTGAGTTGTTGGAATAGTTTATTGAAATGACAATGAAGTTGAATGATGTTAGATCTTACCTGTCAGCAAGGAATATCCCTGATCCTTTAGCTATACACTGTCTAAATATTTTCTTTAAATAATTGAATTAGCGTCTGAAAATGTAGCTCATGGATTATTACAAATTTACTTGCTTAATGTTTTAACATTTTTATAAATCTTGCCAATTTAGTTTTATCTCTTTATCTCGTTAAAAGACATAAAGAACAGGATAAATGGATCTTTAAGTGACAAAACTTTTTGTACAGATACATATTTATTCCCTTGTTGAAGGTTTAGCAGCATGCAATCAGACAACTCTGTCTACAGTGAAGTTTTTTTTGATTCAAGTGACTGTGGTATCACATTATCTAAATGCACTTTGGGCAGCTTGCATGTATGAATTATAAATTATGCGATATATGAGACACAAAGTTGATAATTCAAGGCAATAAGATCAGCGAATATATGTATTATGTCTTCCACATTGTTCAAACTATCCAGTCTTACACGAGGTAAATACATGACGCTGTAGGAGACAGCAAACCGCAGTAATGCCCTTACCGGCAATGAGAGGTCAGTTCCTTGAAACATATCTGTAATTTCTATTGTCACTTGAGAACATGGGTTAAAAAAATCTTCAAAATTCAGCAAAGAAAATTATAAGATAAAGAGCTGTCAAAATATTGAAAAGTATTGTAAAATTTCAAGTATTTTGGAAGAGTTTTCAATGTTGAAAAGTCATAGAGTATTTATAACTGTGGCTGGGTCCTATTGTTGAGATATTAATAAATAACAAAATTGTTTTTAAAGAAATGGTACATTTTTGATCTGTTGTATAAAATCTAAATATGACTTTCTTAGCAAATGCTTAAAGAACAACTGAATTGTGCCATTTATTTAGTTGTGAATTTCTGTCGTTTACTGAAAAAAAAGACTCCATACATGTTTCAGTTACAAAATGTGAATAAAAACAAATTGTAAAGCCACATTGATGTATCCCTTTCATATGTTTTGTTAGCTATGTGTTAGGCTAATATTTACACACAATTTGTTACTGAAACCATTAAATTATTTTTAAATTCCTGTTTTCCTGTTAAATTCTTAGATGTATCCTTCCATATAGAGATATGATTTAAAATATACAAAAATAAACTAAAATTCAGATTATATCATTGAAATAAGAATATCATACTGTATCACATATCTCTAAACAAATATAAATGTGTTCTAATAAACTGTATTATAGGACAAAACATTTGGGGAAAAATGCAATAGTGAAAGCCATGTATTGAAATGTGATTGCACCTTTATTAATTTCAGTTCTTGTAACTAGCTTGAATATAATTTTTGTTTAATAAAGTACAAATATGATCCTGTTAATTTCTAACTGTCTCTGTAATATATTTTTGATGACTTGCTTCTGATTTTGTAAAGAATGTTAGTGAATGTGAAGTTGAAATCATATTGCAAAACTTACGCTCCTTTCACAACATAACCATTCATAACGATTTACACATCCATATAGTTCAACTTTCCATGGTCAATTGCCATTCATTAAAGTAATATAGGAATAATTTTCTTTGCATTCTATTGATCAGAAATATATTGAACATTTCTAAACTAAGCTTTAAAAAATTTTTTTTTATTAATGTAAGTCTAAATCATTTTGTTTCAATCTTCATATTACTAGCAAAATTGCTTTATAGGGAAGCAGGCATTAAATATTGGTTTATCACAAATTCCATGAGATTTTTTACCAAAAAGAGTGGTGTATTTGTAATTGTAACATTTAAATATTTAAATTGTTTTTGCTCCCCATCAAAACAGGGAGTGGTGTTTTCAAAAGTATTAGCTGCAATCTTTATGGATTGTAGGAAATGCAATGAATCCATCAGAAAATTAATACATCAAATGCCCCTTCGAGAAAATTGCTTTGCAATCTCTTTTAGTACGATAACAGATTAATATTTCTTGCATATGTTTTAGCAGGGTAAATTAGGAAAGAGCATAATCATTAGAAGAACAAAATATTTGAATTTCATTTCATGCCAAAGTATATAGCATCAAATCGGCAAATTTAACAGGTATGTTTCAAAAGGCAAATGCTGCATTAACACATATTCTGATGAAAGTATTTTGCTCCTTTCTATACAATAATGCACCTTTATTGCACTTAAAATTTTGCTCCATCAAGTGATGGAAATAATACAATCGTTGGTATACATTTCCCTTATGAATCAGCCTTTTTAGGTTGAATTCCAAAGAAAGAATGTGTAGCTGGAAGTGCCAGTGAAAATTGAACAGGAAATTCTCACTTAGTAATAACCCACTCCTGCTGTCTCTCCCTATAAAATTCAAACATCCCAGAAAATGATATGCTCTGTCACACAAAAATAAGAAATCTGCTGAATGCTGAAATATTAATTTGTTTGCCATTGTTTCCCCGACCTCTTTTGTGGGACATGTGGGATGGCATGTAAATATTTGACTGTTGCAGTAGCCTCCATAGAGCAGCTCAGTGACACCGGATTAATTTGTGTCTCATGCATTATGATGGGGTGCCAAATATTTAACAGCTGGTCTTGAGCCTGATTGAATCAAAATATTGTTTTTACAAGTTGATGAAAGCTTGATTGATATGGTGCTGGTGATTCTTTGATGGATTAAATTGTGTATACAGATTACAGCACATATACCATCAGCAGAAAATGTGATTCTCGAGCTGAAAATACTGCCATATTTCTCAAATCTCCTGGAACAGATGCGGCCAGGATGTTTTCTCTCTCTCTCTCTCTCTCTTTCTCTATCTCTCTCTCATTTTGGATCGAAAGTGACTCTTTATTGAATGAAATCATCAGGTTAGCAAAAGTGATAAGAGGCAGGGGATACATTTATCTTAGCATTATGATATTTTTCCTTATATTCCTTTTCTTTCATCTCAAACAAAGAATTCGAAATGAACAGGAATGCAAAAATGCACAAGCAAAATGTATTACAGTTTTAATGAACTCTGCAAAGGAAAGCTTTTGGTTTTGATGTGTACAGCTGAATAAGGTGAATGCAAATAATTTTAAAGGTGTAAAATTTCTCAAGTGAGAGTTGTAATAATTTGGGATTTTTTCACCCTACTAAATCTGCAATAAATTGAACATTAATGATGCATAATTATAACTTAAAATCTAAGATAGCTGAAGAAATTTAGTAATTTACTAAATGCTCAAACCCATTCACTCTTCTCAAACAACTGTTTTTCTGTTCTGTTGCCTGAGATGAATGACATGTCTTTAGCAGCTACCCAGCTCCCAGAATATTGTTGTCACAAAAAGATTCTTATAAAAGAGATAAATTTATTACCAGAATATGGAGATTTTTAAGGTACAATAGTAAAGGGAAGGATACAGAGAAAAGGAGTTCACACTAGGCAACTTTTGTAACATTCAGAAATCAATGCTTTTCGTTTCAGAAATTGCAAAATGAAGGTCTGTGAAGATATCATTGTAGTTTTTGACGTATATTAATTCAATAAAATGTTGTGTTTGCAGTTTTTCTTTGTTCCAGAGACTTTATTAATAGGAAGAGGTAATTTTAAGGGAAGAAAATGAACTGGATTTTGAGCAGGTCTTTTTCAAACTGTGAAGCAAAAAGTAATGACAGATAAGTTTGTTTAACCCTAAAGCATACTTGTGTACAGATAACATGAACACAATCTGAGTGGCAGTACTCTGCAGTGAAATAAATGACTGCAATAGGCTTCAAGGATGTGTACAGTACTCTTGTAGATGAATTCTGGCACTTGCATCTTGTCTTCTCAAAAGCCAGTGGGCCTTCAATGACACTGTTCGCTTTGCAAAATGGCTTCTCACGTAAAGTATGTTACTGGCTTACATGCTGCTGGACAACAACCAAAGCATTGTTTTCCTTTCTGCAATCTGGCTGCAATAGAATGATAATCATGAAGAGTCTAGTGACATACGTGTTTTTGTTAGCAGGTCTGTAACTTACAGATATTTTACTGTCATTTTCATAGTGTTCACCCGAATAATATTTATTTCATTTTCTTCCATTGCTAAAAAGCAAATTGTCTTCTGAGAAGATTAACAAAGCAGGAGAATAATCATACGTTTTAAGAAAAAGACTTGAAGATTCGCAAATTTCAAATTTATTACATTTCCATTGAACAAAAACAAATGTACTCAGGGAAATAAATGATTCAAAAGAGTTAACTAAAATAAAACATACATATTTTAGAAAATGCAATTTTATTTCTGAATATATTATATCCAGGATGTTTTGACATTGTACACCTTTGTGAGCATGTACCTTCATGGTTAGATGGCCATTTAAACTGAGGGTATTGTGTAATATTAGTGGCGTTTGATAAATATACTCAGGTGCTGTTCACATAAAAAAATAAATTAAGTATGTTATTTCTTGTTTTTAAAATGTCCAATTATAGAATTGATACTATTGTTATGCCATTTTTTGACTGTTTCTTCCTTTTTAAATTCTGCCTGTTTATGTTCTGAAGTGAAGGCTCTGAAAGCCATACATCAACTTAAGCTCAAAAGCAATTTGTATTTTCACAGAGTTATCTTTTTGCATTTTAAACCATTGAATAATCCTGAAATCATTAAAGGCCAGTGGCTAATAATTTTGAAAATAACCTGATTTTGGTTGATGTTTGCTTAAGATAAAATAATTCCTTTTATACATTCAACTAAAATCCTTTCGATAACAAGCAATTGCACCATTCGTTATCAAGTGGGAATTGTGAGCACTGAATATTTACAATGACATGCATTACAAGTAACCAATAGAAAATCATTTCCAGTAATCACCTCATGATAGTTTTATTTCTTAAATAGTAAAGTCTTGTCCAAAAATTAACAAATAGAAAACAATTCAATTTTGGTTTATTTTTCTAGTGGAAATACAACTAAGCATAATTACTTAAATTATTTCATAGTCAGCTATATGGAAATGATACAGGAAATATTTTAATAATTAATAATTATTAACAAACACCATGATGCTGAAATCCATTTGGGAATTTTGTCAGTCTTCAAAGAGAAAAGGTATAGTTTGATTCAGAAAGAAGTACTGGGGAGTCATTGCAGAGCTTATATCACCAAAGCACTACAAATGATGCAAGACAAATCTATCAGCCCTTCTAGTTGGCTCCATAAATTTGAAGAACGTAAATGGCATCATGTTTGATCCTGATTTGAAAAGGTGAATTTTATGCCATTTAAGAAAAAAATACAATCGTCTAAAAGATCTTTTCTTATTTGTGATATTTAATCAAAAATCATAATATGTGATGCATAATGCATGCTGGTTTGTGCCAATATATTGGTGTAATAAAGTATTTTTTCAAATGCATTGTAATACTAAAGAAGATGAGCTTAAATTATACATGAATTCTGGGTAGGTTGAATTCAATCAGTGCAGACTATAGGTGAATCTTGCAGTGACCTTGGTAGGCTGGAGTAGTATAGAATAACAGTTGGTGAAATGACTGGAAATTCTACCATTTCAAATGATTGCTCTGCCTAGAATAGCTGACCTCAGCTTTATTTATGACAAATTACGTTGAAATTGAGTTTTAAAAACTACCAAAAGAATACCCAAGTTTTGACTTTCCCAATAATAGTGTTTGGTAGATGTAATACATTTTATGTAAGACACAGATTAATTAGGAAGATTTAGCAATTAAGTTAAATGAATACTTATAAGAGGTGCAAAGCAATTTACTTGTTATGAAAAGTATCTAGAAGGGATGGATTTGCATTTATTAATAATTATACTAAATTAGAATTGCAATGGCATTATCAATAAACATATTTTAGTGGATTTTTAAAATTGAAGTTGGATTACAATTTAACAAAAGGAAAACGCCTAGATTATTCTGTTTGAAGAAAATTTGGATAATATTTCCATGCTATTCTGTAAATCAAGTATAGTTTTCTTATTAATAATTGAATCTAAATATGTTTTCAAAGCACCAATATTGTTGACAAGATAGTAAAAATGACAAGTACACTGAGCTTTCTAATAAAACTCCTTGCAAACAGTAAAAAGCTCCGATATAACATTCACATCAACAGATGAGTCCTGTTTGAAAATGTGGATGGACATTCATTGACAATGAAAATAAGTGAAAACTACATTTATAAAGTTCTGAAGAAGAGTCACTGGACCCGAAACATGAGCTCTGAATCCTCGCCACAGGTGCTGCCAGACCTGCTGAGCTTTTCCAGCAATTTCTGTTTTTGTTTGTGATTTACACATCCATAGTTCTTTCAGTTTTTATAAGGCTCTTCTTCTGTTGTATTTCCTTCTTCTTTTAATTTGTTGAAACAATTTATGCAGATGACATGAATGGGGATACTTATTTTAAAGGGATGTATGAACTCCTTTAGAAATATCCATTGAAATACTTATTAATTTCTGACATCAATTGGTCCTGAATGTCAGGGTGAAATAACTTACTTAAACATGCACAGATGGTCTGTCTTTTGTATTGGTTGAAAAAACATTCATAAAAAGATGTATTTTTTTAAAGTCTGCATGTTCTGTGGATTTCATGAGGTGTCAATAATTATGGAAGAACTTCACAATGCATCAGCTCTGTTTAAAAACAAATATTCAAAAGTAATACATTAGGTGAGAAAGTACAGGAAAGATAATACATACTTTTGAATTCAAAAGACATACTGATGATTGCCCTTGGGTGGGCGATCTTTCGAAACTATTTTTCCAGGATTACACAATCTTCAGCTAACACCAATGGAGATTACCATTTGATCCACATTTCATTTTACTAAATTGAAAATGGGTGTTGACCAAGCATGTTGGAAGTTGTCAAGAACTTTTATTGATGACATTATAGTTTTAAATTCTTTCTAACTGTGTTTCCCTAGACGTACCCATATGAAATTAAATCTTGTCATTAAAACAAAACTTGGGAAATATTAAAGGGATTGAAACCAGAGCAGGATATCCCAGAATACTGTTCTTTCATTTTTGATTAAGAAGATGTGGCCAAACATAGGGCAGAATTTTCACTGCCTGGATATGGCAAGAGAAGTGGCAAGAAGAGAAAATAATTAAGTGGGTTTACCCCTTTCTTGCCATCTCACCAGTTATGTTATGGACAAGATGGTCCATAGGTGATCTTCCCAACCCATTGTGGGCAGCACAGTGGCACAGTGGTTAGCACTGCTGCCTCACAGCGCCAGAGACCCGGGTTCAATTCCCGCCTCAGGTGACTGACTGTGTGGAGTTTTTGTGTCCACGTGGGTTTCCTCCGGGTGCTCTGGTTTCCTCCCACAGTCCAAAGATGTGCAGGTAAGGTGAATTGGCCATGCCAAATTGCCCATAGTGTTAGGTAAGGGGTAAATGTATGGGTGGGTTGCGCTTTGGCGGGTCGGTGTGGACTTGTTGGGCCGAAGGGCCTGTTTCCACACTGTAATGTAATCTAAATTTAATCTAATCTAATCTAAAGCTCTTGACATCATTAAAAGACCATGTAGGGCATGAATTCAGCACCTCCCCAATCATGCACCATCCGAAGAGTAGGAGAATTGACATTTCAGGCACAAGCCCTTCATCAGGAATGATGAAGGGCTTATGCCTGAAACGTCAATCCTCCCACTCCTTGGATGTTGCCTGACCTGGTGTGCTTTTCCAGCACCACACTCTTGACTCTGATCTCCAGCATCTGCAGTTCTCACTTTCTCCTAACTCCCAAATCATGTGCTTTTCTGATGAATGGGAAGGGTGGTTAGTTTACAAATGGGAAATCATGGTGCACCAGCTGTGTACTGGGCGCCTTCAATTGTCCCAATATGTGGGCTATCGGAGGCACAGGTCGGAGCAAAAGGGTAGTCTCTGAAAACCACTCTCTTGTCCTTGCCTCCAATGTCTCTCACTCCCAGTCCCTGTGACTCTCCCATCCCATGACAAGAACTTTTAAAAATGACTTATCTGTTCATCACTGGGTCTCCCCAGCAATAGGCTTTAACCATTAGACTTTGTATTCAGAAGCTGCTGGCCTTTGTGATCAATAGCTTAGGGTCATAAGTCCTACAGCACGGAGACATGCCCTTTGGCCCAAACTGGACCATGCTGACCAAAATGTTCATCCACACTCACCCCATTTCCCTGCACTTGGCCCAAATCCTTCTAATCCTTTTCTATCTATGTATTTGTCCAATTGCCTTTTAAATGTTGTTAATGTACCTGCCTTAACCACATCTGCTGTAGCTCATTCCATATGCGTACCACCCTATATGTCAAAAAGTTGCTCTCAGGTTCAGTTCTATGCTTTCCCCTCTGACCTTAAACTGATGCCCTCTCGTCCTCGATTCCCCAACTCTGAGAAAAAGACTGAGTACATTCACCCTATTCATGCCCCTCACGATCTTATACACCCCTGTAAGGTCCTCCCTCAGTCTCATATACTCTCAAGAAAAGATCATATAACAAGAAACTGCATGTAAGGTTTTAAATACAAGAGAAGTATTTTGTTTAGATATGAAAAATATTTGGGGAAGTCAACTCACAACAGAGATATATTAGAGAAATGATATTTGTGAAGATTTGCAATTTTTTGCTTTGTTTAAATTATAAAGTGCTGGTGATAGCTTCAAAGCTTGAAAGAGTTACCAGCCTGGATTTCTCAAGTGGCAGATTATCACAACACTGTCCAAACGATCCAGGCTTCTGACTGCATGAGGAAGTTGAATTAAAATCATCAAGGAGACTGAGAAAGCTACATCCAAAATTGGCTTAGTGGTCGGAGACAGAGGATGCTGGTAGAATGCTGTTGGTGTGACTGGAAACTGGTATCCACCAAAATGACCAATGGTGGATCTCCTATTTTTTGTAATATATCTAAATGATATAGATGAGAATGTGAGGGAGATATGAATGTGAAGGGGATGGTAAACACATTTGCGGATAATGAGATTGCCCAAGTGGTCAAACAGGAAGAAGAAGGTCTTAGGCTCCAGGATGGGTTTGTCAGATGGGCAATTCAGAGGTGGATAGACTTTAACCCTGAAAAGGTGAGATGATGAGCTTTGGAAGAAATAACAAGATGAGGGAATGCTCATTGAATGGAAGGACACGAGGAACAGAGGGATCTTGGGATGCAGGACAGGTTAATAGATTAGTTAAGAAGGCATAGGGGACATTTATTTTTATCAGTCGTGACATAGATTATAAGAACAAGGAGATTATATTTAAATTCAATTCTTCAGTTGGGCCACAGCTAGCGTATTGTATACAGCTCTGGTCACCTCATTGTAGGAAGGATGTAATTACACAGAAGATTCACTGTGATTGGAACATTGTAACTATGAAGAGAGATTAGAGAGGATCATGTTATTTTCTTCAGAGCAGAGAAGGCTGAGAAGGGATAGAGGTATATAAGATTATGAGGGGCATGAACAGGGTGGACAGGAAGTAGCTGTTCTCCTAAATTGAAGGGTCAGTAATAAGAGGGCACAATTTTAAGATGAAGGGCAGAAGACTTAGGGGAGACTTGAGGAAAAATGTTTTCACCCAGAGGGTAGGGGAATCTGTAATGCACTGCCTGGGAGGATAGTAGAGGCGGGAAATCTCATTACGACTAAAAAAAATACAGGGACAAACTCTGATGGCTATGAACCAAGTGCTAGAGAGTGGAATTAGTGTAAATAGGTCAGTATAGACTTGATGAGCTGACGTGCCTATTCTGTGCTGTCTGACTCTTTGACTCTTTAATATTAGGAGAAATTATCATAAACTTAGCAGCTTTCCAGCAGCAACTAAGTGTTGACCATCTCTAGTGTTTTGGGGTCAGTTGTTTGTCTAATGCAATTACCATGCTGGAGTCAAGTGAAATTTGCACTACTAATGTTCCAGCTGTATTTTCCTCAGGCTGTGGATGCAGCAACAAATGCCTTTGGACTGTTTGTATCTAGTAATGATAGTGAAAGAGTGCAAGCATCCCCGAGGGATGTCTAGGCTCCCTAACCATACCAAAGATAGAATTAACAACAGTAAAGGAGAATTGTACACCTTCTTTTGTTGGAAGAATCTGTTATTTGTACACCATGTGCATTCTGTACTTTCAACGAGGAAAAGAAACATTGACATTTCTCCCAAAGCCAAGTGAATACAAGCCATTCACTTCAATTTCAGAGCAATAAAGATACTTCTAGGCCAAGTGCTGAAAAAGAAAATGGTTGTACATGAGGCTTTATTTTGGTAGAAGCCACAAAAAGAGGGGAAATTGAAGTCTCTTTTAGCTCATTCCACAAGACCTACATAAAGGGCTTTTCAGAAAAAAATGTTATATTTAACTCTTTCCTTTGTGAAAGAGAGGCTCGTTTGATTACATTTTACAGCCACCCGATCAATCACTCCATTTTATTTCTCCTCCTCTTCCATACATAGGTAACAACCGTAATTGAGACTTCAACATCTCTGACCTGAGGGTTACAGAAGTTCTTGAAGATATTGCATTATGCCTGCAGTTGAAAATGTGATAAAGGAGCATATAAAGCAAGATCGCTGTTACATATCACCTGATACTAAAGCAGAACATGGACAATTATGACAGCAGATATAACACTGAACCAACAATATTAAGAGTTGATTTAAAAGCTTTTACTTTAAATTCTCATCATGCAAGATTGGCAAATCAAGAAATGAATGTAAAATTGGGTTGAATTTTCCAACAAATCGGCTAAGTGACAATTCTGGCAAGTTTCATTGGAGGTTTCATTCCGTGAGCTCCAATGAGTTTTCTCATGCATTTTTATATTGCTCCCCTGATTACATTTGCACCATGCCCACATAGCATCTTACTTGTGCTCACCTGTAGTGGATGTACTGTGCCGCTCAGGATACTGAGTTTGCTGTGGCCATTTAGGGCAGCACAGTGGCTCAGTGGTCAGCACTGCTGTCTCACAGTGTCAGCGACCTGGGTTCAATTCCAGCCTCAGGCGACTATCTGTGTGGAGTTTGCACATTCTCCATGTGTCTGTATGGGTTCCCCCTGGTGCTCCGGATTCCTCCCACAGTCCAAAGATGTGCAGGCCAGGTGGATTGGCCATGCTAAATTGCCCATAGTGTTCAGGGATGTGTAGGTTAGGTGCATTAGTCAGGAGTAAATATAAGATAGGGTATTGGGTCTGGGTGGGTTACTCCTTGGAGTAGGGCTTGTTGGACCGTAGGGCCTCTTTCCAGACTGTAGGGATTCTATAGTTAAAGCCCAGCTGTGCACCAGGTCAATCTCTGCAATCCAGGAGTGCCCTTCACAGGTTCAGTGCAAGACAAATTGCCCCAGAGTCAGACAAATGAGAGTAATTGTCAACCCGCTTTGCTGACATTGACTGGGAGGCCCTGGTGAATTGATGAATGGAAAGAAGGTTCATTCCCTTTCCTCAGGACTGCTAGAGGACCAAGGCAGCAGATGCTGCCAGCCTGGTCTGAGATTGCCACCCAGGTTAGTGTGGTCTTCACAGTCTGGAAGAATGCTTGGCACTACCATGAGTGGGTTATTAGCCTACTGAAATCCACAGGGGTGTGGGCCACCATCTTCTCTTTGTGAGCACACACGCACTCTAGCTCAGCTGCTGAACCCACCTCCCACCAAGTCTCATGGTCTATTGTATGCAACATCTTCTCTCAATCGTTTTCACCCACCCCCATTTCCTGAAACCCTACCTTTGACTCATTCCAGAAGAAAATGTCTCAGAGTAGGACAGAGAAAACCAAGAATAGCTGCAGGGTGCCCGACATTCATTTGCTCATCCTGTATGAGGATCTTTGAGCCTGCGGTGAAGGGTAGAAATGACTCATGCAGGATGCCATGGTCTCCAAGTGAAGATTCATTATCAAGTGCTGTGCTGCTCTCCCTTAGTCACCACTGTGCCTTAACATGTGTAAGCTTCTACCCCATATTTCGCAACTCACTCCATTTCTTGTCTTCTGCAGATATTAGTGACATCCAAACAACATCTGTACAAAAAGGCAAGGGGTTGCAGAAATTTGAGAGCATTCAAGGAGGTGCAAAGTGAGTGAGAGCTAAGGAGATAATCCAACCACCTGAGGTACATCCTGGTCCAGTGCATGAGGCAGATGTCTGTTCTTCTGTGCAAAGAGACTTGCCAGCAGAAATGCAACTAAAGAGCAGTATTATACTCTAAAGAGCAGTATTGAAGCAGTGAATTGTGTTACAAGTGAGTCAGAGCTGTGCCATGCTGACAAGATAAGGCTGGTGCTTGGTCAATGTCAGTGTCCCTGTCTGAAGCATGAAGGCAGACACAGCCCATGGAACATTCTTTGAGGTGGTGAGGAATGTTGGTCAGGATAGGTACCTGGAGAAAACTTCAGCGAGTTGCAGCCACCAATTAGCCACTCAGACTTCCACATTAGTCTTATCACTGTCTAATGTCACTGCATGGATAGGTAAATGGTCAAGGCCTTTTTCCCAGGTTGGGGGAGTCCAAAACTGGAGGACATCGTTTTAAGATGAGAGGGGAAGGATTTAAAAGTGACCTAAGGGACAACTATCACTCAGGAGTGGTGCACGCATGGAATGAGCTGGCAGAGGAAGTGGTGGAGGCTGGTACAATTACAAGATTTAAAAGGCACTGGATGAGTATCTGAATAGGAAGGGTTTAGAGGGATATGGGCCAAATGCTGGCAAATGGGACGAGATTAGGTTGTCTAGTCAGCATGGACGAGTTGGATCGAAGGGTGTTTTTCTGTGCTGTATTTTTCTACGACTCAATTCAGTATGTGGAAACTAGAGGAGTGCATATAAGTTAAATTAGTTAACAAGGAGATGTTGTAGGCAAATAAACCCCTTGTTGCTGACTGTCAAGAATTTTATCTAATTGTTAAAACATTGTCCACAAAATTGGATCATTTTCCTCAAATTTGAGAGACTTATTTTTTCTGTTCTCACCAAATGCCCATGTTATTCAGGGCATGGGAAGATTCCACCCACTATTCTTCCTTCTAAAATTATGTTTTGTGTGTGTAAATTGAAACTAATTGTTGTCAGTATTGTTCCTGGAATCGCTGAAGATCCATGTGTTTATGTTAACTCTGATAGTAGATGTACTTGTGGGACATACATGTCAATCTGCTTGCAAAGGTTCTCATCAAAGAACTTGTTTAATGTCAAGAGCAAAAGAAAAAGGAGCAAAGAACAATACAGGACAGGAATAGGCCCTTTGTCCTCCAAGCCTGCACCAACACATTTTGCCCTTCAATACTAAAACTGCTTTCAGTTACAGGATCCATATCCCTCTATTCCCTTCCTATTCGTGTATTCGTCCAGGTGCTTCTTGAATGCTGCCAAGGTATTTATTTCCACCACCTCCTCTGGCAGCACGTTTCAGGCACTCACCATCCTTTGTGTGAAAAACATGCCTCCGACATCTCTTTCAAACTCCCCCCGTCACACTTTGAACCTGTGTGCCCTAGTAATTGACTCCTCCATCCTGGCAAAAAACCTCATTCTTTCCACTCTATCCATGCCATTCACAATCTTATAAACATCAGGTCACCCCTTAAACTCCTGCGTTCTAATGAAAATAGACCCAATCTATCCAACCTTTCTTCATTACTAAAATCTTTCATACCAGGCAACATCCAAGTTTTCTGTGCCCTCTCCAAAGCATTCACATCCTTCATGCAGTGTGATGACCAGAACTGTATGCAATATTTCAAGTGTGGCCTAACTAAAGTTCTATGAAGTTGTGGCATAATTTGTCTATCCTTATTCTCAATGCCCCTTCCAATGAAGGCAAGCATGCCATAGGCCATTTTTACTACCTTATCTATCTGAGCTGCCACTGTCAGTCATCTGTGGACCTGCGCCCCCAGATCTCTCTGCATATCAATACTCAATGTCATAATAGTCGATTGTATATATCAGATTAAAATTTGGTTTATGAATTCAGGTTAGCAATCTGAAGCATGTCTGAGGTCTTACATCCTGCTAACTGGTGCTCTCCATCTCTAGTGGCTTACTGTGATGGACTGCTCATGGTCCAAACTATAGATGTTTTTATTATTTTTTGAGGGCCCTCTCATGATGAAGAGTTATCCCGGTGTGGATATCTGCAGAACTGTTGTTCATGTTGCCGCTGTTAATCCTAAGTGGAGCTCCTGCAGTAGAGCTACCTCTGTCCTATTTCTCAGTATGTCAAATATTGTGTGTTTGGTATCATTGATTCTCAAAATTTAATCATGTAAAGTTAAGCACTTTCCTCCATTTGGCTGCATTCATTTCCTGTGAGAGCCAGTCAACAATATCCGTAAAAATGACCCAGAGCTTCCAGTCTTCTGCCGCATCAACATTTCATCATGTTCCCACATCAACATTTCTGTCACAGGTCTGTTGTAATGTTCCAGTGAGCAAGCTTGAAGACCAACATCTCATTTTCTGCTTGGGCATCCTGCAGTATCTGGGACTCAACATCGAGTTAAAGAACTTTACAGCTTAATTCCATCCTTCCATGTTTTTTATCCACACCTACACCCAGACCTGTTAAGACATGGGTCACTTTTAGCACAGCCAACCCATTTTCACTCACTCTCAGGCCTATTATCACATCACAGTTTGCTTTCAGCACATACTACTTATTCTCTACATCCCTCAAGTCTCATTATCACTTATTCAGCTTCTATTCTGTTCTGGCCTGCCATCCAGAATCCACTTGTTTACTTTCCCCTTCCATATCTCTCTCTCTCTGTCTGAGTTCTGTCTCCACCCATCTGCTCACCTCTCCCCTTCCCCCACACCTCTCCCAACGTTGTTTACAGCATAAATAGCAGCTTGATCCTCGCTGCTATCAATTCTGATGAAGAGTCACTGGACTTGAAACATTAATTCTGTTTTCTTCTCGCAGATGCTGCCATACCTGCTGCTTTTGCCAGCTATTATTGTTTTTGTTTCAGTCAACAATGCAGATGTTTGTGAAGCTATTTTCCAAGAAGAACTATGCAAATATCCCACAGAAGAGACAAAATTGAAGGTCTAGTTACTAGGGCACTCTAGCATATTTTGAAGCTGGTATAGAATCATGGAGAGAAACTCTCTGTCTGCCGCCAGTGCTGATTTACATAAGTTTCTGAAGATGTTACTGCATGAATTTTGCCTCCAACTAAGTCAGTCCATTCTCTTGCCATTGATTACTCAATGCATCTATCCTCACGGTTGGCAGAACAGGCTCAAGGGGCAGAATAGCCTACTCTAGCTCCTATTTTCTATGTTTCTATACAAACCTCTCCCTAATGAGAAAATCATTAAATCCTTTGTTGCTCAAATGGATTATGTTTGATCGGCAACCAGATATCTCCCCATTTCAGATACTTTTATATCAAAAATTAAAGGGTTCAAATTTGTTTCAGAATATTTTTAATGTCTCAGTAATTAATGTCTCCTGTTGCTCACAGAGCAGTGCAGCAGAGCTTGGTCTTTAATCACTGGAGAGGTCCAGGTCTATCCTTCAGCATAGGCAACCACAGTTGTACAAGAGGTGGATCACCTACAAGGTGTTGACATTGAACATTCAAAAGTATGCACAGAACAAACATATTACCATTTACCAATGATTAGAACTTGAAATTTGTATCTCCTATTCTGAAAATGTATGCAAACTGTTAAACATATCCCTCTATAAAATACAAGTCTCCAATATTGTGCAGGGTTAATTTTCAGTTTCATAAAATCCCTACTGTGTGGAAGCAGGCCATTCAGCCCAGCACATTCACGCTGATACTCTGAAGAGCATCCCACCTAGACCCACGCACACCTCTGTACTCTATCCCTGTATTGCTGCATTACCCATGGCTGACCCACCTCGTCTACACACCTCTGTACACTATGGGCCATTTAGCATGGTCAATCCAACTAATCTGCACATCTTTGGACTGTGGGAGGAAATCATAGTACCTGGACAAAACACTCGCAGTCACGGAGAGTAGATACAAACTCCACACAGACAGCTGCCTGAGGGTGGAATCGAACCTGGATCCCTGGTACTGTGAGGCAGCAGTGCTAGCCACTGTGCCACCCTAGTCATCCTTGTCTGTTTTGTCAAAGAGTTATAGGAGCCAGTGAAATATTGTTTATTTAATAAAAGGAAGTTTCAAAATACTGTATCATGTTAAGGCTGGGAACTTGAACCTTCGACCTGATATTTTTATTCTGATCTGTGCTCATTCATATAACATTGTTGGTCTGAGCAAAAATTCCAGCCTTCATTTTCTCACTAGGGCCAACATTCGTGATGTGTTCAAGTGAAATATGCTAAAGCTGTGAAAGTCACTCACATTCTGAGTCTGCTTCCTAGGCTGTGGGTACGAGTTGTGATGATCTGTATCTGCATTTCTCATTCCAGCTGTCCTGGGCTTGGGCATCTATTGATGGAAGTAGAGCCAACTGGCTTTGGCGATCAACTAATTGTAAAAATATCAACAAGAGGAATGTAATGTTTTAAAATGAATATCAAGAATGTAGCTTTAGTTGTGCAGAATCCTTGTAGATCAGTTAAGAAAATTTACTTTTATAAATCCCCATTAACATACTTTTATATGTATCAAGAACTAAATTCTGATGCTGTCGTCCTTAATTGAGACGAGAGAGTACGATTATTTTTTTTCAGAGTTACACACAGTGTGTAGTTTTATAAAATATAGTTATCAGCATTTGAAATAAGTTTTTTAAAGGTCAAATTAATAACTCCTTTTGAGATGCAAGTCAAAAATAAATGATATGAGCGTGTATCAATAACTTTTAAGTACAACCCCGAATTGCTGGGAAATGGGATTCTGTCAGTTGAAAAATAGGTAAAAGGGAATCCTGCAGTGCTCATAAATAACAAAAAGAGCATCCTGCAGTATACATGCACATTTGTCTATGTCCACCACCTTATGAAGTAGGTGGAGCACACAGCAATCACTGAGTAAACACCAAACCTTTGTTGAATAACATAAATGATTTTTATAATTGCAAGGTTTGCAAGAGGTGAAATGTGTGAAGAATGAAGAAAACCATGTTCACCACTCAAAATTATATTAAAATAACCACTAAAGATGAAAATACAGTGGAGATTTTTAAATTTTTAATTAATGCTGTCTCTTTTTTCACTTTCCAACTGAGAACAATGTTCCTTGTTTATTTAGTTCAGGCCGTACTACAGAGACCTAGAGAACAATTGCATGAGATTACTTCCCCAACTTCAGACATCATTTCCATTTAATATGAGGGTACTGCCCCAATGGTCACAATCCAATTCATTCTTAGCTCCTGCAATGTCAATGAGGTAGTATTGTGGAAACTTAATGGAGTAGGACAGAAAAATAAATTTACAACTGATAGATCAACTATTTTTATACATTATTCATCATGGCAGCTGGTGTACCACCAATGCACAGATTATGCTATTTGCAGCACTTTGGTTATGAATCTTCTTCAAATATTCATTTTCACAAAGTTAGGGATGTAAATCAGTGACTAATTGAGTAATTAATAGAAAACAATCAACCAGGGAACATAAGACCAGGAGGTTGGCCATTCAGTCCCTCAAGCCTATTCATTAAATCTGGATCATGAATGATTTAACACCAATTTCCCATGCTATCCCTTATGTTCTTAGGATCTAAAATTATATCGATTTCTACCTTAAACATACTCAATGACTGAGCTTGCAAATCAACTATGAATTAGAGAATTCCAAGCATTCATTAACCTCTGCATGAAAAACATCCCTCCTCATCTCAATCCTAAATGGCTTGCCCCTTTACTCTGAGATGGTGTCTCATGGTCCATAGGCCTAGTTAGAAGAAATGCCCTGTCTACATCTGACCTGTTGAACTTTTAAGAACATAAGTTTCAATGAGATATTAGGTCCATGTTCTTTAATTTTTCCTCAAAGGCCAGGAACGAACGTAACTAATGTGTGATTAATAAATATAAGAATGATGGATTAAAATAATTAAATGATCCACTTTTCTTATGTTTTGATTGCTTTAAAGACTCATTCAACATATGCTTTTGTGAATGCTTTATTAATTCTGCAATCACTGAAAATAAAGAAGAATTCCTAACTATTTCTAGAGTGATGGCTTTTTGGATTATCTTGAGTCTTATACATTGTTTTATTTGAGTCCAAGTCTGACACTGTACTTCCCTTCATAGAATAGGGACCTCTTGCATTGTGCCTTAGTTTTACACAAAGTAATTCAGATAATGAACAGATTAAAAAAAATTTGTATGTTTGCAGACTTAATATTAAATGTTAGTTCTTCTCAAAATAGAAACATATTTGAAAACATTGAATATTTTTACAATGTAATATGAATGATAACATTAAAAATTCCATAATACAGCTATGATCTGAAAGAAAATCATCAGGGAAAAGCAGGCATGTAAAAATCAAACTGATGATTTGTCCACATCAAAATGCTCCTTGTTACAGATACAACGCAGAGCACAATCTGTAGATTGGAAACAGTGGAAGAAATTGATTGTCAATGTGCTGCCAGGTATGGAAAAGAAAGAAGAAGAAAGATGTCAGTTCTTTGATCTAGTAGTTGTAATATTACGTATCCTCTCTGATTGATGTTTTGATTCCTAATTTTCACAAAGATATTTATTCCATTCATGTTATTTTGGGAAATTGTTTATTGAAAGATACACTAACACACTGAATAAACTGCTATTGATTTGCCAAATGTAATAAGACATTAAGGCTTGTGTGATTTAGGATCACACATTCATGCAGGGTAAGGGTAGAGGGGACACCAATTAATCTTAACCTATGGCATTGCTTTTGGTCAGCAGCAATATAAATAAATTTGATGATAAAATGTGTAAACTTGTTTATTCTGTGTGGGTTATCAAGCTGACAACTAATTGACAACAGCAATATTTAAAAAGAATGTTATGTGATTTTGTGAAAGTCAAAAAATACATTAAAAACATATTTTAAATAATGAATTATATAATGTTGAGTTGGGAGATTTGAAGCATCCCATTTGACATTTGTCTGCCATGATTTTAATGTGGTTGCAATTTCTAATTATTTTTAAATATATTACTTTATATTATAATGTTATGTACATTATTATGCATTATTTGGCATTCATTTTCCAAATAAATAGTCTACAAGCATTATTTTGGATTGTTTAACATTTTAATATTCCATTATGCAATGAGGTATTGAACATCAATAATTATGTTGATTAGAGATTAGGTCGAGTTCAATGGAATGATGTACAACATGCTGTAGCTGAGTTTACTATGGAAAATTAAACTGTGTTTAAGAAGACATTAACATTTATGTTTACAAAGTTCTGATTTGAAGATGCAATTGATTCCCCCAGAGTAAATCTTTCTTTAGAGAATCCAGTCACGCCTATCGCATAAGATACAATTTAAATTCCAATAATTATTTAAGCAGAGTGCACTCTAGTAATTTTTTATGTTCTCTATCAGTTTTCCACTTGTGCTCAGTCCAATAAGAGGAACCACAACTGCTTTTACAAAGCCAAACATAATGGTTGGAGAAACCATTTCACAACTCCATACAAAGGGCTAGCAACATCCTGTCTCCCCAAAGCCTTTCCACCATCTACAAAGCGTAAGTCATGAGTGGGTAGGAATATTCTACACTTGACTGAATGAGTGCGACTCTAATAATATTCAAAACTTGATACCTTACAGGAAAACACAGCTAGCTTAGTAGATATCACATCCACCACCTTCAACATTCACTCCCTTTACCAGCAATGCACAGTGACAGCCATGTGTACCATCTATGAGATGTTCTGCAACAACTCACCAAGGATCCATCAACTGCACCTTTCATACCTGTGACCATGATTACTTAGAATGACAAGGGCAGCAGATGCAAAAGAACACATGATCTCAAGATCCCCTCCAAACCATACACACATTCCTAACTTGGGAATTATATTGCCATTCTTCACAGTCTCTGGGTTCAAATCCTGAAATTCCCTTCCAAACAGCTCCTCGAATGTATTACTTCAAATGGACAAAAGTGATTCTAGAAGGCACCACCTTGGTCAAGAGCAATTAGAACCAGGCAATAAATTATGGTCTAGCCAATAAGGACAAAATTCTGTGAATGATTTTTTAAAAAAATCAAAAATATTTCTTAGTTTGTTTCAATCAAAGCAAAGAATTGTTTTAGAAAATTTAGCTCAAACATGCATTTATCCAAGGTAATACTTGACAACCTGGTTATGGTGGTCTTTGGATGCTACCTGAACTGCTGTGCTCGTCCAGCACCACTAATCCAGGACCTGGTTATGGTAGCCATTTGTGCCAAACATCAAATCATACTTTAAAGCTATAGGTGAGCTGAAATATATTTTCCAACATGCACTGGCAGTCATTACCCACATAACTTCCATTCTAGCATCATTTTTGTTTCACAGTAATGCAAAAGAGTCAGCTCCAGAGCATGGTAATTTATCACCTTTTAAACAAGTTGCTCTACACCACCTGGTTTTGACACCACTTCATGTACAATTCCAGTGCCCTGTCAAACCTTACCTTCTATTAAAAAGAGTTTACAAACTTACGCAATAGCTGTTCAAAACATTTCAGAGTGCGGAAACTTCTGCCTATCCATTTAGCGTGTTTAACATCAGCATTCGGGTGCAACCTCTTAGTCCCAAGAATTTAACTTGGAATTATGCAGTAAAAACAAAAAGTGCAAGATGAGAATTGATCCTGTAGCTACACATGTCAAAGTGGGAATACAGTATATGCACAGCCTGTAGCTTGCTACCAGTATCAGAATGGTATTACAGAATAAATACAGCCTCTAGCTACTAGTCTCAGATGGATAGTTAAAGTTTATTTACAGTTCATAGCTACCAGTCTCAGACTGGTAAACGTGACCTGTAGCTACTAGTCTTAAGCTGTAAATGTGGCCTTTAGCTACCAGCCTCGGCATAATAGTTCTAGCATAGATCTAGTAAGGTAGACCAAGGGAAAGTATTCAGATTTTTTTTTACATTTACCTTGTTGATGGCAGATTGTTTCAGGGAAAACCAATTTTGCCTTAAACCATTTATGGGCATTTGGAAACACTTTGGACAAGGAGGCTACGTGTCAGTTTTTGTTTGGCCTTTACCATTATAGTGGGCTGTTCATAATAACATAGGAACCAGGAGCGGAGTAGCCTGACCCTTCAAACCTGCTCCACCATTCAATAAGATCATGGCTGATCTTTTTATTGTGGCAGCTTCTCTTACCTGCCCTCTCACCATAATGCTTAATTCTTTTACTGTTCAAAAAATTATCTATCTTAGCTTTAAAAATATTCAGTGAGAAAGCCTCAACTATTTCACAGGGCAGGGAATTCCACAGATTCACAATCCTTTGGAGGAAGAAGTTCCTCCTCAATTCAGTCCTAAATCTGCTCCCCTGAATTTTGAGGCTATGCCCTCTTGTCCTAGTTTCACCCGCCAGTGCAAACATCCGCCCTGCTTCTAACTTATCTATTCCCTTCATAATTTTATATGTTGCTATATGCTCCCCCCTCATTCTTCTAAATTGTATTGAATATAATCCCAATCTACTCATAAGCCAACCCTCTCAACTCCACAATTAACCTCATGGACCTTCTCTGCACCCCCTCTCATGGCCAGTACATCCTTTTTAAAGCAAGGGGACCAAAACTGCACGCAGTGCTCTCGGTGTGGCCTCACCAGCACCCTGTACAGCTGTAACATAACCTCCCTGCTTTTAAACTCAATCACTCTAACAATGAAGGACAATATTCCATTTGCCTTCTCAGTTACCTGTTGCACCTGCAGACCAACCTTCTGCAATCATGCACAAGGACACCGGGGTCTCTCTGCACAATATTTTACCATTCAAATAATAGTCCTTCTTAATGTTAATCCTACCAAAATGGGTGAATTCACATTCATCAACATTGTACACCATCTACCAGACCTTTGCCCACTCACTTCAACTCACCCACCATCTATATCCCTAATACATTGCCTGGAACGCCACGCATCTTTATCTGGTGCAGCAGCCTTTTGTGCGACACCTTGTCGAATGCCTTTTGAAAACCTAGATAGACCACATCTACTGGGTCCTGGTTTTCACCACACTCTTAATGTCTTCATTGAATTCAAGTAAATTAGTTAAACATGACCTGTCTTTCATGAACCCATGCTGCATAGGCCCAATGGGACAATTTCTATCCAGATGCCTTGCTATTTCTTCCTAGATGATAGATTCAAGCATTTTCCACACTACAGAAGTTAAGCTAACTAGTCTATAATTCCTCATCTTCTGTCTATCTCCATATTTAAACAGTGGCATCACATTTACTGTTTTCCAATCTGCTAGAACTACCCCAGACTCCAGTGAATTTTGGAAAATTACCACAAGCGCATTTGCTATTTCTCCCACCATCTCTTTAAGCACCCTGGGATACATTCCATCGGGGCTACCTTTAGCTCCATTAACTTGCCGAACACTACCTCTTTCATGGTTATGATTGTTTCTAGGCGCTCATCTACCATAGACTCTTTGTCAATTACCGGCATGGTATTCGTGTTCTCCACCGTGAAGACCAACACAAAATGCCTCTTCAATGCCTCGGCTATTTCCTTATTTCCCAAATATTAAATTCCCCTTCTCACCCTCTGAAGGGCCAATATTTTTCTCAGGCACTCTTTTTCGTTTTATATATTTGTAGAAACCTTTGCTATCTGTCTTTATGTTCTGAGCTAGTGTACTCTTAGTTTTCTTTACAATCTTACTTTTCTTTACCGCTTTTTTTTGTGGCTTTCTGTTGACCTTTGAATTTTTCCCAGCCTTCTAGGTTCTAGTCATCTTTGCTACTTTGTATGTCTTATCTTTCAATTTGATCACCTCCCTTATTTCCTTCAACACCTAGGGCTGATTGCCTCTTTTCCTACATTCCTTTTTTTTCACTGATACATAATTTTGCTGAGCACTTTAAAAAATTACTTTGACAGTCCTCCACTGTTAGAGTCATAGAGTCATAGAGATGTACAGCATGGAAACAGACCCTTCAGTCCAACCTGTCCTTGCCGACCAGATATCCCAACCCAATCTAGTCCCACCTGCCAGCACCCTACCCATGACAAAGCAGAATGTTGTGTTGTTTCCCTGGTGCCAGGATCAAGGATGTCTCAGAGAGGGTGCAGAATGTTCTCACAGGGGAGAGGGGCCAGAAAGAGGTCATTGTCCACATTGGAACCAACGATATAGGAAGGGAAAAGGTTGAGATTCTGAAGGGAGATTACAGACGGTTAGGCAGAAATTTAAAAAGGAGGTCCTCAAGGGTAGTAATCTCTGGATTACTCCCAGTGCTAAGAGCGAGTGAGGGCAGAAATAGGAGGATAGAGCAGATGATAAATAGGGATAAACTGGCAACTGGCAGATGATAAACTGGCAACTGGGGTGGTACCAGGGGACTGGAGAGTAGCGAATGTTGTGCCCCTGTTCAAAAAAGGGAATAGGGATAACCCCGGGAATTACAGGCCAGTTAGTCTTACTTCTGTGGCAGGCAAAGTAATGGAAAGGGTACTGAGGGATAGGATTTACGAGTATCTGGAAAGACACTGCTTGATTAGGGACAGCCAGCACGGATTTGTGAAGGGTAGGTCTTGCCTTACAAGTCTTATTGAATTCTTCGAGGAGGTGACCAAGCATGTGGATGAGGGTAGAGCAGTGGATGTAGTGTACATGGATTTTAGTAAGGCATTTGATAAGGTTCCCCATGGTAGGCTTATGCGGAAAGTCAGGAGGCATGGGATAGAGGGAAATTTGGCCAATTGGATAGAAAACTGGCTAACCGGTCGAAGTCAGAGAGTGGTGGTAGATGGTAAATATTCAGCATGGAGTCCAGTTACAAGTGGAGTTCCGCAGGGATCAGTTCTGGGTCCTCTGCTGTTTGTAATTTTTATTAATGACTTAGAGGAGGGAGTCGAAGGGTGGGTCAGTAAATTTGCAGATGATACAAAGATAGGTGGAGTTGTGGACAGTGAGGAGGGCTGTTGTCGGCTGCAGAGGGACTTAGATAGGATGCAGAGCTGGGCTGAGGAGTGGCAGATGGAGTTCAACCCTGCCAAGTGTGAGGTTGTCCATTTTGGAAGAACAAATAAGAATGCGGAATACAGGGTTAATGGTAGGGTTCTTGGTCAGGTGGAGGAACAGAGGGATCTTGGGGTCTATGTACATAGATCTTTGAAGGTTGCCACTCAGGTGGATAGAGTTTGTAAGAAGGCCTATGGAGTATTATCGTTCATTAGCAGAGGGATTGAATTCAAGAGTCGTGAGGTGATGTTGCAGCTGTACAGGACTTTGGTTAGGCCACATTTGGAGTACTGTGTGCAGTTCTGGTCGCCTCACTTTAGGAAAGATGTGGAAGCTTTGGAGAGGGTGCAGAGAAGATTTACCAGGATGTTGCCTGGAATGGAGAGTAGGTCGTACGAGGATAGGTTGAGAGTTCTCGGCCTTTTCTCGTTGGAACGGCGAAGGATGAGGGGTGACTTGATAGAGGTTTATAAGATGATCAGCGGAATAGATAGAGTAGACAGTCAGAAACTTTTTCCCCGGGTACAACAGAGTGTTACAAGGGGACATAAATTTAAGGTGAAGGGTGGAAGGTATAGGGGAGATGTCAGGGGTGGGTTCTTTACCCAGAGAGTGGTGGGGGCATGGAATGCGCTGCCCGAGGGAGTGGTAGAGTCAGATTCATTGGCGACCTTTAAGCGGCATTTGGATAGGTACATGGATGGGTGCTTAATCTAGGATAGAAGTTCGGCACAACATCGTGGGCCGAAGGGCCTGTTCTGTGCTGTATTGTTCTATGTTCTATGTTCTATGAATGCATAGCTAAGGAGCTGGTGTATGGGAGAAGGATTCACAGTTTTGGATCATTGGAATCTCTTTTGGGGTAGAAGTGACCTGTACAAGAAGGACGGATTGCACCTCATTTGGAAGGAGACTAATAATTACTGACAGGGAAATTTTCTAGAGCTGCTAGGGAGGATTTAAACTAGTAAGGTGGGGGGTTGGCGGGGAGGTGGGGGGGGGGGAGGTGGTGGAGGTGCCCAGGGAGATGGTGACGAAAGAGATCAATCTGAGACTGGTACAGTTGAGAACAGAAGTGAGTCACACAATCAGGGCAGGCAGGGACAAGGTAGGTAAAAACAATGACTGCAGGTGCTGGAAACCAGATTCTGGATTAGTGGTGCTGGAAGAGCACAGCAGTTCAGGCAGCATCTAAGGAGCTTCGAAATCGACGTTTCGGGCAAAAGCCCAATTAACTGCATTTATTTCAATGCAAGTGGCCTAACAGGGAAGGCAGATGAACTCAGGGCATGGTTAGGAACATGGGGCTGGGATATCATAGCAATTACAGAAACATGGCTCAGGGATGGGCAGGACTGGCAGCTTAATGTTCCAGGATACAAATGCAATAGGAAGGATAGAAAGGGAGGTAAGAGAGGAGGGGGAGTTTATAGAGTCATAGAGATGTACAGCATGGGAACAGACCCTTCAGCCCAACCTGTCCATGCCGACCAGATATCCCAACCTAATCTCATCCCACCTGCCAGCACCCAGCCCATATCCCTCCAAACCCTTCCGATTCATATACACATCCAAATGCCTCTTAAATGTTGCAATTGTACTAGCCTCCCCCACATCCTCTGGCAGCTCATTCCATACAGTTACCACCCTCTGTGTGAAAAAATTGCCCCTTAGGTCTCTTTTATATCTTTCCCCTTAAACCTATGCCCTCTAGTTCTGGACTCCCCGACCCCAGGGAAAAGACTTTGTCTATTTATCCTATCCATGCCCCTCATAGTTTTGTAAACCTCTAGAAGGTCGCCCCTCAGCCTCCGACGCCCCAGGGAAAACAGCCCCAGCCTGTTCAGCCTCTCCCTATAGCTTAAATTCTCCAATCTTGGCAACATCCTTGTAAATCTTTTATGAATCCTTCAAGTTTCACAATATCTTTCCGCTAGGAAGAAGACCAGAATTGCACGCAATATTCCAACAGTGGCCTAACCAATGTCCTGTACAGCCTTAACGTGACTTCCCAACTCCTGTACTCAATACTCTGACCAATAAAGCAAAGCATACCAAACGCCTTCTTCACTATCCTATCAACCTGCGACTCCACTTTCAAGGAGCTATGAACCTGCACTCCCTAGGACCTTACCATTAAGTGTATAAGTCCTGCTAAGATTTGCTTTCCCAAAATGCAGCACCTCGCATTTATCTGAATTAAACTCCATCTGCCACTTCTCAGCCCATTGGCCCATCTGGTCCAGGTCCTGTTGTAATCTGAGGTAACCCTCTTCACTGTCCACTACACCTCCAATTTTGGTGTCATCTGCAAACTTACTAACTGTACCTCTTATGCTCACATCCAAATCATTTATGTAAATGACAAAAAGTAGAGGACCCAGCACCGATCCTTGTGGCACTCCACTGGTCACAGGCCTCCAGTCTGAAAAACAACCCTCCACCACCACCCTCTGTCTTCTATCTTTGAGCCAGTTCTGTATCCAAATGGCTAGTTCTCCCTGTATTCCATGAGATCTAACCTTGCTAATCAGTCTTCCATGGGGAACCTTGTCGAACGCCTTACTGAAGTCCATATAGATCACATCTACTGCTCTGCCCTCATCAATCTTCTTTGTTACTTCTTCAAAAAACTCAATCAAGTTTGTGAGACATGATTTCCCATGCACAAAGCCATGTTGACTATCCCTAATCAGTCCTTGCCTTTCCAAATACATGTACATCCTGTCCCTCAGGATTCCCTTCAACAACTTGCCCACCACTGAGGTCAGGTTCACCAGTCTATAGTTCCCTGGCTTGTCTTTACCACCCTTCTTAAACAGTGGCACCGTATTAGCCAACCTCCAGTCTTCCAGCACCTCACCTGTGGCTATCGATGATACAAATAATTCAGCAAGAGGCCCAGCAATCACTTCTCTAGCTTCCCACAGAGTTCTTGGGTACACCTGATCAGGTTCTGGGGATTTATCCACCTTTAACTGTTTCAAGACATCCAGCACTTCCTCCTCTGTAATCTGGACACTTTGCAAGATGTCACCATCTATTTCCCTACAGTCCATAACCTTTTCCACAGTAAATACTGATGCAAAATATTCATTTAGTATCTCCCCCATTTTCTGTGGCTCCACACAAAGACCACCTTGCTGATCTTTGAGGGGCCCTATTCTCTCCCTAGTTACCCTTTTGTCCTTAATATATTTGTAAAAACCCTTTGGATTCTCCTTAATTCTATTTGCCAAAGCTATCTCATGTCCCCGTTTTGCCTTCCTGATTTCCCTCTTAAGTATACTCCTACTTCCTTTATGCTCTTCTAAGGATTCACTCGATCTCTCCTGTCTATACCTGACATATGTGTCCTTCTTTTTCTTAACCAAACCCTCAATTTCTTTAGTCATTCAGCAAGCCCTATACCTACCAGCCTTCCCTTTCACCCTGACAGGAATATACTTTCTCTGGATTCTTGTTATCTCATTTCTGAAGGCTTCCCATTTTCCAGCCGTCCTTTTACCTGTGAACATCTGCCTCCAATCAGCTTTTGAAAGTTCTTGCCTAATGCCATCAAAATTGGCCTTTCTCCAATTTAGAACTTCAACTTTTTGATCTGGTCTATCCTTTTCTATCACTATTTTAAAACGAATAGAATTATGGTCGCTGGCCCCAAAGTGCTCCCCCACTGACACCTCAGTCACCTGCCCTGCCTTATTTCCCAAGAGTAGCTCAAGTTTTGCACTTTCTCTAGTAGATACATCCACATACTGAATCAGAAAATTGTCTTGTACGCAGTTAAGAAATTCCTCTCCATCTAAACCCTTAACACTATGGCAATCCCACTCGATGTTTGGAAAGTTGAAATCCCCTACCATAACTACCCTATTATTCTTACAGATAGCTGAGATCTCCTTACAAGTTTGTTTCTCAATTTACCTCTGACTATTCTATAATACAATCCCAATAAGGTGATCATCCCTTTCTTATTTCTCAGTTCCACCCAAATAACTTCCCTGGATGTATTTCCAGGAATATCCTCTCTCAGCACAGTTGTAATGCCATACCTTACCAAAAATGCCACTCCCCTTCCTCTCTTGCCTCCCTTTCTATCCTTCCTGTTGCATTTGTATCCTGGAACATTAAGATGCCAGTCCTGCCCATCCCTGAGCCATATTTCTGTAATTGCTATGATATCCCAGTCCCATGTTCCTAATCATGCCCTGAGCTCATCTGCCTTCCCTGTTAGGCCACTTGCTTTGAAATAAATGCAGTTTAATTTATTAGTCCTACCTTGTCCCAACCTGCCCTGACTGTTTGACTCACTTCTGTTCTCAACTGTACCAGTCTCAGATTGATCTCTTTCCTCACTATCCCCCTGGGTCCCATACCACCCCGCCACCTTACTAGTTTAAATCCTTGCAAGCAGCTCTAGCAAATCTCCCTGCCAGTATATTAGTTCCCTTCCAATTCAAGTGCAATCTGTCCTTCTTGTACATGTCACTTCTTCCTCAAAAGAGATTCCAATGATCCAAAAATGTGAATCCTTCTCCCATACACCAGATCCTCATCTGCTCTTTCCTTCTATTCCTGCCCTCACTAACTCGTAGCACCGTGAGTCCAGATATTACTACTCTCGAGGACCTCCTTTTTAAATTCCTGCCTAACTCTCTGTAATCTCCCTTCAAAAACTCAACCTTTCCCGTTCCTATGTTGTTGGTTCCAACGTGGACAATGACCTCTTGCTGGTTCCTCTCCCCCTTGAGACATCCTTGGTCCTGGCACCAGAGAAGCAACACACCATTCTAATTTTTCACTGCTGGCCACAGAAACGTCTGTCTGTCCCCTAACACAATTGATCACTTGGAACCCGACGTACCCCTCATTGGATTAGAGCCAGTCTAAATACCAGAAACTTGGCTGTTCATGCTGCGCTCCCCAGTGAATCGATCACACCCTACATTTTCCAAAACAGCATACTTGTTTGACATGGGGACAGCCACAGAAGACTCCTGCACTAGCTGTCTACCTCTCTTACCTTTCCTGGAGTTAACCCATCTATGTGACTGTATCTGAGACTTTCCCCTCTTCCAAGAACTGCCATCCATCACATACTGCTGCTGTTGCAAATTCCTCATTATCACTAACTGTCTCTCCAACCGATCCATTCGATCTGATGGGATTTACAACCAACAGCATTTATTGTAGATATAATCCGCAGTAACCCTTAAACTCTCTTTAAACTCCCACATCTGACACGAAGCGCATATCATTCTACTAAAGGCCATTTTTGCTCCTTCACAATCCAGAGACCCAGAAAATAGCACCATCTTATTCCTCTACAAAACACTGCCCCAGGTTAAATTAATAGTTATGGTTTATATTTTAAGTTTAATCAAGAGACATATCTCAAAAAACATATAATAAAGAAAGAACCTACTCTGCTCACTACTGCAGACTTTCAGTAGGTCACATTTAAAACTATTCACTTATCTGCTTCTGTGCTGTGAACTTCGCCCAAACAGTTCCTGATCAGTTGTGAATTTCACTGTTTGTTAATTTTCCCAGATGCACTCCGATGTAGAGCAATACATGAGTTCAAACAGCAAAGGCAGTAATTTAGGCAGCACAGTGGCTCAGTGGTTAGCACTGCAGCCTCACAGCACGAAGGTCCCACATTCAATTCTACCCTCGGGTGACTGTCTGTGTGGAGTCTGTACATTCTCCCCATGTCTGTGTGGGTTTCCTCCGACAGTCCAAAGATATGCTGGTTAGGTGAATTGACCATGCTAAATTGCCCATAGTGTTAGGTGCATTAGTCAGGGAGAAATGGGTCTGAGTGGGTTACTCTTCAAAGGTTCGATGTGGATTGGTTGGGCCGAAAGGCCTGCTTCCACACTGTAGGGAATCTATGCTTTTTCTAACTGTGCACGTACACTGTTGTGTCAGTTTCTTTCTCTCTCTTTCCTGCACTGACCTCAACGTATGCTTCCTTTGTCTGTTCTTCTCCCTTTGAAAACTGCAGTTGTTTTGACTTTTTTTCCCAAAGTTCCCAAACAATGCAACAGCGTATAAAACACTAATTGCTCCTCCTGGAACTCGAGGAAGTCACCTCCAACACCTGAAATACCTCAAAAAAGGAGCAGCTGTTACAGCCAGAAATTTTTCCCGTCCTCCATCTTGGATTACCCAGAATCCAATATCTTCTTCAACTGTTCCGCCATAAAGTCTTTGCTTCCACTCTACTTTAGCCAACTCCTCCCTCATCCTATTGTCTCCTTTGTTAAGCACACGACCCTAGTATTAGATTTTATCTTCTCACTTTCCACCTGCATTCTACATTCAATTATGCTGTGATTGCTCCTTCCAAGAAGATCCCTAACTATCATCATTATTCCTGTCTTATTACACAGGACCAGATCTAGGACAGCTTGCTCCTTTGTCAGTTCCATTACATACTATTCAAGAAAACTATCACAAGTACATTCAATGAACTCCTCCCAAGGCCGTGCAATAACCATGCAATTCTTGCTGTAATGACTGAACCTTAGGAGTTAATTTAGCTTATGAGAAAGGAACACCCCACAACAAAATTTCCAGGCCAGAGGTAAAGGCAAGTTTGTAATTACCCAGCAATAAGCCACCCTTAATTTACTGAGCAAATAAAAAAGATGTTTTTAATGAAGGATGATTTTACATTATAAGCATTCAAAAAATGCTATTGCATGTATGGCATGATATAAATTTCATCACACCACACAGCTTTTTCACAACCACACTTTTTTGAGGAGAATATCTCATTATGGAGTGACCATATATACAGCCTTAAGTTCAAAGATTGAAGGTGGTTAGTTAGGGATTCAAACCAGACTTGCTAACCCTTCCCAAACTTCATTAGAATTGAGTAATCTATTCAAAAGCACTAAGAAACATCAAAATTAATAAATTTTGCTTCTAAAGGTTGAGCTTTGTCAGTTATGTGGTCCATAGTCTTTTCTTTTTCAGAAATGATCCATTACATCACATTTCTCCCAAAGTTTAATTAGCTTCTTGAATACTTTCTGAAGCATTTTCATGCTGTTCAAGTCACTGAAATGCATATAAAAGCAAGGGAGCTTCAAGAAGGTCATTTCAGTAGCTTTTATGCAATGAATCTAACAAGTTACCAGTGAAAATTAAACTTGTATTTTAGGAAATATAAATAAGCAGCTTGAGGGTACAAGGTATCTTAAGGACAAGGAGAATAATACGTGGGATTAGTCTGAACTGTCAAGTACCAAGCAGACAGAATCTGCTGGTCTGTTGTTCCTCTCTCCAAACGTTTATCAGAGCAGTTGAGGGAACCTGCACATTAGGCTATGCAATAAGTTAAGAACCTACAGTCACAGAATCATACAGTGCAGACCCTTTGGTCCAACCAGACCATGCTGAACATTCTCCAAAACTAAACTATTCCCACCTGCCTGCTCCTGGCTAATATCCCTCCAAAACCTTTCCTATCATGGTGTTGGAGGCAGTATCTTAGCATTGATGGAGGATTGGCCAAATAGTAGAAGACAGAGAGTTAGGATAAGTGAAGCATTTTTCAGCATGTAAGCTCTAACTAGTGGAGTGTCACAGGATTCAATGCTAGAGCTTTTTATATTTATTCATATTTATTTACAATGTATATCAATGACTTAGATTAGGAAAGTGAAAGTAGTAGTGCCAAATTTGCAGATAACACAAAAATAGCTGGGAAGGCAAATGGTGAAGAACAGTTCTGCAGAGGGATATAGACTGGTTAAGTGAAAGGGAAAACAGCAGATGGAATAGAAAGTGAGAAAATGTGTGGTCATGCACTTTGTCAGGAAGAATAGAGTGGCAGAATATTATTTAAATAGAGAAAGACTGCAGGAAATTTCAGAGAGATTTGGGAGTCTTTATCTATGAATCATAAAAGTCTAGCATCCCAAGTTCAGCAATAGTGAAGGTAAATGGAGAGTTGTTATTTTTATCAAAGGGAATACAGTATAAAAATAGGGAGGTTTCATTAAAATGTTATAAGGCACTAGTTAGACCAGTGTTGCAATATTGTGAACTGTTTTGGGCCCTTTATCTAAGGAAAGATATACTGGTGTTGAAGATTTGCTGGGCTAATACCATGTGTGATGGATTGTCTTATGAGAAGAGCTTGAGTAGGTTTGACTTGAGACCATTGGAATTTAAGAATGAGAGATGACCTTACTGAAACTTACAAAATTGTAAGGGACTCAGAGAGGTGGAGGCAGTGAGGGTTTGTGGATTTGAGGCCAATCAAACAGGCTGCTTTGTGTTGGATGATGTCCAGTTTCTTTAGTGTTGTTAGAGCTGCATGCAACCAGGCAACTGGGGAGTATTCCATCACATGCCTGACTTATGCCTTGTAGATGGTGAGTCAATTGGTGAGTTTCTTGCTGCAGGATTCCTAGCTTCTGGCCTGCTCTTGCAGTCATTGTATTTATATGGTTAATCCAGTTCACTTTCTGGTTAATCATAATCCTGAGGATGCTGATAGTGCTTGTAATGCCATCGAATAGCAAGAGCTGATGGTTATAAACTCTCCTGTTGGAGCTGGTTGTTGTCTGATGATGAGGCCTAGCACCCTATCTTTGTAAGGTAGTCACTGCATGGAACTTTCACACACAATAACTCACATTCAAAGGGATATGATGCATTAAATAGTGAATGATACACACCCTGCCGAAGTACATCTTGTTGTGACTTTGAAGCCAGATTGTCTTAATCTGCTCATGGGAATTTACGGGGAGAAAATGAGGACTGCAGGTGCCGGAGATCAGAGTCGAATTGTGTGGTGCTGGCAAAGCACAGCAGGTCCGAGGAGTAGGAGAATCGATGCTTTCGCTCCCATTCTTTCCAGACTGCCTTTATCATTCGGAATTGCATTATCCAGGGAAAAACATTTCCCATTTCTCCTGGATAATCTTCAGGAGAATCTCCAGAGAGGCATCACTGAACATGTTGGAAGGCCTGCTGCCTGACATCCGAGAGGTGCATGGGAATGATGAGTAGAAATTGAATAATGCTGCTGGAATGGAGTGAGTAAAAGCCATCTGGGTGCCTTTAAAAATGGTGCCTAGAATTTGGAGCCTGAAGGTGAGAGAACGTCTTGCCTGTTAACATTTAGCAGTTTACTTTCTTATTAGTACCCAATAAGCTGAGATGAATGTAAATGTGAAAGAAAACCCAACATATTCCCAAGTGCAAGGTCTTGTGTTTTTAGGTCTACCTCCACACTTAAGACCGACTTTTGTTGCTGGGTTAGGTGGGCAGTGATGGGAGAGATCCTGGCCTTATGAACCTGACCTATAAAACTCCCTGCCCACATATCCCATTTTCCATCCTGGGGAGTGGTGAGCCGGACTGGGTGTCAGGTCTGAAGATCTGGGAAGAGCCTAAGAACCTGACAGTTGCAGAGGTCGACTGAGCCTACCTTGACACTTTAGCAATGTGGCCAATGTTTAAAAATAAAGATGCAAAGTCATTGAGCGTATTTAAGAAAGAGATAGCTAGGTTCTTGATTGGTAAGGGGATCAATGGTTATGAGGAGAAGGCAGGAGAATGGGATTGAAAGACATATCAGACATGATCAAATGGCAGAGGAGATTCAATGGGCCAAATGACCTAATTCTGACTCTATATCTTATGGTCTCTATATAACATAAAATTACCATTCTGATCACAACCCCTCACACTCTTTACGCATTGCCCAAGCCACCCTATGCCATTACATTGATCACTCTGGCCCCTCAAGCCCACTATGTCCCCGTACCCACCCCACATGACCCTTTATGACCCTGGCTATCCAATGAAAATCCATGAAGAACAGATCTATTTTTCCCTGGTCTAATCTCCACATTCTGGGTTCCACACACCAGGGACTTCAAAATCTAATTTTCGTGAAAGTAACTGGATTACTGGACCAGTGATATTGCCACTACACTGCTGCCTTCCGTTTTTGTTCCAGCAAGTGCAAACTAATGAAGGCAAAGCTTTAGAAATGATATTAGGATGCTTTTTGCACATGCATGCACACACCCGCACTCCAACTGATAAGACAGTGGCAGCAATTGTGGTGTGCGTGGTGAAGGACCTGTTGATCTATGTACCTTTGTTCAAGCCTAGTGCTAGACTGGCTCAAATCCAAAGAGATTTTCTCTGTAAAATTTTAACTTGTACCCTAAACTCATTTCACAAAAAACTGGCATATGTCATACGCAGACTTGAGTAAGTGATGTCCACATATTATGATGCACGTGCCCCAATTCTCCTGCTTCTTTAGTGATTATATCCCTGCTCTTTAGCATTTATCTAATCCAGTACAATTCACTACCTTCCCTGTTCAAAGCCTTGCAAATTCCATCTTTGATCATTCCTATGGCTTCCCTTTCCACTCAAGAACAGTGGACTACATCATCTGGTCTTTTCGATGAACACACACAATACTATGGCTGCCAAAATATTCTCAGGAGTAGTATGGGTGTGTGCTTGCATTTGCAAAGAGCATCCTAACATAATTTCTAAAGCTTTGACTTTATTAATTTGCACTTGCTGTAACAATAGCAGAAGGCAGCAGTGTACTGCCATGTCACTGGTTGCATAGAATCCCTACACTACACCCTCTGAAGAGCATCCCACCTATCCCTGTAATCCTGCACTTCCCAAGGCTAACCCACCTAGCCTGTGCATCTCTGGACTATGGGAGAAAATCAGAGTACCTGGAGGAAACTCATGCAGGCACAGGGCAAATGCGCAACCTCCACACAGACAGTCGTCCAAGGGTGGAATTGAACCTGGGGTCCCTGAGACTGTGAGGCTGCAGTGATAACCACTGTGCCACCCAGTACAAGAATAATTTAGGTAAGACCTGGGGAGGAAGATTGAGCTTTGAGGAATTGAAGAAAGATTCTGAAAAAGTCCAATCACAGAAATGTTTCAAACAGTCCTACCATGTGTTTGACACTTATGCCAGACCAAAGCAATTCACAATTTCCTACCCACTGTTCGTGGCAGAATATTTGAAAGTGGTACATGCTATCTGAATCAGGTTAGTATTGCTTTGTCTTCAGAACGAAGGTATGGGGAAATGTGTGGCAGAGTCAATTTTCATGATTTTGCTTCTAAGGAAATATGATAAATAAAAACAAATAAATTAACTAGTTCAGATAAGTTGTGATACACTTCTGGAGGAGGTGGAACTTGAAACTGGCTCAGAGTTGGGAACAGTACCTTTTTTGGACAAGAGAGAAATTCTTTGGAAATGGGAATAGTTGCACAAGAGAGAAAATGCTTTATGAGGTAATAGCTGCAACCTCTAATTGCCATTGTACGAAATGCTTTAAATGAAGAATTTGTTACCAATTCTACAATTGCATTTCGAGCACATCAACACAGAAAATATATGTATATAATATATATGTTAAATAAAAATATATATGTATTCTTGATCGATGCAGAGTATCTCAAAGAAAGTTGAAGGTTGCCCTTGTAAATTCTGGTCGCCTGCCTGCAGACAGCAAAAACTATTTCTATATTCATGATAAACAGATTTAAAGCAAATATTGCTTAAATACAAAACAAAGGTACTATAAATAGTAATTGGAAAACAGTCTGTTTTGACTACCCAATTGCAATAATTAAATTAATAGACCAATTTTGTAGCACAGTTAATGAATAAAGGGTTAAGTATGGGCGCTCATGTGGTGCATTAATTGCCTTTAAATTATCTTATCACCACAGGTGTGCAGGTTGCCTGCTGCAGTACCACCTTGTACTTAACCTTTTGTTCGCTGAATATGTCACAAATTAATTCACTCATGCAAAAGAAAATCTACACTTGACCTCTACTAGCGAGCGATCCTCCAACTGTTAGTTGCTTTTTCAAAACGCATAGTGGTTGTATGAACATTGTTAAACAATTCTATTGAAAATGACTGAGACTTACATCTGCAGCAAATTTATTTTACCCCTGAACGTGGCCAGAAGCAAGTGATCAAGATGACTATGCACTTAAAGGTAAGATCCTGCGGAACGTTGCTGAACAAAGAACTCTTGGAGTGCAGGTTCATAGTTCCTTGAAAGTGAAGTCGCAGGTAGATAGGATAGTGAAGAAGGCGTTTCGTATGCTGTCCTTTATTGGTCAGAGTATTGAGTACAGGAATTGGGAGGTCATGTTGCGGCTGTACAGCGCATTGGTTAGGCCACTGTTGGAACATTGCTTGCAATTCTGGTCTTCTTCCTATCGGAAAGATGTTGTGAAACTTGAAGGATTCATAAAAGATTTACAAGGATGTTGCCAGGGTTGGAGGATTTGTGCTATAGGGAGAGGTTGATCAGGCTACTGCTGGTTTCCCTGGAGCGCGGAGGCTGAGGGGTGACCTTATAGAGGTTTATAAAATCATGAGGGGCATGGATAGGAAAAATAGACAAAGCCTTTTCCCTGGTGTGGGGGAGTCCAGAACTAGAGAGCATATGTTTAGGATGGGAGGGGAAAGATATAAAAGAGACCAAAGGGGCAACCTTTTCATGCAGAGGGCGGTATGTGTATGGAATGAGCTGCCAGAGGAAATGGTGGAGGCTAGTACAATTGCAACATTTAAAAGGCATCTGGATGGGTATATGAATAGGAATGGTTTGGAGGGATATGGGCTGGGTGCTGGCAGGTGGGACTAGATTGAGTTGAGATATCTGGTTGGCATGGACAGGTTGGACCGAAGGGTCTGTTTCTGTGCTGTACATCTCTATGACTCTATAACTCTATGTCTCCAGGAATCGAAATGGCAGGATGTCTTGAGAAAAGAGGAGAGTTTGAGGTGGAGTAACAGGAAACTTATCTGACATTATGAAGGTTGATTTGGGCAACCAAAATTGTGGAATGAGAAACAGTTTCAGTACGAGGAGATGTAAGTTTTAAAATGAGGAAGTTAGGAGTAAGAAACTAATCAACCTGATATTGACCTAGGCTATTGAAGTAATTAACACAAATGAATTCATGATGTGGTTGCACTTTCCACACCCATGACCACTACAAGCTAGAAGGACAAAGGCAGGAGATGAACGGGAACACCACCATCTGCAAGTTCCCCTCCACACCACACATCATCCCAATATGGAAACATATCGCTGTTCCTTTACTATCACCGGGTCAAAATCCTGGAACTCCCTTCCTAACGGCATTATGGGTCTACCTACAGGTCATGGACCGCAGTTATTCAAGAAGGCAGCTCACCACCACCTTTTCAAGGGCAGCTCATGACATGCAATAAATACTGGCACAGACAATGATGCCTACATCCCATGAATGGATAATTTAAAATAAAACATATTTCTGAAAAGAAGGGATTAAGAGATATGACAAGACCAGAAACTGAGGTTGAGTTTACTGGAAAGGTCTTGCTGGCATTTTGCTGTTCCTAGCATTTCAGCTTCTGGAATATTGCCAGATTGTAGTTGAAAAATCTAAATTCTGATCAAAAATAAGAACTATTGCTCATTGCTTGAAACTATTACATTCATTTTTTAAGGAATTTGAGAATCATGTCCAGTTATCTATTGATTGCCAATTGTGCAAACTATCATTTAAATAAACATATTTCTTTCTTTCTAATGATGAAAAGAACAAGCAGGGTCACACCCTAAACTTTAAACAGTGAGGATACCCTTGTCATATACTGCATTGATTCCCTAGTATGCCATGTAACAGGATGGTTTGCACCGATAGCTGTACATTGCTGCCTCATAGCTTCATGCAATAGTAAATTTAAAAACTTAAATATTGAAACAATCAATGCTATAGAATCCCTACACTGTAGAAGCAGGCCATTCAGCTCATCAAGTCCACATGCCCTCTGAAGAGTATTCAACCCAGACTCATTCCCATCACCCTGCATTTCCCACGGTGAATTCACCTAGCCTGCACATTCCTGGACACTATGGGCAAGTTAGAATAGCCTATCCACCTAGAATCCCTATACTGTAGAAGCAGCTCATCAAGTCCACATGCCCTCTGAAGAGTATTCAACCCAGACTCATTCCCATCACCCTGCATTTCCCACGGTGAATTCACCTAGCCTGCACATTCCTGGACACTATGGGCAAGTTAGAATAGCCTATCCACCTAGAATCCCTATACTGTAGAAGCAGCTCATCAAGTCCACATGCCCTCTGAAGAGTATTCAACCCAGACTCATTCCCCATAACCCTGCATTTCCCACGGTGAATTCACCTAGCCTGCACATTCCTGGACACTTTGGGCAATTTAGAATAGCCTATCCACCTAACCTGTGCATCCTTGGACTGTGGGAGGAAACTGGAGAACCTGGGGGAACCCACACAGATACAGGGAGAATGTGCAAACTCCACACAGACAGTCACCTGAGGCTGGAATTGAACCCAGGTCCTTGGCAATGAGCCACTGTGCTGCACATATTTAAATCTATGGGCAGAATTTTCTCAGCCCCTGACTGAAGTGGTGATTCAGTTGGGAATATTGGGTGAGAGTTCACAGCATGTATACCTTGTTTTTTTTATTCTTTAATTTTACCCTCCTCATCCAGGACTCAAAGGCCCACAGTACTTCTGTCTTGCTTTGCTGTTTAATGCAGCCACAAAGTCAAGGAGCTTGTCATGCTTGGTAGCAGTGATCCATTCAAAGTGAGTATGTGTTGCTGTATGGCACTGTGCTATATCAATCGTTTTCCTGCCTCACATACCAACAGTGTACATGGCAAACATACTGCAACCATATTGTCATGTCTCAAAGTGCAAGAGGGGTGGTAATCTTCAGTCAGGTCAGAGGAGATAGCCTTCAGTCAGGGTGCCCTGGCACAGTAAGTCAAGGACAGCCTTCCATATCGGCCCAACAGCTTGGATATGTTAAATCTGCACTTGGAGTGGTTAGACTTGGAGGTCTACATCAGTATATCCAGAGTGGGCCATGGTCAGTCCTCCAGGTCCAGTGCAATGAGTCTGGGAAGGTTTGGCAAGTCAGTCAGGGAGCTGCATAGAGATCAGTCAGAGGTTTAGCCAGTATTCAGCCAGGGCTGTCTGTCCAAGTCATTCGCAGGCAGGGGGAACATCTGGTTCCATTAGATGTGAGCTGGGTGCCATGATCAGTTACTGCCTATAGGTTTGTCCTTGCTTGAAATTTACAGTTTTAAAAAATTTATTCACATCACTGGCTGGCCAGCATTTACTGCCTGTTCCTAGTTGCCCTTGAGAAGGTGGTAATGAACTACCTTCTTGAACCACTGCAGTCCTCCTGGTGGTCCACCACTATGGTTTGTAACCACAGAAGCATATACAGCTTTTGTTTGTTTCTTTTTCTTTGTGTTTGTTATTGCTGAATAAAAGTGATACCTTTCAATCACGTGAAGACTTTCCAGTATGTAATACTCCTACATGGAACAATGGAAAGATGTTAATGAGCCTGTGACAAGCACTTCCGTGTCTGGGAAGAGGGAAGATGGGAGATAGGATGAGCAGGACACTATAGAGTTGTGGTGCATAGCTAACAATGATATGAAGTTCAGAAAATAGCATGAGAAATTTTGCTGGGCTCACTAGAGAAAAATCTACTATAAAACTTGACAAATTGACACTTTGTTGATTTGTGATAAAATTCAGCCCTATGTATGAGAAAACTGAACCTAAAATGAAAAATTAAAACCAGGCTTTACTGGGAGAGGTTGAAGAAATTGTATAATTTTACAACAACCACTGCTCCAGTAGCATAAATTCCAAACCACTTAACCCGGATGGTATAGGTAGAAGTGGAGGCAAAAAAGTAATTTGAAATGGACCATTGAAAAACAAAATTTCATCATTCTTACAATGAAAAAGGAAATGAAAACTATTACTAATTAGAAGTTGAGTTTTGTATAAGATGGTTACATTATAATTTCAGTGACATTTGGAATATTTCAAATATTTTAATATTGACTCACATAATATGTGCAGAATTGGCTCGGCCAGTAATTTACTCCTATCCCTAATATACCAAAGGGTCACATGTAAGCCTGATCAGGCAATGATGGCAGATTTCCTTCCTTAAAAGACATTAATGCAACAAATGAGTATTTACAGCAGTTGGAAGTGGTTACATGGTGATTGGTAGGCTAGTTTGTAATTCCATATTTGTTTGATTGAATTCAAGTTTCACCATCTATCAGTGGGATTTGAATGCATGCTGCCTGAATATTAACCTGAGGCCTTTGGATTACTAGTCCAGTGACATTACCACTAAACCATTGTGGTCAGGTGACCAGCAGCAGAAATGGCCACAGGACTACTTGAGAGCTACAATTAAACACGTGGGAACTTTGGCCAAGCTAGTTTAAATTCTGAGCTGCAGTCAGGACCTGCTGTGACCTGCAATTTCCTGTGTTGACCGAGTGAGGGAGTTGTCATAGTGATCTGCTAGAGATACACGTGCAGAGGGATGAGCAGAGGGATCTTGGTGTCCATGTACACAGATCTCTGAAAGTTGCCACCCAGGTAAATAGTGCGGTGAAGGCGGCATATGGCGTACTGGCTTTTAATGGTAGAGGAATTGAGTTCCGGAGTCCTGAGGTCATGTTGCAGTTGTATAAGACTCTGGTGTGGCCGCATCTGGAGTATTGTGTGCAGTTTTGGTCGCCATACTATAGGAAGGATGTGGAGGCACTGGAACGGGTGCAGAGGAGGTTTACCAGGATGTTGCCTGGTATGGTAGGAAGATTGTATGAGGAAAGGCTGAGGCACTTGGGGCTGTTTTCATTGGAGAAAAGAAGGTTTGGGGTGACTTGATAGAGGTATACAAGATGATTAGGGGTTTAGATAGGGTTGACCATGAGAACCTTTTTCCACGTATAGAGTCAGCTATTACGAGGGGGCACAGCTTTGAAATAAGGGGTGGTAGGTATAGGACAGATGTTAGGGGTAGATTCTTTACTCAGCGAGTCGTGAGTTCATGGAATGCCCTGCCAGTAGCAGTGGTGGACTCTCCCTCTTTATGGGCATTTAAACAGGCATTGGATAGGCATATGGAGGATAGTGGGCTAGTGTAGGTTAGGTGCGCTTGGATCGGCGCAACATCGAGGGCCAAAGGGCCTGTACTGCGCTGTATTTTTCTATGTTCTATGTTCTATGTGCCACTGCTACTTTATATGGAGCTCGGCATGTGACTGCTTGGTATCGACATTTGGGAAATATTTATGAACTCCATTGGCTGGGATTGACCACTGTGATCAGTCACTTAGACAGGATTCTGAAATGGGAGGATGTTAAGAACCTATAACGTGCATAGCTTCGTTCGTATGCAGCAATATATTCATAAAGTACACAATTGCAATGAAGTATCAGCCATGCCCTCAGAATTATCTCTCTTTGGTTATCCCCTTATCATCAAGGGCATCTCCTGGCTGGAAGTACTTGACTGGGTGAACATCTGTACTTTAGAAATCTCACCAGAAATCCTAGGAAATCTAGCCTGTGACAAGCACTTCCGTGTCTGGGAAGAGGGAAGATGGGAGATAGGATGAGCAGGACACTATAGAGTTGTGGTGCATAGCTAACAATGATATGAAGTTCAGAAAATAGCATGAGAAATTTTGCTGGGCTCACTAGAGAAAAATCTACTATAAAACTTGACAAATTGACACTTTGTTGATTTGTGATAAAATTCAGCCCTATGTATGAGAAAACTGAACCTAAAATGAAAAATTAAAACCAGGCTTTACTGGGAGAGGTTGAAGAAATTGTATAATTTTACAACAACCACTGCTCCAGTAGCATAAATTCCAAACCACTTAACCCGGATGGTATAGGTAGAAGTGGAGGCAAAAAAGTAATTTGAAATGGACCATTGAAAAACAAAATTTCATCATTCTTACAATGAAAAAGGAAATGAAAACTATTACTAATTAGAAGTTGAGTTTTGTATAAGATGGTTACATTATAATTTCAGTGACATTTGGAATATTTCAAATATTTTAATATTGACTCACATAATATGTGCAGAATTGGCTCGGCCAGTAATTTACTCCTATCCCTAATATACCAAAGGGTCACATGTAAGCCTGATCAGGCAATGATGGCAGATTTCCTTCCTTAAAAGACATTAATGCAACAAATGAGTATTTACAGCAGTTGGAAGTGGTTACATGGTGATTGGTAGGCTAGTTTGTAATTCCATATTTGTTTGATTGAATTCAAGTTTCACCATCTATCAGTGGGATTTGAATGCATGCTGCCTGAATATTAACCTGAGGCCTTTGGATTACTCGTCCAGTGACATTACCACTAAACCATTGTGGTCAGGTGACCAGCAGCAGAAATGGCCACAGGACTACTTGAGAGCTACAATTAAACACGTGGGAACTTTGGCCAAGCTAGTTTAAATTCTGAGCTGCAGTCAGGACCTGCTGTGACCTGCAATTTCCTGTGTTGACCGAGTGAGGGAGTTGTCATAGTGATCTGCTAGAGATACACGTGCAGAGGGATGAGCAGAGGGATCTTGGTGTCCATGTACACAGATCTCTGAAAGTTGCCACCCAGGTAAATAGTGCGGTGAAGGCGGCATATGGCGTACTGGCTTTTAATGGTAGAGGAATTGAGTTCCGGAGTCCTGAGGTCATGTTGCAGTTGTATAAGACTCTGGTGTGGCCGCATCTGGAGTATTGTGTGCAGTTTTGGTCGCCATACTATAGGAAGGATGTGGAGGCACTGGAACGGGTGCAGAGGAGGTTTACCAGGATGTTGCCTGGTATGGTAGGAAGATTGTATGAGGAAAGGCTGAGGCACTTGGGGCTGTTTTCATTGGAGAAAAGAAGGTTTGGGGTGACTTGATAGAGGTATACAAGATGATTAGGGGTTTAGATAGGGTTGACCATGAGAACCTTTTTCCACGTATAGAGTCAGCTATTACGAGGGGGCACAGCTTTGAAATAAGGGGTGGTAGGTATAGGACAGATGTTAGGGGTAGATTCTTTACTCAGCGAGTCGTGAGTTCATGGAATGCCCTGCCAGTAGCAGTGGTGGACTCTCCCTCTTTATGGGCATTTAAACAGGCATTGGATAGGCATATGGAGGATAGTGGGCTAGTGTAGGTTAGGTGCGCTTGGATCGGCGCAACATCGAGGGCCAAAGGGCCTATACTGCGCTGTATTTTTCTATGTTCTATGTTCTATGTGCCACTGCTACTTTATATGGAGCTCGGCATGTGACTGCTTGGTATCGACATTTGGGAAATATTTATGAACTCCATTGGCTGGGATTGACCACTGTGATCAGGTTTGATGAATTCATTGGTTGAATACCAGAGATATTTCTCGAAGAATTGGGATAGAAGTTAACAGCACAAAGGATTTCTGGAGTCAACACTGGAGACCAAACGAACTGTGAAGTTATCTTCAGAGAGACAAAGGACCACAAGGCAAGATCTACCCCAAGAGTAAAAGTTGGCCACTTCACTCGAATTGGGATGGTGTTTGTTTCAAGCTAAATGTACAGTTAAAGTTACACTTAAATGTGAATTAAGTTAAAGTGAAGTTAAATGATGTGAGTTAAAGTTGAAATTAAGTTAGATGATGGAAGAAGTAAATGTTGTAATGAATGTATGTTTATATTGATACCATTTAGAGTTAAATAAAGAAGGGTTGGTTTTATCAAATTCCATATCGACTCCATGTCTTTAGTCTGTTCACAAGCGAAGAATCTTTTGGGTATCACCATCATCTGCTACATGTTAAAGTTTGAAGGGAGATATTGGCTAGCAGGTTCAAAGCTGCCATGATCTTGAATGCTACAGGCAAAGTGCTTCATCCACCTCGTCATAGATCTGCCTACAGGAGGTGGCTCCCTTTGGGTTCATAAGAATACATGGAAATTAGAAGATGCTAACAGGCCATTTGGCCCAACGAGCCCATTATCAGTGTTTACCCTCTGCTTTTGAAATTAGAACTAATTACATTTACTCAAATGTTCCCATAGCCATTCAATCCATTTTCCTTTGTCCACTTATTTTCTCTAATCTAATCTTGAAAGTTGTCATAGTTTCTCCCACAACTACTAACTCTGAAAGTGAGTTCCAAAATTCTCAACATTGTCTGTAAAGAGTTAATCTCCTTGCCTCTGTTTTAAATCTCTAGCAATTAATCTTTTACCTGTGGCTCACCACTCCCTCCGTGACTCCCTTGTCAGGTCCACACCGCCCACCAACCTAACCTCCACTCCCGGCACCTTCCCCTGCAACCGCAAGAAATGCAAAACTTGCGCCCACACCTCCCCCCTTACCTCCCTCCAAGGTCCCAAGGGATCCTTCCATATCCGCCACAAATTCACCTGCACCTCTACACACATCATTTACTACATTCACTGCACCCGATGTGGCCTCCTCTATATTGGGAAAACAGGCGGAATGTTTCTGAGAACACCTCTAGGACACCCAGACCAACAAACTCAACCATCCCGTGGCTCAACACTTCAACTCCCCCTCCTACTCCACCAAGGACATGCAAGTCCTTCTACCCCTCCATCGCCAAACCATAGCAACACGACCGCTGGAGGAAGAGCGCCTCATCTTCCACCTAGGAACCCTCCAACCACAAGGGATGAACTCAGATTTCTCCAGTTTCCTCATTTCCCCTCCCCCCACCTTGTCTCAGTCCCAACCTTCAAACTCAGCACCAACTTCCTAACCTGTAATCTTCTTCCTGACCTCTCCGCCCCCACCCCACTCCGGCCTATCACCCTCACCTTATCACACTCACCTTAACCTCCTTCCACCTATTGTATTTCCAACGCCCCTCCCCCAAGTCCTTCCTCCCTACCTTTTATCTTTGCCTGCTTGGCACACTTTCTTCATTCCTGAAGAAGGGCTCATGCCCGAAACGTCGATTCTCCTGGTCCTTGGATGCTGCCTGACCTGCTGCACTTTTCCAGCAACACATTTTCAGCTCTTGATTCTTAACCCCCTTAAACTACCTAAAACGGCCTGCTTTGATATACCCTGTCATATGATGTTCTATAATATCTATAATACCTTATAATCTGCATTGCTGTTCTGAAACATAAACGGTTTTAGGCCTTCTTCATGTTTGTATTTCCTCATAAGAGGCACTAACCCAATGGAGTAATCGAGCATACTCTCTGAAGCCTCAGTGTCCTCTGTATAATGTAAAGCCCAAAACTGCAGACTGTATTCTATCTCAAATTTTACAACAGAATTATATCGGTTTATTTTTATCTCTTTGCTTTTACGTTACATTCCTCTTGAAATAAAATGTACATTTTGAGTTGCTCTATTTCATAGCCTTAAACATCTTAGTGGCTTCCTTTAATGCTTAGTGAACCTGCACCTTTCAGTCTATCTTTCATTACTATTCAAAGTTTGTGGTACCTTTAGTTAACCAAAAGGTAACACCACATACTTACTGACCACAAATTTCATCTATCTCTTTTTTTATTGTATTCCCCCATTTTATCAATGTTCCTTTTGAAAGTTCCTTTAGCCTTTTGATAAAATAAATGAGTTTTATTAGTTCAGTTATGGTAGGCTTTCAGATGTCTATATACATCTGAATATCCATGTACACAACATCCATTGCATTTCCCCAACTATCATGACAATTATCTGCTTAAACAATTCTCTACGGTTTGTGAATCATAATTCTGCCTCTCAGTATAGGTGCTGCAATGGCTTCCCTCCAGTCATCCAAAGCACATTTAACAACCTATCTATCAGCAGCCTTTTAGAATAGAGAAATTGTGAACAGAATCCTTTAGTCCTGAAATAAATGATTTGTAAGCATGTTAACAGGCTCCATTAGGAGCTACAGATTTTTGTTGATAAGAAAAATGTACTCCTCATTTGAGTGTAAGAGCTTTTCGCTTCAGCCACATTAATCTGCATGTTGCAGAATTAGCATCTTGACTAATTTGTTGCCACTTAGTAAATGTCAATGACTAAGGTTAGAAGTGTGCACTCTATTTCTTCTGGTCCTATTCCCCCATTGGTAACAACATTTTTTAAATTTACCCAGGTTGGTGATATGGCCAACTATATTGGTTTCAGGCCACATCAGGTTCATAATTCAGAACAAGTCTATCAGGTTCCTTTGGTTAACACGAAGTAACTGGTTTATTTTCCAAACAAAATAACCTTATTCAAATGAAGATACAAAAATTATAGACAACTGACTTATCTACAATTCTAAAAAACTAACATCACACACATAAGGAGTAGCAAAAAAAACCCTGAGCAGTATTAAATTTAAAGTACTTTGGTCAAATAAAGGTTAAACTCAATAAAAATGAAAAATTGTGGATTATTCTCAATATGGTGTTCTGATTTTGAAATTACTCTGCTCCACACAAGTTACTGGCATTAGGGTGTCTTCCTGGATGAGATGTAGCTGGCTACATTCTCTTTTCTCCAGATGGCTGAGTGGAGTCTAAAGAAAATCCTCTTCAGGATCATTTGGTGTATTTTCAACTCTCACACCTTGCGAAAAGGATTTACGAAAAAAGGAGAAAGGGAGAAATGGGCTGTTACTTCCCGGACAAGTCACTGTCACTGAGTCCAAAAAACTATAATAGTCCCATTTTACTTACAAATTGGTCTCCGTGGCCTCTCTGTGAAAGTTTGCCCGATTACCCAACCCTATCTCAGCTTCTTTCTTTTCACAGGTATTTAATGTTACTGCTGTAACAGTGCCACTTCTTTGGCAAAGTGTCTTTTTGAATAAGTTCAAAATATATTTTTACGGATCCAGCTAATATTTTAAAATTAGTATTTGGATCACATCTCTTCACAACACTAATTCCATTTTCTATGTGAGACTAGGTTGCTAAAACTAGATCTCAATGGGCCTTATCCTACACTTCCATTTCCTTAGCATCTTGAAGTATTTTTTGTCTTTATTATTAAATAATTACATTTTACGCACAGAAGGTCTAAAGAAAACCTTAACTTTTAAGGATGTATGCCATCTCAAAATATTCAGAAACATATTTTCTGTCATAGGTTCAGAGATAAATTTGGAATATCTTTTCTTAAAAATTCTTGTATGCCCTATGAGATGATGATCCTCTGTTGGGCCATGGTCTATTGATTATTGATGACATCTGTGATTTTGGGTGTGTGCAAAGGTAACTCACGTTCAGTCATTGAGATGAATGTTTTTTAACTGAATAGGTATTGGACTGTGAGATCAGTGGTCAGGTTTTCAAATGTTAAAATAAATTTGATGAGACCTTCAATTACTGTGTTACACTATATGTTGATAGTTTAACCAATTAAAATGAAATACTAAATAATGTAGACAGTATTTTAAATACCTTTGTTATTTGAAGTGATGTGGAAATCTAATTTATTATGAATTCATGAGGTGATAAATTGTCAACCAATTGACATAACTGTTTCTCAGGCCACTCCATTTTTTCTCATTCTATCCTTGTGTGACCCTTTTGACTTCTGCCTCCTCCTTTTCTCTTCCAGGAATGACACTCTTTGATACCGGAAAACCTTCCTAGTTCTGATCCAGAGTCTACAAACAGGACTGGGTACACCACAATGTTGTCATCATTTTTGCCTCTGTTTTTCCAATCCTCTTGAGTCTATCATTGCGGAACAGAGTGAAGCCTCAATGCAAATGGCCTTTGGTGTTCCTTGATCTACACTTTGTGGCAATATTTAATTACTTTGTAACTGCAAGTAAATGTTATGTTAATTGACTGGTATATCATTCCCTCATTTCTTGTTATATAATTTGCTTTATGTAGATAGGTTTTGCTGATCAGAATCAAAACATGTAACTGCGCATGATACTTACTGGTCCACTTTGTAATTCCTTTACAGTCCCATATCACCAAAATTCTAAAATTCCATTTCAAATACTGATTCACTGTGGATTTAAAGCAGTCTACCAGTTAATACATTCATGATATGCCATATTATTGCACATGTATAAAAACAAATGATGAGAAAGCTAACATCATCTCTCTTGTAATTTAGTCACATGAGCCCAATGATCCATGTTAGCAATTCCATCTTTATTGTTACACTTAAATATTAACCTGCTGTTTAAAGAACATATATTGCCATAATGCATCATCTAAATAGTATCTTTTTAAGTTACAATGTGTATATAGTGTAATTGCAATCACCATCTAATGTTTAATTTTTGTCATAAATCTGTGACTGGCAATTGCTGCTTGGAAATGCTAATTAGTATTTAATTAAATAAATGCCTCTCTGGGTGGCCCAGTAGATCAATGCGTCAGTGTGGTACTCCGGTAACTGGGAGATCTGGGTTTGAGTTCCAGCTTTGGCAATTATTTCTATTTGGGTTTTCTCCAAATGGCAAAGAGATGATTTGTTGAGATAGAATGAAAAGGACCTGCGATTCCACCTCACTACCACTGATAGCCGACCACACAGAGACATAGGTGGGGTTTATAGAGATAACCACAAGGGACCTTGAAAGAAAATAAAATATACTCGGAGATATTTTAAATAAATATTCAGATCTGTTATAGGCAGTCTATTGACTGCACTTAAGAAAGAAGCTTTATTTAATATATAAACAAAAATGTCGTCATATAGGAAGATCAAATTCTTTGCAATCCAACAGAGCTGGACAAGAACGAACTTTCTTTCTCTCAGTACACTGAGTCTAATTGCATATTTTTGTGTAATTTATCTGAAAAGCATATTTAGTGACTTATATAAACCATATCGGATTGGGAGACACTTTTGACAGATTTGTAGATCCATGTATGATTAATAACAAACCAACAGGAACGGTACAGAGAATGACAGCCAATATTTCTGTACCTCGTTTACTTCAGCCATTATATCAGTACTACTGTCAAAATGCCAAGGGAGGCAAGAAAGTAGTTTTCTTTTTAAATTATCAGCAATTTTATTGCAATAATTGCCTACAATATGACTGGTTATAATAGTTCAATTTAAAAAAAAATTAAAACTCATGTGACTAGGTTTTGAATCTTATTTATGAACATCATTCTTAATGTGAGGGGTGAAAGGTTTTTCACCAGCAAAGCTGATCAGAACTGAAGCAAAACTGTTGGAACAGGATGATGAAATAAAGGCTGAATGCATCCAGCTAAGACAACAGGATAGGAACTTTGCTGGCATAATGTTGGCAAAGAATAAATTTTTATAAAGTCTACTTACATTTGACTATTCAGCAACAATTTAATATAATCATAGTGAAGAGTGAATTAATCCTATCGCAGCCTAGTTAGTCAACCTCCTTATGAACCCTGCATCAATTTATAGTTGTTACAACAGTTTAATTAAAAAACACTAATGTCAGAAGCTTATTATGTAAATGTTTTAATTGTGAAAATTTGTCATATTTATTAACTTGATTGCATCTTTTCAAAATTTTAACAAATTGCAATAAATATTTCATCAGAGCTAGCTATAACTTTAACATTTACAACATATCAAGTATTATGGAATGTGTAACAAGGAATAAAATCATAGCTGGATTGTATGCCCTACTGTACATTAACCATGTATAGAAAATCAAAATTAATCAATAATGTTTTTCTTCAATATTTTCTACCCATGAAAGAACTACAAAGTTCCAATCCTGGTCTGATAAACATTTCTGTTGTAACCCAACATTTTATAGCTAAATGGTTGTGTAATTCAAGTATATAAAGTGAAAATACTATGGTTGTACACATTAGCAATTGGCAAATACTTGAATACTCTCCCCACCCCCACCCTCCTCTCACTTATCTCTCCACCCTTCACTCTCTCTGCCTGTATTCCTAATGAAGGGCTTTTGCCAGAAACGTTGATTTTGCTGCTCCTCGGATGCTGCCTGAACTGCTGTGCTTTCCCAGCACCACTCTAATCTAGACTCTGGTTTTCAGCATCTGCAGTCATTGTTTTTGCCTAAATACTTGAATAATACCTAATTATATCATTCTCAACTGTCTATACAATCAAAAATATTTTGTTTACAAGTTTGATGAGTTATTTTACCAATTCACCTTATATTTTGGAGTGCAGAGAGTGAAAACTACTTAAACAATAAGTATTTCAATTGTACAACTGCTCCCATCCACACCGTTAATTCTAAATTCACAAACAATTCACAAGCAATTTTAAAAATATTAAAGATCTTTGTGGAAATAATGGAAGTGAGAGACTTACAGTGCATTTCAATAGTCTGTAAGTAAAGTTTGTTTTAAACCAATCTTTAAGAATCCTTATCAGTGAAAAGATTTTGAATTCACTCGTGGACATGCACGTTGCTGGCTGGCCAGCATTTATTGCCCATCTCTACATTAAGAAGATGGTGATGAGCTGCTCTTTGAACCAATGCAGTCACAAGCTGTTGGTTAACCCACAATACCATTAGGGAGAGAATTCAAGGATTTTGACCCAGCAACCATGAAAGAATAGCAATATCAATTCAGAATGGTGAGTGGCTTGGAGGGGAGATCTTTTCCTTCTAGATGTGCTTGTGGGTTTGGAAGGTGCTGTCTGAGGATATTTGGAGAGTTTCTACAATCAGTCTTGCAGATAGTACACATTGCTGTTACTGAGCATTGGTGGCAGAGGGAATGGATATTTGCAGATTTAAAAAAATTCATTCAGAGAATGTGTGCATCACTGGCCAGCCGGCATTTATTACCAACTACTAATTGCCGTAATGAAAGTTAAGTCTCAACCACATTGCTGTCTTTCTGGAGTCATGTGTAGTCTAGACCAGGTAAGGACATTAATGAACCAGATGGGCTTTTCCTGACAATTGACAATGCTTTCATGGTTATCATCAGGCTCCTAATTCCAGGTAACTATTGAATTCAAATTCTATCATGTATCATGGCAGATTTCAAATTCGGGTCCCCAGAATATTACTGTTGTCTCTGGATTATCAGTCTAGTGATAATAGCACTAGGCTATCACCTCCCACATGCGATGCCAATCAAGTAGGCTGCATTGCCCTGGATCGAGTCAGCCTTCTTGAGTGTTGTTGGGGTTGCACCAACCCAAGCAACTGGGGAGTATTCTGTCACTCTCCTTGTAGATGGTGGATTGGCTTTGGTGAATCAGGAGGTGAGTTCCTCGCTGTGGTATTCCTAGCCAATGATCTGCTCTTGCAATCACAATGTTTATGTGGTTAGTCCATTTGAGTTTCTTGTCAATGATAGTCCTCAGGACGTTGATCATGTTGTATTCAGTGAAGGTAACACCATTGGATGTATATTTTAGAATACCTCGTGGTACAAATGTCTCATTCTTCTGCATACTGTGTTGTTTAGGGATAACAATTTAACTAGGGAATTTCAATTTTCTTCTCTATTATGCGTTTGAGCAATCTGACTCAGGGCTTGATTTTACAGCCCTTCATTGAGGTTTTTAAAAGTTAAGACACATGTAGAATGCAGAGTAGCCATCCTGTCACCTTCTCACTTTCCTGATCTGTCTCCTATCTTGAGGATGGCAAAGGTTTCATGTCTTGGACTATTGAGGCCTTCAAATGGCTAATTAATCGTTACTGAAGTGCCACATTCTGTGACTAATGAATACAATTGTTATAATTATAATTAGGAATTATGCTGATTAACTAGGAGAACAAATGAATGTAAAAGCAAAATAAGGTAAATGCTGGACACCTGAAAAAAAAACAGAAGATGCTGAAAGTACCCAACTATCAAATGAGAGAAACAGTTAGGATTTCAGGTTGGTAAAGCAAGGTGAGGTCTGACAAAAGGTCAGTGATAGGAAGTGTAAACGTTGGACACAATCTTCTGGGCCTGTCCAGAGGTTTCAGAAGGGCAAGCAGGGAATTTAATTGAGAAGGAGTTTTCCAATGTTCAGTTTTCCAACTGCAGTTTAAATTGTTGCTTTAAGCTCTCAGAACTTTTCAGGTAGGTGAACTTCCTGAATCTTGATACTCAGTTACCTTTTTTGTTTTCACTAGCATATCTTTTCTACGGATTACCATGTGAGACACTGGGATTACATTCGGATGCACAATTTTGTTAGGCAAAAATGGGAAACTACTTTGTCCCAAATTTGACTATTTATCTGTGTTGTATAAGGTGTGTAACTCATGGGGTAGACATCTTCCTTTCAGCTCTGGTGATTATAAACCTTTTCAGTAACTTTATTAACATTTTGAGTGCAGTATGACTCTTCTTCAGAACTGATGAAGAGTCATACTGGACTCAAAACGTTAACTCTGGTTCTGTCTCTAGGGATGCTGTCAGATCTGTTGGCATTCTCTGTGGTTATAGCAGATTTTCAGAATCCATAATATTTAACTTTTACTCTTCAGTTACATGGCCTCTTCATAACCACACCTCTGTGCAGATGGAAGGGATAAATCTTGTTCTGGCTAACTGTGCTACCCAAGTAAGCCAGTCTCACTGACTAATGCCAGCAAACCTGACAAGGGAGGCTCATCTCAACATGCAGTGCAACTCAAAAGAAAACTGAATAGAAAAGATTTGGTTAAAGGCGAGTTAGATAGAAAGGATCAGTCAGGAATGTAGTTTACCATAGTTTTGGGGGACATTGAAAGGATCTTACAGAATGGAGTATAGAAATAGGATGTAGAGAGGAGAATCACAGTAACAGGGATAAGAGGAACATGGAAGACTGGGAGCAACCTTTTTGGGGTGAGGAATACAATGTGCTATTTAAATCTACTGGGAAGTGAGAGATATGCATTTTGCCTCCAGCTGGGTATCTTTAACTGATACAGTAATACTTATGTTCTACTTCATTACATTGAGCGAGATGAGTTTATGTGCACTTAAAGAATCCAGTAAAACATTTATTACTACAAATACAAATATTAGATTCATAGTTATGAGGGCTAGTATTAAAATGTTTGGGTGCAAAGTGCAGTATGCTTTAATTAGCATATTATGCTTCAAGTGACCTAAGTTAAGATGAGACACATACTCTCAGAAGACATGTCTCTGATACAGTGATGATATCCAGAGCATGTCTCCTAAAAATACACTGAGTGGCCCAGATTTTCCAGTGGCCCTATAATCATTTCTGAAGTATAGGTGAGAGTTTCATATGGAGACCCTATAGAATTGTGGGCGGCACGGTGGCTCAGTGGCAGCATTGCTACCTCACAGCGCCAGAGACCCGGGTTCAGTTCCCGCCTCAGGCAACTGACTGTGTGGAGTTTGCACATTCTCCCCGTGTCTGCGTGGGTTTCCTCCGGGTGCTCTGATTTCCTCCCACAGTCCAAAAATATGCAGGTTAGGTGAATTGGCCATGCTAAATTGCCTGTAGTGTTAGGTGAAGGGGTAAATGTAGGGGAATGGATCTCTGTGTGTTGCTCTTCGGAGGGTCGGTGTGGACTTGTTGGGCCGAAGGGCCTGTTTCCACACTGTAAGTAATCTAATCTAAGAATCCTGATCATAGCAATCTCTAACGGAATTTCTCATGAAATTGAGGATCCTGTTGGGCAATTCCACATTGCCTGGAACCCTCCAAAAGTATCCACTTAGGTTAGAGAAATCGGGGCATTTTAGTAAGGTTCATTAAATAGTTCCTTTGGAAAAGTTTGACTATTAAATACCAAGTCTAGTTCCTGAGTAAAACAAATTAAACTGACCCACTAAATTATCTCACACACCCTTAGTTGCAAATCCTCAGACACTCAACAGTGGCAGATGGAGTTTAATTTAGCTAAATGTGAGGTGCTGCATTTTGGAAAGGCAAATCAAGGCAGGACTCATACACTTAATGCTAAGGTCCTGGGGAGTGTTGCTGAACAAAGAGACCTTGGAGTGCAGGTTCATTTTTCCTTGAAGGTAGAGTCTCAGGTAGACAGAATAGTGAAGAAGGCATTTGGTATGCTTTCCTTTATTGGTGAGAGCACTGAGTACAGGAGTTGGGAAGTCATGTTGTGGCTGTACAGGACATTGGTTCGGTCACTTTGGAATATTGTGTGCAATTCAGGTCTCCTTCCTATAGGAGCAGTGATGTGAAAGGGTTGAGAAAAGATTTATAAGGATGTTGCCAGGGTTGAAGTGTTTGAGCTATAGGTAGAGGCTGAATAGGCTGGGTGTGTTTTCTCTGGATCATTGGAGGCTGAGGGATGACCTTGTGGAGGAGCATGGATAGGGTAAATAGACGAGGTCTTTTCCCTGAGATGAGGGAGTAGAGAACTAGAGGGCATAGGTTGAAGGTGAGAGGGGAAAGGTTTAAAAGGGATCTAAGGGGCAACATTTTCACACAAAGGGTGATGCGTATGTAGTGGAGGCTAGTGAAATTACAACATGTAAAACACATCTGGATGGGTACATTGAATAGGAAGGGTTTAACGGGATAAGGGCCAAGTGTTTACAAATGGGACTAGATTAATTTAGGATATTTGGTCAGCATGGACAGGTTGGACCGAAGGGTCTTTTTCCAAGCTGCACATCTCTATGACTCTATCACCCTGAGATAGTCCACCTAGCCACCATGTTCAACCGTCCCTTCTCCACATTGGCCCATTCTAACTTGATTAGACTGCTCAGCTCCTCTGCTGGACCCGATCATCAGAACACCTTGCCAGGAACTTGGCACATCGACCCCAGCCATCAAACGAATATCTCCCAACCACCTTGACCTATCCTAACCATTTTGTCACTTACACAGCCCTCTTGCACTGACACCCTACCCATCTGGCATCTTATCCTCAATCCACTCCGAAAACCCTACCTCCTATCCACTTGGCACCCTACCTACCAAGTATCCTAAATTCACATTTATTTCATGTATTTGTTTTTTCACAGCAGCTGTCAAACTGACTGTCTGTGATGATGGACATAAATTTCTGATTATGAGATGGAAGGAATAGTGTGCCTTCACCCCCAAAATCCCCCCCCCAAACTGTTCTAACCTATGACAATCTTGTTAGAATGGAAGTATGGCTCTGCATTTCTGAAGGACCTGATTAGAATCTCCTGATAGAAGTGAGGAGTTTTTTTGAAGCATGGAAAACAGATTGACAATCTGCGTGAGATTGCCACTCTGCAGAAAATCCAGTCAATTTACATATCAAATATGAGTATAATGTATCGGGGAAGGAGCAGGTGAACGGATAAAGAGCAGGTGAATGAATAAAGACAGAGTAAGGTGATTGCAAATGAGTAGCCCTAAGAAACAGCCTGGCATAATCTGTGAGCTGGATATTCCTGCACACTAAGTGTTCTTGCTGCAGCCTCTCAATACTAGTTACTGATGTACCCTGCAATGTAAATCTGTGCTTTCTAAGGATCCTGTGGATTGGTGAGGTGCTGTAGTGTTCATGAGGAGTTGGCAAATGATTCATGTGGCTGGAGCTCATGGATTGTGCTCTGAGATGTTATTTGATTCTGAGCAACATGGAGGTTCTGACAGCCAGCAGCCAGCAGTGAGCTGAAGCTACCAGATACTCGTTCTGACTTCCATGTTGAATATTCTCAAAGTCTAACTTATTTGGCACATTTGCTAAGATAGGACGCTGAATATTAATGTGGCATCAATAAAGCATTTCATATAAAATAATCTGCCTGAATTGGCAATGCAAATGCCAGGTAAGAAACTGACTTCATGGCTCAGCAATAGCTTATGAGATAGAGCAAGATGCTCCCAAAGGTGAGATATGTCTCACTGGAATTCTTGATTGAGTCTGCCACAAATCTCGCCATCTGCCCATCATTCAGACCCCTATAAGAGTCTACCTTTCTTTTGTCCCACACATTAGAATGTCTAACAGCCTCAGCACACTAAACATTGCTGCATATGATGACAACCCCATCAGGTTGTCTACAAGGAAAACAAAAATAATTAGAAGCTTTAACAGATTGAAAGAGAACACAGCACTAGTGTCTGTTGTTACCAATAATAAGTTGCTATTTGTGCAAAGTGTCAGGTTCTATATGAGGTTAACAGCCATGCGGCCAAACTGACATCAATATTATTTCTTTGTCGACTGCTTGATCTGGGTGCTACCCCAGCAGCCACAGCTCTGCTTAGGAAACCTGCTGACGACTATGCTTCCTTGCCTCAGATGACTCTTGTGAACATCTTCTGACCCTGGGGCCAAGTGAACTCTACCCTCTTTAGGGTCTCCTTCACAGGTACAGATGCAACCTACTTGGCCTGTTCTAATGGAGATGTTTGGTTCCTGGCAGGGGAGAGGTGTGTAGCAGGATAACCCTGAAATGCCTGCCTGTTGCTCCTCTTCCCTGTCAGTGTGAAATGGCACCTCTCTCTTTCCCCTTTTGGTGATGGGATGTATGGAAGGATTTTCCAGTCCCTCAGCCCTCTCTTGTCTAGCCAGTGAAAGAAGGCACTTATCTCTCTTTTATCTCTCTACTCCCTTGGCTCACAAGCCTCATTCCTGATGAAGGGCTTATGCCCACAATATTGATTCTCCTGCTCCTCGGATGCTGCCTGATCTGTTGTGCTTTTCCAACACCTCACTCTCAACAGTGAAAGAAGGCATGCATGACTAAAGTATGGGTCTCCACTCATAGTTGGTAGCTACTGATTTATTCTGCAGGAACTGGATGTCCACTACAGCTGTCATCTGGTCCATTGATACAATCATGTCTCAGCCACATTACCAAGCAGACTTGGACTTGTACCTTTTGTTCCAGTCTGTGCCTGATCTCTGACACTGCCAGAAATACCCATGCTTGTTTCTGCATCTCTATCAGCTCATTAATGGCCTTGTCCAGAGGCTCATCATTTGCCCTGAGCTCAGCCATGGTCTGTATTTGAGGAGTCCTTCAAGTGTCAGAGGCCTCAACTGATTCTTTCTCCTCCAGCTAGTGGCCTGTATTAATGTCCTGCTCATCAGAATATGACCCTGAGCCTACTCTACATATATTGCCAATTGAAGTGAGAAGCTCTGCACCACAGGAGGGTGGGGGAAGGCCTTGATAATCCTGCCTCTGACACTGGTGACTGTTCCTTCTTGGAGATGTGCTGCAAAGTCCAGGTAGAGTGGGGTCTGGGGTCTGCAGCTCTTCATTTTTATCTCTTGGATTTGTAGTCCAGTCTGGAGGCTGCATAGAAAAACATAAGGATCTGTTGTGAGTCACTACAATTCCCCAAAGTTTCATTAAGGCATTGCTGCTTGATGTGTAGCTGCAAGTAGCTATTTGGAAGCTTTCTCACTTGATGTTTGTAGATATCCAATGTTTCCTCAGGCCAGGAACATTCTCTGGCTGAGAAGTCTGATGGAGATGTTTGGTTCCTGGCAGGGGAGAGGTGTGTAGCAGGATAACCCTCCCACCCAAACCAGCCCCATCCACAGCTGGGCATGTTCTGCTCATCGTGCACAATCTTCTGCAGAACGGGAGGAGTGTTGAGAGACATGAACATGGTTAAGTGAGCAGGTTTCCCATGATGTTAGGTACAGATAGAGATGTCAATTCCCAGAGCTGTGATTGTCTGTGTGCATAACTGCTACGAAGAATATAGTAAGGGGGATATTAGGAATTCTAAATGAAAGGTAGTTCTGTGCCATCAAAAAGCTGCAGCCAATGAAAAACAATAAAGGATTATGCAATGTGTGTACCTAATAATCCTGTGAGGTGTTCACCAGAAGTCATGTTTTGTGCTTGTGTCTTTATCCCATGTAAGCTGCTGGTGAAAAGCTTTGGGATATGTATGTCCCCGTATCTGTGCTGAGAGGTGAGTCAACTAAAGGTGTGAGCGGCTGAGTGTTGTAGCTCATTTTATGTTTTAAGTGTTATCCCTGATGAGTGTGTGAAAGGCAATATCACTGGTGCAAGTGTTGTCCCATTGGTTGCTGTGGTGAAGTTACAAGCATTCCTTTCTCATATGGCATCTGATGGCACCTCCTCTTCAGTTGCAAATTACAATGCTAACTCCCACTCATAGGGGCATGATAGATTGGGCGTAAATAGTACATCATATTTCGCTTGGCAGGGTACTGAAGATTATTCATCCCCTTGAGGAACTGGAGTTAGATGCTCTTGAGCTACAATGGGCACTGATATCTGCAGCAACCTCTGTCCAGGGTGCCTTCATTACTCAGGGATTGCAACCTTGCCATGCTAATGAACTTCCTTTCTGTCACAGACAGCTTCAGGGGAATCTCTCAGAAGGCAATGTTAAAGCATGTCACTGCTTTTGCCTGCTCTCTGAAATCTGACCAACCTCCTTCCACCTCCCTTGGCAGAGCATAGATGAACATTTCTGTATGTAAGTTAGTTCGCTGAGCTTGAAGGTTTGTTTTCAGATGTTTTGTCACCATACTCGGTAACATCATCAGTGGACATCTCCAGTGAAGTGTTGGTGCTTTGTCCCACCTCTCTATTTATAGGTCTTGGTTTCTTAAGATGGGTGGAATAATTTCTGATTTTTTTTTTCAAGGCAAGTTAAATAGGGTCTAAGTCGATACATTTATTGATGGAGTTCTGGTTAGAATGCTGTGCCTCCAAGAATTCTCGTGCCTGTCTTTGTTTCACCTGTGTGTGTTGTCCCAGTCAAAGTGATGTCCTTCTTTGTCTGTATGTATAGAAACTAGTGATAGTGGGTCATGTCTATTGGTGGCCAGTTGGTGTTCATGTATCCTGGTGGCAAGTCTCCTGCTAGTTTGTCCAATGTAGAGTTTTTTACAGTTTTTACATGGTACCTTGTAAATGACGTCAGTTTTGCTGGTGGTATCTATTGAATCCTTTTGGTTCATTAGTCGCTGTTTAAGGTGTGTTGATAGGTTTGTGGGCGACCATGAGCTACAAATCTTCTCAAAAAACATGAACAGTTTTGTTAAATGCCAGTGGCACATGTTCAGGTTTTATTTTGCTGTTGGCCAAGGGCCACCTTAGACCTAGAACCAAGATCTGCTTCATTCTTAAATCTCAGTAACTAAATACACACACATAGAGATTACATTCCAACGTCCAGAAAAATATTTGTGATTGCTCACCCATACTGCTTTTTATTAACACTTTAGTTAGTTAGGCATTGCACATTGTTGTGTTGTTAGTAAAGAAACTGTGGTGTAAATTCAGTATTTGTCCAGCCATCTTCTCTAATTCTAACAGTACCTCAACTAAATTATTCCATTTTTAAAACGAGGAAGAACAGAAGCATAAGATATAGAGACAAATGTGTCTATCTCTGCAATATGTTACATACTCCATGAGATATGAAGTGGCAAAGATCTCAACTTCATGCAAACCTCTTGTGACTCAATAACTGCAGATTTTAGAAAGGAAATAAAGAAAAACATCACAATCCCAGTAAAGGATAAAGGAAGGTTGGAATTGTCAATGTCAGCTGGAGGATAATGATCAGTTAAGTACAGCTGTCAACTCCATTGGAAATTTATACCCCAAAACTTCCAAAGTTTTAAAATTCTCAATTTCTGACATATTTCTATTGTACTTGCCTGGGTGGAGGTAAGGTCAAAAAATTTGGATTACTCATTAGTAAATATAAATGTGGGTAACACCAAACTCCAGTCTAAATTGAGGATAGTTTCAAAGAGGTTTTGGGGAATTGGTTAATTCTAACACTGTCCTGATTAATCAAGGCAGGTGATGTCATTGTGCCATGGTACTTTGCTGCTGATTAACACCCTCTCTGGTATTCCAGTCCTTGAGAATTCAGAGTTGTACCTCACCAAGAGACTCCTACTTCTGCTGTGGAGCTTCCAGTTGCTGGGATTTTCCATTTTGATTTAGAGCAGTCCAATTCCAGGCCAGTTTGTACAGCCTCCTTAAGGGAATGGGTGGGAGTTTGAGTATGATTTGGAGGTGGTGGTGGGCGTTGAAAGCTAATGAAATGCAATATGTGGCCTGCCTTCCCACACCCGACCTGAGGAGGCAGTGGAAGTGTTGGGCAACCTGCTGGTCAATGGCCAATTGATGGCCACCTAATTGCCTCATTTCAAATGGCACCCCCCCCTCACCACCTGCTTGCTATTTCACTTGTGGCAGTGAGATAGCCTGGAAATTTCTACTGGTTGAACTGAAGTCAGGCAAGAAAGTGAGGGGTGATTCCTGTCGATACTCAGGACTTACCTGAAGTCTGGCTTCCATTACCTCAACTTCTTTGGGAGCTGTCTGTAATCCCAGTAGTGGCCACTGCTTGAGCCTAGCGCTGCTGAGGTACCTCCTGCTGTCAGATAACTGGATTAGTGGGCAGCTGTCTAAAACAAGTCTTCCTCTCCATTTGGAGGTGCAAGCTTAACCCTGTGCTAATTAATGACCAGCCGAGAATCAAACATTACAGGGCTTGGAAATGGGTGGGACGACACTTCAGTTAGACAGGGGCGAGAAGTTCAGTACCCTGTAAAATCAAAAGTACTTATCCCAATTTATTTGCTTTACTGGCATGCTAAAATTGCAGTGTAAATATGCCATTAGAGACATCTAGTGGTAATAGTCATGTCAGCAACTCTGACATTTTTAATTTGTTTTACACCTCTCATTCCTCAACCCCAGTTAAAGCTAATTGCTTAAGCATTTGAACAGAATTGCACCAGCTATAACAGGAATGCAATAATTAGGTGAGAGCAGAATGAAAAGTTTAATCTTGTTCCTCCATTTAAACTCTAATTAAAGATGCCTGATTGAACATTGAAAACATTCTGCAATGGGTACATCAGTTTTTTAATAACATAATAAGCTCCAAACTTAACATAGCATTGAGTATGTTAAAAAAAATATATATCACAAGATATTCTTCTTCATTCTCTGCCCAAAGGCAAGTCCTTGGAAATTACTCACTGCACCCATGAAAGGTATGGTTTTTATTTGCTATGGATAAGGTGTGGAGGCAAGCCCTCGTCTTGCCTCAGTCAAAATGCAAGTAGAACCCAACGTTATTGGCTTGAATTTGCTCCAGATGAGTTTACCTCCACCAGAATATTCTTACAACCTATTTATGCACAGAATGATTGTTACTTCACGTAATTTAAGATGCACGACCACTTGGTTTGTATCTGTTCATTTTACATTTCAGAATTCACATCTTTAGAATACATATTGCTATACTCCCCTATGATTCTGAATCAAAACAAAGCCTCGATATTTCAAGTACATTCACCCCGTTGCTGTGCCATAACCAACTCCATCCTAACTATCACATGAGTCCAGAGAGCTGGAAGGCATACAGTTCATTTGCATAATGTGACAGGCAGTGCAACCTTTTGTATCATTTTGTGCCCAGCTCACTAATACACCACAGCAGAGTGTTTGCTTGCAGCCTCGCCAATCGACACTTTCTGATTACTCCTTTGAAATACCAAAAGTGGCCAATCCAGGAGGTAATATTATTTTTTAAAATTGTCCTTTTTTGGGGTCATGTCTGCATACCAGGTCTGGGTACCACCCCTCAAGCTCACACATACTGTTGGGAGATTGGCATACCTCATCTTTCTTGGTGTACTAGCTGCCACTGAAACATTAAGTTCTGAGCCATAGTAAAACACAGAGCGCTCACTTTTGCCAATCTCCGCCTTAATACATCATTTGTCTTGTATGGGATGGATCAAAAATCTTTTCCTTCCAAGGTAATGTAGAAGCAGGGAGAGCCGATGTTGCTGGATCTCTCCTACTTGCTTGAAAATTTCACCAATCCACAGTGAACTAATTGCAGGAGAATGCTACAATAACTCATTGAATACAGACTGATAATTGCTTTATACACTTAGGCTGGACTCAAACATACAAAATTTAGAGAACTGAATTATTTGTCAAATGTTTAAAATTAATCAATTAACTTCTCACATGGTTTGTAGATGAAGGTAGATCATGGCTTGTAGGTTTTTATGTTAGATCAATAAGGATGACTTTTTGGCTTGTTTTAATGATGTTTCCATTTTAGGAATTTTGGCCACAAATGGTGTACATTGTCCAATTCTGGGCAGCACACTTTAGGGTGAATGTGCAAGCTTTCGTGAGTGTGAGGAAAAGATTTGTGAGAATGATTCCAGGAAAGAGGGACTTTCAGATGCATGGATGGATTGTAGAAATTGGAGCCATTTTCCATGGAGAAGATGAGGTTGAAAGATTTGATTGAGGTGTTCAAAGTCATGATGTGTCTAGTTAGAGCAGATATCCTACTGGTGGAAGGAGCAAGATTCAAAGTTCACTGATTTAAAGTGGTTGGCAGAAGAACTGGGACAGTGACAGGAGCAATAATTTATTTATGCAGTGCGTGGTTACAATCTGGCATGAGATGCTGGAGGGCAGAATTTCCACTAATATTTTTCTCAGCTAAGCCAATTGTAGCCACTTGGTGGCTCAGTGGTTAGCACTGCTGCCTCACAGCACTAGGGTCCCAGGTTCAATTGCAGCCTCGGGCAACTGTCTGTGTGAAGTTTGCACATTTCCCCATGTCTGCAGGGGTTTCCTCCAGGTTCTCCGGTTTCCTCCCACAGTCCAAAGATGTGCAAGTCAGGTGAATTGGCCATGCTAAATTTCCCATAGTGTTAGGTGTATTAATCAGAGGGAAATGGGTCTGGGTGGGTTTCTCTTTGGAGATTCGATGTGGAGTTGTTGGGCTGAAGGGTCTGTTTCCACACTGTAGGAAATCTAATTAAAACTCCATGGCCTGTGTGCATCAGTGACTTTCAAAAGCTAAAGTCAATGCTACAATTGGTGTTGGCACAACAATTGTTGTGTGTGTGTCGCTTACAGGGAACACTGTTGGTGGGAGGTAGGGGGATGCAATCATGGTTTTTTGAAAGGGACTTGTGCACCGGAAAAGCACTACTGGGAAAATGGAGTGGGATCAGCTGAGTTGCTCTGGCAGCCAGCCAGTAGAGAAATGATGGGCTGAATGGCTTTCTTCTGTGCTGTAACCATTCTGTGATTCTATGATCTTGTTGTCAGCCTGGCAATTATGAATAATGATAGTTTGCTTGAAGCTCAGCTCTCTAACAGTTTTCACCTCTCTGATTGCAGCAAACATACAGGGGAATAATTTGATCAAAACTGGAACAAGTGTCCATAAATCCCCTTTCCTCTCCCACATGAACATTTTTGCACTCCAAAATGACAGAATATTAATGGTATAAATGTTACCAGTTGAAACACAAAATATCATTCCCTTGAAAGGAATTTGAATACTTTTTTTGTGTATGAAATAATTTAAAAGGTGTTGCTTATTATCTTGGTTGATCTGCAAAAGCTCTTGCAGTACCTGAGTTTAGTCTCTGCTTTTGACCCTTTGTAACGTCTAAGGAGAAAGTAGGGTCAGACTTCACTGACAGCTCAATTTACTAAGCAGCCTTATGAATAACATTTGACAGAAGGGGTCAGATGCTATGCAAATTGTTTCTCCCTCCCCAATTTAAATTCTTTCCACTTGAACCTCTCCCTCCTATATTAACAGGAAAAAAAGTTTCCTCCCGAGAACCATAGCCCTTCTCCCCTTCTGGTGCTGGTCCAGCAAGGGAAAATGGGAAGTCAAATTGACAGGCAGGATTGCCTGCTTTCAAACCAAACAGATGGTGAAATTTAGATGACAGGCAATGTTTGACTTTGAAGTAATTGGAGATAATTTATGCTGTGAGCTTGAGCTTGACCACTGTCATGAGGCGAAGGTTAATATGTAAACGATTTTAAATTATCGCATTTCATCCTTCATTCCTTAATCCTAGCTTTGGGCTATTTGTGTTGCTTTTGTTCAGGGTTTGTTGTGTTTGTTGGCTTTTATAAGAGGAAGAAACAAAACCGTAAAGCCTCACCAAGTGCTCTCTGACTTTTATTGATGTGCTCAAGAAGAAGCAAAAAAAAATCACCCAGTCTATCGTTTTATTTTTACTTTGCTTTAATCTTATTTGATGATGTCTCAACAGGCCAGGACATGCTTTCATAGATAGCAATTTCACTGCACCATATGTGACTCTCACAAGATAGCATAGCAAAATGAGTCTTGGCAGGAAGGGAACTAAACACATCGACCAGAACAGCAAAAAAATTATTTACTTAACCCCCTAAAGTCTAGAGTATGATTCCTATATCGTACCAACATTTAACTCAAGGTTACTGTAATTAGTGCTTTTGGACTATACTAGCATGTATAATTTAAAAAGAAAAAAAATTTGCATCCTTTTCATTATGCTTTTACTATATGGTATGACTGCATTGAATTTAGATTTTGAACAGGATTTGAGTGTTCTATTATTAATTTGGAACAAGTCCTACGTCGAGTGGTACTGTGTGAGCATTGGGAATTCACCATTCAAAGCATTACTGCCTTTATACGACAAAAAAATCCTAATGCTTGCTCTTTGCACTTAGGATTGTACAAAAGGAAGATCATTGCTGGAATACAATGTTTAGATTCATGACTCATTTTCTTTAAGTAAGAATCAGAAAACACACATTCACTGAATAAGCAAAAACATAAATGGAAATGGTCTCTGCCACTGAAGGCTGATAGTGTAGAAGGCGTGGTTTAGAAAATGAATTCTTTAACCCATTACCTATAAAACCCTGAACAGAGGTGAAATATACCATGGTGTTAATACAAAATGCTTATGGAAAATTTAAAACATAAATATTGCTAATATCAAAATATATTATCAATTTAAATTTGTGTTAGTATAACGATAATGAATGGTACCTTTATGTTGGGGTTAAAAGAGTAACAAAGAAAACATTTAATCAAATATATGGAAAATACCATCCAAAATTAAATAACAAGTTGATCTGAATTGCCAACTCTCTATTACAGCTCAATCTTTTTCTCTTTCGGGAAATGTTTAAAATAATTCTCCAAATTGTATATGTAACAACATAATAATTTGGACCTTATATTTTGTTCCTGTACCATTAGGTATGAACTATCTATTATGTCTATTTATTCTAAATAAAACCTATATTTTAAAAGTTAATGAGATTGTGTCATCCTGAAATAACCAAAGTTATTGGAGTTGAATATTCATGTTTTGAGGTATTGGCAGACATATTAAATAAGTAAAAAATTGTCAATGCAACATGTGAATTGTTTCAAAATAATTTTCTGTGAGATTTATTTTGCCTTTCAACAAAATTTCTACCACAAAGCTTTTTAAAATGTATTAACTAATTGTTCGCAACTGTTTATCATGCATCATTTCTGAAAAATAGAAGGTATTTGAATTAATTTATTTTTCTATTTACTTTATTTCATTTTGTGCTATCATGTCAGCTAACAAAAGGTGAAAAGAAATACATATGCATCTGACTGATTACCTCACCATACAGAAGTATGTGCTGCATATATATGTCCAGTTTCATTGTATCCATGGGGAAGAATACATTTTTAAATGCCTTGCTGTCTAACCAATACTGTATAATTTCAAAAGGATTATCAAATTCTTGTTACATTGGTCTTAGATAATTTCTAACAATGCTACCATTCATCTTAGACATATTATCAAATGAAATCAACTTTATTCATTTAGGAGCTGCAGTATCAAAAATGCAACATAAAATAGGACATGTATTAAAACAGATAGGAAGGTACAGCAATAATTAGCAAATGGAATTTGGAAGAGTGCTGAAGTGAAATCTTTTGTATTTTATTGACTAGGAATTTGAAGGTTGTCAAGAATAGATGGAAGGCCTCTGTGCTAAATTTGAAAGAAAACATTTATATTATGGTGTATAGTGTCAGATTAAATGGCATCCTAAAATGTTATAGAAACTAATTAAAATTTACTTAAAATATTGCCATGACTTATACATAATTGCAGGATGCTAACTGACTCTAATGGAAGTTGTACAGAAAGATTCAAGCAATATTCATTTCACTGGAATAACACAAAAAAGTAAATAGCTATAATTATGAAAATAGCAGGTTTTTTTTAAAAAGGTTTCAAAATCTATTAAACACATTACTTTAGCCTTGTTTTGAGAGTGTCAATCAGTCTGAATGATTGATAACATTCTTGAACGTCTGAAATAAAATCCATGCTTTCTAAACACTTTCGGAAAATACAGATTCTACATGTCAGAAAGTTTGTGAAATATTTTGTATAAGTCCAAGTTAGCTTTGTAAAAAGGTCTTGTTAACAGTCTAATTGATCCCAATAAGCTACTGTGTTCAATTTGTAAATGTAGGCTGTTTCTTTTTTTGTTGAAAGCCATTTGACATATTGTGTAGAATTGCCCATGTTCTTACACCATGCTATATTTTTAAGCGTTAAATAATGCTTTCGGAGATGAGTATTTATCTGATTGTAACATGAAACCAGGAGCAATGCACAGTGGTTAGCACTTAACTATTCATATATTGCCACACTGAATGTCCAGTGTCTTGAAGCCCACCCCGATCAAGTTTATCGTCCATTTTATCAGGGCTAATGGTCAGTGGACAGGTCTGAGGTTTTCCCTTGTGGCTTGACATTAGCAACTGGTCTTGTTTAAGTACTGGGGAGCCGCTGATGCTGAATACAGAAGCCAATACCTGTTTCTCAATAAGTAGTAATTTAGCTCATGATTAAATGCAGCCTTGCTGACATACTCAAGTAGCAAAATGTTCCAGGGGGACCTGCCCTCACCTCTGAGACCAACAGACAGGAGGTGGATCAATGTCCCAACAACAAGGGAAACAATTGCATCTTTCTGTCTGTCTATTCTTAAATGATGAAGACAAACTGCTCATTTGAGAAAGGAGATTGTCACTTGGTTGGCAAACATCATGTTACGCTGGGTACTTTGATTATTCTTCAGATTAAGTGCCAATTAATTATTTAATTGTATTGAATAGTAAAGACCAATTGAAATGGCCAATTTATGTTGTAATAATATTTCAGCTTGCCTTTTATGCTGAATGAAATAGCAAATTAGATGCAAGTTTCATAAATTATAAAGTTGATGCTTCATAACTAGAAGCTGGCATACAAATAATTTCTAATGATTTCCGTGTTTTAACTTGAATTAATCTAAAGCAAGTGGAAAAGTTCTTTAAGTTTTAAATACTGGTGAAATGCAAGGAGATCAAATTCAGAAACAAATACCAATCTTGAAATTCATCAAGTTTTATTTAAATTAATACTTGAGGGCAATTTCACTGCCAAATGTGTTCATTGTGCTAGAAGTCAATTAATACTTCTGGGGCCTTTTACATTGTGTTGATTGTCACTGTGTAAAAAAAGGTAAAAGCATTACTTCTATTGTTATACATTTAAAACCTGCATTTCTTTATATCTTGAAGTATTTCTCTTCAAAATGTCAAATTGGGACTTGCATGACATTTAATGGCTCACATTACGAAACGTGCTTAATTGCCTGCTTCATGACAGCAAAGATTTCCCTCAAACAATGTAGGTTGCGTTGTGTCAGAGGTGTAACAATGTGGTCTGGGAGCTGCAGTGCAACTTCAGGGTCTGAAGCAAGACACAAAGAGATAGCCATGATCTGGGAAATAAATAAAACATGCAAACGCAGCCCTGACCCCCAGCTGTGATTGAATTTGCAGTGGTCATTTCCCAAATGTCCGCTGACAAAGCCACCCATCAGCTTTCGTCACACTGCTGCTTAATTCATGGATCTTCCCACTGATACTGATCTCTCGGCCTGCCAATCAAGCCCACTTTAATTAGTAAAAACTGTATGAATTCAATCATCAGCACAAAAGTGTCTGAACAAGCAAATTCTTTGAAACTGCTTAATATATTCTGCCTGAAGGTTGGCTTAGACCAAGCAAAGCATAACCTATTAATAACAGTTTTTGAAGCTGTAATAAAAATGTATGATTCCTGTGTATTCCAGTTAAAATTAGGACAGCCTCAATATTGAGAAGCTCATCCAATGAATCTCTGTTCATATCCTACATTTGTAATAAAATGTAACTTACTTTTTTGTTGCTTCATGATTAAAGATTTGTATCAAGATTCATAATTTGTTAATAAAATATTTGATTGATGAATCTTTGCAAATTGTCAGTTCCTGTTGTTGCCTTAAGTTCTAGTTAAAATGCATCTCTGAGGGGGGAGAATGTTATGTAGCGTGGACAGGATATGAACATGCTAAATACTGGGGTTTGATTTTCATAATCCATGAATCAGTTCACCTTCCATTATAAATTCTAATAAGTCATTCTTTTAATCATTTTAATCAATAGGTTATTTTGCTTTTAATTAGACCTTAATTAAACTTTTCAAATACTGCTTTCACATCAAAGTTCTGTGTGCACACTATCAAGAAATCAGAGGCTAGCAGGCCGTTCTCTGTTACCCGTTAGGTACCAGCTGCAAAGGTACAAGCATTGTAACATCCTTGTGCCATGAATCGAGTGAGACCTTTCTCATTTTAAAGGTCACCTTTCTGATCATATATTTTTATTTTATATATCAACCTTGGTTTTTATTTTTTGTAAGTGTTTTGCCACCAAGTAAGTTAAGAGCGAGGTAACCATACCTATGAAACATGCGCTTTTGGAGAAAAACACACAGAAAGCAGGACTTGTTTGGAATGAGAGCGAAAGATTAAAATATCGTTAATGACTTGGAATAAAATTTTGTGATTAAGACGTTAAAACTGAAATGACTTTTATTGATTTTTCTTTCCCTGCTGCAAACTGTTCAGTTCACCAATTGTTTATTTTTAAAACTGCGAGAACGATAAGTAGTTTCATTCAAACCTTTCTAATTGTCACTGGTTCAATTTGTGTTCCCTTGCAGAGCAAGCCTGTAAACATACAAAATCCACCCGAAAATGAGTCCAGTTTGGAACTCAATAATTCCTAATATGGTAACAGATCTGACAGATGTCATTAAAATTAGGTCAATCATAATTTTAAAATAAATTGTGTCTGCTTAAACTTTGAAAAATACTTTCTCATCAAGATCTTTTTTTCCCATGGCATTCGATTAATTTACCAAGTTAGAAGTAATGGCAGTAAAATGCAATACTTCCTCACGTCCTGTTTTACATCTACTAAGATACCTTTGAATGAATGTCATCTTATTTTACCTTGGCTGGAGTTGATCGATGCTTCATTAGGCTGAATTGTCTTTTGCCCATGCAACCTTGAAACTGTGGCTTAATTACCTCTGTGTGAGGCAGGAACCTTCCGTTAACAGGGCAGTTACATCTCTCAACAGTCTAGGCAAGTGCATCATCTGTGATCTAAAAGGGAAGAAAGGGAGGAGGCAGGGGTAGTTATAAAAAGGAGACCCGTGGGTTAGGGGCCAAGGTTCAAGTCCAAACTGCCAGGCTATTGAGTGGCTTTTATAAAGCAATTCTGCACTTAGCTTTATCGCCTTACTCCCTGCTTTCCATGTCTACTTTCTTATTTTTAAACTGGGGGAGCTGTGAACCTGAAAGGAGTGAAATGTATATAAAAAAGTTGAAATTAGAAAGAAGCATTATGGACTCAAAGGGCTTGTAATTAGATTTTTTAAAAAAATAAATAAAAACTCAGCAAGCACAAAATATTGTTGGTTCTTTGATTTTGATTTTGAAAAATGAGATATTGAATCCGTATGACATTTTTGTTCTTCTGGGAGTAATGTCATTGCAACTTTTGACATTTTTTACCCCATTTAAATGGTTTTGACAAGCAAGAGCATTTCTGGCCCTGCCTTCTGAAGGAGACTTAAACCAAAAGGCTTCTCCCTCCCCCAATCTCCACATACACACAATACAGCTGTGTGCAGCACCGTGTAACTTAAAAAGCCAAGTGCCCCTACTGAATTATATGACCGTAATAAATAATAACACATAACCAATACAGATTACATTCTAGTTTGTTATAATCTGTGCCCTCACTATTGCTAGGCTTCATCATCAAGTGAACATGACGTCATCATATTAAGCTAAAATAACAATTGAGCATAAGAGACAGAGGCTGGTATATTACAACTCATCCAAGTGGATCACCAAGTCAGATTGGGAACAATCCCTGCTCAAATTGTCTTCTCAACACTCTGAGTCTTAGCAGCCTGCTGCAATTTTCCACCAGTCTCCACGTCTATTGAATGCTGTAATAATTTTTGCTCAGTCAAGGAATGAGACTGTGAAAGGATGTTTATATTGTTGGTCATACTATAGTCTCCTGCCAAAAGGGGGAACTGGAAGGACTTCGAATAATCCTGGCCAATGACTGAGGTTAGTAATGTCTTTCTTTTTAATTCTCATTTTGTAGGAGTAATTTATGTGTAATGATGGAGGTCAGGTGAAGAACATACATATAGTCATAAAATATTCTACTTTGTGATTTAGCTACTATTTTTCACATCACACTGCACACAATGCTTTTTTTAAAAAAAAAGTGCAGCTTTTGATGTGGGGACCTTAAAATGGCGGAATATGGTGTGCAGGTGCCACTCTTGCAAGTGTATCAAGTTTCTGGTTTGCTCTCATAGTGACACAGTTTGTTAGAGGGCAGATGTAAATGTTTAAAATCAGATCAAACATCTGCAGCCAGTAGATTTTCACCTCTCTCTTCTCTCTCTCAGACACACAAACACATACATACACTACAGCTACTTCCCAACCACATCCCCCCCCCCCAACCCTATCAAACACACACCTCTCATGTGAGCAATGCAATATAGCAACTCATCTTTCTAAAGGATCCCCTAACCCTTGCTTCAAAATGATGATCAGCCCTCTGCTAAGAGTTTGGCCCCTTCCTGTGCTCAGATGCAGTTTTACCTCACTATCATTTACAATATAAAAGATAAAAATTCAGTGAACCTAAACTGAGCTTGCAGATTCATCATCACATTCTAGCCTGCACCAGTTTGAGGGGCTTTGATTTATGCAGATCCTACGGTCACGAACACGGTATCATTAATAATATTGTTGCCCTGCTATCTCCATCACCAATCTCTGCCTTGCAAATGAAGGCAGGGTGATATCCTTCCCAGCAGCAACACAAAACACACAGATATGCTACACACATAAACATACATACGAAAGGCCTTCCTTTGGCTTCAGATTAACACCAAATAATAACGTGGATTTTATTTCTTCCTATATTTTAACAGGGTCCACAGGGAAGATATGCTAGGGAGAAATTCTGGGCTGATGGGAAATGATTTCCCTTACATTCATTTTCCACAATCTCTATATAATTAATGTAAGCCATGCTCATATACGTTAGTGCTCTTCAAGCTTGTCACTCATTAATCATATGACCTTTCTAGCCTTGGTTAATGACCTTGGAGGAATATATCAGCCAGTGATGGCTGAAGCTGTAGAATTAAATTGTTTCTGTAAGTGCTGATGGTCATTCATGACAATTTATACTTCACCACTGGCCTGAGGGGCATGGTGTACAGAAATCATTTAAAACATCTTTTTCGTATTTATTCTTCTCTCTGTATTTTTTCTATTTTTCAATTATTCTAATTGATTGCTTCCTGTTTTAATATGATTGTGATTGTAAACATAGGATTCAGAAATAGTTTCAAAGTTGCCTCCTTACCTGTTAGTTTTTCACATGGAGGCATTGCATAATTTGTTGCATTGTATATTTCCAAAACCAGAAGTAAAACTCTTTTCATTTTTGTTGCATTTAATTTATAATACAACCAGAATTAACAGTGAAAATGATGATATAATCATCAGATGTGCCTTTTTTTTCCCCAGTGTTCCTGCTCATAAGCATTCAGATTCATAGTTGAACTATCTTAATATTATGAATGTTTCTGGAGGGCCCTCAGGTACTCATCAGATTCCACATGAGACCACAATAAACCAAGCCATCTTATCTATTTTATACGTCAGAAGAAGCCTGGTGATCACTGACACATTGATAATTTTTGTCTATATTTACATGCAATTATGTTGAATATTATATCAAAGTAATACTCAACTACATAATTTGGTTATTTATGAGTTTGGTTTACTGAACTTCTCTACTAGCTCATTGGACAAATGACCCACATGTTCTGCGACTAAACAAATTATAAGGTCCCAACAATCTCATCTAAAGTAACCATTTGCCCAGTGCTTCTGTCTTAGGGATGAGGAAACTGAGCCCAAACTCTCATTGTTCCATGTGTGCAGGAACATATGTGACTGTTGGCTGAGCACAATCTTTGACTCAATTACCAAACCCCATCAGTCAAATAACATGGCAATATTTACGATTCAGTATGACAAATGAAGGAAGGATAGCTTGACTAGATTTTAGAGTGCTCCTGAACCCGGAACAAAGCAAAATGTGCAAGAGTGGTTGAGTGAAAATTGTTGTCTCCACATTTTTAAGGGAAAACATTTATCTCCATAATCTATTGATGAAAGATCAGCCAGAAAATAGAATAAACTGCATGCATGATTCTAATTAAAAGAAATCTTAATATGGTGTAATTTGTTTGAAAATTCAGCATTCATGATGAATGGATATATAGAGTTGCACATACAGAAGTAAAGCAAAGTTTAGGATTCTTTATTTAAGCTGGGATACAGCTGCAAGACTGAAATTATAATTCTTAAAATCCATGTAAAAATGCAACTTATTACTAACAGGAGAAAATGAATGATATCCTACTTTTACTTTGAAGGTGTAAGTTATATCAATGAACTAGATATTTAGCCTTTCAGCATCCTAATGTATTTGCATTAGAAAGCTCCCTGGCCACTTTACAGATGGACTACTTCACAACAAAAGTGTGCAGAAACTAGAAATTTGTCATGATCTCACCTGATGATACCACAGGTCAAATCCCAGACTGAAATCTAGCTTAACAGATCATCTGTTTGCTTTATTTCATTTTTGTAAATCTGAAATATAATTACATGAGGTAACACAGTTTCTTTAACAGCAGAATATGAGGATTATTACACAGAAAAAAAGAAGAAACTAAGCTATCTAAATGTAAACCATTGTTTGAAAGATCTTAAAAATATTGCAAAACGAAGTTTACTTCCATTTCCAGACATTACCCATTACAGAGAATCAAGTCTGGAGAAACTACTCCTTTATTTCAGTTCTTAAATGATTCTTTCCAGTTCTTTTCTTTGAAATCTTTATATAGTCTGAGAGCTTAAATTTTCTCAGCTTCTAATAACGTGTAGATTTTTAACCAAATAATCCAGGCCTGGAAAATTCACAAACTAAACCTTTCTCCTGAGGTAAATTATCCTTTTCACTTTTCTGAAAACAACCCTACATTCTCGCAGAGAAAGAGAGCAACAAACTTGTGTCTCCTCTAAACTGTCCTAAAAACTTTCAATCTCTCGGTTTTTGAAACTAAAATCAATTCCTGATTATTCCAAAACAGAAACAAGCTATTTACTTTCAATGTTATCCAACCTGTTGAAAAAAAACAGTAAAAACAATTTTCCATTAACACTTTTGGGGATCCTGCTCTCTGACACATGCTGGATTAGGTTACAGTTCTAGAAGAACTCAAATAAAAACAGACATTGCTGGAAACACTCAGCAGGTCTAGCAACATCTGTGGAAAGAAAGCAGAATTCATGTTTTTGGGCCAGTGCTCCCTGTTCCTGATTTCCAGTTTCCACAGTCTTTGGTTCTTTCCTCTGGAGGTATTGTCTGATGTGGTTATATTTTAAAATTCTTCAGAAAAGTAATAAGTCTCATAGATCACTATTTTAAAATATAAACTTTAAAATGACATTTATATTTATAAATATATATAAAACACACACCTTTCATCAAAATGTTATGCTTAAATTTTACAATGCTCTGGTCAGACTCACACTCAAACATTAAGTCGAGAATCTGCTAGAGGCAGAAAAAGTGCACAAGGTATCCTTAGTCCACATGTTGAGAGACTGGACCTTGGACTTTTCAGTATACATGCAAATATCTCAGAGGTTATTTTAGAACTTGACAGTAAACAGTAACTAAGCAGTTTGGATAAGACTAGGGCTTGCAGATTGTCACTAATAAATGATAGAGTTAGAATTGAAAAGAGAAGGCTCTTCTTCACAAAATGAGTGAGTAATGTACAGAATATACTTGGTGAAGTGAGGACTGCAGATCTGGAGTTTAGAGTTGAGAGTGTGGTGCTGGAAAGGTACAGCAGGTCAGGCAGCATATGAGGAGCAGGAGAATCGAGGTTTCGGGCAAAAGCCCTTCATCAGCCCTTCCTGTCGATTCTCCTGCTCCTCAGATGCTGCCTGACCTGCTGTGCTTTTCCAGCACCACACTCTCAACACAGAATATAATTCCAGAGTCAAGGAAGAGGAAATCCTGGAAGCCTTATTAAGATGATTGGCAGCTACAATAAGGGGAACTTTCTAGGTTGATGAAATAAGATGACCTGAATTGTCATTTTCATGCATAAATATCTTATGAAAGTTTGAAGAAAGGCAAAGGTATTAGAAAAAGGCATTGAAAACATGTCTCAAATAAACTAGATGAGAAGAAGGTTTTGAAGGATGGGAGAGAGAGAGACAGCAAAGGGAGGTAGAGACAGCAAGAGGAGATATTGATGAAAGAGGCTGCAAGGGGAGGCTGTCAAGAAGCAAATTCCAGACTTCAGGTTAGGTAGTACAGATGGAGTGAGGTTGAATGGCTGGTGAAGTGGGAAGCCAACAGTAAACCAGAATGAGAGAGTAACAGCAGGTGTGTGCAGGGATAGGGAAATATCGATAACTGTAAAGGCAAATAGAGCAAGGTCACACAGTGATATTAAAATTAGTTCAAGGATTTTGGGGAGAGGGAGATCGTGCTGATTGACAACACACTAATAATAGTCGTGTGGGCTTCGTAGAGACTTAAACATGAGAGGGCATTGGAGAAGTTGAAATTTGTTGATGATACAATAATGTCCAGTTTTAAGAATGATATGCAGTGACTGAAAATTGTAGTGACAATGGAAATGATGCATTTATAAGTAGATTGAATTTATGCCAATTCACACTTTAGTTTCGCCAAAAGGGGCTGAATTTCAACTCATCCCCTCAGAAAATGGTAACAATGATGAATTACTCTATTGCTACCTTCACTGGAACAATGGCGATATTCACTGGGGCCGTACCCTAGACAATTCAGAGTAGGCCAGGCAGAATTTCATTGGTCCATATGAAGCTTTTCAAAGTATGAAGGGGGAAACTGATTAGATGGGAAGCAAAAATTTAGTCTCTCAAAGTTGGGTTAAGGTTTTGCTATTAAGTTCACAGAACTTTTCATCAGGGTTGGCTTTCTCAACATTTGTGTCATTAACATGTTATGAACACTCAATAACACCGCTGCCCATTCGGATGATGTCCACAAATCCAATCTTGTAAGCCAAAAGCAGGAATCACTGATGTTCACAGACCTGCTGTGTACCTGGTGGCATAACTTCTTTCTCTAAACTCCAAAGAATAAAAAGTCCTTCACTAGTCCTTCATAAACAATTTATTTCTTTGCATAAACATTTACAGCATTAGGGATGATTTACGTCAATCTTAACACGAGCAGTCACAGTTATATAAATCTGGCTTGTTGTTGTCAAATGCTCAGACTGTTAGGGGTGGAGCTTGACCAGGCAAATAAGTGAGGTTTACCTCAAAATAGGGCTCTGCTGAAAAAGACATCATCTGTGACTGAAAACAACAAATGTTGGAGATCACAGCGAGCCAGACAGCAAACTAAAGTTTCACGTCTGGATGGTTGGATCCTTGTCCCACTCAGCACTTTAGTGTGTACATTCTCCTCATCCTGATGGAAGTCAGAGGCTTATAGTGTGTGAGCTGCTGAGTGTTTAACTTCTTTTGTGTTTTGAGCCGGGAGATTTGTAAGAAGCAGCACTACGGTGTTGCTTGTTTTTATATTGATTGATTGCGCATGATGGTGATGATTTGCACCCAACCTCCTGTACAGCAGTTCTTTGCAACAACAAACTTCCAATGCTCACTCACACTTACAAAAGCTTGAAACTTTGAGTGATAGTTGCTGCATTCCCTGACAGAGCACAGCAGGTAACTTATCTGCTTGCAGCACTGGGAACAGGTTCTCTTGAGCTGTCCACAGACAGTGGACTCAATAGTCACCATTGCCCAGACTGTCATTTCATTCAGGATAGCTTTCAGTTCACATCTGTAGGTCCTTCTTTCCTCGGCAGCCTTCAGGAGAATATCTAGGAAGTCCTTGCTAAAATGTATGGCTGCATTTTGTATGGTCTCTGACATCTCCAGGGTTGAGTAGGAATGATGAGCAGAGCTTGAAAGGTGCTCCTGTCCTGCAGAAAGTGAATGGCTATCAAATTACCTTTTGAATATGGCGCCAGATATTTGAGCCCAGAAAATCCTGGCAGGCTTCAGAACAACCCATCCATTACAACTTGATGCTTTTATCATGTGTCAATATGTAACAAACTTAGAAGAACTTATAGGAAAACTCACCATAGTCACAAACAGAAGACCCTCATGTGTTTATGGCCCCCTCCATATTCAGTCTCAAAAAATGAATATTGTATTCATTTCAACTTGAGATCAGAATTCCATGGTGCCATTAGGATCATAACCTGAGCAGACCAGAGTGCTATGAATACTACAACCTGCCTCTGATTTGCATCTCAATAGTACAGAGATGAAATCTATGAAAATATTCCTAAGTTTGAACAATGGCATGTCAGAGTTCGGGATGTAACCATTTAACCATTGGAGACGGACATATGGGTATAAAGTAACAAAGTGGAAGATATGTACTACATCCATAAGGGTAAAATGGGGGCAGAAGTTCTCTTGTATTGCAGTGGTAGTGTACTTATCTTTGTACCAGAAGGCCCCGGTTCAACTCTCACTTGCTCCCGAAATGTATAATAACATCTCTGAACAAGTTAATTGAAAAATATGGACATATTCTTTGGTGCAAGGTGGTGGTGTAATAGTAATGTCACTACAGAAGCCCAACCTAATGGTCTGAGGACTTGAGTTTGAGGCAAACCCACGGCAGATGGTGAAATTTAAATCTAGTTAAAAGTGGGCTCTCATGCTGTAGTGGCAGTGACTCAACCTCTGGGCTAGAGGACTCAGAATTAAATCCTACCTGCTCCTGGGGTGTGTAATAAGAAAAGGTTGATTTGAAAGTACATTGACAGGGAAAATGAAATGAAACAGGAGAAGACAGTGCAGCAGAGTTGACTAAAGAGAAGAAGACATAGAGATCAATATGTTGAAATCTGCCAAAATACTCCCGCTGGCTCCACAAATATTTGATGGTCCCCTGCCAGCCTAGACCCAAGAGCCTTAGTTTTGCGTCCTGCCCTCCCTCATTCTGCCCCCTACTTACACAATCTATCAGAGCTTACTGACAAATGATGCCAGAGTCTCAGACAAGCTGATGTTCCTGCAACTCAAAACTGGCCAAATGATATTGTAGCAGTCACATGGCTGGTATTCCACCAATGAGTCAAAAATAAATTAATAGGTTGGAGTTTCCCATCAGCAGTGAGAAAGCAGCACTGGTTTTTCGTTATTCTTGTCCTTTCCCCTCAACTTTCAAAGTAAATCTGATTGGCAGATTAAGAGAGCACAACACTCTCTCTCGAGGCAATCTGTTTGAACAAAGCAAAGAACTGTGTATCTCCGTAACTAATCAGACTGAATAATCATTGTAGAGCAGCTCAGAGTCTAAACCAGGAAGTGTCTATTAGAATAGTGCAGTCGATATCAACTCAGCAACAAAAAGTGAAGAGAATGAATAAGGAAGGAATTATGGCGTGAGATAGAAGAGTCAGAAATATAAAAAGAAATTTAAAAATTTTACATTTGAAAACCAATTTCAACAATAATTAAAATTTGAAAGAATGAAACTCTACATTTGTTAAAGTTAATTTTCAATGGCAGTGAGGATAATTGATAAAATTTAGCACACTCATAAAAATGTACTCTCCATTGACATTGACATTTTTCCACTGCAGTTGGAGTATATATCAGGTAAGCTCAGTAACTGTACAATATTTCATGCAGTTTGGTGTGTCTTTGGTGGAAGACCCATGGTCATGTCAACTTCCGGAGCAGTATTTCAGACAGCGGTTCCTTGATGTGTATATTTAACTGCACATACATGGTCACGAGAACTGGTCGTCTGATTTACATGTTAGTAACTGTATTAGCCTCAATGTTACCTTTACCACAAATTACAACAAACATCTTCTAAATTTTTTTCTGTACATCAATGTAACATCCCGTCCATATATGTAGTTTGCCGTCAATCAAACCAAAGGTGAGTCAATCACAAAAATGTGTAAAATACTCATGGATTTACCACAGATACTCTCTGAACTAAGGATAGATATAAGCACATGATGAGCACAGTAAAATATAAGAAATATTCTTCCAGCTTCAGTAAAATGACAGTCTTAGATCTAATGTATTTGCTATTCTGTTTTAACAAGTTTCTTTTTACTTAAGTAATAAATTTCATGTCTATATGTGATCGATAATGTATCTTTCCTAGCATAATTATTTCAGATAATAGAGCAATACATTTGCTGGACAATTAGTTTGGTGATAATGCATTAATTGTTTGAAAAAAAGTCTTATAATTCATTACAAAATAATGGGATCCAACATTTTTGGGCTGAATATGTGATATTTTGTTTTAATCTACTATGCTTTGGGTGAACACAAGCAAAGATGTGTGGCTGTAAATGATCAATGTTGAGATTATAAGAACTATCAAATTACAGTAACTTTAGGTTGTGCTTATAAAGGATACATCCCCACAATTTATATATGGTTTTTATGTGATAGTAGCTACCTGGTAATGTAAGATTCATTACTCGTCAAGTTGTATAAAAATTGCACATTGTTCTTTGAATTTCTTTTTTTTAAGACAATTATGATTTACATGATCAAAATTAATAATATATTTCTCGGTACAAGCATGTAATTCCCTATTTATATGTTGCCAAACAAAAGACAGAATTTTTTCATCACCAAGGCAGGCATTTGAAGTTTTATTATGGTGTAGCGGAGGAAATGAGAACACTTGGACAAATAGTTAATGCTCAAAACTACTGAATCAGATCATGACTCTGTTTCACTATGGCTTGAAGAACAAGCAAATTTCCAAGACTAGCAGAAACAATGTTTGCACATATGTAGAGCAGTTGAAAGTCACCTTTCTATTCCCATGGATTGTGCTGTTGCAGAATGTCAGATTAAATTGTGGACATCATTTGTTTTGTTCTATCATGTTATAGAATTTATTTTGGGCTGGGACTGTGTACATAGCTCAGTTGGTAGCAAGCTTTGATCTGAATCACAATGCTCTTGGTTGAAAACCTATTCCAGGACCAGGATATAAAATTAGGGTTTACACTCCAATATGGTATTGAGTAAGTGCTATTCTATTGTAGATTATGTCTTTCAATAGACTCTTAAACCAAGTTCATTCTAGCCACCCAGAAGGCTGGAAAAGCTGTTGTGCACTACTTCAAAGACCAAGGGAGTTATCCCTGGTTTTCTGAAGTGTTTCTCCCTAAATAAATTTCAGATTTGTCCTGTTCATATTGTTAAGTATGGAAATTTGCTGTACATAAATTGATTGCTATATTTTCTACATTACAACAAAGACTTCAGTTCAAAAGTATTTCGTTGACTCTAACATCCTTTGAGACATCCAGTGGTTGTGAGAATTGGTTTATAAATGTGAATCTCCCTTTTTTCTCTACATGGTGGCCTGTGACTTTCTGTGATAACACCTGCTTCTGTATTTCCAATCGAGAGTGTGGTGTTGCAAAAGCCTGAAACATCAATTTTCCTGCTCCTCAGATGCTGCCTGACCGGCTGTGCTTTTCCAGCACCACACTCCTGTCTATAATCTCCAGCATCTGCAGTCCTCACTTTCATCCATGTCAACTAAATCTACTTTTTAGCAAGTCAGAATTGCTCTTGTGAAGTTACACACTTAAGATTGAACCATTCTATTTTAACTGTGCAGGACAAGAGAAGAAATAAATTGGCATTATAAATTTGTTGACTTATCACGGAAGACCTGATTGGTTCTTTAAGAAATCTCTGTGTCATAGTGCACTTGTGTGTAATATGACATTGGAGTATCAAACAGGGCAAGAAGGTAAATTTAAATCCCATTCTGATCCTCTTCCCTGTCAAGGTATGGATTGCATTGTCCACCAACATATCCTGTGAGCAATACTTCTTTACAGTTCAGATCATATTTTACTTTTGATTGTCATTTTAATAAATCGAGTATTTCACTCTGAACCCCATCAATGTCGATTGTACTGAATAAATCTATGTGTTTCTATTAAGGCAAAAAATAATACACTTACCATTCATTTGTTTCACTTTTTCCTACCTCCATTATATATATATAAATTAAAATTTATCCCAATATTATGCAAAATATTGCATCTTAGGCAAATTTCTTTCACTTAATTCAATTTGTATTTCATCATTTAAACAGTAAGGACAATACCAAATAACTATTGCAAGTATTGTGTTTTCCTTTTTCTTGTTTTATTTATCAGTGTATCTCCTATAGCTTGTTCAGCAATGATCACAGAAAATGGTATTGTTGTAGGACAAAACATCAGGAAGGTAGAATGACTTGTGGCACAGTACCACTACTGATAGCAAAATGTCACAGCAAGTTGAGGAATTCCACTTAAAGTTCACAGGGACAGTTGATACCATTTATTTGAGGAAATAGTTTTACCATTGCTTCACTTCTCTGGACACAGGTAGACCTTTGGTGATTGTTCAGCAAACCACAGTGATGTACTGGGAGTGCTTACTACATTTAGGATATGGAGGCAGAAACAGAATCTGCCTCAGCTATTGGTGTTAATCAGATCAACACTGAGCCAAGTGAGCTAACCGTGCCTCCTACCTTTACCAATATCTCAAAAGTATTACTAAACCATGCATAAAGGAAATAGAAAATCTCAAAAATTATAATAGTAGATGCTTGCCTTTTAATGTTTTGTTATTTTAAATTACTTCTCAGTTGATTCCTCTGACTTTTCCCCTGACTCCTCCACCAACCTTTACCCTCCTGCCCTACCTTCTTTTCCTTGTGCTCACCTAGACATTTTCCGGCTAGCCCTGCCTATTTGAATGACCTCTGTGTTGCTCTTTACAACCCTAGTCATATTCACAAATCACTCTTTCCTACTACTGCCAACCTCTTGGTCCTTTTCCAGTTCAACTGAGCTCCAAAATTGTAAACAGCATCTCATCCTCAGCAACATAAACACTGAAAATTCCCCGGTCCCAAACCACCACATCACAAACCCACAACCCACAAATTATTTACTTTCCAAAAAGACTAATCAAGAAACATTTGCTTTGCTGTTTTTGAGTGGAACTGTTCAAATGCTCTTTCCAAATCCTTTCACTGTGGATATATAGTCCTTCCACACTACTCTCTTTCTTCAGTTGCCTGTCTCCTTTTCAGATGGACGAGCCCCTGATTTCAGTCAGCTATTTTTCTGTTGACTGAGTACAGCCTTCGCTGGAGACTCCCAATATGTACCAGTGTCACTTTGAGGCCAACACTCCCAAAATATAACCTGAGTGTGCCTTCGATCTGAGAGAAATTGCTTATATTTATGGCACAAAATGTGCCAGAACTTGCCCTCCCCTTTCCTTTTCCATTGGTGTGTCTGAAAAGGCCTGGGGACTGATAACACTAACATTTAGGTGGTAGAAATTCATTTTCAGTTAAAACATGGAGAAATCTTGAGTGTTGACTTGGAGACTCGGTGATACGTATACAGGGTAACTGATATGGGCACTGCCTGTCTTGCCATCCAACATGAATTTCAGCACTTCGGAGGTTAATTTTTGACCCTTTGATAATTGGTATATTTTTGTTGGAAGCATCGAAACATAGTAAAGCATGGCCTTTTGAGCTTTCCCTAACAATCTTAGTTTGGGAAAAATGATGTAGCTAACTCTATATATGATGTTATTTATTTATATAACCATGGACTGTTACAGGCATATATATATTTACTTGTGTAACCATGGTATGTGAGGAGAACAAAGTTACACTTTTATTGACGTGCAGTTAGTAAAAAAAAAATTATTTGTATGACTTTTTTTAGCTATATACCATAAGTGATATCCTGGGAGATCCACTGCTGATAAATGATTTTAGGCATAACATTATGAATCTATTACATGTGCATCATACTTCAGACACCATGTTTCAATGTGTAAAAAGGATTTAGTATTATCAAGCAAAAAAAAAATTCTATTTCTACTAACTTGTCAAACTTTGATAATCACCCTAGAAGATAGAGGCCAGAGATTTAATAACAGGAGCAAGTCTGAAAAAAAAATCCCTCAAAGATTAGCTTAAAGTTCACTGCAGGTTGTACCTACTTAAGGCAACTTTGATAGGCCAATAGAAACACCAAAAACAGCTAAGCATTATAACTATTTTCAACCATTTTGTTGAAAGATAGTGAAGCTAAGTTCTAAAAGTCTTACTCAAGATTGTTACTGCCTCACTGTAGAGTGTATCCAACCCTGGATATAAGGTCTGCATTGGCACAATTAGAACAGTGTCATTGATCATTACCATTAGACTCTTCTAAGCGGCAGGGGGCGAGGAGAGAAACCTGTGGTGTAACTTGTGTTATTGTTTCTCATTTATGATCATTGTCAGGTGTTTGTTCACCACAACTTTAAAAAGTGAGGGAATGAAATGTTGACATGATTCATTGCTGAGACTCTTGTTTCCCTGAGAATGTTATTTCAGCCTATTAATACGGTCACCCTGTTCTTATCCTTTAATATATGGCAAATTAATTATCCTCAGATGCTTCCCTCTGTGTGATGGAAGGAAAAGATGTTTTCTGCAAAGAAGCTACAGGTTGTGAATATTAATTTAGAAAAGGTAAAGGATACTGAAACCTTGAAAAAAAAGGATTTGTTTTGCTGCATTTGATTTAGCCTTTTGACCATTAAGTTCTTGATTTATTGCCTCATACAAATATTAGCCATTGTTCCCTTTTCTCAACTGGCATCATTCTCTTTTGACACAGGCTGTGGCTTTACTTATTATTCATCGATATTTATTGGTTAACTCAGTGTACTGTTTCATAAGGCAATCTCCGTTCTTATAAACAAGCTGCTTTTGAAGCACGGTAATCATTTTTAAATAGGTATATGTGGCAATTGACACATGACAGAGTCTCGCAAACAGCAACAAAATGAATAACAAAATGAATCATCAGGTAAGGAGGGTGAGCCAGCTCCCCTCTTTTCAACCAACTCAGTTGGCTGCAACAAAAGATTTATGTTTTTTAGTGCAAGGCTATGCCTCTCACCAATTAAAATGTAGTTAACTGATTTCCACTGTAGCAGTAAGCAGCCAATTACAAGGTTTTCCTAAGTGAAAGAAAGAGCAATTTTATTATCTGCTAACCCTGAGAAAAATAATAAAGACACAATGTCAAGCACACACACACACACACACACACATGCAAGTGCAAAGTTAAAAGAAAACACAGCATGTAAGCAAGATTAAAGCAATACACAGTTTTAGGTTCTTAGGGTATCCCTGAGACACAAGATTTGATCTTGAGACCTTGATTGATTAGTTAGTGTCGTGAACCATTAGCCAATATCCCCTCTAAATGTTTACTGCCCTAACGTTTCATTTGAACCACTGAGCACTTTTCCTTTCCTGAGATGTTTTATAATCAACCTGTGTTTTACATGCTATTATGCACCTCTGGAGCAGGTAGGACTTGAACCCAGGACTCCTGGTTCAGAGACAGGGACTATTGTCTGTGCCACAACAGCCCCTACCTTTCCTTTTTTAGAAGTAGAGCGAACTCATTCTCCAGCTCATTCTATTTTTGCAATTGAAAATCTTCTTCACCTGCTCCTCTCAAGCAATTCCTTGAAATATGATATGGTTTTACATATTCTGTTTCTGAATTTGTTGTCCCCCAGCTTGATAATTGCAGGTGATGTTGTTCATGTCCCATATTTGAAACTTGTCCGAATCAAAACTGGAGATGAGGGCCTTTTCACACCTGGCTGTGTTGACTAGTTTCAATGTCATTTAAGAAAACTTCAATTTCTGTTCAAACAGTTTTGTAATTTCCACGGTGGTTTGATGACACTTGACTAACTTGTGTGGTCAGGTGATTGCAGCAGCCATTTTAAGTCAGCATTTTGTCCCTTTTTTAAACCATTTCAGCCCATTAAAATCCTAGGTAAGACATCAAACATGGAATTCAGAAATCAATTCTCACTATTTTATATAATCATGACATCTCCGAGTATCATAGAGTTGTAGAGTTGTACAGCACGGAAGCAGACCCTTAACTCCAACTGTTCAATGCTGACCAGTTGTCCTAAGTTAATCTAGCACCATTTTCCAGCATTTGTCCCAAATCTCTCTGTACCCTTTCTATTCATGTGCCCATCCAGATGTCTCTTAATAGCCCCGCCTTATTTAGCCTCTCCTTATAGCCCAAACCCTCCAACCCTGGCAACATCCCATATATCTTTTCTGAACTCTTTCAAGTTTCACAATGTACTTCTTATAGCAGAGAGACCAGAACACAGTATTCCAAAAGTGGCCTCACCAATGTCCTGTACAGCTGCAACATGACATCCCAACTAGTTTTGTAGGATATTTTACATCTATTCAAGCAAAAATTTTATTTTAAATCCTATCTGACGTATGATATTTCTGACAATGTATATGCCCAAATTTTGAAGTATGCAGTTGAATCCACAACTTTCTTACTGTAGGGCCGAATGCTATCACTGAGCTAAGCTAACACTTCAGATGTAGCCATCTGGAGTGGAAGAAGGGCTAACCTTACACTTATGGTAAAAGAATGAATACCACAGCAATGTGCATGTTAGACTGTGTAGAATAATAACAGAACTAATCCAGCTATCCATGTGATAGATTTTCACCTTACAATCTGAGCAAAACTGTTCTGGCAAATTGGATATAAGCCAATGTTCTTTCTATTGAAATCTCTGAAATGTAAATAAACCAGTTTCTATAATAGGTATTTGATCCAAAACAACTTGTTCTAGATCTCTTCAAACAGCCTGTTGAGGGATGTTATTACACAGCTCTGGAGCAGGTGGGACTTGAACCCAGGATTTCTGTGGTTCTACCTCAGTGTCACAAAAACCCTAAAAGAGTCTGTTTTAGGCTGAAATTGTAAGTTGAAAATCTACCTCCTGGTCTCCAAACACCTATTGTAAAACTTGTTCTGTGTTAATTCATGTTAGCTTGGATCAGTGTACGACCATTGAAATAGCCACTTTATTCTTAAAGATGACTCTGTGAACAGAAAAGTTTTACGGTTTTCTCTGACATATATTTAGATTTAACAGTAACCTTCAACGTGTCAGCTTCCCATAGACTTCCTCTCAGAGGCACGAATCATCTAGTTCAATTTGCCACTAAGAACTGTTATAGATGCTCCCCCAATGACAGTTTAATGGTTACGTGACTAGATTAGAAATCCATAAAAGCATGAGTTTAAATCTCACCATACCAGTTTAAGAATTTAATTCAGAGAAGCTGGTATCAGACAAAAACTTGGTGATTAAAAACTGTTAGATTATCATAAAACCCAACTGGTTCATTAAAATGAAAATCTGTTGTCCTTACCTGCTGTAGCCTATTTGTGACTCAATGGTCATATTAATGTCGTTGACTCTGAACTATTCCCTTGAATGCCTTTAGTAAGTTGTTCAGTTGTCGATGTCATTATTTTTTATTCCTGTGTTTTTAAAAACTAGTGACTGAAATGTGAAAGAACCGATTTAAAAACAAGTATTTGTAAAAATGTCTGCAGTTTTGAAAGCAAGTGACCTGGTACCCATGGCAGGCATTGTAAACAACTCTTCAAACAAGCAGTAAGTGCAATTAAAATTGTAGATATTCTGGATCTGGAATCTCGACTGATGTAGCTCTTATTCACAACAAGAAGTTGATTGAGCTGTGGACTAGTGACAGTTGACCATGATAGAGAGCCTTTGTTTGCCAAAAACTGTGATTGGTTCTGTCCTAGCTGATCAGTTTGGAGCTTAAAAAAAAAGATACAGAGAGAGAGAAAGAATTGTGCAGTCTTCTCACAGCCTAGAAGCTGCCTGTTCTCTGCAGTCGAAAACTCAGTTTAAACCTGAAGTGAAACAATTACTTTTCCAGCAGCTGTTGCCCAAAAATGTGATTTTTGAATTAATCAGAGACATTTTCCAGCTAAATTGGCTACTCTGTAGTTCTTACAAATTCATAAAAGTGCAAGAGTAAGACATCCAAACAACAAGGGTCTGGCTAGCCAAAGGCAGATTACCTCATCATCACAACCAGAAAGCAAGGGTCACTGAACTGAATTCCCAGTTTTTATACCTCTACTAATAATCTATCTTTCCTATTTGTTTGTGTGTGTGTGTGTAAGGGGGTATTTATTGAGGATTAAAGTTTTAGTTGGAGTAGATTTATATTTGCTTACCTGTAGCTAAAATGAAATTACTTGTAATAAATCATAATTCTTGTTCAGTACAGGAACCTGGTCCATATTTTCTTTCAACCTTGGTCTAAAAGTTGGACAAATTGGGGACTGTGTGTAATTAGAAAAAGAATTTGTGTGACTCTCTGAATGGTGTGACTTGATTTATGGCATGGGACCTCAATGAATCATAACACAGCTGAACTAGTAAAAGTATTAAGAGACACAGGAGCAAGTCAATTGTAATGTAGACTCATGATACAATTTGTCTTCAAGAAGGACTAATGAAAGAAACATTTGGAGGTCTCCATGAAGGTTACAAACTGGTCCCATTATATAGAATTGGATTAAAACTGGGCTTCCCAATTTCTGGATTATAAATTTCAGTAAGGTCACCAGCAGAGGTTTTAGGGTCATAGCAATATCTACCATGGATGCAGGATGAAGTCTTGTTGGTTCCTTCACCACCTGCCACAGACCCAGTGCAGCAGATATATCTTATAGGAATCATTCACCTTGGTCAGTAGTGGCACTGCAAAGCCATTATTGATGGTGGACATTCAAGTCACCTGAATCACATTCTGGCTCTTCCCCTCCATTGGTGCCTGACATGGAGGAGTACTGATTCTTCAACCAAGGGAGAGAAGTACCTTTCCATGTTTCACCCAATGCCATATGACCTCATGGGGCCTAGAGTCAATGTCGAAGACTTCCTGTGCAACTCCACCTGTACCTCTGTGAAACTCTAACTGTATACCATTCTCTATCACCCCTGTTAGGTCTGGCCTGCCAATGGGATGATGTTGTCTGGAGCACTGTTGTTACGGTATTATCCATGAGTATGTCAGACGTGATTAGTTTGTGAGACAACTCTCCAAATATTGGCACTAGGAGGTCTGTGCAGTGTTGACAGGACTGTGTTTGGCAATGTTATTTCCGGTGGCCAGATCAGTGACCAGTAGTCCATATAGTTTTGTTCTTTTTGAGAGTGTTTAGCAGTTTTCATATTTATGAGTGGCTGGCTAAGCTATTTCAGGGGCTAGGAGAAAGTGAGGACTGCAGATGCTGGAGATCAGAGTCAAAAAGTGTAATGCTGGAAAAGCACAGCTGGTCAGTCGGCATTCAACGAGCAGGAGAGTCGATGTTACAAGCATAAGCTCTTCATCAGGAATGAATTAACAAAGTTAGTCAGTAACAAAGGCAGATTCATATCCAATTCCAATATTGGAGGTTTGTATTGAGAGGATTAGACAAATACATTTTGCGATAAAATTTAACTTACTAAAAGAATATTGACAAGCTCCACTGATTGATACAGCGAAAGAAGTATCAGTTTTGTAAATCCAGATGAAATTTATCTCTGTAAAGTCATGCTGTTTGGACAGAAAACTCTACCAGCTTTTCAACATTTAAATAATAAAGTATCTGAAGGATTATGCAACTATACTTTATATTTAAATAATTTTCAACTAAACCTGGGAGGAATATATTCAATGACTGAATTATTTTTTTTTGATTGGTTACAAAGAATCAATTTAAATTTGGCACAATGACCTTATTAGGGCCATAGTATGAGTCAAGGCCAAGGAGTATGTGTAAAAACAAAAATTAGGGCTTTTGTATTTTTCCTTGCCGAAGACAAAATGAAAGGTTTTGTGATACATTAGCATGAGTGAATTTTATTGAAGGCTTGTTCTGAATGTGAGCACTGTGGTGGCTCCTTTGACAAGTTTTTTGAAAGAAGGCAAGAAACTGGATTTCTCCCTCCTGTTCAGCGGTGACAGATGGCTACCCGGTAGGCCTGCCAAAATACCAAACATCTGGGAGTACATATGTCTATCCCCATTTATTAACCACTCCATCAAAGTTCCCTCTGACTGAGCTTATCCACCATCCTGAGCTGGTACATTTGCTATCACTCCCCCATGCCTACAGTTTACTTGTGTCTGGTAATTCAGCACATGCCAATCCAATCCGTATCCATGCCTTTGTGATTCACACTCACAGCTGTTGAGCATTGTACTTATCCCATTAATTGTACAATCCCTTACCCCTACTCCATTGCTATTCCAGCACCCAGTTAAATGGCTCCCTGTAACATTGTGCTGTGTTCATGCTCATTCATCCTCCATGCTACATGGATTTTAAGAACCCCATAGTTATTGGACAATTGCAAGAGCTGAGACTCCTCGAATGTTATCCATGTGGTCCCATAGCTGCCTGATCTACAGTGACAGTTATGTAGACAGGGCAACAAGGGGCGAAGCCACATTAGATTTGGTACTGGGTAATGAGTCCGGCCAGGTGTTAGACTTGGAAGTAGGTGAGCACTTTGGTGATAGCGATCACAATTCTGTTATATCTATTTTAGTGATAGAAAGGGATAGGTGTATACTGCTGGGAAAGAGTTATAGCTGGTGGAAAGGCAATTACGATGTGATTAGGCAAGATTTAGGAAGCACAGGATGGGGAAGGAAACTGCAAGGGATGGGCATATTAGAAATGTGAAACTTATTCAATGAAAAGCTCCTGAGTGTCCTAAATAAGTATGTACCTGTCAGGCAGGGAAGGGGCTGTAGAGTGCAGGAACTGTAGTTTATGAAGGAAGTAGAATCTCTAGTCAAGAGGAAGAAGAAGGCTTATGTTAGGATGAGATGTGAAGGCTCAGTTAGGGTGCTTGAGGGTTACAAGATAGCCAGGAAAGACCTAAAGAGAGAGCTCAGAAGAGCCAGGAGGAGACATGAGAAGTTGTTGGCGGATAGGATCAGGGTAAACCCTAAGGCTTTCTATAGGTATTTAAGGAATAAAAGAATAATGAAAGGAAGATTAGGGCCAATCAAAGATAGTCGTGGGAAGTTGTGTGTGGAATCAGAGGAGATAGGGGAAGCACTAAATGAATATTTTTCGACAGTATTCACTCTAGAAAATGACAATGTTGTCGAGGAGAATACAGAGATACAGGCTACTAGACTGGGTGGGATTGAGGTTCATAAGGAAGAGGTATTAGAAATCCTACAGAATGTGAAAATAGATAAGACCCCTGGGCCGGATGGGATTTATCCTAGGATCCTCTGGGAAGCCAGAGAGGAGATTGCTGAGCCTTTGTCATTGATCTTTAAATCGTCATTGTCTACAGGAATAGTGCCAGAAGGCTGGAGGATAGCAAATGTGGTTCCCCTGTTCAAGAAAGGGATTTTTGATTAGGGATTTTGATTAATTTGATTAGGGATACTCAGCACGGCTTTGTGAAGGGTAGATCGTGCCTCACAAACCTTATTGAGTTCTTTGAGAAGGTGACCAAACAGGTAGATGAGAGTAAACCAGTTGATGTGGTGTATCTGGATTTCAGCAAGGCGTTCGATAAGATTCCCCATGGTAGGCTACTGTACAAAATGTTTAGGAATTGAATTGTGGGAGATATAGCAGTTTGGATCAGTAATTGGCTTGCTGACAGAATTTATTCCTGATGAAGGGCTTTTGCCCGAAACATCAATTTCGAAGCTACTTGGATGCTGCCTGAACTGCTGTGCTCTTCCAGCACCACTAATCCAGAATCTGGTTTCCAGCATCTGCAGTCATTGTTTTTACCAAGAAGACAGAGGGTGGTGGTTGATGGGAAATGTTCATCCTGGAGTCCAGTTACTAGTGGTGTTCTGCAAGGGTCGGTGTTGGGTCCACTGCTGTTTGTCATTTTTAGAAACAACCTGAATGAGAGTGTAGAAGGGTGGGTTATTAAATTTGCAGACGACACTAAGGTCAGTGGAGTTGTGGATAGTGACGAAGGATGTTGTAGGTTACAGAGAGACATAGATAAGCTGCAGAGCTGGGCTGAGAGTTGGCAAATGGAGTTTAATGTGGACAAGTGTGAGGTGATTCACTTTGGTCGGAGTAACCGGAATGCAAAGTACTGGGCTAATGGTAAGATTCTTGGTAGTGTAGATGAGCAGAGAGATCTCTGTGTCCAGGTACATAGATCCTTGAAAGTTGTCACCCAGGTTGACAGGGTTGTTAAGAAGGCATACAGTATTTTAGCTTTTATTAATAGGGGGATCGAGTTCCGGAACCACGAGGTTATGCTACAGCTGTACAAAACTCTGGTGCGACCACCCATTATAAGAAAGATGTGGAAATTTTGGAAAAGGTGCAGAGGAGATTTACTAGGGTGTTGCCTGGTATGGAGGGAAGGTCTTACGAGGAAAGGCTGAGGGACCTGAGGCTGTTTTCATTGGAGAGAAGTTTGAGAGGTGACTTAATAGAGACATAAAAGATAATCAGAGGGTTAGGTAGAGTGGACAGGGAGAACCTTTTTTCAAGTATGGTGACAGCGAGCATGAGGGAGCATAGCTTTAAATTGAGGGATGATAGATATAGGACAGATATCAGAGGTAGTTTCTTTACTCAGAGAGTAGTAAGGGTATGGCATGGTTTGCCTGTAACAGTAGTAGATTCACCAACTTTAAGTACATTTAAGTCGTCATTGGACAAGCATATGGACATACATGGAATAGTGTAGGTTAGCTGGGCTTCAGATTGGTGTGACAGGACGGCGCAAGATCGAGGGCCAAAGGGCCTGTACTGCACTGTAATGTTCTATGTTCTATATTCTATATTCTATGACATGCTCCTGTCTCTGATCACGGATCAAATTTGAATGATCTAATCTGAGGGATGGGAGTGCCTCCTGGAGCAAAGTGTCCAGATCACTAGCCCTCTCCCTGATGTGGCACAGTGTCTGCAGCTTAGGGTCCAGCTTCTCAACCTGGACCTGATGTTCATCAAGCTTCAAGCATTTACTGCAGTGTGTTCACCTGGGTCACCTTGAAGTCTAGTAGCTCTCATATGCAGCAGCAATACACCACCCAACCTCCCATCACTGTTATACTTTATTTAATTCATTAATGTATTACTCTGAAATTTCTGCTCTTTATAATTTATTATACCTACTTTTAAATTATTATTAATCTTATATTTAACAAGCTATTTTTAAGAAAAGAAGAAAAAAAGTGCTGGAGGCCTAAACACAAATTGTAGGCTTCACTTTTATAAGAAAGATTAGAAATACTCTCAAGTCCTGCTCACCAATCAGATACTTTCTCTACTCATATCACATCATGAGTGAGCCAGCAAGTATGGGAGAGAAGAATCAGCTCCTTCATTCAACTTCCAGGGTGAGTTTTCTCGAATCAATTGCACTCATGTTTGAAATTTCCTGGGTATTTTCATGGCCACTGTGGGTGAATTCACCAGATCCAACTGCCTCCCCTTTTATTTTGACCACTGGTAAACACTGCTGCTGCATTAAACTGGTGGATGGAGTGCTGGAAGAGTGGCTGCTTTGATCTTGATGATGCTGAGCTTCTTGAGTTTTCAATTGGGCATTTGGTAGTACAGAACCTGAGTATAGATGAGAAAAAAAGACATACTGTTGAAGCTTTTCATCTTACACTTATCAGGACCAAATTATAAGAATACCAAATCTCAAAGGGAACATCAATTTATTCTCCAGAGGAGAGTGCTGATTGATTGGCAAATGGATAAGTGATTGGTTGATTGCAATGGCATGGAGAATGCACCAGGAAACAATTAAGTGCCAAGTGTCAGTTTTGTTGTTGGGAAACACTGATGTAGACAGTGTGCATAAGGTAAAAACTTAAAGTAATTGCGAAATGTTTTCAATTCTATACTGTGAATATCCTGGAATTTGCAAGTTTTAAAGGAAAATGTCCAATTTTATTTTGTGGACCCTGGTACATTAGACCCTTGTGCATCAGGCCATACCTTCAAAAGAATAAATTTGAAAACATATGTTTTGTCAATCTAAGGTTTACTCTCAATTCTTTCTTTGTAATGCTCCAATGCTTTGCAATGTTTTATTACATGAAAGGCATTACAAAATTGTTGTTGAATCACTTGCTTTAATTTAAAAAATCAAAGACACACAAGAGGACAGGCAGTATTAGTTGATAGCGTGGAAGTCAATTGCTGTTTCAGGTATAAAGTTTCTTTAAATGTAATTTATTCAAATGGATAAAGGAAAGGCCAAAGACGAACATACACCAATATAAAGATGCTGACGTCGGTGCTCTAGTTTTAAAGGCCTGCAGAACAGAGCGTCCCTCCAAATTAACCTTTGAGCTTTCCACTCTGCGAATGATTTCAAACTTCTGGATTGAACAATGCAGTGGGCCAGATAATTGTTTGTAGTCAGGGATGGAATCAGGTTAAATAAACCTTTTCTAAACCCTTGAAGGCCTGCAGGCTTTGAATTTATGGAAGATCCCTTTACAGCTGCTGTGTTTGGTAAAAAAAAGCTGCGATCTAAGCCCTGAACTTTTCTCTTTTATTTCTAACTGACTTAAAATTGCAGCACAGGCTTATTTGGAAATCCAATGCTTGGTCTGGTGAAGGCTTGACCTTTTTATTTGAGCCTGCCTTAAAGAACAAACTTCATACAAAAGTGTTCTGCAATTTTCTGGGCCTAACAGTCCATTGGAATGTAACCTATTTGCACGTGGATACAGCAGACACAGCTGCGTTACTCAGCTGCACTCATGGCATCTTCCAAAATGAGCAGCTACTTGAAAATAATGAGAACCAAAAGGTTAGACTGGTGAATATAGAATTCAACTGCTTGGTTGTGCAGGCAGGCAGAGGGCTCAGCCCACACATAATCAGAAAATCTGCACTGGCATTTTGCTGGTGTTCCTTTTACTGCCAGTGACTATGTTGGCTCTAAGGAACAATTGCTTCTTTGCTCCTCTGGTGACAATTGTGCCACTTTATATACATCACAGTACTATACTCACATCAGGGCAAAACTAAATTATAGAGGCTGGTTAAACCTTGTTTCACACTCCATCAGCCACACCTAAGACATTGTGATTACATTAAGCATTGAATTTTCCATAGGAAGTGCAATTAGAATGAATTACTGCCAGGAAACTGTAAATAATTTGCAACATAGTCTAGAATTGAAGAAAACTCCATTCTGAAAACCTGTTGCACCATTTCTGTGCTAAATCGAGTAAAGCAGAAGTTCCTAAAACGTTACAAAAAATGGCACTGTTGATAGGGAGGGGTGACATGGGTGGAAGGAGGTACGTAAAGCATAAACATCAGTGTTGAGTTATTGGATTGAATGGCCTTTTTGTGTTGTAAAATTCTATGTAAAACCAAAATAGCAATAAAGGAACAAATTTGACAGATCAGTTAATGACTACTCAGTTTTGCCAACTATTAAGGTGAAATATTTAGTCTGGAAATATTCAATATTATTAAAGTAGAAGTGGAAAAAATGAATTGACAGGCACAGGAGCTATAAAAGATCTTCAGAAACCGGTGTTTCTGTTATTTGGCACTAGGCGCCTGTGAAGAATAATAATTTTGAAGGTATTCTCTGATAGTTATCTGTGATTCATTTAACCATGTTTGGTCACAGAAATAATATGTTCCGTAAACTGAAACTTGACTTACCGAAAGAGGTGGAAAAATAAACAAACCAATATTTGCCAACACTATGTGACCATAAAAATAAATGTGGTATGAATAACTTTCTAAATTATTGGATTTAACTGAAGTATGTGAAAATGTGTCAAGTATGCAATCTTCAGTTACTATTAGTTATAATGATATATGAATACCTAATGTGGAAATGGGAATAAACTCAATATTATGAAGGAATTACCTTGTCTGGTTGTGTATATGTACACATCATTATGGACAGATGTTGGTGTCCTCAGTTGTTATCTTACATGGATTGTAATAGCACTGGATTTGGAGCCCTAATGTTATAAGTTCATGGGACTGGACATAATGGTGCTAAATGTCCCATTGCATTGAATAAAGATAATGAACATATCATCCCTCCTGCATACCTATTCGAGATACCACAGCCACAGTATGACAAAAATTAGATAAATGGAATCCACATTAATTGACTAGAAAGTGTAGTCCTCTGTGGCTGTTTGAAAGATTGTCTTATATTAAATAGTTTACAGCCTGTTTTCTCTGAAGACTATGAAAAATCAAGATTTCAGTTGCGTCACAAGTCTTGAACTATGATTATTTTTGGAATCGCCTTCTCTCTCATTGAAAATGATTGGAATTTTTGTATTAAGATCCTAAAATCCAATGCATCATTTGAATTGAGGCTGGGTGGCAATTCTGCTCACCTCCAGAGCCCTAGCTGTACATTGCTAGATCAGCTGCCTTAAATAGAAAAATATGCAGAATTTGCACACACATCTTGGAAAACCTCCAATACGCTCAGAATGAAGAGAGAAAAGCATTGTGGAGGTGGAATTTAGGTCAGATGCAGGAGCGGGAAAACCAGGAGAAGCATTGTTACAAATGATAACATTTATGGACAGCAGTCTTCGCCTTTAATATCCAGAAACCAATTTTACTGAAATTTACTAAGGACCTTATAAAGTTGCATTCACATCTTGAATATTTTTGAGAGCAACAGGGTATGGCAAGGCAAATGTATCTGTGGCCAGCAACGTAAAGTGGTTATTGGTTGAAAATGGTATTTCTGCATTGCAGCTGATCAATACTTTTATGTGTATCTTTTGTCTTCTGTTGATATGATGAAATCACATGATGTTCCTTATATTCATTTTAACTATGCCCATAGAATATCTCATTTTAAAGGTCCAATGGAAGACAAGAAGTAGAATAGAGAACAGGCACTCAGAACATCAAATTGCTCTGATATTTTAAGAACTTCCAGAAAAGAGCTGCAACTGGGCTTATATCTGTACAGTGCAAGGACAACATAGAAATGGAATAGCATAGGGTTGTTGAAATGGGGATGCCCTTGATCTCTCTTTCTCTTACTTCCTATGGTGAAAGAGCAGCTACAAACAGGGAGCCCAAATTATTTGACAGTTTCCCTTCCATCTGGGAATCCCTTGGATGACTGGGTCTTTGGAAACCAAGGAAGCCGAATAGTTGAGATGTACACTGTTGTTTCAGCAGTTCCTGTCTAACCTTTGCCTCTTGGGCTGCTTTCTGCTTGGTATTTCCAATAGCACCCTGATGTCTCCAAGACCCAATGGCCAGGTTGCAATCACTAGCATCTCAAGCATCAGGACTTCCATCCTTATTTCTCATCAAGGCTCTACAAATATAGAAGACTTTGTTTTGGGGCTATGTATAAGGTTAGGCATTTTCAAATCTGGTCAGATGGAGTTCTTTATCTGCCAAACAAGGAGATGAGCAGTGAGCAACAGCATATTTGAGAAAAAAATTTAAAATGCCTAAACAATGAAATTATTTCCTTTTTTATCTTTTGAGTTTCTTTTTCTTTTTCCTCTTGAAGTTACCATCCAGTTGTAGTCTCCATTCCATTTGTCTCCTGAAGACTGAAATTAACCAAAGGTGTCATTCACTTTTCATGAGTCTGCATGTTGCATCTACCCACAGAGAACATGTCACAAAGCTGTTCCTTTTTTCTAAAAGGTGTTCCTTTTCTCAAGGATACTACGTCCTTGGGTTTTTTCAGACGGGTCATAAACAGACTAAATTGGCTGGTTTGGTACAAAGATAAAAGGGTATTGAGAGGAATTTTTGTTTATACATAAACAGATGAGACTTTAGGCCAAAGCTTTTAAGGTTTTATAAGTAAGCTGTATAATGAAAGCAGAGTGGCCAGTCCTGGAAACTGAAGTTGAGTTACCGGGAGTTGGTCACTCCTAAGGCTCAGGACAAGGATAAATGGGTTACAGTTAGGGGGAGGAAAGGGGACAGTCAGACAGTGCAGAGACCCCTGTGGACATTCCCCTCAGCAATAAGTATACCGTTTTGGATACTGCTGGGGGGGGATAACCTACCAGAGGAAAGCCATAGCAGTCAGTTCTCTGGCACTGATCCTGACACTGTGGCAAAGAAGGGAAGGGGGCAGAATAGAAAAGTACTTGTGGTAGGGGACAGGATCGGGATTCTCGGAAGGTATGTTCCCTCCCTGGTGCCAGGGTCCAGGACGTCTCCAATCGGGTGTATAAGGTTCTAAAAGGGGAGGGCGAACAGCCAGAAATCTTGTTACATAGTGGCACTAATGATATAGCCAGGAAAAGGATTGAAGATATAAAAAGTGATTTCAGGGAGTTAGGATGGAAGCTGTAAAGCAGGACGAACAGACTATTCTTCTCTAGTTTACTATCGGTGCCACGAGATAGCGAGGTGAAGAACAGGGAGCGGGCGGAGCTTAATACGTGGCTGCGCAGCTGGTGTAGGAGAGAGGGCTTCAGATATGTAGATAATTGGGATGCCTTCTGGGGAAGGTGGGACCTGAACAAGAAGGATGGGTTGCATCTGAACTGGAAGGGGACCAATGTCCTGGGTGGAAGGTTTGCTCGAGTAGTTCGAGAGGGTTTAAATTAGTATGGCAGGGGGTGGGAAACTGAGCTGTATACCGGAGGTGAGAGTTGATGCAGATGAGGCAATAGCAAGAGGTAGACCAGCTAGTGGGAAGGATTTTCCTGGCAAGGAACCGAGGTATCAGTTAAAGTGTGTTTGCTTTAACGCAAGGAGTATCAGGAATAAAAGTGACGAACTTAGAGCAAGGATCAGTACCTGATGCTATGATGTTGTGGCCATAACAGAGACATGGGTTTCTCAGGGGCAGGAATGATTGCTGGATGTTTCAGGGTTTAGAGCATTTTAAAAAGAATAGGGAGGGGGGAAAAGAGGAGGGGGTGTAGCACTACTAATCAGAAAGGGTATCACAGCTACAGAAGTTTCCATTGTCGAGAAAGATCTGCCTACCGAGTCAGTATGGGTGGAAATTAGGAACAGCAAGGGAGCAGTCACCTCTTTAGGGGTTTACTACAGGCCCCCCAATAGCAGCAGGGAGATGGAAGAAAGCATAGGTCGGCAGACTTTGGAAAAGTGTGGACGTAGTAGGGTTGTTGTAATGGGTGACTTTAATTTTCCCAATATTTATTGGAACCTCCTTCGAGTAGACAATTTGAATGGAGCTGTTTTTGTAAGGTGTGTTCAGGAGGGTTTCCTAACTCAGTACGTTGACAGGCCGACGAGGGGAGAGGCCATTCTAGACTTAGTGCTCGGAAACGAGCTGGGGCAGGTATTAGATCTTCTGGTGGGAGATCATTTTGGTGAAAGTGACTACAACTGCCTCACATTTTACATAGCTATGGAGAAGGAGAGGATTAGGCAAAATGGGAGGATATTTAATTGGGGAAGAGGAAACTATGATGCGATTAGACATGAGTTAGGAAGGATTGGGAGCAATTGTTCCATGGTAAAGGCACTATAGACATGTGGAGACTCTTTAAGGAACAGTTGTTGCAAGTGATGAATAAATATGTCCCTCTGAGACAGGCAAGAAGTGGTGAGATAAAGGAATCTTGGATGACGAGAGCGGTGGAGCTTCTCGTCAAAAGGAAAAAGGTAGCTTACATAAGGTGGAGGACGCTAGGGTCAAGCTCAGCTCTAGAGGATTACAGGCAGGCGAGGAAGGAGCTTAAAAATGGTCTGAGAAGAGCCAGGAGGGGGCACGAGAAAGGCTTGGCAGAACGGATTAGGGAGAACACAAAGGCATTTTACACTTATGTGAGGAATAAGAGAATGGTCAAAGAAAGAGTAGGGCCGATCAGGGATAGCATAGGGAATTTGTGTGTGGAGTCTGAGGAGGTAGGGGAAACCCTAAATGAGTTTTTTGCTTTTGTCTTTACGAAAGAAATGAACTTTGTAGTGAATGAAACCTTTGAAGAGCAGGTATGCATGCTGAAATGGATAGAGATAGAGGAAGCTGATGTGCTGAAAATTTTGTCAAACATTAAGATTGACAAGTCGCCAGGCCCAGACCAGATTGTCCTCGGCTGCTTTGGGAAACGAGAAATGCAATTGCTTCGCCACTTGCGAAGATCTTTTCATCCTCGCTCTCCACTGGAGTCGTACCTGAGGACTGGAGAGAGGCAAATGTAATTCCTCTCTTCAAGAAAGGAAATAGGGAAATCCCCAGCAATTACAGACCAGTAAGTCTCACGTCTGTCATCTACAAGGTGTTAGAAAGGATTTTGAGGGATAGGATTTATGACCATCTGGAAGAGCATGGCTTGATTAAATGAGTTAGGAAGCATGGATTGGGAGCAATTGTTCCATGGTAAAGGCACTATAGACATGCGGAGACTGTTTAAGGAACAGTTGTTGCAAGTGATGAATAAATATGTCCCTCTGAGACAGGCAAGAAGTGGTAAGATAAAGGAACCTTTATAAAGGGATGGCTTTGTGAGGGGCAGGTCATGCCTCACAAACCTTATCAAGTTCTTTGAGCATGTGACTAGAAAAGTTGATGAGGGTCGAGCTGTGGATGTGGTGTATATGGACTTCAGCAAGGCATTTGATAAGTTTCCCCATGGTAGGTTCATTCAGAAGGTCAGGAGGAATGGGATTCAGGGGAACATAGCTGTCTGGATACAGAATTGGCTGGCCAATAGAAGACAGCGAGTGGTAGTAGAAGGAAAATATTCTGCCTGGAAGTCTGTGGTGAGTGGTGTTCCACAAGGCTCTGTCCTTGGGCCTCTATTGTTTGTAATTTTTATTAATGACTTGGATGAGGGGATTGAAGGATGGGTCAGCAAGTTTGCAGATGACACAAAGGTTGGAGGTGTCGTTGACAGTATAGAGGGCTGTTGTAGGCTGCAGCGGGACATTAACAGGATGCAGAGATGGGCTGAGAGGTGGCAGATGGAGTTCAACCTGGATAAATGCGAGGTGATGCATTTTGGAAGGTCGAATTTGAAAGCTGAGTACAGGAGTAAGGATAGGATTCTTGGCAGTGTGAAGGAACAGAGGGATCTTGGGGTGCAGGTACATAGATCCCTTAAAATGGCCACCCAAGTGGACAGGGTTGTTAAGAAAGCATATGGTGTTTTGGCTTTCATTAACAGGGGTATTGAGTTTAAGAGTCGTGAGATCTTGTTGCAGCTCTATAAAACTTTGGTTAGACCGCACTTGGAATACTGCGTCCAGTTCTGGTCGCCCTATTATAAGAAAGATGTGGATGCTTTGGAAAGGGTTCAAAGAAGGTTTACCAGGATGCTGCCTGGACTGGAGAGCTTATCTTATGAGGAGAGGTTGACTGAGCTTGGACTTTTTTCATTGGAGAAAAGGAAGAGAAGATTGGACCTAATTGAGGTATACAAGATAGTGAGAGGCATAGATAGAGTCGATAGCCAGAGACTATTTCCCAGGGCAGAAGTGACTAACATGAGGGGTCATAGTTTTAAGCTGGTTGGAGGAAAGTATAGAGGAGATGTCAGAGGCGGGTTCTTTACACAGAGTTGTGAGAGCATGGAATGTGTTGCCAGCAGCAGTTATGGAGGCAGGGTCATTGAGGATATTTAAGAGACTCCTGGACATGCATATGGTCACAGAAATTTGAGGGTGCATACATGAGGATCAGTGGTCGGCACAACATCGTGGGCTGAAGGGCCAGTTCTGTGCTGTACTGTTCTATGTTCTATGTTCTATCTATGTTCTAAGTTAGAGTCAGTGAAGCAGTGGGCTGTATGAAAACAGACTGCTAGACTCTCTTTCCTTCTGCGATTCTAACTTTGACATGTAAGCCTTTGGTTCATTTTTGCTGTGTTAAGGGTTCTGCTTATTGGGACTGTTGTATATATTCTGGACAACATCATGAAGTCTAATTTGGGATAGTCTGAGTTCTGTGAGTATTCTATCCTTTGTGTTGCATTGTGTAATTTTGTGAATAAATGTTTGTCTGTTTTAAAACCTCAGGAGTCAACCTAGCTAATTTAGTCCAGGTAATTTTCACTGTACACTTACCGAAGCAAATTGCAAAGTGAGAGTCTGGGCTGCCTGCTTCGGAATGTTTTGAGTGGTCTGGCCTAGTCCATAACAAACAGCACAACCTTGTTCTGACGCTGATTACTATCCAACCTTCATTCAACATCTGTAAACATGCTGTTCTACCATCAATCACTAAATAATGAGTAGAGTCTTCCTGCTTTCCCTTCCCCCTAACTCAGAGATTCTCCTGTTGTGGCTTATATCACATGTTTTTCACAGGATTGAAAGAGGGGCAATCTACAAAGTGTTCAACAAATGTTTTGGTTTGTTTGACAAACAGTTGGAAAATATTATTTCATGCACCATTACACCAGATACTCGATCAGTGTGATATTTGCATATTGCAGTGAAGACAATGTTTGGCTTTTTCGTTTTCCATCCTACACTGTGAATTCAGAGCACAAGCCTTTATTTTCAATCGCGGTAGGCTATGTGTGTTTGGTGAGGCTTAGGGCAATTCACATAGCAAGGCCTGGAAAGCTTAAATAGCTTGGTCACCACTTAAGTATTCAAACATGGACTTCTGAACCAACCATTTCACTGGTAAGAATCAAGCACCTGAGACCCATGCAATGGCTCCCAGCAGCCCTGTGGCCCTATTTTTGAGAAATGATTGGATTCTGGGGACGGATAAAAGCCTAGAAGCAGCAGCCCATTTGCGATCTGAATAATCTGTTTCTGCGCATGTCGGCTTCCAGGGGAGAGCAGTCAGTCACTGCCTTTCCCCCTTCCACACTAGCAACTTCTGCCTACTCTTTCATTATTACACAGCCAAAGGTTTCTGCAGGTGTTTATTTTATTAAGGTAGAACTGATGGGTTTACACCAGCCAGGCCATTACAAGTATCCTTGAGGAGGCTTCGGAAACATGTGCCGGTTTGGTGAAGACCATGCCAGTGGAACTTGCATTGGCAGTGAGCTACTGTTTGCTGAGGATCAGATTACAATCTAAAAGAAGAAGAGCTGAAGTTCTTCAGGAGGAAAACTGAATTTTTGAAGACTTTGTGACTGAGATTGATGGTATATCTTCTGAATGCATTGCCAAAACAATTCAAAAGAATTGTCCTAGTTGTATCTGCTATTTAAATAAAAATAGTTTCAGTTTCCTCTCATGGTCCAAAGATGTGTAGATTAGGTGAACTGGCCATGCTAAGCTACCCCATAGTGTCCAGGGAAGTGCAGGCTAGGCAAATTAGCCATGGGAAATGTGGGGTTACAGGGATAGGGTAGGGGCTTGGTCTGGGTGGAATTCTGTTCGGAGCTTCGGTGTAAACTCAATGCACTAAATGGCTTCTTTCTGCATCGTAGGGAATCTATGATTCCATAATTCAATGAATAGTTTATGGTCAACCACAATTTGCTCAGGAGTTCACGTTTAACTTATGTTAATTCTGGGTTTCTGACTACAAGGTGTTAACGGAGAGACTATAATTGTTTACTTTCCCAGAGTGTGTTTTGAAGAAGGGTCACTGAAAAGTTAAGTCTGTTTTCTCTCCACGGGTCCTGCCAGATCTGCTGAACTTCTCCAGCAATTTCTGTTTTAGTTTCAGATTTCCAACTTCCACAGTTCTTTCTGTTATTTTATTGTTTGTGTAGCTTTATTGTAGAATGAAAATTCTTTTGAACAAACCATGGAATTTTGTAGTATTCACTTTCAGTAATTAACAGGGATTTTGAATTCTTCTCAAAGCAAAAGCGATACAATGTAAACAACTGGTGAAATTTGTAAACAAATGAAAGTTATCAAGGAGAATTGCGAAATGGTACATTTTGGTAGGAAGAACAAAGAAAGGGTTTATAAAATACAGGCTACAATTGTCAAGTAGTTGCAGATGCAAAGGGACCTGTAGCTATATAAGTCAAAAATATTGTAGTTGGCTGAGAATATAATTAATACACATATGGAATGCCAGCTTTTATCAATAAAGGCAGAGAGTGATCCTCAGGAAATAGCAGTTCACCTCTACAAAGTTCAGGTTTGACCTCAACTGGCACTAGACTTTAGGAAGGATGTGCAGACATTAGAGAAAGCACTGAAGGGATTTGTTAGAATGGGTCTAAGGTTGAGAGACTTTGGTCAAGTGAATAGACTGGAGAAATAGGGGCTGTTCTTCAAGAGGGAAGGTTGAGATGAAATTTGATAGAAGCATTCAAAATTATGAGCGGCCCATACAGAATTCACGTGGAGAAACTGATCCTATTGGCGAAAAGACCAAGAACCAGAGGACACTGATTTAAGCCTATTGACAAAAAGAAATACAGTGACATGCCAAAAAATCATTTTACATTTCGGAGCGGGAGTGCATTCCCTGAGAGTTTCATACAAGAAGCTTCAGCTTTCAAAACAAAAATGAATAACCATATCAATAGAAAAAAAAATGTAGTTTGAGGAATGGCTCCAACTGAGTTGCTCTTGTAGAGAGCCTAACTTGAAATTATGGGCAGAATAGCTACCATCTGTATTTTCTTTTATTCATTCCTGGGTTGTGTGCATTGCTAATTGAGCCAGCATATATTGCTCATTTCTATTTGTCACTTAGAAGGTGCTGGTGAGTTGCCTTCTTGAATTGTTGCAGTCTATCTAGGGTAGATAAACTCACAGTATAGTTAGGGAGGGAGTTCCAGGATTTTAAGCCAGTGATACCAGAGGAATGTTGATATATTCCCAGGTCAAGCTGGTGACTGGTTTAGCGGGGACCTTGTAGGTGGTGGTGTGCCTATGTATCTGCTACCCTTGACCCTCTTGATGATAGTGGTCATGGGTTTGGAAGATGCTGTCTAAGAAGCCTAACCATTTTGTGATTTTATGACAGTTGAACCAACTGCTTGTTCCTCAGCAGCTTTGACAACCTGGGCCCTAACATGAATCTCCTGCTGGGATCTATACCTCCTTTCAGCCGTGTGGTATTTTTCCAAATGACATCTCCTCGAATGTCGTGGTATTTGCCACCTCTACAAGTATGTAGTACTGAATGAGGATTGTTTGAGGTCATTCCCTGCCACTAATCCCCCTTCGTCTTTGTTTCATGGTGGGCCCATCCAACACAAATGATGAATGGTAGAGGATGCATCACTATAGAATACCTATAGAGGGATACACTTTCCTTGACTCATAAGATGGTTTATTGCATGATAGCACTAAGTACAACATTTGGCCAGGCATAATTACTTGGACCTCAGGAATATGATACATATACAATGACTCCCTCTAGAGTTGATCTCTTTGGGCAGAATCTTCCCAGCCCCTGAACAATATCCACTGAGGTGAAAAAAGTTAGTGAAATTGGGTGAGATTTCCAACAAGGAGCTTCTTGACTTCATGAAGAAATTGTTACATTTTTCAACCAAGTGTTGAACAGAGAGATGAGATTCGGCCAGTGAGTGACCAGGTGTCCATTTATATGCGTTAGCGTGCATTAACATGTCAGTATTGTTTAATCTCACCTTACTAATATGCAGTTTCCCATTCTGCTACTTGTCAGATAGAAACTAGACCCTGACAGTTTCTGACATGGGAGTCAGAGCAGTTACCTGGTGTCTTCAGCTCACTACTGAGTGTTCATTGGAATATTTGATGCAGCACTGACCAGGATGGCAACCTGAGGCTAGACTGGCAGGATGTAATGACATAGCCTCCTCAACCAGTCCTGGGAAGATGCTTCCTCTTCTTTGCAGCCGCCTATCCTCCAGGCCTGGTTTTCAAAGTGGGGTGCCAATTTCCTCTTGTCCATCATGCTCGGGGCAAATTACATGCACCATATAGGGGAGCTATACACTGCCACTGCTCAACTGGATACACAATGGCCTTTTTAATATGGTGTCATGAACCCAGTGATGTCGCAGCAATGATGAACACTCCTGCCTATAGAAAGTGAGACCATAAGATGAGCCCTAGGGATGTGGGACACACTTGGGATGATAGGCATTGCAGAGAGAAATCCTCCATGAAACTCGACGAAAATTGTACTTAGCTAATTTTTGGTAAAATGCAGCTTTTTGTCTTCATGCAGAGAATGTGTGTGACATCAATAGAATGGGTGTAGCCAATGTAACATGAGCATTAACCCCTTCAGAGCCTTTAACTTGTATAACAAGCAGAATAAAATAAATGTTTCATTTTTCCGCTCGTGGGAAATATCTCTCCAGCTGGAGTTGCTGTAACAACCTGGAAAAGGGTTGACACAAGTTATCACAGATTGGTTGGTGGGACATAATAGTTAGAGAAGCACCTTGAGTTAGAAGTGATGAAGCTTTTAACGATTATTTATTGATGACTCTGATCAGTTTCTGTTAACACTCAATCCACAAATATAGCCTTGTGAAAAATATTCATTCACTGCTATGTTATCAGTTTGCTGTGAATTATTCAGTGAATGAAATGGTACTTGATTTGCCAGAGTTTAAAATAATGTGCTATTTGTTGCTTTACTATATTAGAAATCATTGGAAGCTTTACTTTAGTTGTTTAAATACAAACTGCCAATATTTAAATAAAACAGAAAATGTTAACTGACACAGATTAGATGTGATTGACTAAAAAAGTAAAACAACATGAAGGAAAAAAATTTATTCACATAGTGAGTAGTTATGATCTATAATGCACAGCTTGAAAGGATAGAGGAGACAGATTAATTTCTTTATATTCATTTGTGGGGTGTGGGTGTCGCTGACTGGCCAGCATTTATGGCCTGTCCTTTGTAGTCCTTGAGAAGGTGGTCAGGTGAGCTGCCTTCTTGAACTGCTGCAGTCCATTTGCCGTAAGTAGACTCACTACGCCATTAGGGAAGGAATTTCAGCATTTTGACCCAGCAACAGTGAAGGAATGGCGATGTATATCCAAGTCAGTGATAAGTGGCTTGGAGGAAAACTTAAAGGTGGAGGTGTTCCCATTATTTGTTACCCTTGTCCTTCTAGATGTAAGTGGTCATGGCTTTGGAAGATGCTGTCTGAAGATCTTTGGTGAAAGTCTGGAGTGCATCTTATAGATAGTACACATTGCTGCTACTGAGTGTCACTGATGGTGGGAGTGGATGTTTACAGATGCAGTACCAATCATGCTGGCTGCTTTGTTCTGGATAGGGTCAAGCTTCTTGAGTGGTGTTGAAACATCACCCATCTAGGGAAGTGGGGAGTATTCCATCACATTCCTGATTTGTGCCTTGTGGATGACGGACAGGCCTTGGGAGTCAGGATTGGGTTACTCTCCGCAGTATTCCTAGCCTCTGACCTACTCTTGTAGTCACTGTGTTTATCTGGCAAGTCCCATTGAGTTTCTGGTCAATGGTAGCCCACAAGGTGTTGATAGTGGGGGATTTGAGTGATGGTGACTCCATTGAATGTCAAGGGGTGGTGGTTAGATAGTCTCTTATTGGTCATACCGCTTGTGTGGCATGAATGTTACTTGCTACTTGTCAGCTTTCAAAGGGAACTTGTACACTATCGATATTGGAAAAGAAGTTTGGTGAGTGAGGCTAGCTGCATTGCTTTTGCAGAGAGTCTGGGTGGACTCAACAGACCAAATGGTCTTTATTTTGTATTGTAACCATTCTATGAAATTTTTCCACAAGGATTTCATTGATATTTTCAGTGCTTGTTTAGGCCCAAAATATTAATTCTTGAATAAAGTTCAATCGCATTTAATTAATATCAGTTTTATCATATTGCTAATTTTTTGCAATCTTTCATTGCACAGTCACTGAGTTTTCACTGGGATGTTGAAGAGTAGAACAACAATTTAAATAAGTGGTATAAAATAAAATGAACAGCTTTGTCGAAAGTTATCTGGCAAATGTGTTCAATCTTGATAATGTGGTTTAACATTGAGTAGGTATTATGGATGGTTTAAGAAACTGAATTTTGTGTGCTTAGATATTTGTACATGTTAAAACTTTGCGAAGATTAAATACTTTAGTCATCAGTTTGAATTCAATAGATTTGTATTCATCTCTTTTTAGCAGTTCAATGGTAATTTGTAGAGACACTGGGATCTATAACATCTCCATAAACGTTGTATAGATTTACTATTTGGTGTTGGAAATCCTGTTAGGTTGGACTCTTATCTATCACTACTACAAGATAATAGGCTGTGTCAGGTAAATAATAGCCAATAAGTACCCCACAGAATGAGTACATCCCTCCATTAATTACATTTTTGATTTAATTTAATACAAAGAATATGTCAACGTGAGTTTTGGTCACTAGTTAACTATCTACTACAGAAATGTTCATAAAAATTTCTGTGAAAAATTCTTGAATAAAAATATTGTACCATAAAAACTGAACAAAGCAATTCTCCCCAAGTTGCAGAAGATTAACTACGGGGATACTCACGATTCTTCTGATTTAAAATTTCATTTGGTGACTAACCAGTGTCAGGTGAATCAGCTTTAATCATGTATATTTATTTAATGGTTGCTATTTTAATCAAACAATTAGTATCATATTTAACAGCAGTAAATCATAATTTTGCTGCAATACAGTGGTTCAAAGGCAATACACAGTCCTGAATATGTAGATAATCATATTAAAATATAAAAAGAATAATTTCAGAAGGGCAACAAAAATGTGCACTTTTATAATTAGTATTATTTGTCTCTATGGTGATTTCAATCCCTAAATCATATAATAGGGAGTGTACATAATTTGGTACTAAAAACTCATTACACTGCTTGCATTTTGTAATTGTTAAAATAAAATGCTGTAGGAGAATAATTTCTTAATCATACAATTATGCAATAATATGACACAAAATAAGATCATTCAGTCCATCTGTGCCAGTTTTTCAAAGGGAAAGGGCACGCTAATTAGTTACACTCCCCTGTGTTTTTTCTCGTACCCCGCTATGCTTTTTTTTTCAAATACTTTGTAAGTCCAATTTTGAAGTCTATTATTGAATCTGTTTCCCTCTTCCCAGTAGGCAGCACACTCCATACTTTCACCACTTGTATAAAAATGCCCTGCATGCCGCCCTTGGTTCTTCTCACATTCAAACACATCATGTCTATATCCGACTAGTTTTTGAACTTTCAGCCATTGGAAACAGCTTCTCTTTATTTACTGCATCTCAACTTTTCATGATTATTATACACAATGATCAAATCTCTTCTTAGCTTTCTCCATTCTTAGAAGAACGCATTGTGCATCTCGTTTACTCCTGTAAATATAATCTTTTATCGCTGGAGTCACTCTACTTGATACATTCCGTGCCTCAAGTAAAGTTTCCCTGGCCAAAGTCATAGTTCCTCTTTTGCATTCTTGGACAGCATGCAGGAAAATGGTAGTCATATGATTGCCAATTCCTTTCTCTCTTTCTTATTCTATTCTTCCACGTTTATGTATGTTTTAGCAATACAATGATAAGTTAGTGTATTTCTGAACTTTCCTCGTCCCTATTGGACGACCCAACCTCTTATTCTCCCTCCTCCTCTCAACAGTCTAAAAATCTCAAATTATTTCATTCCCTGACTCATATTTCTCAGGACACCAAAGTCCGTAGCACACCCCTTTCTTTTACAATTTTCAGGCATTAAAAATATAATCACCTCATTACGATTTTATTTCAATTAGTCTATCTGTTGTATGCAAAAATCCTCACAATTGGTCTTATAATTCTCAATAAAAAAGTTAAAATGCTATTTTCATTAACAGAAGCACATTACCATGAATCTGATTAGGTTTGCATGACAAAAACTGCTGAGTTCAAACAATAAAGACTCTTTCAAAATAAATGCAAATAACTAAAGTAAGTTTTTTTTGTTATCTTTATTAGCTCTATTTATGGTTACACCCTGAACATCTCCTTTGACCAATGAAAGATTATGAAACAATAGAGCTTCTTTCTTCATGCATGCTTCCCATGCAAGAAGTGAATACTTTTCCTGTCAGATATTTTAAGATATACTACCATAAAAATGACTGCAAAGGACCAACTTTTTGCTAGGTAATAATTTCATTTTTACAAAATATGTTTGCTTAGTTGTGGAATTACAAATAATCTGTTCAAAATAGGGTGCTTTATCTTATTGCAGCCATGACAAGTTAGTGTTTATCTTTTCTATATTTACGCTGATTTATTTGATTTACATTGCAAGAAATCTTTAGCCACAGTTTAAAAGGTAGGCTTTGGTTGCCAAGATTTAAAGTTGCATTTTCATGTATAAATCTTATGATGTGATCAGCAACATTTAATTCAACTGTGATCCAAACATATGCAAGTTATTAGACCTATTTAATGACAAAAAAAATTGTCTCTAGTTAACAATCATAACCATAAAATTGCAGACAGGAGCTGAGTAAGCCTGTGAACAGATATCAGATATTAGCAGCATGATACATGTTGGTATCCTATAATTTGATTTTTTTTGTTGTTGTTGCCTATATAGGCCTGTGTGTTGTTTTTATCAAAACTGACAGTAAAATATTTTACTTCCATTTCAGGGTTGATATTAGTGTTTTTTTAACTGAAGTAAACAGAAGGGGAAGTGACATCTTATGCAATACAATGAATCATATGTCAAATAGAAAAACAATTTATTTTTTAATTATCAGTTTTGAATAGATGAAAAATTAATTATGCAGTTGTGTGTCTTTCTTTACCATAAATTATTTTAAAATAAAAAAATGGCATCTCTGTTTTCATTTTGCATGTAGGATTTCTGAAAAGTCTTGGGTTGATTAATATTATCCATTGTCCTGTAACCATGGCAATAGGGTCAGCACATATAATACTTAATTTAATCTTCCCACTGCTTGTGTGCATCACCAGTGTCCAAATAATAGAAAGCCTCGCATTTCCCGACTGTTATTATCTGTATCACCAGACCTTCACATGACCAAGAGGAATAAACCCATTTTATTTAATATATGCAGTCAAATTCCTAACTCCCCCCACCCCCAACCCCAATCATAGATACACACAGTATAATTCAGTACTCTTAAGGATTTTGATAGGTTTCTATCAGCTCTGTGGGTTCATAAGCATGTCGTTCAGTCAAATGAACCTTTGCGGATTCTCATTGCTGATACAATTGGCTGCAGAGTCTGATGGTGTTGCTAGCCAGGTGGGTCAAGTGCACTGCTTTATCTTCATTTGGCCCAGACCTTATGTTATCTCATCTTAAAAGCTGTGGTGGCTGAAATTAGGAAGGGGGTGGGGAGGGGAAGAACAGGCAACTGGGCTAAGAGACAGACAGACTAAAAGAGGGCAGGGAGGAATGTTTTCTGCATGCAACTGCTGACTGTTAATCATACTCGAGTGTTACGTTGACTTGTAGTATGTCAGCAAGCAGTATGGAACAAGATAAGAGCTGAATTTCATGCCCATGATTTCAGTGTGTATGATCCTTTCTTGGTGGAGCTAAAAAAAAAGGAGAAATGTTCAATTTACCAGCTATCATTTCCTATATCAAATCTAGGGTTTTCTTAAAAGGAAGACATGCTTCTGTTTCACCAAGTGTAGGATATATTTTTGTGAACAAATCAAATGTCTTTTTTTTTAAAAAAAGCCTCAAGCACACTTTATGGTGTAGGGAACTCATATAAATTTGAAGTATTTAGCACGCCATTCCAATTATTAGCACTGTCTCAATGAGTATCAAGAAAATATTCAACTAGCAAAATAAAATTGTTCGTTTTGCATTGTCTTTATTCATTATACATGGTCATCTAACAATTTTAATCTCAGATGCCTTCTTTAATGCTTCCACAATATAAATTGCAGCTATAAACCATGATTATTACTGAAGTTTTCTTTCTAAAATGTAGAACTTAGTCCAGAAAAACAATTCTCCCGATATCAAGATCATGTTTTTACTCTTGGACAGTATTAAATAACCAGTAAAAAGGAATTAAAATAAATGACAATGCAAAGCTGATAAAATGGCATACGTTAAACCAAACCTTATATAAGCAAATCTTTCTGTGCTATACGTAGTCCATACGTGCATGTTGCAGGCATATGACAGAGAAAGCATGTTAAAAAAATAACATTTAAGAGCACGCAAAGCTGTGATAGAATGCCGCATTTCCATTGTTTTCTACTCCTATTATTACATATCTGTTATCCAAGTACCATATGCCATGAGATTTCTGCATCTTTGCAATTTTTTTTTGATTGCCAATTTTCACTATGCAGTTGAACAGCTACAAGATTTCCCATGTTGTCTTTGGTCTGAGTGGAAATGCAACCATCAATGGACAGTGAGTGTCAGTTTGTATAATAAACACATTGAGTACACAAAGCATTCTGCATTTTACATATCAATTCCTGTTTTCTTTGCGTGTGTTAATGTGAGATGAACAGTTTCTGGGCATTATCTGTTAAAATTAAAATAAGCTTTTAAGGCTTACACCCTCATTACACATATTATAATGCCAAATCCAGCAGATTAACAAAGGATGGATAAGGAAATGCACTGTAATCATTTAGTTTTTTTTTGTAAAAGAGGTCAGATGGCTTCTGATGCACACAGAATATATGATAAATAAGTTCTGATAGTCTTGATTGAGCTTTTTGAAATAAATATGTATTATACACCTTTCAAGAATTGTGATGATCTTAGATTTGATAAATGGAGTAATCCTATATTCTTGTGAAACAAATTATATTTATTATCAAACCTAATGGTGTTTTTGTGACAAAATTATACAAAACATATAATTTTGCAATTTGTGGATTTTCTTCTGTTTTATTTTAACCATGAACACCAAATAAGCTTTGTGATATAATGTACTTCATTGCCCTGAACTCCAATTCAATTTTTAGAAGCCACACAAAATCTTTAAACATTTTTTTATATTTAATATTTTAAAATATTTTTTGCATTATTGAACAGTGAGTTGAAAAGGAAGCTGGTGTCACAATTTAACTCTATCTGAGAATTTGTTTTTTAACCGACAAGTATTTATCATGTGCTCGATTGCAACATCACACTTAGAAGCTGCCTTGCTTTCTATTAACTGAGTACTAAAATTTGGGTTTTCTCTGTCAACAATGAATTCTCCATAAGTCATTCATTTACATGCTCTAGCAATCTGGGGCTTTAAATCTTGTACTTATTACAAGCAGACTGATGATACGCTGCCCCTGTCCTTCATCTTATAGACAGACTCGGTACCCCAGCAAGCCTTTTGTTAGTATTGATGTAAACATTACCACAAATCACCACTTAGGGACCAGAAACAATTGACTAACTGTTTTCAGATCCAATACACATAACTTGATCAGACACAAAGTTTAAGTACAGTTAGCCTTAGCAACATCAACTAAAGCTGAAAATAGTGGCTGTTAATGGGCCACACAGTAAGAGCCTGAAGCCAGGATCATTCCAGGGAGAGACTATGTGGCAGTGCAGTCAGAAAACTATGGCAAGTGTTTCGATTCTTCCCTGCTTGGACCTCTTTTAAAAGTGACAATGTTTCCTTGGAGAGCTTTTCAAACAAAAGCTGATTTGTTTATAGTGATGAAGTAGCTGTGAAACATTTGTTGTTTTTGTGCTACTGACCCCCTTGGTGTAAAACACATTTCTTTGTTGTTCTTCAAATTTTGTGAGGTCCCTGATGCAAGACAACTCCCAATTACAACGGCTGCCAAAGGCTCATTTGGTGATTATTGTGAGCCTATAATGGAGAATTGTAAAAGTCTATTGAGAATTTTGCATACTGTACATACCATGAACATAGAATGGTGACCAGCCTTTTGCAAAATGGCAATTATGGGTCATTAAGCATTCTGCCTCCAGAAAGCAGCTGAAGCCTTATATTTGAGACAATGTTTTTTTTCACAACAGTACATTAGCTTGCAAGTATTGTATCGGTGAGCTCAATCTTCTCCAATCTGTTCTTTTATAGTTTATTATTATTTCTCCGTTAGCTCACAAATTCTTCTGGAACTTTCTGTGCATGGAGAAGGTTGCATTGAAAAGTAGTTACTTTGGATACTGTAGGAATGATTGGCAAGTGCAGACTGACCTATAGCAACCTAGCTCTTTATGAGAACTATTGCTCTTTCTATATACTACAGCAGACTGGTCAGTGTTGCATCCTGTGACTGAATTATACTATGACTGATTTATTCTATGAAGGCACTCAGAGGGGGAAAAAGCAGAGTGATGAAGAATTGAATCAAGGATATGTAATATTGGTTAGCTAAGTAAGGGTTTGTGACAGAAGAAAAATGGCAACAGTGAACTGATTAAGTTACTTTTATAAGTGTGAACTATTTTAATCACATTTTTCTGGCTGTGAGCAGATAGACTTTTAAAGGGATGAAATTGCTGGACCACCTTTCACCTTGAATTAAATCTGATTCACATGTATATAGCCAACTAAATATTGCATACATGTGTACTTATACCAATTAAAAAAAACAATTTTAGTTAAGAACAACCACTGCATGTTGTAAATAAGATCTTTCATTTCACATTAATGTAACTGAATTGGCAGAACATGAAGCAAGACTAAGTGCAGATGTAAAATAACAATGAAAAAGTTTGATGAACCAGTAAGATTTTTATTGAGTTATACTCTAGAATTGTTTTATTTCCGATATATAAATATTGGTTTATTTGAAAAGGGTAAATGAGTCCTCAAAAAGCCTAATTTGTAAAAGTTAAATCAATACGTGTACAAAACACTTATTGTTAAAGCAAATAGAAAAATAGTATAAATCACACTCTCAGCACCAGGGCATGTGTATTTTACAATACAGTGTAATGGTTATTGCAGAATAAAATAGCATTGAGATCAATATTACACCATATTTCTCTCTCTTTTAATCACCTAATTTGTGAAATGGCATTGAAATTTCAAATCTCATTTATACATTTGTAGAAATGGGATATAAATCATTTTGAATTACTGGAACACTCTAATTCATTGAACTGCATTAGTAATTAGCAATTGAAAAATATTAGAGATCTTTTTATGCTGTAGTCACAAATAAGAAAAAAAATGAGGGGAAAAAGTGCAAAAATAATACTTGCTGACTATATCTTACTTTGAGAACTAAATGTATGCAATTAATAAAGTTGTTCAATACTTTTAAATGTTGCACTATAATTAAAAATATCGGTAGTTTCAGTGAACCTGACGTAACTAAAGTTGCCCAAATTATTTTGTGTCTCAACGGACTGTGCAACTTCTTCCCGAAATCTTTAAATTTGTTACTCATAAATCGAATATTTAGCAATGAGTAAGAAAAATAAAATTGCAGTATACATTTGCACATCCATGTTGTTTTCTCTTTCATTATGCTGCTGTCAAATTCAGCATAAAAATATTTATATAACATACTTTCTTTGTTGCTGAAGGAAACAGTATCACCTCGTGAAAAATGAAAAACTAGGCAAGTGATATCCTACACTTCACTTTCCTCTATCCAGTTTCTCTTGGGTTCACTGTGAGACACTGAGTGCTAATATAAAAAAAATCACAAAGAATTATTCATGGCATTTCTTTGGTTTATACAATTCTCCTGTCTTACTTTTAGATAGAAAATGGGGTCATCTTTATTGCTGTGTGAATTTGATCACATCATTGTAACAGAAAATAATTTACTTTTTAACCCTTTGATATACTTAGCAGCATTCTCAAAGTGGCTAGCAAAACAAATAAAAACACCAAACACAATCTGATTCAATCTTCAATGTGTTTAGACAGATTGTTTTTGGTTGAAATATACAATGGCAATGCAGACTCTTTGTTTTTGTAGGTAAAAAGATAATTTTTGGACATTTTGATCTCTGCAAAGAGAAGCCAGTTTTCTCAAGGGCTGAATAAACATAAATGTCAATACCAACTGACCTTCCATTAACAATATTTGACAGATTGCATCAAATTTGTGTTATCCAAGAATTTAATCATACTTTATTAATAGCATAATTCACACTTCTCACTTAAATCAGTAATTTTTCTTATGTTCATTTCTAACATTGATTTCTAATAAATTTATTAACGAGTTCCTCAAAGTTATACAAATAAATGCATAAAATAAGTTAGAATAAGATAAATTGTTAAAAAGAGGCCAATAAGAACATTAATTCTCACTTTAAAGATAGTTGGTAAATCCTTACATACTGTACTTAAGAGCAGAAAATGTAATAACATTCAGAAATCTTTTCATAACCTTGAAATAATCTTTAGGGACTAAAACCTGCTGAAAAACTGATTTTCTTGAAATGAAAAAGAAGATGCATCTAGATTTGGTGCATAGAGAGACAGTTTTGAATTTAGATGTATTACCAGTTTTATTCCACTTTATAAATATTAAACCAGAGCATGAGCTGTTTAGTTTAGTCTGTGCTATTGCAATTTAAACTCAACTAACAAAAGATTTGGCCTTTGAGAATTTTTGCATTAGTATTGGAAAATAAAGTTTTAAAAAATAAAGAAAACAATGTTGCGATATTTGGTCATTTGTCTAACAGCTTGCCTTTTTGTGAACTTATGAAAAATTTGATAACATAACAACTGTTCTATGAAATTATGAGCTTGTTATTATAAAACTCATCAACAAAATTTTAAACATTTCATTTGAAATGAGAACTACCTTTAAAATATTTAATTCTTCTGACTCATTTTATATCCCACAATGTTGGAAGTATTTCAGAACCTATTAGATTGAGATAAGTGTAAAAATCTTCAGTGTGGTATCAGGAAATATATGGTGTATGAGACTAACAACTGATCATATTTACCATATTATTTAATGATATAAATAAACCACTTCAAAATTCATTTAATAGAATATTATTTTCTTCATTTAATGCAATGCATGACCCAAAATATTCATCACGGTACAGAAAGAATAACGGAACCTGAAGGAACCAAAGTTACATAGATGAAGTTACTTCAAAACTATTGAAGTGAATTTAGTTTCCAGGTTACAATGCCTACTGTAAAGATTTTCTGAATCACTTAAAAGTTGCCCCTTTTAGCTCTCTCTTTTCGATTATGTATCCATAGGTGATAATCGATGATTAAACCTGCTAAATAATTTTCATCCATGTCACCAATGTCTGCCACATTATAGCTAAGAGGATCTCTTTCCTTCTCTTCTGGTCACATTATTGTGCATGTGATGTACGTCCTGGGGTGAAACAATCTTTTTTCTAGGTTGTCAAAGAAGAGATATTCATTGGAGCACTGCCGTTGCTGAGAACATCAAGTAAACAACAAATAGTTCTACTTGGAAACAGACCTGCATGACTCCCGTTCTGAAAACTAACCTCAACAGTATTAGAACTGGATATAACACATTCAGTGGTTATAAGAAATATCTGGAAAAACATGTTGGGAATAGAGTGGAAGGATCATCTCCTTTAGTGTCAATGAGCCATGTGTTACTATGGTTGTGGAGTTACACATACCTACATTTTTGCTCCTTTTCTTGACAATACTTTGCCAGTGATAATGATAGAGCAAATGATGACATTTATTATTGTTATCTTGTTGTTTCCAAGGCAGTTTGACTGCAGTATGTGCATGACTGTAAAAGCTATCTGGCTGCAAGTCCTGTAAATTGAATTTCCATCAGGATTGTAACCTGCATGACAGAAGTGAATTTTTTTCTCTCTCTCTTGCAACTAAATAAAGTAAATATTTTAATGCTGCTGAGAAAATAAAATCTCTCCAATTCATTTAGGTGACTAACATAATTGGCACAAATTTTGCTTTGTTCTAAGTTGCACTAACCTCTTCTGATTGCCTACATCAGCATTTTATTGTCTTTCTATAAGGTATTGGGGGAAAAAATCACATTTCTGAAACATAACTCAGGGCCTCCAAAATGTCATAAGCAGTTTTTGACATTTTCAACAGTGGAGATAAAAAGGATCACTTGATAAATACCACATTGCAATTTTCATCTACCAGTTTCCCCTCTCTCTCAGTTGGATAAATTTGCTCAGTATCAGAAAATAGGCAGAACTTTGCAGTGGGGATAACAAATGTTAGAAGAAAATAATGTAGATTTTTATTCCTGATATTTCTTAACTACAACCTAACCTGATACAATCAAATAAACAATAAAATAAAGACAGCAGATCAAAGCCTGTATATAGTTAGGTGAAGCATCTGTGTTTGTGCATTGCAGTGCAGCTGCAGTATTACCAACCAAACAATCCATCCTTAGTTATAGCTAGATCAAAGACCAGCTCCTCAGACAATTACAGTAAAATTGAGGGACCCTGACTAAGAAACATGTGGGCTTACTTTCTGAAGACAAGTCCTTGTTTGCAGGACTTTGGTATAAGAAGAATAAACCTCTAAAAGCTGCACTATAATTGTTAGTAATCGCTTAGCACAATTTGTCTAGTTACATTTCCTTTTTAATTCTACATAATCTCACCATTTAGTTCTTTGCCTTTGAGCTTAACCTTTGTTGCTTTAAGTCCTGATGCTCCAAAATAATTCCCTGTTGATGAATGATGTCTTTTCATATCCAAGTGAAGGGAGAAAATGTCCCCTTTGAGCTATTGAAATGATAGTTATCTTTCTTGTGTTTGTTTGATTTCAGCCATGCCATACAATCATTTTAGAAGAGAAATATAAGAACTGAATTTGGTCACTACCTCCGATCTTTAAGTTGGCTTGGAAGATTTTGTTTCCCTATTTTTATATATTTTTGTGTAATAATGTCACTGTACAACAATAGAATACAATATGGTGCAGGATTCTACCAAATAGTTGAGCACCCTTAAGATATTAAGTGAAGCAAATGAGAGCAGTTGTGTGAACTGTTGTCTTTTTAACAAATCACCATGCAATGACCTTACTTTGTATCTTCATGTTATTGGTGAAACGAATAAATTGAAGATTGAATTATGACTTTTTTATGATAAAGTGCACACTTCTTTTGTCTTCTGTGAAAGGCTTTTCATTGTAAAGGAATTTGGAATCTGATGGTATTGTTATTGTACCGTGCAGTAACTGCTTATTATAACATCGTTTGATATTTTATGTTTGCTGTTGACCACACACAAAGCATAGAAAACACGAGCAATTCCATATGTGTTATGGTTTAAAATAACTGTAGTAATGATCCTTTCTCAGCAATCCAAATCACATGAATTCAAATGGACAACCAGACAAAAAAAGTTTGCATTTCTAAGAAGATTATTAATTAACAAGCACTGCTAAAAGACACCTATGCTTTGTATCTTTGGTCTTGTATTAGACCGCCAGGTCAACATTTGAACAAAAAGTGATGCTTAAACAACTTTTACTTTGTACTTCTTTATACAGTTAGCCTTACTAGTAAAACCATTGCTGATAGATTTTGAGATATGGAGTCATAGGAAGGAGGCCATAGGACAGTCATGCCTGTACTGTTTCTGTGAATGAGGTTTCTAATTAGTTCCATTCAACTAGATTTTGTCCATAACCCAACGTTTATTTTCATCTCAAGCACTTATTGGAAAGTTAATTTTGGACCTGGTTCCATGACTCTTCTCGGTGACAATTCTAAATTCCACATCAGGTAATAGAATTGTTTCAATTCTTTCTGCAAATCTTTTCATTAATAATTACAATCCTGTAATTTTAATGTTGAATCTTGTGTTTGTAATAATTGTATGACATACCTGTCATTGTCAATAAGTGGTAAATAGATTGTAGGAATAAATGGATCATTCTCAGGATGACATACAGTTACAAGAGGAACACTGAAGGAGTCAGTGCTAGGTCCACAACTGTTCACAATCCATATAAATTATTTGGATATGGGGACCAATTATAATGTTTCCAAATTTACTGATAACACCAAACTGGATGGAAATGAAAGTCATAAAGAATGTGCAATGTGGCTTCAAAAGAGCTTGAACAGGCTATGTGAATGGGCTAAAATGAAATGTAACATTAACTGTGAATTTCTTCACTTCAGTAGAAAAAACCCCAGAAAGTCAAAGTATTTCTTAAATGGTGAGATTGGGAAGAGTCAGTGTCGAAAAGGATTGAGATGACCTTGCCCATGAATAACTAAAAGCCACCATGCAGGTGCAGCAAGCAGTTAGAAGGGTAAGTCATATAATGGTTTTCATTTCAAGAAGATATGAGTAGAAAACGAAAGTTGGCTTGCTGCAGTTGTATTGAACCTTGGTGCACCTTCATCTGGAGTATGTGCACCATTTTAGACTGCATATCCAAGGAAGGATAAACATGCTGTGCAACGGAATTTCACCAGATTAATCTCTGGGGTGGCAGAATTGCCTTATGAAGAAATATTAAGAAACCTAGGTCTGTATTCTCTTGAGTTTCCAAGAATCAGTTATGACCTCATTAAACCATGCAGGATTACAGTGCATGTCAAGGTGGATAGGATAGAATAGGATGTATCCTTTGGTTGGGTGTATCTACAACCAGTGACCTAACCTCTGGAGAGGGGTAAGCCATTTAAGACAGAAATGAGGAGGATTTTCTTCACTCAGAGACTGGTGAATCTTTGGAGATATTTATCGCAGAGGACCATGCAATCCTTTAGCAGGGAGACTAGAAATGCATGCAGTATTCCAAAACTGGCCCAACCAATATCCTGTACAGCTGCAAAAATGATCTCCCAACTCCTATACTTAATGCACTGACCAATAAAGGCAAGCATACAAAATGCCTTCTTCACTTTCTGTCTACCTGGGACTCCACCTGCAAGGGACTATGAACCTGCACCCCAAGGTATCTTTGTTCTGCAACATTCCCCTGGACCTTACCATTAAGTGAAAACGTCCTGCCCTGATTTGCCTTTCCAAAATGCAACACCTCACATTTGTCTAAATTAAACTCCATCTGCCATTCCTCGGCCCATTGGCTGATCTGATCAAGATCCCGTTGTACTCTGAGATAACCTACTTCTCTGTCCACTACACCTCCAATTTTGGCGTCATCTGCAAACTTACTAACTATACCTCCTGTGTTCACATCCAAATCATTTCTATAAATGATGAAAAGTAGTGGACATGGCAATGACCTCTGTGGCACATCACTGGTCCCAGGCCTCCAGTCTGAAAATCAATCCTCCATCACTACCATCTGTGTACTTTCATCAAGCTAGTTTTCCCTGTATTCCGTGTGACCTAACCTTGCTAACCAGCCTACCACGAGGAAACTTGTTTAACATCTTACTGAAGCCATATCGATCACGTCCACTACTCTGCCCTCATCAATCCTCTTTGTTACTTCTTCAAAAAGCTCAATAAAGTTAGTGAGACATGATTTTCCATGCACAAAGCCATGTTGATGACTCTTAATCAGTCCTTGCTTTAGCATGGCCAAATTTCACCCCTTGTTTTGCAGCTCATTCTCTGTCGCGTCTCCTCCACACACCAGTGGCAATTATACGGTGTCCACCATGAAGAGACCAGTCCCTCAGTACAAAACTGCTCTCTCTATCTCTGAAGAAGAAGCCACAGATCATTAGGTAGAGGATCCACAGTTAGATACTGACACCTTGGTGATACTTTAGCTCGATTTGTCAGATATATGTTCTGCCACTGAGATGTTTCTACACCTGGCCAAGGAAGAATTGCCCCAGGTCACCGATACTCAGAGGACCAAGTCCCTAAACAGCCCAGTAAGTCAAGACCTCTTGATATCAACTATTAATGACTTCATTCAAATGGACAAACAGGTAGAGGAGCAGCGGGCAGGGATGTCAGAGACTTAGCAAACTGAATCAAAAGCTGCAGGAATCTATTAGTGCGATCTGTCCCATGTTGTTTGTGAAATGCATGTGTTTGGCTCACTCCATGGAAAGTTTGATTGCTAGCATGGAGTGCTATGTCCAATACATTCATGACTGGATATATGCACAAATCTGCACACAGACATTCTAGCCATTGATGCTCAATACCAATGGCCAAGTGACGGGGGCTAAGGAACCTTGACCTCACTCCAGGTGATCCTTCCTCATGAGGAGACAGGGAGATGCAGTATGCACACAATCATAAGAGGGATCCCAAAAGGTCTGCCAGATGTCTCCTCGCGGGGCACTCAGGTGCCTGGTTCCTCCATTTCCATCTTGCTTGCAATCCCTAATCCTGTCAGAATTCAAGCTGAGGAATGAGAACCTGCAAGTAGTCAGAGCACTCTCAACATGTTGGGACTCTCAAGACATAGTCCACCACTTCCCCACCTCCAGACCACCTGCCTAAATCTCCAATACCATTGACTCCTCTATAGCACAGACTCTCTCCAACCTAGCTTTAAACCCCAAGACTATCTAGGTGATTTTTTTTCAATATTCATTGATAGGATGCAGCATTACTGGCTGGGCCAGCATTTATTGCCCACCCCTAATTGCCCGGCAATTCAGTGTCAAGCACATTGCTGTGGAATCACACATAGGCTAGACCAGGTAGGGATGGCATATTTCTTTCCCTTTCCTTCTGAAAGAATAATTGTCGGAGGGAAAGGAAAATGAAATCTTCTCAGATCACAAGGATGGCATGAGTGAAACTTGACAGTAAATACATCATGATATTTTAAAATAGAAGTTCACTTATTGTTATCGGCTCTGTGAGCAACAGATATTGTAAATGCAGCTATGAAAATGAAGGTAGAGAGGGTCGCTGTCCTCAGTGTCACATGATGGTCTAACTCTTTCTCAGAAGTAGCATTCCATCCCACACTATGAAACTTGGTCGGGATTATGTTTGAGCTATTGTGAAGGCTTCCATCAGTTTTTAACCTTAGCTTTAATTAAATAACAGGAAAAGTATAGAAAGGTCAAACCAGGAAGCTCCGCATAAGGTTGGGATTATACCGAGAATTCTGACCTTTACAGTGTCCAAATATTTATTTCAATGACTTAAGGCAATTCTGCTCCTTCGAACAAGGTTCACAAAGTAGACTAGTCTGTATTGCTTTAGCTGGTGCTGCTGCAAAATTGGGGACTGAAGGTGCCTGTCCTGTTGAAGAACCGAGTCCTCATCCTCTCATTCAGTACATTGCGGTGGGTCTCAAGGATCCCCACCATTCATCATACAGCCTCAGTGCATGCTCCAGATTTCCACAGCAAAACATCCAAGGATTAAGCAGCTTCCATTGTCTGTGCAGTACTGCAATGACACCTCCCCTCCCCCCCCCCCCCCCCCACCCCCAGACATGACCTGCATAGGAACTTAAATGGAGGAGAGATTTTGTGGCACAAGGAACTTGGCTGCAACGTGACAATGTAAAGTGTTGATGCACTCCACTGTGTAGTCCTGACATGGAGAATAGTTTTCAAAGTAAGTTGGCGATATGTCCTGATGATTTGGTGAGGCAATGTTTGTCCAATAACAATCTCCCAGGATAAAGGATGCAGGTAGGCACTTGCCATGGATCATGCTGGAGGAACATAGAAGCAAACAGTGAGCTGGAGTCACCAAGTATTTATTCAGACTTTCATGTCAGGACCTGTTGCCATCCACATTTCTTCGCCATTTGGGAATATAGCAAATTATTTATGAACACATGAGAATAGGTAATAATGAGTGTTAATGCATTTAATGGGCCTCCTTTCTCTAGCGAAATTCTCATCTCACCATTTGAACGTAGGTGAAAACTCAGACCTATTTCTTGATATCAAGAATCTTATTTTATTGATCTTGCCACATTTTCCCAACCAAATCATCATTTCTCTCATTGTGAAATGAAAATTCTGCCTACTGGTGTGAGAAAATGGCAGTGAGAAATTGAGCAGCCGTGATCCAGGATGGCAGGGCAGGCTGAATGGGTTGAATGGCCTTCTTCTGTTCCTATGTTCCTTTGTAAGATGTCAACAGTAACAGCTTCAATTTTGATTCAAATGATAGTATGAAATCATAACAAAATCAACTCTAACGATTCTGAAAATGCTCCTCAAATCTTTTGATGATCTTTGCTCTGAAGTTTTACAGGAAGAAACAAATAATTTCACATTTGGAATAAAAAAATCAACTTCCCATCAAACTGCCTTCCTATGTATAATTCTTAAAGACACATAGCCAAGAGAACATTCTCTTTAGCCTGGTTGTAACAAAGTCATACCCCTGTAAGTTGTATAGTTGGAGGAAACACCACTGACCTACAGGCATGTGTATTGCCTCAGGATGATATTCCAGGATCAGTCAGAGGCTCAGCCCTTTAAGAGATTATTTACAAGGTAAGCAGTCTGTGCACAGAACTTTGAGTAAAGCTGAAGCAAGCCCATAGTCAGGAGCAGTGCACAACTTCTGGTAATCAACATAACCGGTATTTTCACTTTCTACACGTACTGGGTCCTGCTACACTTCAAACAGCAACAGAAATAGTCTAAATCTGAATAAATGTCCACGTTGGCTAAAAGATCTGTTTGATGGTTTTTCTGGTGTTCTTGAAGCAATTGAATGTTATCCACATTTCAGTCAGTATTTATACAGCTGGTGCTGTTGTTGTCATTGGGACAGCAGACTTCAGAATGCAAGGTTGCTACACAAAATAGCACAGTCAGTTTAATCCCGTCTAGCCAGTTTTTGAATGTATCCTCTTCCCTACACTCTATGCAAATGTAACATTTTTTCAGATCTGTCATTTGACTCAGCCTTTCAAGCTTTGGAGGGTCTGATTCTCCCCAGGTCTCCTTATGTCCCGGGGTGAAACTAGAAAGGAAGGTGTTAGCTAAGAGACAGTGGGAAAACTCTTGGGACTGTATTGAACTGCGGCCAACTGAGAGACAAGAGCTCTCTTTACTTGAGCTGGTTCAATTTACACGACTATTTCCAGGAGCAAGTGTGTATCTGTCGAATGGCCTGCAATGGAGGATATTGGTGCAATTGAAATGGCCTAACATCCAGAATTATAGGTTCAACCCTGGACTTATAGAGTGCAGTTTGAGTGCATTGTTTACTTTTTGGAATCAATTAGCAAGTTGTATAGTTTGGAGACAGCATGTATCTTGCTTGTGAATCATTGCTACATTTTATTTGTTGCTTCAGGGTTAACTTTGTTGTCCCCTCACCACACAGCTCAGCCTTGTGATTTCCTTAGGCATTTCTGAGGAGAGACCGTCATAATGAGACATGGTAGCAAAAGTGCTTCTGTCACAAAAAATAAGAAGTAATTGAAAAAGGTACATTTTGGTACAGTTTCCAATTACCATCATTGGAGCTCAGGAGAAGCTTTACCTCTATAATATATGTAGCGAATAATGAATATAACTGCAACAACTCTTTATAGTTCACTCATATTTTAGGAGTGACAAAATGACAAACTTCAATGTAATTGGCATATACTTATGGAATATAATGTATAGAATAAGACTGCTAGGAAATGGTAATAGAAATTGTACCTTCATAGGATACAAAGAAAAACTGTGATTGTGACATAAAATGAACATTGCTGGCAAGTATTAAAGACTCATACGGGATGGATAGACTGACATTCTAAGCGTTACTCTCCAGTTCTGCTGATGCCACTTGTCTGAAAAAATGGAATATACTTGCACAAAGATGGAGGTGAGCTGAGAGAATTAGGCTGTTAGCCTTTTTTTTTAACCCAATTGCATCAGCTCACATTAACTAACATGGAATCCAATCCACCACCTTTTAAAACAGCCCCCCCCACCGTCCATTTGCAGTTGCTTTTGGTCTTTGAAATAATTTATTTCTACTTTAGGCAATGTCTTTCAATTCTGGAGTCCACTCTTTTTGGGCTTTTACCCAAATCATTGATACACACAATAGTTCCAGAATAAAAGCCCTGAAGGATACCATTGCCCATTTCTGTCCACTTTGAAAAATGCCTTGCACTCTTCCTACTCATTATTTTCTCCCTCATAATCAATTTTCATCCACTTTGCTATCCTCGCCCTACTTCCAAACCCCTTAATCCTTTATAGTAACCTCTGATTGAAGGCTGGGTTAGAGGTTTTCCCAAAGTTCCATGAAAGTACATTGACTATGTATAATCAGTGTACCACAACTAATACCAAAATAGAATAAAATAGAGGCGGATAATATGAGTTACAAATAATTAAAATGCTTAACAAAACTCAGCAATATTTGAAATGATATTTTTGATATAGTGGATATAAAGTAGTATATTAGTAGATTCTTAATATTTAAAGAGTATAAAACTGTCTTTACCATGTTGAAATAATTGCTCAAGTAGTTAGCCTATAATAATTTTTAGTAGTTATGCTTCTGATTAAAAATGGACAACATGTTGTCCACTCTCCAGTCCTCCAGCACACATTCAGTCTGAACAGAATTCTGAACTATAATTTCCCAAGCTTCAGGAATTTTGTTGTTCATTTCCTTCAATATTGTACAATGTACGTTATAAGGTCCTGATGCCTTGACTTTCCTCAGCTTTACTAATTTATCTGAACTTTCCTTTGATCTATTACAATTTTACTTAGTTTGTCTTCATCACTTCAAGATTCACTTTCCCTCTGGATCTCTTCTCTACAGTAATAGACTACTGCAAATTACTTCATAAATAGCATTTTTGTTGTCACCTAAAAATTGGCAATCTTTTAATTTGTGGATTCCCACCTTGCTCTTGTTACTCTTGTTACTCTTGTTACTCATTTAATCTACATATACACACTTATATGTGTCAGTAAATTGAGAAGGTTAATGACTCTAAAGTTATTTTGTTAATTACAGTGTTTGGAACCATGGTGCACATTCTGCAGAACTTAAGAAAAAACACAAGGAATGCAAGTAAAATTTAAACAAAATCACAGTTAATGAAAAAAAAACATAGTGCACGGAATGGATAAAGTGAAATGATTAACTCTTGGAAGTGTTATTCAATATTGATAGAATTGTCAGTCTTTTTCGAACAAATGTGACAAAAACATGATAAAAAGAAGGCAGAGCTGTTATCAAACTTCTGTACAAATAATGGATCAACACATGTTAGCTTTGGAATGACTTGATGTGATAGCAATAGACAAACGCTTGACAGTATGATACTCCCCAATCTGCTGTTTCAACTAAGGAATAAGGCTATTTGACACTTATCAAACAAACTCATTAAACATTCATCTTCTAATATTGTTGACCACAATTTCTAGGCTGAATTCTCATCTAAACTTCCACTTGCAGACACAAGATGCATATGAGAAAATATATACAGTACTGATGGAAGATATCAGTATGTACTGCTTAATTTTATTCCGCAAAAGTTAGCATTTTTGTCCAATGGTGTTTCACAAAATTTAGAATTTGAAATGGACTGAAGGATGTATGATCAAATGAAGGGCAACTTTTTAAATGATCTTCAGAACAGCTTAAAATGTATTATTGTTTCTTTTTTATTCACCTGCGATATGGGTGTCGCTGGCTAGGCCAACATTTATTGCCCATCCCTAATTGCCCAGAAGGCTGTTCATAGTTAAACACACTGCTGGGGGTCTAGAGGCACATGTAGACCATACCAGGTGAGGAAAGCAGATTTCCTTGCCTAGTGGACATTAGTAAACCAGATGAGTTTTCCCACAATCAACAATAGTTTCATGGACACCATTAGACCCTTAATTCTATATTTTTTATTGACTTCAAATTTCAAAAAAATTCTGCCATGATGGAGATTTGAACAATGGGTCCCCAGAACATTGGCTGAGTTTCTGGATTAATTGTCTTGCGATAACACCACTAGGCCATTGCATCCCCTAATCAATTGATTTAATTTCATTTTAAATTTACTGTATCTGAATCTGATTCTTTGAGTTATCAGATATGGAAGTAAGACTAGTTTCTCTGAGAGAAAATTTTAAAAATGACTGATTGTAGTTGTGTGGATATTACCAGAGCTCTTGGATATTACAAATTATAGTGTGGATCTTACAAACAATCAACTTTACATGTAATTCCAAATTCTGGATTAGTGGTGCTGGAAGAGCACAGCAGTTCAGGCAGCATCCAAGCTGCCTGAACTGCTGTGCTCTTTCAGCACCACTAATCCAGAATCTGGTTTCCAGCATCTGCAGTCATTGTTTTTACCTATGTAATTCCAAATGATGAAAACAGCCAGTACCTCACTAAATATTGTTTCTTTTTCACTTAGTTTCTGAGACTTTTTCTTTCAATGAGTGGGACAGTAGTTTTTGAGAGTGCACAAGTTACACATGGAGGGTTACACCAGCATCATTCTGATATTATTTTGCAGTGGTTAGCACTGTTGCTTCACAGCGCCAGAGACCCGGGTTCAATTCCCACCTCAGGCGACTGACTGTGTGGAGTTTGCACGTTCTCCCCGTGTCTGCGTGGGTTTCCTCCGGGTGCTCCGGTTTCCTCCCACAGTCCAAAGATGTGCAGGTCAGGTGAATTGGCCATCCTAAATTGCCTGTAGTGTAGGTAAGGGGTAGATGTAGGGGTATGGGTGGGTTGCGCTTCGGCGGGGCGGTGTGGACTTGTTGGGCCGAAGGGCCTGTTTCCACACTGTAAGTAATCTAATCTAATAATCTAATCTTCAAACGTTACCTTCACATTTCTATTTGTATCTCTGTTGTCCCCAATCCTTAAGACTAGTCATTTGCACCCTTGCCATCTTCTTCAATTCACGGTGCGGGGATTCCAACATGTTCCTAATCTCCAATAATACACCCCCCATGACTGTTCTTATTATGACAGCATTAAGCCACGGTGCCTGATCAGTGGAAGGTGTGTTAAAATAGAAGTAGTCACTTACCTCACTGTTTGTGCTGTGCTCCCTGACCCATACTGTTGATTCCAATGATGACATCATTTGGAACCTAAGATGGAAAGGCAGGCTGCAGCTGTCACATACAGTGCAGAAGATGCTGGTGAAAGCTAAAGATAGTTGATTCCAGAATACAGACCACCTCCACACTCCCCCCCCCCCCCACCCCCTTGTAAATGTTGTGATCTTTTCAGTCTCATTGTGGATCCAAGTAACAGGGGTGTGCCATGCTTTACTTTCCTTACCAGATTACACTTCTCTTTGGACAGCCCAACTCTGTCTGATCTTTCTTTTAATTTTTATTTTAAAACAAAAAATTGTAATGATCTTCAGCTTTGTTCCTACTTGCCCCAGTCCCCAGCCACAAGCAACTTCATCCATTTTCTGTGTTCCAAATGCCCAAGATTTGACTCTTGCTCACCAATCAGTACGTTGTTCCACACCAATCCTTCATCCGCAGAACCCTGCCCACCATATACACAGACACCCTCCCCCAACCGCCACAACACACCCCACTTCTCTCCCCAAGTTAGGGCAGCTGTTGGTGTTCCGAAATTGAATTTGAATTGAGGCCAGTAAATTAAACAGACTCCGATCTGATGAAATTGCCCCATTCCCCACATCCTGTGGCAGCTTTGCTGGAAAAACAACATTCTTTCATTTTTGGGGCAGGTCAAACCCGCCTCTTGTGCAAGAATATTGAGTCTGGCACTCAAATTTGAGTCGCATGCACATTAATGTAATATTTCTCTTCAGAGTTTTTTTTGTGATTGGGATAAATGCTTAGGACAGTGTGTCAATTTTGCCTCGCCAAAAATCCTGGCTTGAATCAAGTACAGCAATCGCAGCCCGAGTGATTTCACTTGCACCTTTTACACTCGCTACTTTGATGTATTTTCTTCCCCCTCATCTTTCTGATTGTTTTCTATAAACTAGAAGAAATGCCATTACTTTATGTCATTTTCTTCTGATGTTTTACTGGTTTTCTTCATATGAAGGCACTCTCATGTGAAGAAATAAGAAATCTGATTAAAATGCCGCGAGACACTGCTCCCTCTGCCTTAGTGAGAACATTCAGATAGATAAAGAGGAAAAATACATCAAAGGACTTGAGACGAAAAGGTACAAATTAATTCTGAACGGTTTAGACGGGCGCTGCTCATCCCTAATCAGATCATTCCAACTTCGAGGGTGACCAGGGCCTTAAATATTTCTGGACTGAGTAGAATAGCGGTTGAGTTTGGGAGAATAAGATTTGAAAAGAGAGTTATTGTTTGTTTCAGCTCATGATAGTAATGCTGAGCTCCGACAATTGATTATCGTACGGCGTTTACAGACAATGCAGTATGTAACAGCTTCACGAGAACGACCATCTTTTGAAAAGTGGTGGTCAAGTCGAATAAATATTTATTTGAGCAAAAAGAAAATAACAGAAACACGTTTTGTGGCATCTGCAAGAAAATGAAACAGCTTCGTTATTTATTTGTCTATTCTCTTGGCTAGTTTTAACAAGCCGGCAGCATTATGCAATCTTTTATGCTTTAGAGTTGCTGATCAATTTATCACGTAATTGCAGCATTTTCTGCTTTCCGAAATGTTAGCATTTCCACTCTACTTTTTCTCGTGTTTTCATTTTTTAAAATAAATCCTTCTTTGCCAAGTGATGAAAGAGATTATTAAGGTCCACCCAAAAGAATAATGTTATCACATTATTTTGCAGTACTGTAAATTAACTGTAAACAATACTTCAGAGTTTTAATCACATAGCCAACATCAAAGTAACTTGAAAAGTTCCTAGTGGGACAAGAGTTCACAGTGGTCTCAGACAGCCTCATAGGTGGATGTATAAAGATATTACTGGGCAATACGAACCTAGAGTTTTCAAACTGTCTTGTGAATGAGTTGTCCCTCTAAAGCTTAGTTCTAAATAGGAGTAGATACAGAACCACACCAGAAAGGAAAACCATACTTGCTGTGAGGACAGAATAAACCGATAGGTGCTACAGCATAACATTTGATCATGATATGGTACAAGCTCCACCAGTGAATCTAAATTGAGTTCCAAAATTAACATGGCATGACAGTTTGGTTAGGTACAAACTTCTGTCACTGTGCAGATAGATAAGTAGAGGGACAGGTAGCATAGAGTAGGTGGGGAGGCTGCAGAAGTTTTCGCACAGGCTAGGAGAGTCGACAAAGAAGTGGCAGGTGGAATCCAACGTGGGAATATGTGAGGTCATGCACTTTGGTAGGAAGAATAGAGGCATGGACTATTTTCTAAATGGGGAGAAAATTCACAACTCTGAAGTGCAAAGAGGTTTTGGAGTTTGAGTCCAGGATTCTCTCGAGGTAAACTTGCAAGTTATGTCAGTAGTTAAGAAGGCAAATGCAATGATGACATTTGTTTTGAGAAGACTTGAATATAAAAGCAGGGATGAATTTCTGAGACTCTGTAAAGCTCTGATCAGACTACATTTGGAGTATTGTGTGCAGTTTTGGGCCCCTAGCTCAAGAAGGTACTAGCCTTGGAGCGTATTTAGAAGAGGTCCCAGAAATGAAAATGAGGAATGTTTGAGGACTTTGGGTCTGTACTCAGTGGTGTTTAGAAGGATGAGGGGGATCTAATTGAAACATATAGAATACTGAATGGCTTGGACAGTGTGGATGTTGGGAAGATGTTTCCATTAGTAGGAGATACGAGGACCCAAGGGCACAACCTGAGAGTAAAGGGAAGACCTTTTAGACCGGAGATAAGGAGAAACTTCTTCAGCCAGAGAGCGGAGAATCTATGGAATTCATTGCCACAGAAAGCTTGGGAGGCCAGGCCATTGAGTATATTTAAGACTGAGATGTATAGGATCTTGAGTATCAAAGGATCAAGGTTTAGGGGGACAAAGCGGGTGAATGGGTTGAAAAACTTATCAACCATGATTGAATGGCAGAGCAGCTGCCATGGGCTGAATGACCTAATTTCTGCTCCTATTTCTTTATGACTTTATGGTCTTATGTGTTTGACCTTGGGCCCGGTCCATTTCTTCTCATCATTTTTTGCAATGAAACCATAAATATGATCCTTGCATGTATCTGACTACAATGGCCTCAGGAATAGTGCACAAAGGAAATCTTTGTCCCTCCCCTCTGGAGCAATTAATCATGAGATTCTGTGACAATCATATCATTGCACATTCATCTGAAGAATGGACCCATTTGTAATTATTTATAAAGTGACAAATGAAGAAAAAAAGATTTAAAATCTACCCCTAGATGAAAAACCAAACCAATTGGAGCTGTTGCTTGTCATGGTGCTTCTAAGTTCAACACTGAAACATGGGGTTGAATTTTCTGGACTATGTCAGGGGATATTTGGGTATGACATGTTAACCATAATTCAATACAAAGTTCCTGCTGGGATTAGAATGAAGTTGAAAGTTTTAATTAACTTCATAAGCAATAATGATGTAAGTCATTTAAGGTCTATCTTCGTTTACTTGAATCAAGGAAGTAGTCAGATGAAAAGAAAAGCTAGTTAAACAGCATAAACATGTCAGATACAAATATAGCAATCAGGCAGAGTCTCTGTGAAAATGCAGCATAGTTGAACCAGTATTAACCCTGAGACCAGATTTGGAAATAGATTGTGAGGATCACTCTGTGCCATACCAAGGAAGAAAAACCAATGGAGTTTAGTTGAGGATGGGAATGAAGCACAAGCTGCAGAGAGGAAATAAGAAGTCTCTTGGGAAAATAAGGAGTAGTGAGACCAGAGGTAACAAGTATCTTGCTACTTTTGGAATCTGCGAAAAACAAGGTGTTTGTTTGAAACAGACTTTATGACTTCACTGGCATTTTGCCAGTGTGCATGGAGACTGCCAGCTCTGACATAGAATTCCTATAGTGCTGATAGAGGCCACTTGGCCTATTGAGTCTGCATCTATCCTCCAAAGAGCATCCCAGCCTCTCCCCTTCACTCCATCACTATAACCCTACATTTCTCCATGGCTAATCCACCTAGCCTGCAGAACCATGGACACTATAGGCAATTTAACCTGACCAATCTACCCAGCCTGTACATCTTTGGACTTTGGGAGCAAACCAGAGCACTTGGAGGCAACCCATGCTGACACAGGAAGAACATGCAAACTCCAACATGGACAGTCACCCAAGGTTGGGATTGAACCTGGTCCTTGGTGATGTGAAGCAGCAGTTCTGCCCACTGAGCCACTGTGCTGCACAATGGGAAGCTGTTTTTTTTATGTGGTGGCTGTGGAGATGATGGTGGGGCTGGAAGTCCATGCTACAATGAGCAGGCTTCAAACAAAGGAAGCCACAGTATGGGCTGAAACCCACTCAACAAAGGGGATCCTTCTCATCCATATCAACATCTACAGGCTGGGATCCTTTTCATTTGATGTCTGTTGTGAATTTTCCACGTCAATGTCCCATCCCTGACTTGATTCAGCAGTGCTCAGCCTTCCCAATGCCAATGTTTCAAATCTGCCTGGCCATCTTATTAGGCCAGCAGTACTGGAGCTTGTCCACCAACTTGAACAGAACAACATGTGTGGAGCTGCTCAATTTGGAAGGAACTTCAGAAAGACTTTGAGTTAGTCTTACTGCCAGTAAATGTGCACTTGGGAGGGGAGCTTCCATTTAGTGCCAGTGTCCTGAAGCTCAAGGGAAAGCCTATCACATGGTCGAAGAACCACCTTTCCCTGATAACCCCTTACCCCTCCCTCCAACCCCTCTGGAATCAACAAGCATCAGAAGGTTCTAAGAGTCAAGGGGCAGAAAGCTACAGAGGGATGTGCATCTCACCCTAAGCTCTGCCTCCATTCTTGCCGTCAGACTCGAAACAAGTCTGTCCCACAGTCATTACATACTGCAGCCTGTCTTCGTTAGTGCAGGGTGAGGCTTTGGCTCCTCAGTAACATGAAGAGCTGCTCTCAGGAGCTGCAGGCCAATCTGTTTGCTCAGAGCTTGGATGGAGGCACTGCAGCTGGTCTCCAGCATGAAGATGTTACTAGATCCGGGACGCAGGTAAATGGAACTGGATAGTGAGGGAAAGGCAATGGAGTTAGGAGAGGGGAAGAAGTGGAGTGGGTTTTAAAGCCCCAGTGGAATACCATGTTTTGTGCGGATGGACATATCTGACACACAAATGACATCCTTCAGAGTTCTATTCTGTGCTTATATTATAAAATTGGGTTAATCAGTACTGCCTATCCACACACCAGCAAAGTAATATTGGGGTCAGTTGAACTTCTAACAAGCTTAGTTGACCCATAATTATTTATTTACATATGATGGGTGGGCTATTGGTGGGGCAGGAGGGGGGAATCTTATGGCACAGTGGTAATGTCCCTATCTCTGAGCCAGTAAGCCCAGGTTCAAGAACTACCTACTCCAGAGGTATGCAATAATATCTCTGAACAGGCTGACTTGAAAGGGCTGCCAATTTTGGCTTCTGCCCATGTTAGAAGGGTAGCCGTGGAGTTGGTAGGAACATGATGGCTGGGCACCTATGTCCAGCCTTGGATGAAAATAGACCGTACGGGGCCATATAATATCTAGTCCATATTTTAAGTGTTTAACATCTGACCGCAGGTTTTAATGCAGATGTCAACTTCAGCAGTACCCCAATGATGTTTTACCTCTGATTTTTTTACAGATGTGAGTACAGTTCAGGGCTAGGTTTCTGAAAGCACTGGAAAAAGAGGTAATGTGGCAGAGGCAGGTTTATCCTCTGTAGTATTAAACAGGGATGCTGAATGTAGCTGCTTTGATGGGATGAATGTCCTTCTCCTGCTTTTTGACTTCCATATGTCTTCATTTAAATTCCAATCTGCAAGCATGCGAATGTGACTTGCTGTCAGCTGCTTCGAGATAAATATGCTGATTGGTCAGAACTATTTGTGTGTGAACGAGCAAGCATCCTGAGTACGTTATTCTTCTGACAATGATTACAGTAAAAAATCATACCACAGTAGAAAAATACAATTTCCACTGAGTGAAAAGCAGAAAGTTCTTGCAGACAGTAAATTAATTTCTCATCAGTACAGCAAAGATTATGTTTAGCTTATCTGTTCCATTGCTATTTTCATCTCACGCTGAATAACTCTGCATGACGTGGGAGCTTATTCTGCTCACCATACAAGTGTTAATTATAAGTAAATTACCAAGCAACAGTTCAATCAACTGCATTAATTCAACATAAAATGAATTATTGTGGCAGAAAATTTTAAAATGTGACTGAATTTTCAATATACACCTTTATTTCTAAATAAGCATCAAACTGCATTATGCATAGAAATCAGTTGTACCGGTGGGTTAAGAGGTTAGCAGTTCCTAGGCCCACTTCTAACATTTTAAACCGCACCACTGATGGCAGTAATCAGGTTCTACATCATATCTTTACCTGTGGCTCTTACTGCTTCATTTATTATATATTTTACTGACTGGTGCTGGAGAGAATCTTTGATATTCCTGCAGAGACATTTTGCATGCTCTATGAATTAGTCCTATTTTATTCCTGCATCATTGTTATTGTGTCACACTAAAGTCACACGATGTAGCCTATTTTCACTCATGATATGCAGATAATTCTTGCCTTCTAAATCAGTAAAAAGTGTTTAAAGATATGCTGTAGACTTTTTTCAGTACATTGTATGGAATAACAAATGTCAGCTGTTTCTTCACAGGAGAAATATCATTGCAGTAATTTGTTAAACACATCATTTGCAAGGTTTATGACATCATAAGAATTGTTAGATTGAATTGTCACCTTGTAGCTCCCAGCCAGCCATCTATTATCCTGTATTTAAACATTCCAGATATATATATTTCAAAATCCAATTTATTGATATTGACTAGTATTTACAACCCCTTTAGAAAGAGGCAGCAGATGTAAGAGTAAACATTCAAAGTGGCTTCATTCATTTAAAGGGATGGTAAAGTCAATAACCATCACAGAATATTTCAGGAGCTTGGGTTGCATTCAGGAAGAGTTCTCTGAAAGGGTATAAATACTTTCACTTGAACTAAACCATGGACAAACCACACAGTCAAAGAAACAAAGCTGGCTCACCACTTCAAATACACCAACCATATTTAATTTGTGTGGAACAAAATGTGACACAGTCTTCAGAATTAACATAGAAATATGTTAAAGTCCTTTAACTTTAAACATTGCTTTGGCTTATTTTTGAAATGACAAACATGTTTCTGAGAAGAAAGACAGCAAGTATGCGCTACCCAAAAACAGGACCTACTACAAAACTATGGGGCTTGAAACAAATTTTAAAATAGGTGTGTTATTTGAAAAAAATAATAAAATTCCCTGAAAAATTCTAATCTGCTAATGGTTTGAGCTGCTAATCTGTAAATGTATGGAGCCGTTGATGCTGTTCCATAAAAAGGTGACCTTGGGGATTAAAATGGCTTCAGGACACCAGTTCTAGCTGCAAGTCTTATTGCATAGAAATGAAAAGAATGATAACACCAGAGAGACGGTCAGGTCTATTGTGGATATAATGGAAGGCTGAAGGGTGAGCTCATAGGCAGATGTGGTGAAAACAATATATACGAGTTAGGCCTGCAATAAGCAACAAAACTGCGTATTGTTCACTGAAATTATTATCTAGCTGCTGCAGTGCTCAACATTTTTTTAAAATTAGTAAGGTTAAATAACTCATATCATAAAAAAGTGACTTGCTGTTTCGAGTGCACAAGTGGTGAGGGCTGCTGTGAAATCAGACCAGGCCTTTGTGATAACATAGACTGTATCAAAGCACAGTCTCACACTATAAACAGGTGTTGAGGCCTGTGGCACAGGGTAAGTGCAGAGCAGTCTCAGAAAATAGATCAGGCATAAGACACTACACTAGCTCACCCCTACCCTCAACCTATACCGGACACGTGCTTACATCCAGGTCAGCTGATGATTTACACCATCGTTGTCTCTATTTTCAAGGGTGTAGATAAGTTAAATAGGTTTTTGCCAAGCTTATTCATGTTCCCAATGGATGTAAGTGCACAGCACAGTGCTTTTCTGAATTTTGACGTTAATTCGTATTAATTCAACAGACATTCCATGCAAGGCCTGAGAACAGAAAGAATGCAAAATTGTGCATCATTGTCAAGACAAAAGCAAAGAAGTGGAGTGCTGCAATCAGCATGTGTCACACCCAGAACCGTCAGAAATCCAACAATGTTTGAGACAAAATCCTTTGAGATTCTATCCCAAAATCCATGGAGATCTTGACTGTCAACTGAAACCCAGATAGCTTTACTGATAATTTGATAATCAAGTTGCTTTTCATTGCATGTTTCCAAAATAAATACGAGCTTAGGAAATTCGTGAAAAGGAGAACTTGTTTTTGTGCGTGATTTCAAACTTCAGGTGATTTCAAAGTTCACAGATTAGCGAGTCTGAAGCATGAACCAGATGTAGTCAATTAAATAAAATGGATCAGGATTTGTTTATTATGCAGAGAGAGTGTCCCTACCTTTGAGCTGTGAGTCCCAAGTTCAAGTCCTACCTACCTCCAGAAGTGTGCAATAACATCTCAGAACAGGTTGCTTAGGAAATGTCTAAAGGACAGGCAACTCAATGAGCAACACACTCATCTTGTGTCAACTGAATGCATTGAACTGTCCATCTTGACTTTTAATTGTTCAGATGAAGTGTTGTGGAAGATTTGAGGATGTTGGGATTTGCAGCTGCAATGAAACTATCAACCTGTTGGTACCTCAGCTTGAATTACAGAACATTTGCAACACAGATACATGCCAATTAACCTGGCTATCTAGTATAACTATTCTTCAATTCAATTTACTTTATCTCTTCCCTGACTCCACATCCTTATTTCTTTTTCTCCTTTGTATGGAGCTGAACAGCTTGTGGATGCAAACAAGATAGCCAGAATCCTTCAGAATACAGAAAGGAAAGTTCTGCCTTTTCTCTGCAGTATAAAAAAAACTAAAGTCTGAAGAAAGCCAGTTTATTTTCTCTCACCAGTTGCTGTTAGCTGTGTTTTTAACCAAGAATTCACAGACTTGATGAATTGTGAGACAGTGGTTCTGTGCCTCGTGTAAGCATGTGTAAGTACCAGGAGAAGAGAGATTGAAGATGGGAATTCTAGCAAGTCAAGTGAATCATCTCCATGAACTATGTGCACAGGAACCATCGACCTGCCTTTCCAACTTTCTTTCCACTCAAAGCAGCAATTTATGTTTTTCATCTGTCTGTGTGTTTTATAAGGGAGTAGGGTTTTAACTAATAGAGTTAAATGTCAGTGATCCACAGTTGTTTATCTGTAGGTAGAATTTATTTATTTGAAATGAATAATAATTCCTGTTAATTTCAGAAACCTGGGTCTAAAAGGACAAGTAACTTGGGGAATTCTGTGGGCTTCGATAAAATCTTTAACTTTTGTGGCAACATCAGGAATTGTAGGGCTTGATTACCAATGCGCTATCCCAGTTGCATGTCAGACATTATCTAGATTGTTTATATGTTATCAGGAAAAAAAAACAAAAGTCCTGAAACCAACCCCTGGGGTACTCTACTGCACATCGTCCAGCCCAAAAAATACTCATCAACTATTACTTCTGGGTTTCCTATCCCTCAGTCAACTTTGTATAGAATCATAGAATCTCTACAGTGAGGAAAGAGGCCGTTTAGCCCATTGAGTCTTCACTGACCCCATGAAGAGCATTCCACCCAGACCCAGCTCCCTATATTATCCCATAACCCCGCATTTCCCTATGGCTAATCCAGCTAGCCTGCATTTCTTTGGACTGTGGGAGGAAACTGGAGCACCTCACATAAACCCATGCAGACACAGGGAGAATGTGCAAACTCCACACAGTATTCACATTGCATTCATGTTTTCCTCACCCTTTTGTTCCATGACCTATGATTTTCCTTACAGTGTAGTTCTGTATCAAACACTCTTTGAACTAGGGCAATTTGGGGGATTTGAAAATCCAAATTCAAATGCCTAAGGTTCTTGAATGCTCAGCATATAGTTAGTATCAAGTGCAACATTATTGAATGGTAATAATTAATTTTTCCTTTCCAGTAAAGTTTTACTTTTATTGACTTCATTTTGAGACATGGAATGCATACCATCTATAAGATCCTCTGCGGCAATTAACCAAGTGTTCTTTTCCAGTACCTTCCAAGCCTGTGACATCCACCTTCCAGAAGAACAAATACAGCAGATGTGTGGGAACGCCACAACCTGCATATTCCTCTCCAAGTTGTACTCCATCCTGATTTTAGAGCTCCCTCTTTAACATTATTGTGGATATATCAGGAATAAACAAGGGTCCAGAAACCAACCCTGGGGTAATCTACTGCACATCATCCAGCCCCAAACATATTCATTGACTTTTACTTTTGATTTCCTATCAACTTAATACAGAATCATAAAATCCCTACAGTGAGGAAAGAGGTTCTTCAGCCCATTGAGTCTCCACTGATTCTATGAAGAGCATTCCACCCAGATCCAGCTCCCTATTCTATCCCATAACCCTACATATTCCAATGGCTAATCCAGCTAGCCTGCATATCTTTGGATTGTGGGAGGAAACTGGAGCACCTGACAGAAACGCTCGCAGACGCGGAGAGAAGAGAACTCATCAACACCAGCACTTATGAAAGTGCAATAAATGCCAGCTTTGCCAGCAAATCCACAGCCCAAGAACAGGTTTACAACAAGAAATAAAAAGATAGAACTGCAGCTGCTGGATATCTGAAGTGAAATCATAAAGCGCTGGAGAAATGTAGCAGGTCTGGCAGCTTCTGTAGAGAAAAACCAGAGATAAAGTTTCAAGTCTAGTCTGACGACTCAAAACTCTATTTTTCTCTCTACAAATTCTGTCAGACCAGCTGAGTTTCTCCAGCACTTCCAGTGCTTTTCTTCACAAAAAGGACAATAAATATTGTGGTTATCAAGGTTTCCACAGAGTATCCATTATAGTTTTAATTATTTCGATCAACAACGCAACAGCAAAGACTTAAAATGTCAATGCAAAAAGGGGTTAAAGCAGTTCAAGTTTGATATGAAGGATTTTTTTTGTGCAAGACATGTCAGACCAATACTGAACTACAGAGGTGCAAGGATGACAATGCTCTATTTACAGCTTGATTCCCATTTCATTCCTATCGCTTATAATCTTTCTGGAGTAAAATAAGAAAACTAGGTGTTCTAATACTCCTGATAAATCCAACTATGACTGTATGTAATACTAGAAAACATAAGTGAAGTCAATCTATCCATGATTAATTTGCTGTATATTATCTTCCTCTATTGTGAGGGAGCAGTCTCAGTTTTTTATATTCACTGCTGGAAACTTTGAGCAGATACCGTTAAAATAGATTTATGTGATTGTTGATTAGTTTGTTAAGTCCATACCACAAACCTACAGATGGGAGATCTGCTGTTGTCAGTATCATTTTGCAGGTGGTTACGAGGGCTTGCATGTCAGCCATCCAGTGTAAGTAACCATCTGATTTCCCTCATTTCTTTGTCAAGTATTCTTCAGTGTGTGCTCCATGCTTCCTTACAATGCAATAATAGAAGCCAGAAATTAATGTCAAATTGCTTGAACAACACTGTTTTATATCATTCTGTTGCACCCAATTAGCTAGAAATTGTATAACTTTGGAGAAAAGTTCTTCGTGATTGTCAATTAGCTCCTCTAAATAATTAATTCTCTCGCCATAGACTGCTAAATGACTCAGATTAAAAATGTGCTATCTGGAATAGCCATTGGATTGACTAATGAGGACAATGACTGCTACTGCCACTTTTGACTAAACACCGTAACAAGATGTAAGACTGAAAGAAGACTTTTATGGGGAATTGTATTCTGTATTATATACTCCACAGTACAGAGTGATCAACATGCCTGGAGGAGACCCTGCAGGTGACATTCTATTTACATGAGATAAAGCCTGTAGTAGGAGAATTGGTATTCCAATGGGGGTAGACCTTTGACCTGCCCTAAGCAACCCCTATTAGACCAGTGGTCACTGCTGACATGTATCCAGAATAAGTGACTTGAAGTGCGTGCTGGTTGTAAATTACCACAACATCACTCGTTAATAACTGTGTCACATGAAACAGAAAAAAGTATCAACATATTACCCGCACAGTTAATGACCTGACACAGTGGAAGTAATTTAAAGTGAGCTTTGATTTAGTGAAACTCTGCTGAAAATAAAAATATTATTGTCTTACCTTACTGAATTGAATGGCATTGCAGTCATTGTGAAGATAATTTTTACTCATAAGGAGAACCTAATTACAGGTTGTATCTCCCTAATCTTGTAACTCTCTGGTCCAGAACCACTGTGGCCCAGCAACGACACTACAAACCATTTGCTTTGATGTAAAATCACTATTTAGTTCACAAGATCATCAGGCACACTTGCCCAGCCTGCAGTCAGATTTATTTAAGTTAAATGTTTGTTTTTACTGTCTAAAGGTTTGTAGAACCTTTGATAAAACGATTTAGTTCGTTGTTAGTTGTTGGGTGTGGGAGACATAAAAAAAATTAAACACTTCAACCTCAGCCAGGAACAAATGCCTCTGATGCCAGTTTAAATACTCCTGTGCTGCCTATGAAATGTCCTTCTGTGGTCTGGTAACTTTACTAGCCGGCAAAGGCTCAGTCCTAAGGCTGCTGGATATCAGGTGTAAAACCAATCATTTTGCCATTAAGTAGATCAAAATACAGCTTATAGGTCATTGAAAACTGATCCAATGCGACACTGTTTACTTTATGTCCATACGTTAATTGATTCTATCGTTACAGGAGTTTGAGTTGCAAAACTTGCAGTCTCCCTGTCAAGTTCCATTATTTTCTGTTTTAACTTCTGAAAGCCACCATTTTTACTTTTGTTTTATCAGCAAACCCATATTTTCATGCAAGGAATATAGTGGGCCTTATTTTCTAATGAGTGGCAATCACACGTCAATTGCGATTCCACATCAACTTTTTTTTTCCAAAAGGAAGGACCATTATTTTTCTGGAAGGAGATTCTGATCAAGACTATTTCAAAAATGCAGAGCTCTATTTCCATTTTGACAATTGTGTCGTCATGCACCTTCTGTATTCTGACATGTAAAGGTCCTGGCCTCTGCTATCAAAGTGTATGTACATAAGGTAAGTGTAATTTTAAGATGTGGGGAGGGTACAATCCCAGTTCAGTATGGTGGAGGGTGCCAGGTAAGTAGGATTCCAGATGGGTATGGTGCCAGGTAGTAGACCACAATAGTCAGAGATGTGTTGCCCAGAGCTAGCCAAGTGGGTAGGACACCAAGTAAATATGGTGTCAGGTCCAAGTTAGTAAGCGGACCAGGTAAGTGATGCAGAGTTTAGAATAAGTTGGGCTGGGTGGGAAATACCAGATCCATCAGGGTTGCTCGGTAGATGGGGTGAAGGGAAGGGAGTGCAGTCAAGTCTGGCAGCAGGTTAATGTGATTATCTGTAGAAGAAGGAAAGGGCACATTGACAGGGGAAGGGATGTTGAGTGCTGAGGCTGGGAGAGTATCCATCAGTGGGAAAAAGAGGTGGTCAGGTGCCAAGTGGCAGAGGGGGAGCGAATCCTGGAGGGTAATGGGATGCCATTCTCACTGGGTCCGGAGCAGGGCAGATGAGGTAGGGTGCTGGGGACTGAAGGGGTATTGGGTCCAGAAAGAGGGAAAGGGTGCCAAGTCCTGGCAGTGAAGGAGGGTTGGTTCTGGAGCAGAGGAAGGAGAATTTTGGGTCCAGTGAGGGGGATATTCAGTCAGGATCTGGAGGGTCATCAAGTGAAAGTGTAGTTGGGAGTGTATGAGCTAAGTATGGGGTCTGTTGAATATTTGTTTAGATCAGAGTGGTGCTGGAAAGGCACAGCATGTCAGGCAGCATCCGAGGAGCAGGAAAATTGATGTTTTGGGCAAAAGCCTTTCATCTGTTGAATATTTACTGAGGAATTGGACAATGTTTTTACGATACTATAGTTGCCTGAGTAAATACTTATTTAGTTTTGTTGGAGTTCTCTGAATTCTCCCACGTAAGTGGAAACTTTTAGATGGCTCCAAGTGTAGAAGAATTGTCCACTTGGATTTTCAATTTCCCAGGTAATTCTTTCTCAGTGTGATATGATAAGGATTTCACAAGGTCCACTTACGCATTGTCTCTCCCGACTTGCAGAATGTTTGTCCGGAAGAGGGAAAATCCTGTCCTGAGTGCTTTATGTTAACCATATGTTCTGAGAAGCCAATCTTTTCAGTGTCTCTATTAGATGGCTTTTGCATCACTGCATCATGTTTAAGCTGTATCTTTTTCAAAAGGTGTTTGCAAATTTGCAACTTTCTCAAGGAATGCTATATTACAGAGGGTACTGCTGGAGAATAGTTAGCCAACATTCATAAATTGATATCAAACCACAGTATATATTTTTATTACTTGACTAATCATCAAGCTAATGGTTTGTAAATTTGTTCCAAGCATTTTTCTCTTTCCCCTTTCTTTCAAAGTCTGAGAGTTAAGTTTTCATATCCTAATGTTAACTCATTCATTTTAAAGGTTTACTGATGGTCTTGCAATTAGTAAACCTCGGGCCTTGACATCTTTTTTGGGTAAACTGCATCAGAGGTTGGTCACAAACAAATGAATTAGGAACAGAACTAGGCCACTCAGTCCCTCAACCCTGCTCCCCCATTCAATAACCTAATTGCTTCACAGTCCTACACCCAAAAAAATTTCAGCATCTTGCTTCTCAAGAATATATCTACACCTGCCTTAAAAATACTCAAACATTTTGTTGCTCCTGTCTTTGATGATCAAAGTTTCATAGATTTGCATCCTTCTGTTGGAAAAAAAACCTCTTTATCTCTCTTAAACAGATGAAGCCTTACTTTTAAACAGTGATCCCTAGTTCTCGATTCTCCAACAAGAGCAAACATCCTTTCCACATCCATCCAGTCAAGACCCACGAGGACCTTATATGTTTCTATCAAGTCAGTTTTAAGCTCCAGTGGATAATAGACTAACTTATTCAACCATTCCTCAAAAACAACCTGCCCATTCCAGAAATGAGTCCAGGGAATCTTTTCTAAACTGCTTCCAATGCATTTATATCTTCCTTAAATAAGCAGACTAATACAATGCTCAGTACTCTAGATGTCATCTCACTAATACCTTGTAATACTGAATCATCACTGTCCTCCTTTTCTATTCAGTTCGCCTCACAATGAACAATAACATTCTGTTAGCTTTCCTAATTATATGCTGTACCTGTATCCTAACCTTTCATAACATTTTGCTCTTAATGCACTCAGATACCTAGACACTTCTGCATTTCCATGTTTGATAATCTCACACCATTTAAATAACATAGTTCTTTTTTATTCTTTCTACTGTTTTGGACAGTATCATATTTTCTCACATTATGCTTCATTTGCCAGATCTTTGTCCACTCTCCAAACCAGTTAATTGGCAGCATTGCACTTGAGTATCACTGAATAAAAGCACATTTAGTCAAAGCTTTTTATCTTGCACTCATCAGGACAATTCATAATAGAGATGAAAACTAATATTTATACTCAATGAGAGGAGAGAGCTGATTGTTTGCCAAATGAACTCTGATTTGTAGAGACGTTGCCATGCAGAATGCAGCAGTTAATGATGACCGTTACTTCCTGCACTATGAACTGTTATTTTCAGCAATAACCTTTGATGTGGCACCTTATCAAAGGCTTTCCGGAAATCCAAGTGCAAAGCATTCTCCTTTATCCAAATTAGATTAGATTCCCTACAGTGTGGAAACAGGCCCTTCAGCCCAACAAGTCCACACTAACCCTCCAAAGAGTAACCCACCCAGAACCATTTCCCTCTGACTAATGCCCCTAATGCTATGGGCAGTTTAACATGGCTAATTCACCTGGCCTACACATCTTTGTGACTGTGGGAGGAAACTGGAGCACCTGGAGGAAACCCACACAGACATGGGCAGAATGTGCAAACTCCACACAGACAGTCGCCCGAGGCTGGAATGAACCTGAGTCCCAGATGCTGTGAGGCAGCAGTACCAACCAATGAACCACCATGCCGCCCATAGCCACTGTGCCACCACATGTTACTATCTCAAAGAAATAAAATGGATTGGACTTATTAAACTTGAGTTTTCCTTTCACAAAGCTATGCTGACTCATTAATTATCTTGAACTTTTCGAAGTGCTCCACTGTTTTTAATAATAACTTCCAACATCTTCACTGTGATGGAAGTTAAGTTAATTGATCTGTAGTTTGCTGCTTTCTGATTTGCTTCCTTTTTGAATAAAGGATTTACATTCACTATGTTTCATTCCTGAATCTAGGAACTTTGGAAAATTAAAAATAATTCGACTCTCTCCTCAGTCTCTTATTTATGACCCTTGGATGAAGTGCATACAGACATGGGAACCTTGTCAGTCTGCAGCTCGAACAATTTGTTCAATACTGCTTTCTTAGTGATTTTGATTTTCTTGAGTTCTTTCCCCACTTCCATTTCCTGTTTTATCTCTGGGATGTTACTTATATCTCCTACAATGAAAACAATGAAGAAAATCTGTGAAATATATCTGTCATCTCCCTATTTTCCATTACTAATTTCCCAGATGCTCTTTCTACAGGACTAACTCTCACTTTATGAACTCTTTTCCTTTTAAATACCTATAGAAATTTTTACTACCTTTTTTATATTTCTGTCTAGTTTTCTCTCATGCTCTCTTCTTTCTCACGTTAAACTTTGCTTTTGTTTTATATTCTGTCCATTCTTCTGACGTGCCACCCATTAGGTTTGATACTACATTAAACTTTTTTAGTCAACCATGTCCTCACCTTAGAATTTGTTTTATTGCAATCGGTCTATTTTTTCTGGACTTAAATATTCCTTAAATATCTGTCATGACATTTCTTTTGATCTATCCCTCCACCGAATTTGCCAGTTCACATTAGCAGGCTTTGATTTCATTCACTCAGAATTACCCTTATTACAGTTTAATGTCCTATTCTTGGACCAATTGTTCTGTCCCTCAAAGTGAATGTAAAAATCAATATTATGATTGCTGCTATCTAGGGACACCCTCAGTATGAGGTCATTAATTAAAGCTATCTCATTGCACAATATCAGGTCTAGTATAGCCTGTTCTTCCAGAATGTGCAGTTTTAAGAAACTATCCTGAAAACACTCCATGAACTCTTTATGCAAACTAACTTTGCCATCTGATTTTTCCAGTTTTTATGTAAATTTAATCCAAATCCTCCATAAGTATTGTCATACCTTTCTGACAAGCTCCCATGATTTCTTCCTTTCACTACATAATGGGATTGAGTATACAATTATGACGCCTGTACACTTTTCCCATTCATTGCTGCTTGCACTTATAATTTCTCATTTCTACCCCAGATGCTTCCACAAACCTTGTTTCCTGAATTTGCTTCATCCCTCTCTATTATGCTAATACTGTCATTAATTAACACAGCCGCCCCTCCTCCTTTTATCTTACTTCCTGAGCTTCCTAAATGGACTGCATTTTTCAATATTCAGGTCTCAACCTTTGGTAACCTGCAGTCCTGTCACAGTAATGGCTGTCAGATCATACTTATTTATTTGGATTTGCATTATCAGTTCATAGTTTGGTATCACACCCAAATGGATCTGCTACACAGTAAGTGTTGCCAGCATGTTGAAAATAAATACATCAATAAAATCTGTTTCAACTTACGTCCTGTGTTCAAATAAATGCAGGAATGGTCACTGAATTGCACCAAGGAACTGGAAACTTAGTTGACTATTCAATCCTTAATCTGGGTTGCTCTGTTGCCACTCAAGCTGAATTTAGTGAACTAATAGACCTCTCTAAACTGCATGACTCTGATATGCATTAAAGAATATACTTAAAAAAGAGAATGAATATTTTCCATCTCTAAATTTTATGCAGAAGAGGAGTACTCTCATAATTCAACCCACATTGCATTTAATGCCTTATAGCATTCATTGTAAGAAATTTTATTTTTTAACAAAACTTGATTCTAATAATGACCTGACACACAATTTCAAAACACAAAAAGGCATATTTTAGTGTCAGAAGTACAAAATAATGCCCACAGTGCACACACATATTTCTGGAGTAACTTGCACCTGATGCCATAATATTGAGGGCCTTGTTACTCGTGCAGTGAGCAATCATTGATAGTTTGTATGTAAAGCTGATTTGATGCCAGTTGCTATTTAGAATTCAATTCTCCAACTAAGGCCTCTCACAATCACACACGGCTGAACTCGCATTCAGCAGTAAGAAGCACTGCCTACCTAAAGAGATCATCAAATCCTTAAAGGTTAGTTGCAGATTAATTTGATTGGCTTTTGTATCATTGGAGAAGTGGTTGATAATTTCTGGAACCATTTAAATTTATTGAAATCTGTAGGGAGTGATATGGCAGGTACCAAAGGACTCTGTTGTGAGTGCAAGGCTCCTGCACAAATTTGTTGCTTCCAAACTTGAAAGCAGTAAGACAGTCCCCATGAAATTACACATGACTGAACACATGAACAGAGGGCATGCAGAGCAAGGAAAGCTTCTTGCAGATGGAGGAGATGGAGATCAATGAAAAGGATTCTTCACAGAAGGTCATATCCACCTTGTGTGTTCAGGGAGAAATTGTGCTACCTGAGCCTCAGGGAAAAGCAATGAGATATTTTCACTTCAATACGGAAATCCGCATATAAAGCTAACAGATGTTGCAGCCATATCGGAACAGGGCAAAGATTCCAGTCGCAGGTTGTGGGTGCCCATGTTTGAATTTTTATGTGTTTAGAACTTTTCGAGCCAGAGCAGGAGAATTTGTAATGTTATACAATTTGTCATCCTCCTTTCTGCTCCCTGTGGTTCAATACCCAAAGAGATCTGATAAAATATCATTGTCTGCAGTCATAGAGCTGCTGGCAGAATGTGTATGCAACTTAATGAGATTTGCAGGCCTCCCAATGGTACTGGTGTCGTGGACAGCTTATACTTCAAGGACAATGCACATTAACCCAACCACAACTGAGTGTGATACCATTCCCTCAAAGACCAGCTGATGTCTGAGCATACACAAAGAATCAGGCAGGTCAATGCTTGGCATCCTAGGAACAGTCATGATACTTTTCCACAATACCAATTCTCTGTGAGCCACCATGGCAAACAGAATAGTGGCTACTGGAAAACAAGTACTTTCTCTTGATACTATGGTTCATGACTTTGATACAGAGCCCATCTACAAACAAGCAGCATGTGCACAATGAAATGAAGTAACCATATGGAATGTGATCGAGCAGAGCATTAACATGTTAAAGATATGCTTTAACCATCTGGACTTTGCTGGAAGAGCCCTGCAAGACTTGTCAGAGAAGCTGGCAAGATTCATGGTGCTCTGATGATACTAAACAACCTCACCACTATAAGGGGCAGGCCTTTAGCAAGTTACATAGTGTGACGATGCTTCTCCTTTATGTTGTCCTTGGATTTTGTTTTCAGAGGGGTCGTAAATGCAGAGACTCTGGGAGATCTCGTTTGGATGGGTTTTAGGGCCAATTTGATTATAGCTAACAGATACTGCCTTAGGTAAAAGGCTTTCAATTAAAAAAAGGCACTTGTGCAATAAAAAGGGAGTGGCCAGTTCTCCCAGCTCAGCTTTTCTTTGGTTTGGGTTTTAGCAGTCTGGCTGTTCAGAACAGGCAATCAGTCAGTCTTAAGGCTGCTGGTCAAAGAAACAGCTACATGGAAGAATCTCTCTGCTGTCTCTCTCTCTCTCTGACCTCTCTTCCATGAGACCCTGTGTTTGATTTTACCTTTTGTGCCAAGGGGTGTATGTGGGGATTGTTGCAGGAATCTGGAACAGAATCATTAAGTTGGGATAATCTATTGGGTTTTTCATAGGTTAAGTTATTCTATATTCTATTCTCTTTTGTTTGTGTCTCATTCAGTAATCTTGCAAATAAATTCTGTTTCGTTTAAAATTAAGTGGTTGGGCCAGCTGCATCACTCTTGGAATATCCACTATACACCTGCTTCAAACAACGAGCAAAGTTAGGGTCAGGGGTGTTTTCCTGAAATGTTTTGAGGGGGCCTGGTCTGGTCCATAACAATGATGACCAGCTGAGGGTGAGGTGGAGGAAGAGAAAGGGAGGAGGCAACAGCCACAGATTCTTTCTGGCCATTCTGTTAATCAGTCTGTGATATCAATGAGTACAATTCCAAAGCCCCTTGCACCAACGATATCTTCTCTTTGTTGTTGACCATCATAGTAATATCTTATCCGCAATAAAATCCAGCTACATAAGAAAAACCAAGCCAACTTCATAGATCAAACCATCCAAGATCAAATGATAGCCCTGTGTATTCTTTCAATGGCTGTCTTCCATGTCTCTTTGCCTGTGGCTGTGGCTCTTTCCACAGTGTTATACCAATGTCTGTGTAATGGCTCATGGAAGGCTGTTGACCTTCATTGGCAGTGACCAGACATGACATTTTAGAATGAACTTGGGCATCTCTGGATATAGAAGAATTGACTTCAGATGAAAACACATTGGCATGGGCAGCAGAAGTCTGATAGACAAAAGCAAGGGCATCAGTGGAGTGTTGCTGGTGGAAATAAACAATAGAAAATAGGTGCAGGAGTAGGCCATTCTGCCCTTCGAGCCAGCATCACAATTCATTATGATCATGGCTGATCATCCTCAATCAGTATCCTGTTCCTGCCTTATCCCCAAAACCCTTGATTCCACTATCCTTAAGAGCTCTATCCAACTCTTTCTTGAAAGTATCCAGAGACTTGGCCTCCACAGCCTTCTAGGGCAGAGCATTCCATACACCCACCACTCTCTGGGTGAAGAGGTTTCTCCTCAACTCTGTTCTAAGTGGCCTACCCTTTATTTTTAAACTATGTCCTCTGGTTTGGGACTCACCCATCAGCGGAAACATGCTTCCTGCCTTCAGAGTGTCCAATCCTTTAAAAGGACACATGCTGGCACCCACAAAAAGGACAACAGTTTGTACTCGCTACTACTGACTGTTATTCCCACAGGCAACACCTCAGAAATTCTCACAATGAGTTGGAGGACTGATTACTGATAACTGTAACATTGTACTGTCCTTTGTATGCTGATATTTCCAGTTATGATGGCAACAGAATGAAAGTGACAGTCAGCAGAGTAAACACTGCAGCACTCAAATGTTGAGAGACTTACATATGTACATATTTGCATACAAATATATCAGATTGGAGCAGAAGTAACCTTATGGCCTCTTGAGCCTCTTCTCCATTCAATAAAATCTGTTTATATTCAGAATTCCACCCTCCCATCCACATCCTTGATTCCCGAGCCTAACAGGAAGCTATCCACCTCACTTTTAAAAATATTCATTGATCCTGCTTTCAGTTCCTGCTGAAAAAGGGTGCTCCATGTTACATAACCCTCTAGAACCCTTTAGGATGCTAGAAATCAGAAACAAAAACTCAAATTACTAGAAAAGCTCAGCAGGTCTGGCCGCAATGGTGGAGTGAAATCAGAATTAAAATTTCAGGTCCAGTGAACTGATGCCAGCTAGGAAAAGGATTTTTTTATGCAGAAGATAGGGGAGGAGGAGTGGGTGAGCAGTAAGTGACAGGTGGAAATAGAGCCCAAAGAAAGAGAGAAAAACAGTTGGATAGACAAAGGAATGGGTAACAGTCAGTGGAGGAGAATAACTGCTAATGGGGGCTATTAATGTCTAACAACGGGGAGTGTATACTGTAATCGCAGACCATGTGATCACAAGGCCTTGTGTGGGGATGCTGGAAAGCTGGGGCAACTCTAAAATTGTTGAACTCAATATTGAGCCCAGAAGGCTGTAGAGTTCCCATGTAGAAAATAACAGGCTGTTCTTCCAGCTTGTGCTGAGCTCTGCTAGACCCCTGCAACACACTTCACATCAGTTTCAGAATTTCCAGTTTATGAGCTCCACCTGCCTCTCTTTACCATGGACTTGCAATCCCTTTACACACCCATCCACTGGGACAGTCTCAGGTCTGCCCACTTCCTCCTGGAACAAAGGCCTGAACAGTCCCCATCCACTATCTTCCTCCTGCATCTCGCCAAGTTCCTCCTCACCTCCCAAGCAGAAAATGAGGTTCTGTTCTTCCAGTTTGTGCTGAGCTGCATTGCAGCACTGCAGCAAACCTGAGACAAAGATGTTGGTCAGGGAATAAGATGGTGTGTTGAACCATCAGGCAATGGGAAGCTCAGGGTAATGTTTGTAGACAGAAAGAAGTGTTCTGCACAGCAGTCACCCAGTCTACGCTTCGTTTCCCCAACGTAGAGGAGACCACATTGTGAGCAGTGAGTGCAGTAGACTAGATTGTGTGATGTACAGGTAAAGTGCTGCTTCACTTGGAAGATATGATTGGGCTCTTGGATACTGAGGAGAGAGGAAATAAATGGGCAGGTGTTACAAATTCTGCAATTACTGGGGAAGATGTCATTGGCCTGTGTGGGGTTGGGAGTGAAGGTGGATTAATGTGTCCCAGAGGGAACAATCCTTGCAGAAGGCAAAGGAGGGGAAAGGGTGGGGGGGAGGTTGGAATATGTGTCTGATGGTGGCATCCATCTAGAGGTGGTGGAAATCGCGGCTAATGATCCTCTGGATGTGGATGCTGGAGGGATGGTAGGTGAGGACAAGGGGAATGCTATCACTGTTGTGGGAGGGAAGAGATAGGGTGAGGGATGAAGGGCAGAGATGGGTCAGACGTGGCTGAGGGCCCTGTCAACAAAGACCCCCTTGTTGAAGTTGGGTTCAGCAGAACAGATGTGACAGAGACAGAGGAGTTGGGAGATGGAATAGAGTCTTTACAGGAAGCGCTTTGTGAGGATCTATGGTCAAGGTAACTGTGGGAGTCGGTATGTTTGAAGTGAATGTTAGTGGTCAACCTATCCCCAGAAATAGAAACAGAGATAGCAAGGAAGGGAAGGGAGGAGTCAGAGATGGACCAGGTGAAGGTAGACATTGAAAGCCAAATAGATAAACCTTTCCAATTTTGGACAAGAGAGAGAAACAGCACTGATGAAATGATCAATATACTGGAGAAAGAGTTGTTGATGGGGCCAGAAGAGGACTGGAACAAGAAATGTTCCACATCCCTCACAAAGAAACAGGCATAACTGGGGCCCATGACCACCCCTTCGAAATGAAGAAAGAGAGAGGAATTAAAAGAGATGTAGTTCAGGATGAGGAGAAACTTGGCCAGGCACAGGAAGAGGGTAGTGAATGGGGACAGTTCAGGCCTTTGTTCCAGGAAGAAGCAGAGAGCCCTGAGACTGTCCTCGTGGCGGACGGACATGAAAAGGGATTGCATGTCCATGGTAAAGAGGAGGCAAATGGAGCTTGCAAGCTGGTGTGAAGCATGCTGCAGGGCTCCAGTGGAGCTCAGCACAAGCCCCTCATTTTCCACTTGGGAATTCTACAGCCTCTGGGCTCAATATCAAGTTCAACAATTTTAGGGCTTGAGCAGCTTCCCCATGCTTGCCTCCAGACCCCACACCAAACCTTGTTATCACATTGTCTGCTATTATACACTAGGAGAAAGTGAGGACTGCAGATGCTGGAGATCAGAGCTGAAAATGTGTTGCTGGAAAAGTGCAGCAGGTCAGGCAGCATCCAAAGAGCAGGAGAATCGACATTTCGGACATGAGCCCTTCTTCAGGAATGAGGAAGGTGTGCCAAGCAGGCTAAGATAAAAGGTAGGGAGGAGGGACTTGGGGGAGGGGTGTTGGAAATGCGATAGGTGGAAGGAGGTAAAGGTGAGTGTGATAGGCCGGAGTGGGGGTGGGGGCGGAGAGGTCAGGAAGAAGATTGCAGGTTAGGAAGGTGGTGCTAGGTTCGAGGGTTGGGACTGAGACGATAGACAATAGACAATAGACAATAGGTGGAGGAATAGGCCATTCTGCCCTTCGAGCCTGCACCACCATTCAATATGATCATGGCTGATCATCCTTAATTAGTATCGTGTTCCTGTCTTATCTCCATAACCCTTGATTCCACTATCCTTGAGAGCTCTATCCAACTCTTTCTTAAATGAATCCAGAGACTGGGCCTCCACTGCCCTCTGGGGCAGAGCATTCCACACAGCCACCACTCTCTGGGTGAAGAAGTTTCTCCTCATCCCTGCCCTAAATGGTCTACCCCATATTTTTAAGCTGTGTCCTCTGGTTCGGCACTCACCCATCAGTGGAAAGTGGGGGGAGGGGAAATGAGGAAACTGGAGAAATCTGAGTTCATCCCTTGTGGTTGGAGGGTTCCTAGGCAGAAGATGAGGCGCTCTTCCTCCAGCCATCGTGTTGCTATGGTCTGGCGATGGAGGAGTCCAAGGACCTGCATGTCCTTGGTGGAGTGGGAGGGGGAGTTGAAGTGTTGAGCCACGGGGTGGTTGGGTTGGTTGGTCTGGGTGTCCCAGAGGTGTTCTCTGCTCCATTTCTATCTCGGGCAACTGAATCAACACGGACATTTAGTATAAACCGACCGACTCCCACAGCCACCTAGAGTACACCTCCTCCCAACCTGCCCCCTGTAAAAACGTCATTCCATACTCCCAATTCCTTCGTCTCCGCCGCACCTGCTCCCAGGAGGACCAGTTCCAACACCGTACAACCCAGATGGCCTCCTTCTTCAAAGACCGCAATCTCCCCCCAGACATGATCGACGATGCCCTCCACTGCATCTCCTCCACTTCCCGCTCCTCCGCCCTTGAGCCCCGCCCCTCCAATCGCCACAAAGACAGAACCCCACTGGTCCTCACCTACCACACCACCAACCCCCATATACATCTATCATCCGTCGTCATTTCCGCCACCTCCAAACGGATCCCATCACCAGGGATACATTTCCCTCCCCTCCCCTATCAGCATTCCGAAAAGACCACTCCCTCTGTGACTCCCTTGTCAGGTCCACACTGCCCACCAACCAAACCTCCACTCCTGGCACCTTCCCCTGCAACCACAAGAAATGCAAAGCTTGCGCCCACACCTCTCCCCTCACTTCCCTCCAAGGCCCCAAGGGATCCTTCCATATCCACCACAAATTCGCCTGCACCTCCACACACATCATTTATTGCATCCACTGCACCCGATGTGGCCTCCTCTATATTGGGGACACAGGCCGCCTACTTGCGGAACGTTTCAGAGAACACCTCTGGGACACCCGGACCAACCAACCCAACCACCCCGTGGCTCAACACTTCAACTACCCCTCCCACTCCACCAAGGACATGCAGGTCCTTGGACTCCTCCGCCGCCAGACCATAGCAACACGAAGGCTAGAGGAAGAGCGCCTCATCTTCCGCCTAGGAACCCTCCAACCACAAGGGATGAACTCAGATTTCTCCAGTTTCCTCATTTCCCCTCCCCCCACCTTGTCTCAGTCCCAACCCTCGAACCTTCCTAACCTGCAATCTTCTTCCTGACTTCTCCGTCCCCACCCCCACTCCAGCCTATCACCCTCACCTTTACCTCCTTCCACCTATCGCATTTCCAACGCCCATTCCCCAAGTCCCTCCTCCCTACCTTTTATCTTAGCCCGCTTGGCACACCTTCCTCATTCCTGAAGAAGGGCTCATGCCCGAAACGTCGACCGTCGATTGTCCTGTTCCTTGGATGCTGCCTGACCTGTTGCGCTTTTCCGGCAACACATTTTCAGCTGCTATTATACCCTACCATCGTTAGACACTAAAAGTCCTCATTTATTCTCCTAGGTTGACTATTATCCACTCCTTTGGCTGTCCTGCCAATTTTCTCTCTCTTTGTGCTATATTTTCACCTATCATTTACTCTTTCCCTCCTTACCCCACCCTATTCTGTGCATATAAATAAACAACAGTTTCTCGCTACCACCATGTTTAAAGAACGGTCGCTGGACCTGAAATGTTAACTCTGATTTCTCTCCACAGGTGTAGCCAGACCTGATTAGATTAGATTACATTACAGTGTGGAAACAGGCCTTTCGGCCCAACAAGTCCACACCGACCCGCTGACGCGCAACCCACCCATACCTCTATATTTACCCCTTCACCGAACACTACGGACAATTTAGCATGGCCAATTCACCTGACCTGCACATCTTTGGACTGTGGGAGGAAACCCGCACAGACACAGGGAGAATGTGCAAACTCCACACAGTCAGTCGCCTGAGGCGGGAAATGAACCCGAGTCTCCAGCGCTGTGAGGCAGCAGTGCTAACCACTGTGCCACCGTGCCACCCCATTACCTGCTGAGGTTATCCAGCAATTTCTGTTTTTGTTTCTGATTTCCAGCATCCAGAATTCTTTCAGTTTTTTTTTCTCACATAAAATAACCCTCCCATTTCAGGTACTAATCTGGTAAACATTCACTGAATTGCCTCCAACACATTTACATCATCCCTTCAAAAACTAAACCCAAACTGCACGCAGTGATCTCATCTATGCCCTCGAGAACTAAATCATAACATCCTCATTTTCATGTTCAATTCCTCTCATAATAAAGGATAGAATCCCATTAGCTTTCTTGATTACATGATGTACCAGTATATTAACTTGCTGTGATTCATGCACTAAAACATCAAAATCCCTTTGCATCATGGATTTCTGCAGCCTTCTTGATTTAAGCAAGGCTCTTTTTTTTAATTCTTCCTGTTGAAGTGAACAACTTCACATTTTTCTATGTTATACCCTACCTGTTGGATTTTGTAATTCATTCAACCCATCTACATTACTCTGCAAATTCTGTACATCTTCTTCACAAAAATCTACGTTTTCTTTTCTGTGACACCTGTGATTTTACCCACCATGCATTCAATCCCCTCATCCACATCATTGATTTAACCTGCAAAAGCTGAGGCACAGTACTGACCATGTAGGACTCCACTCATCACCTCACGCCAATCAGACTGATTTGTGCATTCTTTGTTTTCTGCCAGCCAATCTTCTATCCACATGAATATGATACCCTTGAGACCTTTTATTTTCCTCAATAACTTTTGATGTGGTACCTTATCAAATGCCTTTTGGAAACTCAAGTCAGTGTATGCACTAGCTCCCCTTTATCTATAGCACATGTTGCTCCTTCACAGGGGTCAATGAATTGACTAGGTATGATTTCTCCTTCATGAAACTATGCTGACTCTTCCTTATTATCTTGAGTTTTTCAAAGTGCATAGCTGTAACCCCTTTAATGATTGATTCTAATGTCTTATCCGTGACAGACGTTGAGCTAACCCTGTCTGTATTTTTCTGTTTTCTTTCTCCCTCACTTTTGAATCGAAGATTTATATTTGTTAGTTTCCAGTCTGATTGAACTTGTCCTGAACCTAGGTAAGTTTGGAAAATTAACAAATACACTCTTATTAAATCATAAGTAAGGCTTCTGCTTGTATTAGCTGTTTTCTCTGGTTTGCCACATGAAAATATTTAGGGGTAAGGAGTGGAGCTGGGAAAAACACAACAGGTCAAGCAGCATCAGAGGAGGAGAGGAGTCAACATTTCAGGTCAGAAACTGGTGAGTCCTGCTGAAAGGTTCCAACCTGAAATATCATTTCCCATCCTCCTCTGATGCTGCTGATCTCCTGCGCTTTTTCCAGGTCCACCCCTTATCCACCCTGATCTCCAACATCTGCAGTTATCCCCACATGAAAATATATACCTGAGTCCTCTGCTAGTTGACCCTGATGAGCTGGCATCTGAATTATCTTGTACCATGACTTTTTTGCAAGTTACTTATGCCGAATGTCTTACCATGTGTTGATCCAGCATCTAAGGCATCCTCTGAAGTATGCACAGGTTGCATTTTGGGAAAGCAAATCAGGGCAGGACCTACAGAGTTAATCATAGGCCACTGAATTGTTGATGACAAAGAGACCTAGGGGTTCAGGTGCATAGTTTCTTGAAAGTAGAGTCGCAGATAGACAGGATGGTGAAGAAGTCATCTGCCATGCTTGCCTTCAGCGGTCAGAACGTTGAGTAAAGGAATTGGGCCATCACATTGCGGCTGTATTGGACATCGGTGAGGCCAATTTCAGAATACAATCGGTTCAGTTAAGAATGAGATAGTTCTGTTCTCATACAATCTTGCACTATAAGAAAAACATGCAACAACCACGCCATTTAAACCAATGGGACCAGAATCGCGTTGTAGCCGATACAAGGAAGGAAAGTTCGCATTTTACAATTAACGGTCTAAATTCTTCAATTGGGTTAAAGCCAATTTGCATTGAAGAAACACGTGTTATAGCAGAACTGACTACTACATACAATTCTGGTCATCTTTCTATAGGAAGGATATTGTTCATCTTGAGTGAGTGCAGAAACGATTTACAAGGATGTTGCCAGAAATTGAGGGTTTAATTTATAGGGAGAGGCTGAGTAGACTGGGAGCTTTCTTCCTGGACTATTGGGGGCTAAGGGGTGACTTTATAAAGGTTTATAAAATCATGGGGGGCTTTGATAAGGTGTTTAGTCAAGGTCTTTTTCCTAGGGTGGGGGAATCTAAAACTAGAGAGAATAGGTTTAAGGTGAGAGGGGAAAGATTTAAAAATGACTTGAGAGATAACTTTTTCACGCAGAGTACTGCATGTATGAAATGAGCTGCCAGAGGAATTGATGGAGGCTGGTACAATTACAACATATAAAAAGCATCCAGATGGGTACAGAAATAGGAAGGGTTTAGAGGATTTTGGGCCAAATTGTGCCAACTAGTTCTGTTTAGGATATCTGGTTGGCACGGATAAGTTGAACCAAAGGGTCTGTTTCCATGCTGCATGACTATAATTCTGTGATTCTAAGTATCAGTGTCCAAGCTGATGAGTGGAATGTAGGAATAAACATTGGTGTTGACAATATCTTCAGTTGCATATCAGATGACATTTTGTGGTGAGAGGCAAGTAGGAAATTGGAAAGATGATTAGATATGAGAATACCATGATTTTCCATAATTTCAGATTCAGCTGTTGCCAGGGTTTCAGTCATAGCTGCTCCAATGATGGTGAGCATTGTGTCCTCCAGGTTTATAGAGCTGGTAGCATGTCAAGCATGTAACACTAAGTGAGTGAGGATGAGGTAAAACAATGAGTGCATGGGTTTTTGATAAAGATTGCCATTTGCTGTGTAATCGGCATGTGGTAAACTGAGCAGTGCTAATGAGGCTTGGGATTCTATTGGTGCAGATTGGCATTTGCAGATGAGCTAATTGATCTTGATATTTTGTGTAAGGTTATTGATCTTCTTGCAGCACTGCATCCAGCTCCTTATAGCAGCATTGAGTGCCCTACCACAACAGTTGACTGCCTCCTGTTGCTTTCATAGACTTCTCTGGAGTAGCTTCTAATCTATGTGGATAGAGGCCACCTCTTTTCCACTGCCTGCACCAAGTACTCCAGTGCTGCATAGTTTTACCATATAAATACCTGTTCAGGGCATCTTTCCCATCTGCTTTGAGCTTCTGTTCCAGCTAGAATACAACATCCCTACACCTTTAAGAGGTCTATGCTGTTTTTTTAAGCATTTCAGTTTAGCTCTCAGTGCTTGCTTTGAAGAAGCTTTGGGCACTTGCTGAGGCTCAGCGCTGTTTAACACTTGGCTGCATGCAGTTATATAAATCCACTGACGGCATGTATTCCCTGCACTGGAAGCAGCTGAAGTGGGATAGTTCCACATTCTTTGGATGGAAATAAATTCTGCTCCGTTTTGGCTTAAGCAGTGCTCTGTAAATTGAATTCAACATCTCCACAAACAATGGCTAATCGATCCAATTTTAAATTTAATGAGCAGATGGATGCAAAAACTGACATTGCCACCACAGACCTTCCCCTCCAACCCCTCCCCCCCCCCACCCTCACCCGATTGCTCAGCATAACATCCACTCAATTTTACCTAGTTCTTATTGACACATTGGCTGTATATACAATTTGAATTCAGTTGGAAGCATTAGCAAGCTGCAGGTTGGGAGTGGTGTTCAAAGAGTGAAAAAGGAAGGATCCTCGACTATCTGTAAGCTGATAGGAGAGGATATAGTAGACGCTGTGGTGGGGAGAGAGGGCCAGCGTGTCTTTGTAGGCATTGGAGGAGCACATCTCCTGCTTGTTCTTCAATCAAGCCAATTAATCACTTTACTGGGTCAGTAGAATGGCTTTGCAATGAGGTACACAATTGCATCTGCTGTTAGAGCTGCAGGTGTGCACTGACATTGCTGTGGGAGCCCGATCTGTACCTTTAAAGGAGCACATGTGTTTCTGACATGTGTTCCATGTTAAAAACAACAGGTCAAAATGACACCTTGGTGGAAAGTAGCAAAATTGGCAGATGTCAATCACTGGCTTGCTTCTAGTTACCCAACAACTGGCTTTCTACCGGATGGGTTACAATTATGATAGGGCGGATATCTCTGAGATGAATTTTCTTTCAAGAATGTGCATGTTAGCAACTTATGGAAACAAGGAAAGAAACACATTGAAATTAAGGACAATCTGCTTTCTTCAAAAAAAACATACAGACCGTGATTGAAGAAGATTATTCTTGTCAACTCACACCAGGATTTGTTGGCGTTTCCTCTGGGAGTATGTTTGATTTTTGTATTACATATTAAAGCTGCCAGCCACATGACATCTCAGGTGAAACACTGGTTTAATTTAATGCTTAACTTTGACATTAAAGAATGTCTGATTTTTTATTAGCTGTGAGGATATTCAGCTTCTGTGTGTAGCAAAGCAGATAAAATACACGTAGGGAAGCAACTTTGGAAAGGTCAAAATGTTTTTCCCATCTCAATGCCATTTTAGCACTTTTCTTAATTTAAGGCCCCCCAATGCATTGATGCTTTTCACTTGAAACTTGAAATACTTTTACAAGGCACCTCTGAAACATAGTGGCATTTACTGCATATTGAGGAACTGTGATCATGTGCTACCCAAACATATTGAGATGGATTTTAATTTTCAGTGGCCCAGCAGCAGAATGAACCACTGGTTTATACCCGTCAGGAGTGAAACCGTTTCCATTCCTGGTTATCACTTAAAAAGAAAGTAAGGCTGTCCTCACCAAATTTGCTGGATTTGGGATAAGACAGTATCAGCTGACCTTGAGGCTGCCAGGATGACAGTAATTAAGCCTTGGAATTATGGCGTGGAAGCACAGAGGGGTTTGTTTTTGTGCCTGTTTGTTTGGGTGGAGCAGTGGCTTAGTGGTTAGCATTGCTGCCTTGGTTCAATTCCAGCCTCACACAACTGTTTATGTGGAGTTTGCACATTCTTCCTGTGTCTGTTTGGGTTTCCTACAGGTCTGCCAGTTTTGTCCCACAGTCCAAAGATGCGCAGGTTAGGTCGATTGGCCATTGGTAATTTGCCCATAGCGTTCAGGGGGATGCAGGCTAGGTGGGTTAGCAATGGGAAATGCAAGGTTACAAGGATAGAGTGGGTTTGGGTGGGACACTCAATGGATGGAATGGCCTGCTTCCACACAGTAGGGATTCTATTCTATGATTCTTGCAGGAATTAGAAGAACCTGAAGTGGCAGTGACCAGCTTAGCTTTGCAAGGCCAAAAAGAGATCTCCCACTCCTCCTGGCTCCACAAATATAATTTTGAAAATAAATTTTTGTGACCCACTTCTGAATAGTTATACAAATAAATGGAGCGACTCCCAGTTGACTCTGAAAATGGTAATCACTATGTCGTAGCAAAATGATTCATGGCTAATAAACTTCACCCAATTAAAGAAATGGGCTGAGCTTGACTCTGGAAGTGTGAAGACCTTCAGGTAAAAAAACTGCCAGCTGAAATCCCATTTTACATTGTAAAATCAATCATTACTGACCAAAATCACCAGGCTTGTTGCCATGATACAAACAACACAGTATTTTTATTTGGTTTGTTTTCACAGTGTAATTAAGTTGGATTGTTTATTTCACTAAAAACTGTAGGATAGAGTATCCAAATCTTTTTGGCTTTGTGAACTGTTGGTGCTTACCACTGAACCTTGCAAGCCACAGATGCAGGATACATCAATGTTCCCATTATATGCATATATCTGAGGCTGATAATTCTAACAGATCTTAGTGTTCTGTTTGAGGTATTTCCATCAATGGAGGAATTATTGAAGAACAGCCCTTTTCCAAGCCTCAGTCCCATGGCATTCATCCAGGATAAGCCATCCAGTGAAAAGCACAAGATAAAATAGAATTGAATAGGCCACAAGTGTCCCGTGAGCCCTGACAATTTAATTTTAACTTCATAGACCAAATTGCCAGGTTCCTAGTTTGACTGAGGCCCACAGGTTATAACTGAAAGGACCAACACTCCAGGAGTCCAGAAGTCTAGAGGACATAAAGATCAATTTCTGGAACATTCCTCAATCGTCCAGGGAAAATAAAAATCATATAGGCATTCAAAAAATTTAAGATTTTTTTTTTGTTTATTTTCTTTCCTTGTTTATTCGTTAGAAAAAGATTGGGGATGTGGACAGAAGGCTGCTTGACTGTGTTAGGGGTAGGAAGTCATGTGATTAAAATCTCCAGGAATATGTCCAAATAAAGTTGGCAACCCTAGCTATGTCAGAAACTTGAAGAATAATATGCTTCTACAAGATGTTTGGTGCTCCATTATTAAAAGCTTTTCCAATATATGGACATTTTCTGGATATTGAAAGAACACTTACCCAGTGCTTCAACTTCTCTCTGTCCAACCTCAAACTCAGTCCAAGTGTTTATTGATTAGAATGAACTTTGCCTGCAGTTATGATGGAAACATGCCAATCGTACTGCATTTTTGCCACCACCAACAGGCACCACTTCCTCTTCCTTCCCCCAACTCCATCAATGAAGGCACTGCAACATCAGCACTGGAAGGGGAATATCATCACAGCAAGATGAGTTCACAGCGACAATTTAAATTTTAAAAGATTATTTTCAATCAACATTTACAGACATGTAATGACACATATCTGGTGCAGATAGGACTTGAAAATAGTATATTAGATATTGGTCTGTTCTGTTTACTATAAGCAGGTGCCACAGCTTGATTTCTGTGGAGAGAGGCAGCAAATAAAATTGGTGCTGCCTCCTCTTTTACACAAGCAGTGGGGTGATATCACTCGGGTGGTCAAGCTCCATGAAGACATTAACCTCTCAGACTGTTCAGTGTGCCACACTCCATCAGTCACTCACTAGCAATCTCTGGCACTCAAGACTCAGGTCTAATATCTAGATACTGCTTACTGTGTGGATTCTGAAGACCATAGACCCATAGACAGATTCCTTTTCTTCTGTATATCTCCAGCTTTCCGGCTATGCAATACTGCGACTGATTTCCTCTCCTCTCATTTGCAAGGCAAGCTGTCACACAATAAAAGGGAAGTTGAACAAGGCAGCTAGCAGCTTTTAGGCCATATGGAATGGATTGTTCACCACATTATGGGGTTGGTAGTGATAGAGCACATGGAGAACTCCATCTCTAGGAGCAGCGAGAATGACATTTTGTTCATGGTTTACACCTCATTTCATATTTGGAGCTCACCCTTATTCTGCCATGGGGTGTGCTGCAGATGGTGTGACTATGAATCTTTTATTTTGCTTCCCACTCTATTCCCTCACCCAACCTTTCCCTTTCTGATTTCCTGCTTTCGGAGTTCCAGGATCTGTCCCCTATCCAGACACGGCACATCCTGAAAGAAGGAAAAGAACAGCAGCTCAACATGGGTGAAAGACTCAATGCTTTGCTCAGGCCATCAAAGGCCAACTACCACATCAGATACATCACTGCGTGTATTTTCGAGCAAATGTAGAGTTGTGTTTATCTCACGGTGAGTATCCAGGTTCACTGGCTGTGTTGTAGTCATATCGAGGAAGAGGATAATTTATACACCAGCTCATTGGAGCACCAGTTCACCGACGGGTTCTGCAGTAGAGAACACAGGTGAGGTCCTTGAGGTGGCAGTACGTATATTCTTTGGCGAGTAACATGTGAATATGTTGAATTGTCCCACCTGGTCTAAGTTCATGAATAAAACATCAGTGAAGCTGGTGGTACTAAGCAGTATATTAAGAGCTCCATCACCACAGAGAATGCCTGTGTGAGCACCAGGCACATACTTTAAGAGGTGGACTACAGTCCTCCTCCATTTCTTATCAGTCTCCACTGGTATTATTGGTGCGAGGTTTGGGCCCAGCAACTTTTAATGGTGTTGTGGAGAAAATCATCAGCATTGGAGTCAGAGTTGGGGTTCAACAACAGAGTTTATTATACAAGGAAATAGTGGAGCTCCGGGGGACATCAATAGTGCAATGGTCCGCTGCGAGTCTTCTCTCAATCCACAGCACATTTCAAGACACTTTTAAACATTTTGTAATACAGTAGGTCAGTGATGAGGTTATTGACTTTGTAACATGGTTTGCTTATTGTAAACATTGCAGAATTGTTGATAGTTTTGATGCAGTCATTGTCAGTTTCAGCACAGCCTTTGTTAATTTCAGCGCGATCGTTGTTAGTTTCAAAGTCTGGTGGAAGTCCATTGCCGTAGTAATGGGTGCCAATCGCTCTTCCTGAAAGGGATGATTATTGCCGTCCTGGCTATTATCATACGGTATTGAGTCCTTTTTAAACTGTTAGCATTTCTATCAAAGGTGTTGACTGGACCCAGACACTTCAGCAGGCAGGAAATGCTACTCATGTGTATTCTATCCCCCACCTACCTTAAACTGATCAATTAGGTTGTGAGTGCATTGTTCTGGCATTCTGGTGGCCCCAGGCAGTGTCTGTGTTTGTTCAGCTGTTTCTCTCCATATGTGGTCCAGCAGCCATCTTGTGTGTCCATGTGCCTAGTGTCACCCTGCCCTGTGCCATCTCCCACTTCAATGGGAGATTGACGTGTTCATGAATAGGCACCTATCATCAATAAACAAGCCATCAACTTTATTTATTTCTATCACAGGAAAAGAATAAATGGCACAAACTGTTATAAGGTGTGAAGAAGACTGCCAAAAATTGACAAAACTTTCTTGGAGATAATAAAGAAAGAAGACACTTGTTCTTGTCTGAACTGAGCTGAATACATGCTACAAGGAGGAGAGGAAGAGAAAAGGAAACTTGCTCTTGTGTGAGAAAGAGAGAGGAGAAAAATTATTTTTTGAAAGTCAGGGTATTGATAATGGAGGGAAGTAAGACATCTGGAGTCAGAAGATAAGGATTCTTCATCAAAGAAGGAGAGGAACAGACACTCCAAAAGGGAGCAGAAACTAAAAGATTTCTGATCTTTGAGTCACCCAATAAAATAGAAAGACTACTTTGAGGAGGTGAGAGGGCCAGGTAGGACAGACAACATTTTGAATTGGGAAATAGACAATTAGAGATGGATGCCATTTGGAAATAAAGGTGCCAAAAGAAAGAGTTGATATTAAGCAGGGGATAGGTGAGAAGAGAGCAGAAACATAAATTGCCTTGCAAGAGAGAAAAGTAACCTTGCAGTTAAAATATCTGACTGTACTGAGCCAAGGGGAAGTTATTTTAGTGGTCTGTAAATGCTGCATTCTCTGTACACAAGCAATACCATAGGTGATGCATTGGTGTTTCCAAGTTTAAAAGTGTCCAAAGCAAGGAGGTGGGCACATAGAAAAGTGTTTGTTTCCTGCATTTAACTTTCTCTTTGATTCAAAACTCTGATATAGACTGAAAATCTGGAGAAATGCTACTGCAGGTATCAATGAATTCCAAGAGTGAGATCCACAGATTTGAATATTTCAATACAAGGTTTTTTAGGCCAAGTAATATTTTCCCTACCATTCAATTTTTTGGATGCCCTATGAACAGTTGTTCAAAGGCATAAAAAAGGTGTTAATTGATTATGCACTTTAAATGATTTTTTGATTGGATACTGATTATACTCAGCTCACTATAATTCATGTTTTGTGATGTGGTTGGCTGAGACCGGATCATACTTTAAAAGCTGATCCTGACAGCATTTAAAGGCTTTATTTAATTTTTGTAATCAATCACAGTTTGCAGACTTGAGGCTAAGCGCCATTTAGGGTCCCTGGGGAGAGTCTACATCGAGGACATGACATTTTTTGGCGCCTCTTCTTACCTGAATGATACTGTTGTCTCAGTGCCAAAAATCGTGGCACAAGTAATGAATGAGTTAAAGTGTGAGAATAACAAATCAGATTTTTATTACTGCTTTATATATTGTACCATTGCTCCAGTGGGTGCAATATAAAATGCGCCTATACAGCTGTGCAGCTCATTATAAGATCGTTTTACATCACTCAGACATAGTGCTAGCAGTAACATTGGTAGGCACAGGTCTCTGAGTCATGCAGCAATGTGTCTAATCACCTAGCCTTAACACTGCCTCAAGAAGCTTCTTATGTATTGAATCAGTGGTTTGTAAATAGGAGACATTAGAGTAGTCTGGAGTAAATCCAGAATAGAAACTCACCATTCCATTTATTTACCTAATCCAAACAGCTTACAATTTAATTTTCAGTTGTGTCTGTATGCACAGTTGTGAAGTAAATACTAGCTTTGAAATGTATACTCATCATTAACCTTTGCCATTATATATCACTTATAACAGATTATCAATCTGAGGCAATAGTCAAACAAGGCTGGAGATTAATTTTAAGGGAATGTTTAGGATGGCTTAGGATAATTGCTGTTGTTTTCTGTTTGCTATATGGCTGGTCATTAGCTGCGCGTAATTAGTAAACCTGTTGCAATGGTTTATTTACTTTTGAATAAAGAAGATCTTTCTGGTTGCCAGTTTGAATTTACTTTTCACCATGATCTGTCTGTATTTTTTAGTAGTTTGGAAACGATGAGTGGGGATCTCATTGAACGGTCTGGACAGAGTAGATGTTGAGAAGATGATTTCATTGGTAGGGAGGCTAGGACTCGCTGGCATAGCCTGAGTAAAGGGAAGACATTTTAAAATGGAGATAAAGAGAAACTTCTTCAGCCAGAGAGTTGTGAATCTATGGAATTCATTGCCACAGAAGGCTATGGAGGCCACGTGACTGAGTATTTTTAAGACTGAGATAGATAGTTCTTGAGTATCGAGGGATCAGGGATTACAGGGAGAAAGCAGGAGAATGGGGTTGAGAAACTTATCAGCCATGATTGAATGATGGAGCAAACTCGATGGGCTGAATAGCCTAATTTCTGTTCCTATGTCTTACGGTCTTACGGGTCTTACTTTGTATTTTTGTTTATCTATGGACTACATGGTATTTTAATGCTGGAACTTTTGGTACTTTATATATTGCTTTCCCCTTTTATATTGGTACTTCTGAATTCTTCTCATCATCCAGTTAACATTCTGGCAAATGGCTTACATAAAGTTACATTGAATTGACACCACAGTTCAAAAAGTTCAACTCCTATTTCAGTATTTGAGCACAAAAATCTAAGTTGACATTCCAGTGCAGTGCTAAGGACATGATTTTGCAGAAACAGATGAGAGTTGTCCTTAATGTTGTAGCTAATTTTCATTCCTCAATCCACATTATAGAAGTACATTATCTGTCACTTTCATATTAGTGTTGTGTGGGAATTGGCTGCTGTGTTTCTAACATTACAACAGTGAATAGAATTCAGAAAGTATTTCATTAGCTAAAGCAGTTTGGGTCATTAGTACTTGTGAAATACGCAATATAAATGGAAATACTTTTATTTTCAAAGTAACAGTACATTCAGCCTATTAAGTCTGTGCCAGTACATACATTCCAAATAAACCTCTTCATATACTGTCTTCACCTAAACCCATCAATATATCATCTTATTGCTTTCCCCTTCAGATACTTGGCTCATTTGTCCTTAAGTACATCCATGCTGTTCACCATCTTCAACACTCTGAGTAGGTTCTCCTCAGTGGATTTAATTGTGATTATTTTACTTTTATGACTTTTTTTAACAGAGAAGTGAAAACATCATCTCTATATCTAACTCATCAAACACCTTCAAAACTGTAAATTCTTCCACCTTGGTATCCCTGAACATTAGAGTCCAACATCTGACTCAAATGAATCTGGAAATGCTCATTCTTTTTGTCAGGTCACAGTCTTGGCAACATTCCAAATATTTTTCAAGCTTAAAGGTTTATTCTTAGGTTGGAGGCCTTTTAAACAATTGTTTGTCCATTGGTACACAGATTAGCCTCAAAGCATTTGCAACGTGCAAGATTATGTGGTGTCCTGAGCATAAGCAAAATGTTCATGAGGCAAGATTGTACATTTAAGTGAAGATAAAATTCAACACAGGAATCCAGGAGGGCCAGTATTCCCTCTGCCTATTACAACTGTGGTTTGTAGTATTGAGCATGGAATAGGGTATTGAATTGGTTCCAAGATAATTCCATTTGTATGTTCTATTTGACACTAAAAAAAAATTTAGCTAGGGTGGGGAAATTTTATCTTTGACAATGATGAAATATAGTGAGAGTGGATCAACGACCATTTACACACCCTGCCTGATTTCTCTCTCCTGTAAAATTATCAGAAAGGGGAATTTGTGCGTACAGAGTTTATACTGGACAGCCACTTCATTTGCAGAAGCTTTGTTGCCACTGCCAAAGTTGGAAATTAATCCCATTGTTTTGGATGACATGGACTGACAGTTTACCAACTAAGCATCAGTCAAAAATTATGGGTGATCTTACCTGTACTGGATACAAAAATTGGTGGAGTTGTGGATTTTTGCGGAGGATTGTCAAAGGATACAGCAGGGTAAACATCAGTTGGAGACACGAGCAGAAAAATAGTAGATGAAGCTAAATCGTTACAAATGTGAGGTGATGCATTTTGGAAGGTCAAGTACAAGTGGAAATGATATAGTGAATGGCAGAACCCTTATGAGTATTCATATGCAGAGGGATCTTGGTGTCCAGGTCCACAGATCACTGAAGGTGACAGTGCAGAAAGACAAGGTCATAAAAAAAAGGCCTATGACATGCATGCCTTCATTGGAAGGGGCATAAGGATAGGTGAGCTATGCTACAGTTTTATACAATTTTAATTCGGCCACACTTGGAATATTGCATACAGTTCTGGTCACCATACTACCAGAAGGATGTACATGCTTTGGCGAGGGCACAGAACAGGTTCACCAGGATGTTGTGTGGATGGGGGATTTTAGCAATGAAGAAAGGTTAGATAGACTGGGTTTGTTTTCACTGGAATGCAGGAGATTGAGGGGTGACATAATAGAAGTTTATAAGATTGTGAATAGAGTGAAAAGAATGAGGGTGGAGAGGTCAGTTATGAGGGGTCACAGGTTCAAAGTGCAAGGGGGATGTTTAAAACATGTGCAAGGCAAGATTTTCATACAAAGGGAGTTGAGTATCTGGAACACACTGCCAGAGGAGGTGGTGGAGGTGGGCACATTAGAAGCATTCAAGAAGCACCTGGACAAATACATGAAAAGGAAGGGAGTAGAAGCATATGGATCCTGTAAATAAAAACAGTTTTAGTATGGAAGGGCAAAACAGATCGGCATGGGCTTGGAGGGCCAATGGGCCTGTTCCTAAGCTGTATTGTTCTTTAAAACCAAAATTTTGCTTCAGAAGTACATCCTCATGAGCCATCAATGAAAATAATTTTGAGATCTTAACTAAAACTTTTTGTTGGATGGTAATGGGCAGAATTGAATGCTCCCCCTGTTTTGTGGTAGGGGGCAATTAATCAGGTGGGTATTTAATGAGTGGAAACATTGCCATCTGCTCACCTCCACCTGAAGTAAGTCTGATCTCTGCAGCAAGAAGTCCTGTGGATGGTTTCCCAGTTTTTATAGAGACCTTTAAATGAGCAATTGATGTCCAATTAATTGCTGAACTCCTGTTCATTGACTACATCTCCACCTTCAACACCAATATCCTCTCCAGACTGATCTAACTACTCTGAGAGCTTGGTCTCAGCTCCACCTTCTGCTTTGCTTCCTGACTGACAGAGCACAATCAGTGAAGATAGAAAACTGCACCTCCTCCACAATAACACTCAACACTAGAGCCCTCCCCCCCCCCCCAAGGATGTGTCCTCAGCTCCCTATTGTACTCCCTGTACACCCACGACTGTATTGCCAAATTCTGAATGAACACCATCTAAAGTTTGCTGACCATATCACCATAGTAGGTTGGATATCTAACAATGAGTCAGAATACAGAAAAGAGATAGAGGGCTTGGTGATGTGGTACAATGAGAACGTCCTCTCTCTCATTGTCAGCAAAGCTAAAGAACTGATCATTATCTTCAGAAAGAAGGAGAACATGCCTCCATCTACGTCAATGGAGGTGAGGTTGAGAGGGTGGCGAGCATCAAGTTCCTCAGAGTGGCGATAACCAAGATGGTCAAGAAGGCTTAATAATGCCTTTTCTTCCTCAGGCAGCTCAGGAATTTTGACATGTTCATAAAGACCCTCACTATCTTCTACAGATGCACCATAGAAAGCATACTGCCCAGGTACATAACGGCCTGGTATGGCAACTGTTCTGCCTAGGACCGTTAAAAACTATAGAAGGTTGTCTGCGCAGCTCAGACTATCATGGAAGCCAACTGTCCATCCATGGACTTCATTTATACAGCTCATTGCTGCAGAAAGGCTGACAACATCATCAAAGACCCATCAGACCCTGGTATTGCTCTCTTACAATCTCCTCTGTCAGGCAGAAGATACAGAAACTTGAACACACACACCAGCAGGTTCAGGAACAGCTTCTTCCCAGCCATTGTAAAACAGATGAATGGACTCCCTAACCTCAAATAATGCTGATCTTGCTAATGTTGTTCTTGCCTAGCGCATGTCCTGTGCATCGTAATCTGGATGCCTCTGTCTAAGTTTTTTTTCACCCTATGATCTGAATGTCCTTGCTTACTATGATCTGTCTGCTCATAAACAAACCTTTTCACTGTACTTAGGTACACGTGACAATAAATAAATCAAATTAAATCAGTTAGGGGTTCTCATTCCATCTTCATTGGACATTCTCAATATGGGGGAGCCCAAATGCCAGAAGAAGTGGTGGAGGCTGGTACAATTACAACATTTAAGAGGCATTTGGATGGGTAAGTGAATAGAAAGGATTGAGAGGGATGTGGGCCAAATGCTGCCAAATGGGACTAGATTAATTAGGATACCTGATCAGCATGGACGAGTTGAACTGAATGGTCTGAGTCCATACTGTACAACTCTATGACTCTATGAATGCATGATTGTGCTTTTAAGATGTATAAACCCATATGGACCATCAAACACAGTAAAAGACTTTCTAAAAGACTGTCAAACTAGTCAGGTTGATTCTTACTGGCCAGGATATTGCCTTGAGAAATGAACCTGTTTATGATGTTTATCTAATTTGCTGAGTTGAAACAGGCACAGTGCATGTACACAGTTTTTCTGTCTGCAAAGAGCAGGGCCTTGTGGGTTAAGATATGTAGTATCCAGTTGTACAGATACACACCATACAATGAATTCAATTGACAATCCTAAATTGGTGATTAGCATAATTTGTTGCACATTCAGAATTATCGAACAAATTATCTGTCCAATTGCAAAATCACAGATAATGTTGGATACTGTGTTGTAATCTTTGCAAGCACAAGCTAGTTGGGGATGGTTAGAATCTTTTCTGTTGTGATACAACCCATCAATCTTTGTGAAGTATAGCCTACACACATGGCATCACATAGGCACAGAAATACATTTGCTCTAAGTGGTGCTTTTCGGTTAATCATAAGAATGCAAACATATTGCTCATATTTAACATCAAATATTTCCTTCGTCCCACCCTGTCCTCAGTTGCATCAGCAAAATGGAAGAGTCTAAAAATGCACAATGTTTTCAGCCTCAGTTTAGAGTTTTATTTGTACACTAACTTGACATTTTTGGGCCAGCAACATGCATGCTTGAGTTGTCTTATTTACATGGATTTACATCTTCAGACACCTCAGCTAAATAGTTCTTCTATGAAATCAATCTAGGTTGACATTTTTGTGCTGAGGTTTTCCAAACGGTCTGAATCACTATTTGAAGGCAAGCATACAACGAAGAAAGTTCCCTTAGTTCCTGACTGTTATGCCATTTTTCTGGCTAACAAATGCTAAAAGTCATTTTCTACCATCCTTCTACCATGCTTCTAAGTAAGTTCAATAAATGATCAGGAGTTTAGAGAAAAGGGGTGGTGATGAACAGAGAGACTTTGGGGTTCAAGTACATAGTTCGTTGAAAGTTGAGTCACAGGTAGACAGGGTGGTAAAGAAGGCATTTGACATGCTTGCCTTCATTGCTCGGACCATTGAGTATCGGAGCGGGGCCATCATGTTGTGGTTGTACAGGACATTGGTGAGATCACTTTTGGATTACTGAGTTCACTTCTGGTTAGCCTGCTGTAGGAAGGATAGTTTTAAATTGGAGAGTGTGGAGAAAAGATTTACAAAGATGTTTGGTTATAAGGAGAGGCCAGATAGGCTGGGACTTCTTTCACTGGAAGGTAGGAGGTTGAGGGGTGGCCTTGTACAGGATTATAAAATCAGGAGGGGGAATAGATAAGGTCAATAGGATAGGCCTTTCCCTGAGGGTAAGTGAGTTCAAAACTAGAGGGCATACTTTTAAGGTGAAAAGAGAAAGATTTAAAAGGGACCTGAGGGGCAATTTCTTTGCATTGAGATTGGTTCATATGTGGAGATGGTAGATGCAGGTACAGTTTCAACATTTAAAATAATTTTGGACAGGAACAGGAATAAGAAAAGTTTAAAGGGTATGGGCTAAATGCAGACAAATGGGACTTGTTCAGTTTGTGAAACTGGATCAGCATGGATGAGTTGAAGTGAAGGGTCTGTTTTTGTGCTGTGTGCCTTTATGACTCAAAATGCATAACTCAAATAAAGCACAAAGTGGGCTAACTCAAATAAAACATATTCTCAGCAGTTAAGTATTTCACCTGAGGTCAACCCTTGATTTAAGTCTCAAATTAAATACTATAATTGTTCTAATACCATCAATAATACATTTCCTAAACAAATAACAAACCTGAGATCTTGCCTACCTCACATGATGGAGCTGAGGAATGTCTCTAAAGTTGGCTAAGAAGGGGCATCCATCCTACACTCCTGATAACATGAGCAATGTGCCTGTTTCATTTTAGTATCCATTTCAACAGGATTGATTTAAAATATATTTTTTCCATTGATTCCTAAAAATCCAGGGTTTTCAAAGCTGTCTCCTGCAGTCCATATGAAGATCATCAGTTTAATTGTTCCATCCATTGGTACTTCCTGTTTGCATGTTCTTTCCACAGTAGATGGGTTAACGTATACAACACCTGCGCTGCCCATTTCTAAGTCCATACTAATGTTGAAGCAACTGGGGCAGGAGTAGAAAAGGAGGAATTCTGTATTGTTCCTCTTTTTATATCTACTCGCTTCTTACTGAAAAGCAAAGAAGGAAAGTAGGCTTAACTTTCAGAAAAAAAAAGTTCATAAATGCAGTCAATAAATATGGTTCCCACATGTTTTGTCTGTCCTGTAGTGTATATAGATTTTTATGTCAAACCGATAATCAAATATTCTTTCTAGTTTCAAACCATTATGGACCAAGTGACGTGAATGTTGTTTATGCATGGACAAATTCAATTTGCAACCAACAGAAGGCCAAGGATGTTTCCTTCCACTTCAGTCACACAGATTTATTATGTCAAACTAAATTCTGGGCATGCACCCAACTGTTTTCTTCTGTTAGATCTTTATGAAACAAACAGTAGTTTGAGACATTCTAGTTCAATATGTTGTGAAAAGGAAAATATTTGCACCTGTAAAATTCTTAAGAATAGACCTCCAACCAATAGTCTTTGTTATCCTGAATTTGTGTGATGCTACTGCTGCAGACAAGTCCAGTTCCTATGTATTTGTGGAAGTCTGTGTGTAAGAGATTGAGATTTCTATTCCAGAAGTTCTTTTTCTCCATCTATTCCTTTCTCGAGTGTTTCCACATGAAATAATCAACATTTAAAAGAAAAAGCAAATAATTGTCTTCAAACTCCTGCCAACAGCACAATGAAATGAGCCATTTCATTTTGCATAAGGGAGGATATTATTCCTTTGACTATGCACTGCGGTAAGCATCTACCTTTTGTTTTCACTGACCTTTTGAAACAAGCTGAGACCAGGAACTGAGTTTGTGGAGAACTGTAGGCCTGGGCCAGTCTACGTCCAAAACATTGCCTCAATAAATTTGTTTGCAGAATACCATGAAAAAACAAAATTACCACTTTTAAAAGTAGCTTCTCCTGCTACTACCATAAGAATAAAGGAAATAGGAACATGATGTAGGTTATTTCGCCCTCTAGTTTACTCAGACATTCAATGAGATCATGGCTGATCTGATTGTGGTCTCAGCTCCATCTGCTTAGCCTGTGTCTGACCAACTTTGTTCAGAAATCTATCTAGCTGAACCTCAGACATGTTCAATGGTAGCATCTACATTGCTTTTGGGGTAGAGAATTTCAAAAGTTAAAGACGCTCTAAGGGAGAAGAAATGTCTCCTCATCTTTGACTTAACTGGCCAGTAGCTTATTTTAAAGCCATGCCCTTAGTTCTGTAGTTGCCTCATAAAAAGAAATATCTGGTTGGATTATTACCATGACAACAATGTGATGAAAATGCAGAATGACCTGAGAAATTCCAATTCCTGCACCCAAACCTAAAATTTCTATATTTTACATGTTCAGGAATGGCCTTTGTTTGCAAAATCAAATTTTGTCATCCTTGGTTCTGGAACCTTGAATATGATGATTAGATCAGGTAAGAGCAGCTTTGTTTTCAGTGCATTTCCTTTTGATAGCCAGGGGACCCCTCTGGAGAACTGAGGTACCCCTGTGGTACAGCTCCAGAATACCTTGGGAAAAATGGTCAGAAAGACTTTAATGATGGGGATGTCAAGTATCTGCTGGGGTGATGCTTAATGACCCATTGGGGAGATACAGGCTCTTTTGGATTGTTTACATGGAGCAGATGTTACAAATATTTCTTGCATCAGTCTAAATTGTCAAGAGCTTCCAAGACATGTCAAAAGAATCTACAAATGTCAAGACCTGTGAAAAAATGTTGATAAGTTTCAACAAGTAGAATTAAGGAGAATCCAAAGTGTTTTTACAAATATATTAAGGTCAATATAAATATATTATGGAGAGAATAGGGCCCCTCAAAGATCAGCAAGGCAGCCTTTGTGTGGAGCCACAGAAAATGAGGGAGATACTAAATGAATATTTTGCATCAGTATTTACTGTGGAAAAGGAAATGGTAGATATAGACTGTAGGGTAATAGATGGTGAAATCTTGCAAAATGTCAAGATTACAGAGGAGGAAGTGCTGGATGTCTTAAAATGGGTAAAAGTTGATAAATCCCCAGGACCTGATCAGGTGTACCTGAGAACTCTGTGGGAAGCTAGAGAAGTGATTGCTGGGCCTCTTGCTGAGATATTTGCATCATCGATAGTCACAGGTGAGGTGCCGTAAGACTGGAGGTTGGCAAACATGGTGCCACTGTTTAAGAAGGGTGGTAAAGGTAAGCCAGGGAACTATAGACTGGTGAGCCTGACCTCGGTGGTGGGCAAGTTGTTGGAGGGAATCCTGAGGGACCGGATATACATGTATTTGGAAAGGCAAGGACTGATTCGGGATAGTCGACATGGCTTTGTGCATGGGAAATCATCTCTCACAAACTTGAATGAGTTTTTTGAAGAAGTAACAAATAAGATTGATGAGTGCAGAGCAGTAGATGTGCTCTATATGGACTTCAGTAAGGCGTTTGACAAGGTTCCCCATGGGAGACTGATTAGCAAGGTTAGATCGCACGGAATACAGGGAGAACTAACCATTTGGATACAGAACTGGCTCAAAGGTAGAAGCCAGAGAGTGGTGGTGGAGGGTTGTTTTTCAGACTGGAGGCCTGTTACCAGGGGAGTGCCACAAGGATTGGTGCTGGGTCCTCTACTTTTTGTCATTTACATAAATGATTTGGATGTGAGTATAAGAGGTACAGTTAGTAAGTTTGCAGATGACACCAAAATTGGAGGTGTAGTTTAGCAAAGAGGGTTACTTCAGATTACAACAGGATCTGGACCAGATGGGCCAATGGGCTGAGAAGTGGCAGATGGAGTTTAATTCAGATAAATGCAAGGTGCTGCATTTTGGTAAAGCAAATCTTAACAGGACTTATACACTCATTGGTGAGGTCCTAGGGAGTGTTGCTGAACAAAGAGTGCAGGTTCATAGCTCCTTGAAAGTGGAGTCACAGGTAGATAGGAAAGTGAAGAAGGCATTTGGTATACTTTCCTTTATTGGTCAGAGTACTGAGTACAGGAGTTGGGAGGTCATGTTGCGGCTGTACAGGACATTGGTTAGGCCACTGTTGGAATATTGCGTGCAATTCTGGTCTCCTTTCTATCGGAAAGATGTTGTGAAACGTGAAAGGGTTCAGAAAAGATTTACAAGGATGTTGCCAGGGTTGGAGGATCTGAGCTACAGGGAGAGACTGAACAGGCTGGGGCTGTTTTCCCTGGAGCATCGGAGACTGAGGGGTGACCTTATACAGATTTACAAAATTATGAGGGGCATGGATAGGATAAATAGATAAAGTCTTTTCCCTGGGATTGGGGAGTCCAGACCTAGAGGGCATAGGTTTAGGGTGAGATGGGAAAAATATATAAGAGACCTAAGGGGCAACTTTTTCACACAGAGGGTGGTACATGTATAGAATGCCAGAGGAAGTGGTGGACGCTGGTACAAGTGCAACATTTAAGAGGCATTTGGATGGGTATATGAATAAAAAGGGTTTGGAGGGATATGGGCGGGTGCTGGCAGGTGGGACTAGATTGGGTAGGGATATCTGGTCTGGTCAGCATGGATGGGTTGGACCAAAGGATCTGTTTCCATGCTGTACATCTCTATGACTCTAAGTGTTGATCCATCCAGAAAGAATCTATGAATATCAAAATGTATATTTATGAATGAGAATGCTTTTCTCACTTGAGTGTGGCTTACAATATTGAAATTTAAGGAATGACTACTTGCCAGTCCTCAGTGAGTTTGTGTGATAAGTGAATGGGAAAAAGGTGGTGGGTGAAAATAGGCACTAAGTTGGCATAGATGTATGAGGAGCCATGGAGTTAGAAGCCATTAAGTTGTTTGGGTTAGAATCGGGAGCATATTGATGTGATGGAGAGTGAGATGATATGAGGGGTGAAGCATTGAGAAATGATGCTTATTCTCTGCTTTTGAAAGGGGCATTATCCCTTTCTATCTATTCCCAGCACACCTTTCATGGAGGTCAGACAATCTTTCACATTGTGAAAAGGCATGTTTGCATGAAAAAAATTGCATAGCCTCTTCAGGACTAGCAATATTATCAAGACTCTATTCAACAAAAATGTAGAATTGAAAAAGAGCAATGATGGCTATGTCAGGGTTTCACTTCACTTAAATCTATTATAGGATTTGTGTTGCATGATTGATTCCCCAGCTCTCATTTTCACAATGGGGTGCCTATTGATGGGCAACTCAAACTGCTTATTGAATGGAAAGGTTTGTTGATATAAGACATTGAACTCTGAAATAAAATGTTTTCTTAGATGTCATTGAACACTTAAATATGATGCTTGTTTTCATAAAAGATCGGTTGAAGCCATTTCAATGTATTGAACATTTTTTGCATCAATGAGAGTTTTTTTTTAATAATGACCATTATCAATAGACCAATATCTTTTGTTTTCTATCAGTTACCTCTTGAATTATGTCTCTGCTGGATAATAGCTGTGTTAGCATGAAAAGGAAGGGGAAAGGGGTAGTGGGTATGAGAGTATGAGATACTACTGAGTTGACACAGGCACTATAAAGAAACATGGGAATAACTGGGGGAATTTGGGTTTGAAGATCCATGGAAGATGGGTCGATTAGCAGTGTGGTCTTAGGGCCATGAGGATGGGAAGATGAGCAGAGGGTCACATAGGGATACAAGGGCCGACTGAGGGATGGTAGATGGCCAGAGACTTTATGAGGGGCATGGAGGAGAATATGTCATAAGGCATGGGTACGAGGTTATCATTGATGAACCATGGTGGATGACCCATGGTGGACAGTGAGAGCAGGAGGGAATTTTTATATTTTCATTTTCATTTTTAAACTTTGAACAGTATGCTGGAGCTTGGGGCAAGCTTATTGCAGGAACTAACCCACCCAATTCAGCTCCTACACCCCCGCTGGTCCAAAAATGGGAAATGAGGGCAGCCATTTTTAAAGATTGGATTCAAGAAGTTGGGATTTCTCCTAACTTTTTACACTGAACCAGACACAAGAATTAGGGTCATTCACATAGCAACTTGCCTGTCAAGTTTCCTTGTAGACTTGCATGTTTTCATATGGTCACCTCTCATTCTTCTAAACTTTAGAGTATAGTCCTCATCTGCTCAACCTTTGTCTACAAAGCAATTCATTAATTGAAGGAATTGACATAGCGAACTTTCTGTGAGCTGCCTCACTTGCAAGTATATGTCTCCTTACAATAAAGACACCAAAACAATACACAGTACCCACAGGTAATCCTGCCAATGCCCTGTGTTTTGTAGTGAGGTTTCCTCGTTTTATGTATTTTAAATGAAGGACAGGATTTATTTGTCTTCCTATATCTGCAAGCTACCTTTTTATGATTCATGTATGCAATGTCAGGATCCCTTTGAAATGTGGGAGTTAGCAGTGTCCCTATTCTGCTTTTCCATTCTTCCCACCAAAATGGAATGCGTTTGGAAATCCAAATTTTTTTATATACTTTTTCTTCTTTATCCACCCTATGTGTTACATCCTCAGAGAAGTCAAATTAAGTTATCAATGCCAATGTCCTTTTCATAAAACTATATCGGCTGTCCTTAATTGTGTTATGATTTTCTAAAGGTCCGATTTCCTTAATAATGCATTCCAGCATTTTCCTCCTGACGGATCCAAGCCTGTAGTTTCCTGCCTTTTTTGAATAGAGTTGTTAAACACAGTTTTCCACTCCATCTTGACCTCTTTCTTTTCTCCTTCCTTTTAGAATTTTGTATGAAAGCTGCTATGGGACTTAGTTTCATGGTATTTTAAAATTCTGATAACACCTAGCCTTTAGTCATGCATTCATTTTGCACTGACACTTCCAACCCTTTGTAAGAATGTCCTAGTAGTCAAAAACATATTTTCTGATTTTAAATCATGAATATTATAGATTGTAAACTTATGACTCTAAATCAATATTGTATACGTTTTGGTAATTTATTTTAAATGATGAACCTCTATTCAATTTGAGTTATAACATTCAAATTCATCCATTAATCATTAAAATTAAGGCAAAAGCTAAGCACTGTTATCAATCAATATACAAATTTTTTGTTGTTCAAGACACATGAAATTTCACTGTATGTGCAAGTATATCTTCACTCCTTTATATGTTTTTAAATGGTAAAAATCCAGCTATTCCGAAGCACATTTCTCCAGTTATCAATATAGGCCATTGCAACAATTTGTAGCTTAATTTCAGTGATGTGGTTTCACTGAAGATTCAAAGAGAGATGCAAATTAACTGCACTGAACAAATGAATGTATTTCAAGCTCCATGGTCTTGATGTATCCTGTTTACTGAAGTTAGCACACTTGACCAGTTTGAGCCTGTCTTGCTGGATGTATGTCTTTGTTAGGCTGAGTGTGTGCGCATGTGTGTGTGCGTATGTGTGTGTGTGTGTGTGTGTGTGTATGTGTGTTTTAATTGTAAACCTGATCATCTGCAATTGGAGAAAAGAGCCATTGTTAAGAATCACATGCCTGCTGCCTTTTTCACAATTGCAAACAACTGTTCTAAATATTATTAAACATTTCAGTGCAGCCAAGATCAAATTTAAGAATAAGAACTAGCATCTGCAATTGTTTTTGATTACTTTAATTACACTGACCAGAGTAAAATGCATGTATAATTTCTTCTCCAGCTAAGGCACCATAACGTTTCATTACTACTTCTTTCTAACAGTAATATAGATCTTTTTCAAACAAGTTTTTTGGTACAGGTTTACATCCGACTTTCCAGCCCGCTTTACTCTGTTCATTTTGCCCTTTCGTAGTCAAAGGTCTCTGAGGCACAGTAACTCTAGGCCAAGTCATTATGTTTCCTGCAGTTTGTGCCTAACTGGCCAATTTTCACTCACCATAGATTTATAATTGTTCGTCATCAAAATGACTAAGAAACCTTGATTAACAGTATGCAACAGAATTTGTAATAGTCCTAAGTTGGTCCTGCATAATATAGAAACTAGACAGCAAAAAAAATCAATAAGTTCTAATATGATCAGGAACAATCACTTACAAGAGAACATCAATCAGACAAAATAATAGCGTCTAGATGTGACAGGTTTCAGTATAGGCCCAGAATTTCATAACTGATGTCTGTCAGTCAGCTGCTGCTGCTAGGATTTTATCAATTTTGTTTTGCGTCCGATTAGCTGAACCTGTAATTAGATGCCTCTGGAGCAGTAATAACTGGGGTTACTATATGTGCTGATAGTCGGCAAGTGATCAGCTTTTCCATTAGGTGAACAGCAACCATGCGGATTCTGCTTTATCGTTTAAGCCAATGCTGGCTCGTGTTGAATACTAATGAAGGCAGTGCAGACACATGAAGGTGTACACTGTATGACTGTCTATTCTAGTGTGCAAAACTAATGCAGTATGACACTGCATCAAAGTTTATGTAGTCTGAGCTTTTTTTTGTTGCAATGCGGTACCTCGTACCATTTCAGTAGCAGAATAAAAGCATACAAAAACCCATTTAAATGCATTGAGTTATTGGTCTATGTTTCTGAATGGTGGTAAAACATCGAGGAATGCGCTTACCTTGTGTGAATGGAGAGCTCATCATATTTTTAAAGCTGGAAGAGAGACATACAAAGTGCTCATTTGAAAAATAAATTATGATGCTAATTGTTTTTTGCAAGTTTTTAACTTTCCAATATAAAATTTCAACAGAGAAGCAGAGTCCAGTGCATTTTTCATATGTGTCCTTGACTAATTCAGATGTATGGCAATCTGCCCTGCAGCTTTGTCATACTTGACTGCAATGTCATGACTGCGACAGGTAATCTACTAAGACAAACCATTCACCAGCAGCCCATCCTTTTTTTTCCAGTGGTGACATGATGAAAATTGAATTAAGACTTAAAACTCAAATACATTGCTTTGTCACACTGATATATTCAGGGAACTTGATTCCAAACTCAACGAAAGCATCTCTTTGGCTCACGTAATGCCATCGCTCCTATTATTTACTAGTGTGATGTTTTAAATGGTGCCCAGTTGAATTGTTACATTTCCTCCCAAGATTGTTGGTGAGATGCTTTAATTAATTAGCACTAATGGAGCTGCCTCCCCACCCAGTAAAGCACAATGTGTAATTAATACAGCTGCAAGAAAGCAAAAAGCCAGGCAAATAGTTCAAGGTCAGCATGTGTGCCAATGACCCTGGGGTCAGTGGGGAGTGGGGAGCTGGAATCTATATGGGTCCCTGTGGGCCTGCATTACACCCGCAGGATTAGGCTCGCCATATTTCCCATGATTAAATCACTTCACTTGCGTATTAAAAAAAATTACCTTTAACAAATAAAATGTTGGAAACTGTCCTGCAGTGTCATTACTTTTATTTATTGTGTTTTACTTTGCTTTTTAATTTTAATGAAAAAAAATCACCACAGCCCTCAAATTCAAGTTTGTATTGTGCAAGATTATTAGCTCACCCGTGGACAGCTAAGGTTATGTTACAGCTTCATACGCCAAGGTCATAGATGGCAAGGCATACATATGCAGAGTGATAAGCATTATTTGATTAATGTGGGGGACAGATTGCAAGCACAGCTTTAAATGCATGATGGTGTGGATTCTGTCCTGAGAAGTCTAATGTCCTGGCTAATGCATATCCTGGTGAAGGCCTGCTGTCACACTCTTTTCATGCTTGGTATCAGCCAAAACATACCAGTTAATTTCCAGCAAAATTGGCTCTGGAATCGGATTGAAAATGCCAAAAGATATTTATTTCATATTCTTGGTAGTTATCATCAAAATAGTTATAATGTGTTCTACTTCTAGATATAGAAACAGTATTGTAAGGGTTTGAATTGACCTTACAGGTTCCTACTAAATCCTGCAGCAACAATCTTCCTGCATTTACATTTGTTTTGTAGGAAAAAAATGTGGCCAGTAGGATATCATCGAAACTTTTTTTGATAGACATAAAAAGATTGAAAAACTGTATGGGTCAAGGTTAAACTACTCCAAACCGAACTATGCTCTCGATTTCTACAGAAGCCTATACTTAAGTTTCATAAATTGTTCATATTATTCATAATATCTTAAGTGAGCTAGAACGTAATTGTGACCTGGGCATCTCTAGTAAGCATTGATGTCTCAGAACAGGAAGATTGATAGCTTCTGTAGAAACGAGGAAATACAACACAATGCTTCCTATAGAAACACATTGCAACAGCTTGCACTGGACTTAGTTGGTCTGGCTGACACAGACTTTGCCCACCTAGAGCCGGGTGTCATTATTATCCAGAAATGACTTGCCTGACCTCTAAAAGCATCTATACATTTTACATGGGTTTCGTTCAGTTTATATGCATGTCCCTTCATCCCTAGGTAGCCCAAGAGCTCAAAGAGTTCAGTACATAACTGCCAACTAGAAGATTCTGAGTTCAAATCCCACTGCTACCTGTCACTCAAACCAGTTTGAATATGGTTTTGTCAGTTCTCAAACAAACTGTTAAATGGTGTGCCATATCATGGTCAGGTGTCCCATCTCAAGGGGGAAGGGGAATTAAAATTGTCCAGCTCACCCTGCTCGAATTATATTTCTGATCTGAATGCCATACTGGTAGTGATTATTGAGAAATCCACAGTGGATTACATTCCGTCTCCCTGAGGTTATGTGGGAATGAAACATGTGTCATCCAGAGGACCAGAGTGCATTTTGAACTAAATACCCTTTACTTGTTTCCTCTTTTCTTATGAGAAGAAATATTGAAAGAACTTCTGCATGTGAAATGCACCAAAATAGTCCAATGTTTATAATAAGTTCCTTCAAATGCAGAAGGTGGTGAGACTTTGGAACTCGCTACAACAGGATGTAGTTGAGGCAAATAACACAGTTACCGTTAAAGAGAAGCTAACTTTATGCATATGAGAGTGAAAGAAATAGCGAATTATGATTCTAGCGTTAAATGAGGCTGGGGAGTTGTGGTGTGGGGAGGGGGCGGTGTGCAGCATTTGGAGTGAAGTGTGAATGCCATCATAGTCTACCTGAGCCAAGTCTGTTTTCTGTATATTCGTATATACTTCTATGCAATGTAAAGTGTTATAAAGGTACATCAGATCCACTAACATATGTAGAGAAAAAAGTTGGGTAAATGAGCCTATAATTTAACAGCATCCAACAGATAAACTCATTTTTGTTCTTTAGGTACTGATACATCTTACTTTCCTTTGAGATATTCAGTGTCTATAGATAGTATCATGTTGATCCTTCCCAAGAACTTGAGGCAATTTGTAATCAGTGGAGGAAAGCACATTAATAAGTTGACTATTAGTAATATTCTAACTATTCTGATTGTAATTAAAATAGACGATGAGTATTCAACATCCAACATCTCATTCTGATGCTTGGAAATATTTCTGGATAAAAATTGTTTTTTAAAAAGGACAAATATTGACCTAAAATGGCTGTGAATACATGACTAGGCTGAGCTACATTCATGAAAATATCAGTAAACAAGGATATCCTGAGCCAAAATGCACGTAATTTCTAAACGAGTTGTAAAAATCAGGACTGAATTTTACCAGAATTTGGCTACATGTCAATTTTGGGGAATTTCCTTGAGACCTAAAAAGATTTCTCATGCTACCTTTCCAAACACACTTCATTACCTAAGCACCATGCCTTTAAAATGCAGATGCACTGTATTCTCCTACTTGCTGTGTGTGAAAATATTTGCCACTGTCAGGACCTCCCAAATCCTTGGCACCAGTGCCATTTTAAAGCTCAGCCTATTACTCGCAATATAAAGCAATGTCAGTCCCTTCACCATGCATCTACTGGGAGGCAACAAAACAAATGCTGTTCAGATTGCTGAGGTGGCATGACTGACACTTCATTGCACATACAAATGCTATGGAGGACTTCAACAAAGTAGGCCATGAAATGTCTCCATAAGGGCCGTTTGACATAGAAACCTTAAATCAATGAAGGCAGTACAAACCATGGCATGCAGAGGTACTAGGAGAATACAGGTGTTGTATCATTTCTGATACATTATGATTCCACTCCACAATACCCATGAAAAGCACCACTGAACAATAATGCATGTTTGTGAATACTTGCTGTCAGGATGAGAATAAATAAGTTCCATGTCATTGTGCAGTCTGTGATCTTTCATTAGTTTTGTCCATTGTGACTCAAGTTGCCACTTTTAAGGTTGCCTGTAATTGCTTTTGCTTCCAAGGGATCACAACTTCAATCTGCAATGACCAGTGACATGGTTAAGATTACTTCTGGCCAGGAATTGCACCCCACCCAGTTGGACACTGCATGAGCTTCACATTCACAATGTTTTGATTACAGATGTCTTCTATCTGTATTGTTCAAATATCTGATTAATGCAGTTGCGTCTTGAAGGGCCTCATGTTACTAACTAGTAGGTCCCATGGGCTTAGTCAGAAGAAAAAACACACACCTTCCCATTTCATGTATGGGTTATTGCCAGATTTTCATTTCCAAGGCACATGTCCAATTCACATGATTATGGAAGGCAACATGGGTCACTGTGAGTACTAAGCTCAGCGCAGGACCCCTCTATGTTCCTTTCTTCCTGGCACTCCCTACCAGTCCATCAGTACTAAACATCCATATCTTCCCACACAGCAATTAGAATTATGACATTATCTCTCAACTTTTGCCCCGAGCTCCAAGCCTATAGTTTAGTCTTGCCAGATATCATGTGATTCCTCTGTCGAGTCCAGAGTGGTTGTGACCAGCCTTAACCCTCCATGTCACAGTGTCCCATGCAAAGTAGTGTATCTCCAATTCTTTCTTGTTCTCCCCTCTTCAATGTCTTACCATTTCCCTTTTACAATTCTTGTCCCATCTACAGCCCAGCAAGCTGCCTGCAATCCATGGATTTATCCTGCCTAGCTTCTATACCACAGCAGGCAGGTCAATTCAGTGGATTGCAAACAGCATACTGGGCTACAGAGGGGACAATAACCCCCTTGGCTTTCATTGAGCTGACCCTCAGGATTTACTGTGGCCCACCCTATTGTCTGCCTTGGACAGCCCTGTCTGATGTACGAATAGTCCCCTTACTAATCTGTGTGTAGTTCCTGACTGACTCAGCTCAATTCCCTGAATTAGTTGCAATAGACCTGCCGGACTGACTGTTGTACACCCCCTGGACTGTAGTGATACAGACCCTCTAACTCTAATTGCCCTAAGAGGTTGACTGATCATCACCAAACCTAGACTGAGAGCAGATAATCCCCTTGCTTTACCGTACTGAGACCACCAAATTGATAGCAGCCCACTTTTACTTGACTGACAATTATTCCTCTTAGACTTTGAGGTATGGCCTTTTGGTTGATGCACGTGCTGTGTGCCTACTGCATATGTTGCTGGCATGTTGTACTAGCATGAGCAACAGGTCCACCTCCTTGACTGATGACTGTTTAGAAACATGACAAGTTGTGTGCCTTTGTGCCTGCAGTAAAAGAATTGTAATTGATGTTCTCCAATCCAAGGGTACTGGAGCTAAATATATCATTATCTTTAGAGTCATAGAGTCATAGCGATGTACAGCATGGAAACAGACCCTTCGGTCCAACCCGTCCATGTCGACCACATATCCCAACCCAATCTAGTCCCACCTGCCAGCACCCAGCCCATATCCATCCAAACCCTTCCTATTCATATACCCATCCCAAATGCCTCTTAAATGTTGTAATTGTACCAGCCTCCACCACTTCCTCTGGCAGCTCATTCCATACCCTACCATCCTCTGTGTGAAAAGGTTACCCCTTAGGTCTCTTTTATACCTTTACCCTCTCACCCTAAATCCTGTAGTTCTGGACTCCCCAACCACAGGGAAAACACTTTGACTATTTACCCTATCCATGCCCCTCATAATTTTGTAAACCCCCATAAGGTCACCCCTCAGCCTCCAAATCTCCAGGGAAAACAGCCCCAGCCTGTACAGTTTCTCCCTATAGCTCAAATCTTCCAACCCTGGCAACATCCTTGTAAATCTCTTCTGAACCCTTTCATGTTTCACAACATCTTTCTGATAGGCAGGAGACCAGAATTGCACTCAATATTCCAACAGTGGCCTAAACAATGTCCTGTACAGCCGCAACATGACCTCCCAATTCCTGTACTTAATACTCTGACCAATAAAGGAAAGCATACCAAATGCCTTCTTCACTATCCTATCTACCTGCAACTCCACTTTCAAGGAGTTATGAACCTACACTCCAAGGTCTCTTCGTTCAGCAACACTCAATGGATTGTGTTACGTTGAACAATACACAGAAAGATGAAGGACCAGTTTAGCTTGCAACTTCAAACAGATCCTCAGACAGATAGTAGCTCATACAACATTTGCATGAATATCAATAAAGAATGAACAATAAATACAACATTGCTTCTCCCACAATAAAGAAAATGTCTCTAACTGCCCTGTAACCATCAATATGTGCCAATGATTAGGCATGCCAGTACATTTGGTTTTCTTAATAAGCTAGTCTCAACAAACAACAATAACAGAGCCATGAATAAGTAAAGCCAATGCAATGTGAAATATTTACCTGTGAAATTTAATATTAAAATACACTTGAGCCACATCTGTAGTCTCAAACTCTACGCTAATAGGAACAGAGATAAACGGAAGGTTATAGCCATATGAAGAGAGGTTGAGTAGGTTAGGTTTCACAAACCAAGCCTCCTATTTTCACATCCAAATCATTTATATAAATGATGAAAAGCAGTGGAACCAGCACTGATCCTCAAGGCACATCACTGGTCACAGGCCTCCAGTCCGAAAAACAACCCTTGACCACCACCCTCTGTCTCCTACCTTCAAGTGAACTTTGCATCCAAATAGCTGGCTCCCCCAGATCCAATGTGATCTAACCTTACTAACCAGTCTACCATGTGGAACCTCATCTGCTGCTCTGTATCAATATTTGTTTGTCACCTCTTCAAAATCCCATTTAAGTTAGTGAGACATGATTTCCCATGCATGAAGCCATGTTGACTATTCATAAACAGTCCTTGTCTTTCCAAATGCCTGCAAATCCTTTCCCTCAGAATCCCTCCTACAACTTTCCTACCACTGAGGTAAAGCTTGCTGGGGAAAGTAATAGCACTCTATTAGTCAATCTCCAGTCTTCCTGCACCTCACCCATGGCTATCAATGACACAAATATCTCAGCAAATGGTCCCACAATCTCTTTCCCAGCTTCCCACAAAGTTCTGTGAAGCACCTGATCAGGTCCCGGGGTTCTATCTACCATTATGTCTTTTTAGACAACTAGAACTTTTCCTTCTGTAATATGAACACATTTTACATTTCAAAACATCCCTATTTATTTCTCCACATTCCGCAGCTTCCATATCCTTCTCCACAGTGAATACTGATGCAAAGTATTCATTTAGTGTCTTACCCATCTCCTGTGGTTCCACACATTGATCTTTAAGGGAACCTTTTCTCTCCCTGGTTACTCCATTGTCCTTAATTATTTATAGAATCTCTTTAGATTCTCCTTAACCTTATTTGCCAAAGTTATCTCATGTCCCACTTTAGCCTTCCTGATTACCCTCTTAAGTATACTCCTACTGCTCTGAGACTCTTTTGGAGATACACCCAATCCCAAATGTCCATACCTGAAATATGACTCTTTTTCTTGACTAGAGCATCAATTTCTCTGATCATCCTGTATCAAGATTTAATATCACTTTAATAAAGCTGGGTCTCATTCAAACTTTTGGCTTACTGTATGCTCTAACCTGATATAGAAAAGACCTTTCAGAGTTTGCTAACCTTAATCCAGGTTACAAGGACTTGAAAGTTGGATTAAAAAAAAGTGCAGCGATCCCAGAATCCTTTGTCATAGAAAGTTACAGCAAAGAACCCTTTGGTAGTATTAGTCTCCAAACGATCCACTTAAAAATCTCACTCTCCTTGCTCCCTGAGCCATTTAATATTCCTCCTGTTTAAGTACTATTTAAAATAGCTTATAGGTTTATTTCAACAGTGGCTATAGATTGATGTTTAGGCCTGGATTTTCACTTCTGAGATAGATAGGCAGACTCAGGAAATTATCCACCTCTCCAAACTCAACTTGGCACTAACTGCTCTTGAAACCAGGATCTTAGCTTGTGATGAGGTGCTGTGTTGATGTGGTGGAGAGTGGTTTTTGGCTGGAATCAGCCTGCTGCTTCAGGAATAGTTTAAAGGTGATCACAGGGCTGTTGTGTGCTGAGGAAGCCTGTTAAAAGTCCCACTTTGGCTCTGGAAATGTATCCCAATTGTTTTGTCTTACATTAAAGCATTCTATTCCTCACTCCACACACTCCCTCACAACCCACTGAGTCAAAATGTCTCTCACCCATGGCAACTCATGCCTCCATGCCAATCATGTTGCACCACACAACCCTATGGCCTGTCATGACTCTTTGACAACCTGGACCTTAAACTTCATATAAATATGGTTCTATATTACTCCATTGCTAGCCCTCTGGAGCTAAATATAGATGTCTCTATCAATAGTTGGGCTTGGTTAGATCCTCACAGAAACCACTTTCCATTTTTTAAGGACTTCAAATAAAGGAAACATGTGACATTCTTGAGGTAATAACAAGTCTGTATGTCTGAAAACCATTACTGTGTGAAATAAATACAGCGAATATTACACATAAATGGATGAAAAGGAAAGGAATATTATTTTGCAGCGAAATGGTATTTGACAATGAATCAACAAAAGCTGTTGTTTTGTCTGGAGAAATAACTTGCAATTATCTAGCTTTACAATACTGTAAACTGATGCGATATTTGTGGAATTTAATAAAAGATTAACAGCAACAATTACATATCCGCATACTTGGGAATTCTGCTTTATACATGCTATTATCAGGAAGACCCGAAACCCACTATCTGCTGATTAACTTAGAAAGCTGTTTTGTTTCTGACTTGGCACATGCATTACACATATTAGAGCTCTCATTTGGTGAGTGCTGAAAAACCAAAGCTTTAGGGAAAATACACCATTTAAGAAGAATAATACATGAAGCATAGACTTCTGAGCGACAGAGGGCACTTGAATGAGGGTTAATCTTGTAAGTGGACCTCTGACCATGGTTTTGTCATAGGACGACAAAACGGGCGCTTGGTCCTTCTTCACAATGATGTATTTGTTCCACCTGAATATTTCCTCAATATATTTACAAATAGTCATTGCTGCTACTTAATCACCTTCAAAAATGTTCAGTCAAATATGCAGATATTACAAACAGTAAAGTTATGAGCTGCAGATTAAGCAATTCCTTCATTAGTGATATTCTTGCAAAGAGCTGAAGAAATTCTAGTCTTGTCTTCAAAACGTACTTCAAAAATTCCACTCCAGGTCTCATAGGATCATAAATAAACTGAAAAACTATTTTTTATTTAATTGCTTCCTCATGTACGATACAAAGAGGATTTAGTTTGTATAAGCCCTTATTCTCCCTGGTGGAATAGTGCTGTAAGATCACTTACTTTCTCACATTTATTTTTGATGTTCAGTAGAAAGAATCGTGCATTTTATATCTCTGAACAATTCAGACAAAGTAACAATACACACTGCCTACAGGGGCTTTAAAAAAAAGCATTCCTCGCCTTTACTAGGTTGAATTCCTCAAACCATGCAGAATAAGCCACATTTATTTGCTTTTATTAGTGTCTGGTCTGGCTCACTGTCCATAGGAGTAAGTTGAATTTGCAAGTCAGATGGAAAGGTCACATTTTGCTGCATCTACTTATACATCTGGGACGCTTGAAAATGGGGAAGTGAATGTTTGCATCAAATGCAACTAGAAGAAGCATTATTAGAATGCTCAGTCTGAAATTTGTGAAGCTGTCTCTTTGGAATATAAGTCTGGGGTTGCATGGCAGAATTTAAGCAACCCTGACATCTTTTGTTTGCGTGATGGATTTTACAGTATGTATGTAGATTTTATGGCAAAATTAATGGTCTTACTGAGTTAGCTGATTTGTACTCAGATGAAATGAGACAGTTGAAGTAAAGTATTTGCTAGCAACATTGATTAGAGGTAAAGGTCTTGAAAATAAACTTTTGCGGAGGCAACTCTTGCTAGCCCACTGAGTAGCTGAACCTTACAAAACAAGATGATCACGGTTTCAATATTCAACTTGCACTAAGTCGAACTGATTATGATCAGGATAGTGATGCTACAAATAGCTTCAGTGCCCCTGAATTACTCAGAATAAAGATAAATGCTACTGCTTCCATTTGACGTGAATGTGTATAATCATTACATGAAGATAGTTTTAGACCCGTGGTTGCATACCTGGCTGACAATTGGTGTCAAAGACTTTGCTTGGGTCCAGAAGATGAACAATGCTATGAAAATATTCCTTGTCAAGAAGTTGATTGCTCTAAAGTCCAATTCTGTAATGACCACAGCTTGAGCGCTATATGCGTTGTTTAATTCCAAAAGATATCTGCAAAATCCATGCATGTTATGGCAGGGATCATGTCAAACACCACCTTGGATAAGATGTGAGCATGAGTGGGAAATGTGTAATGCTAATATTCAGAGTAAAATACATGTAACAGTGATTTGATACCAGCATTGCCTTTTTTGGAGTTCAACGTGCTAACTCACACTCTCTCAACATTGTCGAGTTCAACCTGTGTTCAGCAACAAAAAGATCCCAAACCAATACTTTTGAAATGACTCATCAACTGCTTTCAAGTTAGTTTGTGGCTAATTTCAACTGAATGTTGCAATTGATTTAAAGTTGTGAGCCATGCAGGGAACAGGATTGCAAATGCCAAAGGACTTTGTCCTGATTTCTAGTCTTTTTCATAGAATGCAAGCTTCCAAACACTGGTGCAGCACATTTAAATCCCTTCAGGTTCCAAGAACACAGGAAAAATAAAAAGTGGTGAAATAGAGTTGGATAAATGCAGGAAGAGGGAGAAAAGGGAAGGGGAAATTATTTACTACAGAACACTATATATGTTGCAAGTGGCAGTGTTTCCATGTGTCAACTGCCATTGTTATTCTCAGTGGTAAAGGATAATTGTTTAGAAGGTACTGTCAGTGGTGAATTGCCACAATGCATTTTGTAGATGATACACACTGCTGTTATTGTGCACTGGTGGTGGAGAGTTTGAATGTCTAATATACTGGATGGGGGTGTTTTGTCACAGATGCAGTCGAGTACCAAGTATTCTGGAGCTGCACTCTGCCAGGTGAGTGCAGAGCATTCCATTGCACTCCTGTCTTCTGCATGCATCTACAAACATTCACTCCTTCCACTGTTGTTGTACCATCTCTGTTATGTATTGCAAATGTTTACCAAGGCTCCTTGGACAACACATTCCAAACTCACAACCACTGTGATTTAAAAAGACATAGGCATCAGATACACCACCACTTGCAAGTTCCTCTCCAAGCCACTCACCATAGCACCCTTCCTTCAGTGTCACCAAGTCAAACTCCTGGATATCCCTCTTTAACATTGTTGTATATAACTTGCACAAAATAGACTGCAGTGATTCAAGAAGGCAGCTCATTACTATCTTCTCAAAATCCTTTATGCATGGGCAGCAAACCAGCAAAGATCATATCCCATGAATGAATTAAAAAGAACAGTAGTAGCACTTTCAGCTATTTCTTGAGGTCACAAGTGAATCTCGTTGGCTGAAGAATAGCACCTGTGATACTGTGAACCTCATGTGGAGGGTGAGTTGGATCACCAATCCAATTGTTTGAAGTAATTTGTACCAGTCTCATTTTTTGCAATGATATGCTGGGCTTTACCCTTCTGTTGGCACTTGTACTGACCTGTACACCTACCCTGCCAGAATGTCAGTCATGTTTCCCCAAATGCAAATTTTCCTCCACACTTTCTTTTAAAGTGCACACAATGTGAATATCAAAGTTGGTGATGGTACAAGTGAGAACAAGTGAGAATATTTCTGCTTCATCACCATTTCCCTGCTCTTCCATCTCTTTCTAATTCATCTCTTTATCTTTAATTACTGTCTTAACCAATCATGTTCACAACCCATGAGCAAAAAAACAAAACATTGCCTGGACTAATTGCAGTTCTCGTGTGTGTTTGAAATGATATCGTATGTTGTCAGGTTATGGTGATGTCAGAGGTCAGAGACAAGATTGAAAAGCAAAAAAAAACATGCTTACATCATATGCAACTCATAAATCAGAAGACAGTGAGATTAGAGGGAATTAGCTTATGAGGAGAATAAGGTAGTGTTATCTTCAACATTTTCACCCCCACCACTGACCTTGTCTTCAATCATGATCACTCCCATAATATTAACCCACTAAATACTCCATGGAGCAAGGGCATACAAATTTTCCTACCTCCCACTAGTTAGAAATTGTTGCACTGGGCTATTTGGCATTTTGTCCTGTAAGAAAAAAATGTGTGTGGGGGGGGGGAGCAGAGGGGGGTGGTGTTGGGAGGGGATGGAGAGAAGTTCTGAATATTTTTTAAGGTGAAGATTTATCAATTCCTGTTAACTAAGGGAGTCAAAGCTTATTTATTGTAAGTTGAATTGTGGATTTAAGCCTCAAACATATAGAGGCAATGATTTGATTGGCTGGCAATACAGGCTCAAGGACTGATTGGCTTACTTCTGCTTTCAATGTTTCCATCTGTTTGTCTTCATATCCAACTCTTTCTCAAGAGATGTCACATTTGAGTGGAATATTTGAACTGCTGAAGAAAGATAGGAGAAGAAAGAAGCTTATAATAAATTCCTGTGAGAAAATAATAGTAATTAGAGTGCGTTGAGGTGTAGTGATGAGATGGGAGTAAGGGGAAGATGATGGTTTTAAAATCAGTCCCAGCTGATATTTTTATTTAGATTTGTCATAATTCCACAGAATTTTATAGCCAGCATAGACAAAGACTATTGCTCATTTTGGGTGTACTATATTTCTGAAAGAATTATCCAATTAGTCCCAATCCCTTGACCTTTTCTTGTAACTTTTATTTTCTGTCTTCAAATATTTAGCTATTTCCCCTTTAAAGGTTGCCATGGATTCTCTTTCCACTGTTGTTTCAAATGGGGCAATCTAATTCTAATGATCTTTGTATAAAAACCATTTTCTTCAAATTTCTCCTGTCAGCTTTTTTTCATGATGGGGAATTTATGTTCTTCAGTTACAAAGTCACTAACCAGTTTTGTTTTCTGATTTACCTTATCAGAAGCCTTCATGATTTTCAAAACTGCTATCAAATCTCTTCCTTCCACCTTTGCCCTCAGTAAATGAGTGCCAGTGCCTTATTATTACTAAATTTCTCAGCTGCACTGTTGACTCTTTGTTAATCTGTTTCTGTAACTTCTCACATGACACTCAAACCTCTCTGAATGTAAGTAACCCAGTACCGCGCACAAAATTCTAACTGGAGCTTGGTCAGTCATTTGGGTATATCGAACATAAGTTATTTTCATTTATATTCTAGTCCCCCATTTATAAAACCTCAAATTCCATTGGCCTTTTTCAAATAGTTTTCTCAAATTGTCATCACATTTGCACGGATCTGTGCAACTAAACTCCTAAATCTCTCTACTCCTCTGTCTTTTCAAAACATTACCAGTCATACAACCTTTTAAAGAGTTGATGTTCTCAAACTTTGTACACAAACCTTAAAAATTTAAAACATAAGTATCCATTATATTTTCTTTGAAGTTCTTTCTTACACATTTTGTTTTTACAAGACCACTTCACAAACCAAGATGACCATCTGATGCTTTCTCCTGTCAGATGACATTTGAGAGCCAGTGTCACTGCTAAAATGGTAAATTGCACTTCTCCACCCAAACACTGTCCTGAGGGATATGAAAGCACATATGTGATCATTGTCAGAGGTCAAACAAATAAATAAATATCTTATGGACTGTGCATTTTAAATAATATATATATCTTACAAATCCCAATAACTTAGGTTTCACTTGTAGACATAGAAGTGCACAGAGGAAAAATGATCTCCACCCCAGTGTAAAAAATGCTAATAATATTACTACTACATCATATTGTGCTACAATATTACCATAATGCTTTTTAACTCATAAATCTTCAGAGGCACACTGTAATACTCCACCTTTGTTACAACATAGACTGTGGAAACCAATAAATTTGCTTCTAATAATGAAGTAGATGCAAAAATGAATATGCTATAATATTAACAAAATATAACATGATTAGTAGTGTGGGAGATGGAGGCACAGTGGTAGTGTCACTAGAAAACCAAAGGCCCAGGTTAATTCTCCAGACGATGTGGGTTCATAATCTACCATGGCAGCTGGTGGCATTTAAAATCAATCAATATTTCTAGACTATGAAAGCTAATTTCAGTTCTGGTGGACCTGAACTAGAGTCATAGAGTCATAGAGCTGTACATCATGGAAACAGACCATTCTGTCCAACTCATCCATGCTGACCAATGATCCTACATTAATCTAATCCCATGTGCCAGCATTTGGCCAATAGCCCTCTAAACCCCTCCTATTCATATACCCATCCAGATGCCTTTTCAATGATGTAATTGTACCAGTTTCCACCACTTTCTCTGGCAGTTTATACCATAAATGCAACACCCTCTGTGTGAAAACATTGCCCCTTAGGTCCCTTTTAAATCTTTCTCTCTAACCATAAACCTGTACCCTCTAGTTATGGACTCCCCTACTCTGGGAAAAAAAACCTTTGCTATTTACACTATTCATGCCCCTCATGATTTTATAAACCTCTAAAGGTCACCTCTCAGCCTCCAAACTCTCCAGGGAAATTAGCCCCAGCCTATTCAGCCTTTCCCCATAGATCAAAACCTCCAACCCTGGCAATATCGTTATAAATTTTTTCTGAACACTTTCAAGTTTCACAACATGCTTCCGATAGGAAGGAGATTAGAATTGCACGCAGTATTCCACAAGTGGCCTAACCAATGTCTTGTACGGTCAGAACATGACCTTCCAACTCCTAAACTCAATGCACTGACCAATAAAAGCAAGCACACTAAATGTCTTCTCAACTATCCTATCTAGCTGGGACTCCACTTTAAAGGAACTGCACTCCAATGGTTCTTTGTTCAGCAACATTCCCCAGGACCTTACCATTAAGTGTTTAAGTCCTGCTCTGATTTGCCTTTCCAAAATGCAGAACCTCACATTTATCTAAATTAAACTCCATCTGCCAATCCTTAGCCCATTGCCCTATCTGATCAAGATCCCATTGTACTCTGAGGTAATCTTCTTGTCTGTCCACTACACCTTGAATTTTAGTGTCATCTGCAAAATTGCTAACTATGCCTCCGATGTTCACATCCAATCATTTATATCAATGATGAAAAGCAGTGGACCCACCATTGATCTTTGTGGCACACTGTTGGTCACAGACTTCCAGTCTGAAAATCAACCCTGTACCACCACCATCTATCTTCTACCTTTGAGCCAGTTCTGTATTCAAATGGCTAATTCCCCTGTGTTCCATGTGATCTAACCTTGCTAACCAGTATACCATGAGGAACTTTGTTGTACAACTTACTGAAGTCCAAATAGATCACGTCCGCCACTCCAACTATCATTGACTGTTGTTCATTAATTTTGAGGAAATACACCTACAATCCTTACTTGCTCTGGCTCCAAACCCACGGCAATCTGGTTAATACTTAATTGCCCCTTGAAATGACCTTGCAAACCTCTCAATTCAAGGGCCATTACAGATGGAAAAAGTGCTGACTTTACCCATAACACTTCAATCACATGAAAGAATAAATATAAAACTGCAAACCATAATACTTATTAAGGGGCAGATGCTATAGTCACAAGATGTAAAATGAACTTATACCTAGTTCAAGATATGAAAAATGTGTTGCTGGAAAAGTGCAGCAGGTCAGGCAGCATCCAAGGAGCAGGAGAATCGATGTTTCAGGATTAAGCCCTTCTTCAGGAATTCCTGAAGAAGGGCTTATGCCTGAAACGTCGATTCTCCTTCTCCTTGGATGCTGCCTGACCTGCTGCGCTTTTCCAGCAAAACATTTTTCAGCTCTGATCTCCAGCATCTGCAGTCCTCACTTTCTCTTAGTTCAAGATATGTATCTATGAACAAGTGAATATATTTTTTCTTCATGCATTTCATGAACTGTTTGTTTGATATGACTATACGTTTGTATTACTTGAGGAAGATACTAGCAGGTTTACAATATTCAAATGGCAGCGTTCCTTCATTTCTATCACTCGATCCATTTTGCAGTTGCTTTACAATCTCTTACCTCTATGTTCCTTTCCTGATTTCCATGATCCACTAACTTCTGAAACAGGAAGTCCCTCATAAAGAAATGAGAGAAGAAGAAATCTTGCCTCAGTCTTGGTGTGATTCCACCCAACTTCTGAGATGCAGTGTCCCAATAGCACAGGACTCTGTTTTAGTGTGATGGATAGTATCAATTCAATCTCACATCTCATTATTTCATCATTTAGTGCAACAGCAGAGAACTGAGCTCACCAAATCACTTATATCATAAGACAATTTATGTTGGGAAATCTCTGAATGTGGTTTTTCTACCTTCTCCATTCTATGATTAGTCATGCAGTGAGCGGAAAAGGATCAAATCTAAAGACAAACACCAAACCAACAGTTTAAGTTTAACTGATTTTAAATTGAAGTAAGACTAAACATTTATAAGATTTTAAGATTTTAGCTCCAAAAAAACCGTGTACTCTAGAACAACCCTGGTCTCATAATGATCAAGGCAAATCAGATGTAAGTGTTGCCGAGGCTGATGCAATCCATTTTCAAAATTAAATCTCCATAAGCAGCACTGTAGGACATGAATTAATCATTTTGTAATAAAAACACATGAAAAGCCATGGTGAGGACATGTAATACATTGGGAAACCCATGAGCAACACACAATAGTCAGAAACAAATTCAATTATCCCATTCTACTGAGTTCATCTTCCAGACACTGCAGGAAGACACTGAGCATTGTGCAAGGTCAAGGTGCTTTCTCACAGAGAAGGAGCAACAATGAACCAGCAAGGTTTCTTATGACTGCTTTGCTGTACATATGTAGACTTAATGCACTGTGGCAGCAACATGGCCCATGACCGGGTCATGCAACAACAAGCCAAAAAAGCATGGGCACAAAGGCTCAAGTGAAACATAGCTGGCAGGAATTAAGTCATTCGAAACGAATGCATAGGTACTGTTAAATACATATATTTGGTGGGTTCAAGAAGAGAAAATTAAGGTGCTGAAATGACAATCATAAAATATTCATCAGACAATGTTGTACAGCAGTAGAACCAAGTACATTCCGAACTATTTCTTCTTTCTCTTTGAAAGAGGGATGCTTTTAGCATCAAATTGTCATAGATAATAAAGTTAAGTTGGCTGTCAGACTCCTTTCTGTGTTTCAGCTTCTGCCGATCTTTACATTGTGTTTCTGACAAAAGTAAATAAGACAGCATAATTGTTATTGATGAACAGTAAGTATATTAATCAGATATAATATATTGTATTCCTTTGTTTAAACCTCCTTGAGGGCTGCAGTTGAATTTTGTCCCATGTTCAAAATATTACAGGAAATTGTTTTCTGTACTTTTAATAAAATGACTTTTTAAAGCTTTTGCAGGAATAATGAGCAGTTCATTTTTTGCTGTTATGGGGTGCTCCTGCTGACAATATAAATAACAGAAGTCTCTAATTTTTCTATGTTATGACCCACAATGTGGCTAGAATTCTGTAGTCTCTCTGGTGGTGAACTTGGAGGTGGGAAGGGCATTTAACTGGGTGGACCTTCTCACCTTCCTGCCTCTACCAGGATAAAGTCAGTGGAGGAGGTGGAGTAGTTGTGAGGGATGCTCCTCGTCGGCCATTCTGCCATGTTATCAATTGTGGCTCTTAAGTGGACAATTAATTACCATTTCTGGGCCTGAGGGCACTGCTACTGCTATTAACCCAGCTGTAGGCGGCTTTGTCAACATGCATCATCTCTTCTGAGATAGTTGTATGTTGGTTCATCTGGCTTTATTGAGAGATTACTGAATCTTCAGCAGGTTTAAACAGTAACCAATTTATTATGTTTGAAGGAACAATATACACTTTTACATAGTATTGCCTTTCTCTGCTGAAGCCATGATCATACTCCTTCATGTCTGTCTACCATATATCTCTTACATCATCATTACGGAAAGGGACGTTTATCCAGTCCCAGACACTAGCCCTTTCAACACAATACTACATCTCCCTGCAAGTCCTTGTTTATATTTTTCATATTCATTTTTGCATTCTACTCCATCTCCCCCCAAGTGGCTGACATCACAGATTTAATCTGTCAGGAGGCTTCCCAATTTTCCTTGATTGCATTCTTGTCAAACTCAGAAGATCAGTAGTCTTCCTTCGAGTTATTGCGTCGTCTTGGATGACTTTCATTGAGATTGTGGTATCTAGTTCATTATTAATTTCTGGAAGAATACCTGTTCATCGAAATTTATTACTGATTGATGTCTTTGATGAAGAGAAGTAAGGTGCCTCCTGTTCTGATATATAGTACTTTCTGCAGTGTGCACAAAATAAAATCTCTGTTGATTATCATCTCACAAAACTATTATTCCTTCTCAGCTTTGGTTTCAAATGCCTACTTTTTCTCTTTCCATCGATTTATATAGTTTATTGTTATTAAATCAACTACCATAGTTATCAGCTTGTTATTTTTGATAAGACTATCCTCAGTCTAGAACTCTTTAATTATTCAGGATTGCTAGCCCTGGAAGTAGTTTTTGAGTAGGTTGGGAAGCCATGTTCAGAGCTTTCTGCCCCACAACAACTCTAATGGTGCTAAACCACAATTAAATGGAGTGGATCTGTAATTTAGAAGTACAGTTTGAAAATCTACGTCCTTCACCAACAATGCATTAAAAGTTCTGAATTCCATTTCATTTTCACATTTATGCTGAGAATATCTTGGGAAGATTGTAAGATGTACAAATCAACAGTTTTCTGTAAATTGTTTGAAATACTCATTGACAAGTTGTGAACCATTTTCAGAGATAAGCTTGTCAGTAATTCCAAATGGCCAAAGAAGTTAATCCGAGTGTTCCCCAACCAGAAACCATGGAAGAACTGAAAGATCCACTCCTGACTGAAGTCCAGGTCTCAGATGTTCAAGTCAGACGACACTGACCTGGAAATCTGGGTACAATCTTTGCAAAGCTATCAGGACACCAAGAGAAAATAGCAGACGAAACTAGAGTTCCAGATCAACCACGCAAACGCTCGTTGATGTGGCAAGGCATACACAATGTAGTGAGCTGCAAAACGAATTGAATTGAATCGTTGGCAACAATGCAGCCCTCCCCAATGAGCTCAATGCATTCTATGCTTATTTTGAACAAAAAGTTAAAGTGTTGTTGCTCTCAAGCCTTTGACAGTTCAGCATGGAATAAGTTGTTTTCCAAAGGACGTATTACTCATTTAAGACTCAATAAAATGTCTGACATGGCGCTTTGGTAAATATTTAGTTCAGACATTATATCAAATGGAAGTGATTAAAATGAATTATTTCAAACAGAGTAATAGTGAAGGTTGTCAGGACCTTTCCATCCAAAGGAACATTAGTCGTGCCTAATTATGTGAACATAATAGTTTTGGAAAACTTTGCACATTTTTGGTCCACTGAGGACATGGGGTGATTTTTCACTTATTATGATCGTATTAAATTGTGGACTATCTATTAAATTGTGCACTTATTATGATCTTTTTAAATTGAATTAAGTCTACATAAATGTGTAGAGTATGATTACTTTAAGGAACTTTTGCAAAACACCACTCTGTAGGCTAAGTAACAGGAGAATTAACTCCTGTCCCTGACATCTCTTTCTGCTGAAGTGGGTTTGATTTCATTAATAGGAATAGTATTGTCTTACCATAACAACACATACAGGTTGAGTATTTGCAAATTAATACTGTTTTCAATCTTAAGTCTGTAAATAATTTTAGAATATTTCCTTTTGAAGTGACTTCTGGATTTTTATTTTTTAAACTTCCAATTAATGAGATTAAGGTTAATACAAACTCTTACTTAAAAACAAAAATTATTGATCCTGTACAGAATACATTATATCTCATACCTGCTTTCACTTATACTGATGTGTTGCCTGCATATTCTCTTGACTTTTAATTAAACCCATCCTGCACCATGTAACTCGGTTTCTGTTGAACTTCGATAATGTACTGATAGCCATGGTCTATACTCAGAAAATGTATTACATTCACTCCTGCATCTGGTTGAACATTAGTAATAAATATTGACACAAATGTATTGACGGCACGGTGGCACAGTGGTTAGCACTGCTGCCTCACAGCGCCGGAGACCCGGGTTCAATTCCCGCCTCAGGCGACTGACTATGTGGAGTTTGCACGTTCTCCCCGTGTCTGCGTGGGTTTCCTCCGGGTGCTCCGGTTTCCTCCCACAGTCCAAAGATGTGCAGGTCAGGTGAATTGGCCATGCTAAATTGCCCGTAGTGTTAGGTAAGGGTTAGATGTAGATGTAGGGGTATGGGTGGATTATGCTTTGGCGGGGCGGTGTGGACTTGTTGGGCCGAAGGGCCTGTTTCCACACTGTAAGTAATCTAATCTAATCTAATGCACAATGGAGGTCAGTGATATCATCCAAAAATATTTTTTAACTTCAAAGACCTCTGTGAAAATAAAGGTTTTACTTCAGTACACCTTCTAACTTTGATGAATCATTCCTTTTATTTGTGGGATGTGGACATTGCTGGCTAACCAGCATTTATTGCCTGTCCCTATCTGTCCTTGAGAAGGTGATGGTGAGCTCCCTTCTTGAACCATTGTAGTCCATTATAATTTGACCCGCAATGCCATTAGGGTGGGAATTCCAGGATTTTGAACCAGTGACAGTGAAGGAACAATAATGTATTTCCAAGCCAGGATGGTGAGTGGCTTGGAGAGGAATTTGCAGGTAGTGGTGTATCCATTTATCTGTTGCCCTTATCCTTTTAGGTGGACATGGTTGTAGGTTTGGAAGGGACTTTCTAAACATCTTTAGTGAATTTCTGCAGTGCATTTTCTAGCTTGCACGTACTGCTGCTATGAGGAATCAGTGATAGAGGGAGTAAATGATTTTGAGTTTGGTGCCAGTCAAACTGACTGTTTTGTCCTGGAGCATATGAATCCTCTTCAGTCTTGATGACACTGCACTCATTCAGTCAAGTATGGAGTACTGTATTCCACAACCCTTCTAACAGATGGATGTTGATAGTGGGAAATTCAATGATAATAATACCATTGAATGTCAAGGGGCAATGATTAGATTTACTTTTGTTGGGCATGGCCATTGCCTGGCATTTGTTAGACCAAATCTCCTCAAAGTATATTAGGAGGATAGTCCAGACGCTAAATTGTTCTTATTTTAAAGGTAAGTGTAAAGCCTTGCATTCCAGATGCAAGTTGATTGGTCAAACTAGTTGACTTTAAGCAAAACACACTTTATTTTTACACTACAATCAAAATACAAACAAAATAAAAAGAAAAGAGTTGGCTTAACTATAACTCTATTGAAATGTTTAACAAAATAATATATATATGTTAACTACTACTAATTAACTGTTCCAATGTAGTAAAATGTCATAAACATACCGTCGGCAAAGGCAAACTCAGTAATATAGATTGTCTCACATATAGAAAGAGAATCCAACTTTCAGCTGTAACAGAGGGAGGACAAATAGCTTGCACATCCAGCTTCCAGATGCAGCAACTGCTAATAGCTAAAACTAAAAATTCTGGTTCTGCAGGAACTTGACCACACCCATTCAGGCTGCTTCTATTGTTCCAACTTTTAAAAAAGAAGGCCTCACAAACTGTTTACTTCATTTTTCTTTCACAGACCGGTCAACTCCTATGCATCAACCTTTCTTCCTGTAAAATAAAGGACAAAATATCCCTCTTAAAGCTATAGTATCACTGTAGGTCGCCCCAATTAAAAACAATGAACCATCAATACACAAAATTACCTTCATTTTTAAAAACCTTTAGCCTTGCATTATTAGTACACTACAATACAGAGGAACCTTGATTATCTGATTATTGGATTATCCGGCAAGATTGCAAGGCCCTGATGCTTGGCTAAACTATGTCATATGGCATTCGATTATCTGGAATTCAATTTACCGAACGAAATATTGCCCGCCTGTGTCCTTCGGATAATTGAGGTTCTTCTGTACATATACATTGACTCTAAGCATACAAACATTCACTACTACAGTCCATTTCAGTCTATTCTTTTCCTGCCATCAAACATCACGACAACACATCAGCAATTACATTCTCTGTCTAATTTTTATATTGAATGGCTACGATAATAATCTCCACCTAAGCAGTCTGGAATTTTTAACCCTTAAATGTTTCCAAAAATATTGTGATCACAATATACAATTGTCTCAGACACATTACTGGCAATATAAATGCTGAAATGTTGCAGTGCCAACACATAACTCAAGGTCTTCTTCTTTCTATCTTCTCATTGTCTTCTTGCAAGAATACAGCACCAATACCCATATCACTCACATCAACAGCCACCTTGAATGGCTTTGTGTAATTAGGTGTGGCTTAGAGTGGGACAGTGGTTAACTCAGATTTGAGTCTGTCAAATGCTTTCTGACATTTCTCCATCCACTGAAATTTTCTATACTTTTTCAACAAGTCAGTCAGCGGAGCAGCCAAACTGCTAATTTTTACTCCCAACTTCCAATCAAAACCACTCAGCCTCAGGAATCGTGCACTTCCCTCTTTGTTGATGGTATTGGAGACTTCCTTAATGATCTTTATTTTCACATCCAATGGGGCCATTTGTCCATGGCCCAGGATTGTGACTTGGGCTTTTGTGAATTCACTCTTAATCAGGTTTATCACCAAGTCTGCCTCCCAAAGTCGATCGAAATATTCCGATTGATGCTACAAACGTTTCTTCCATGTGTGACTAAAAGTCACCAGATCGTCGATGTACATCACACATATGGGTAATCCCAAAATGACTTTATTGGATAGTCTTTGAAATGTAGCTGGTATATTTTGCTTACAAAACAGCATGACTTTAAACTGCTACAGTCCATTCAGTGTCTTGAAAGCCCAAAATTTATTTTGCTCTTTTGGATATAGGTACTTGCCTGTGTCTTCTGACTAAGTCCAACTTCGAAATATAAGTTGCTTGTCCCAGCTTCTCAATACAGTATTCCAAACATGGAATAGAATATAAATCAGATTTTGTAACTGCATTTACTTTGTGATACTGAATTAGTGGTGCTGGAAGAGCACAGCAGTTCAGGCAGCATCCAACGAGCAGCAAAATCGACATTTCGGGCAAAAGCCCTTCATCAGGACCGAAACGTCGATTTTGCTGCTCGTTGGATGCTGCCTGAACTGCTGTGCTCTTCCAGCACCACTCATCCAGTATTTGCTTTCTAGCATCTGCAGTCATTGTTTTTACCTCATTTACTTTGTGATAGTCCACAAATAATCATTGGGTACCACCTGACTTTGGCACTGTTACTGGGGTGAGCTCTATTTACTGCAACTCATTTCAACTATATTGCCTTTGAATATTCAGTCAAACTATTTTTGAACCTGTGCCAACACTTAAGGGTTAAATCTATAAGGACGTTGCCTATTATTTGGAGTAACATTTCCTCTATCCACAACATGCATAATCAGATTAATACCTCCCATCTTATTCCCACATATCTCCCCATGTGATTGTAATTACTCTTTCATGTCATTTTGATTTTCCTCTGGAAGATATCTTAATAATTTATCCCAATTTTTGAGAACTTACTTATTGTTCAATTTAATTTCAGGACTGTCCGATTCAGAATCACCTGAACTTGGCTCTTTATTCTATGCTGTAACTAATAGCACGTTCTTGTTTTGCTTTCCTTGCCTATCAAAATATCTTTTGGGCACATTCACACAACACATGCTGTGAGATTTCTTTCTTAGCAAATTCTTATCAAATAATTCACCTCACTTAATATCATTTTGAGTTGATAAGGCCTACTAAACCTTGCTTTTACTGATTCACCTTCCACTGAGAGCAACACTAAAACTTTATCTTCACTAACAAAATTACAAATCTGTGAATTATTGTCTGCTTCTTGTCTCACGACATGCTACGCCACTTTCAAATGCTATACAGCCAAATCACATGTTCTATTTAAACTTCCCCTAAAATTTGACACATTTGTGATCTTTGAAACCTGACTCAACAATTTCTCCTTAATGAATTTCAATGGTCCTCTCACTTGATGTCCAAAAACTAATACTAGTGGACTGAATTTAGTTGATTCATTAGGTGCATCCCTGATTGCAAAAAGTATGAATAGAATTCCTTTATTCCAATCCTCTGGATAGTCTTTATTATAAGCCTTCAACATGGTCTTTAAAGTTTGATACCACCATTTTAAAGTGCCCCGAGGTCCTGGATAACATACAGTGGATTTGAATTCTTTTATTTCTAAATTATCCATAATTTCTTTGAATAATTTTGATGTAACATTTAACTCTTGATCCAATTGTATTTCTGTGGATAGTCCACATCTAGTAAAAAAGAGTAACTCTTCTACAATTCTCTTAGATCTGATACTGCATAATGGAATGGCCTTTGAAAATCTAGCAGACACTTTCATTATGGTCAACAAATTGTGATTCCCACTTTTTGTTTCAGGTAGAGGGTCCTACATAATCAATTAAGACTCTTGTAAAGGTTCCTCAAAGGCTGGAATGGAAATTAGGGGTGCTGGTTTTATCACTGCTTGAGGTTTTCCAATTACCTGACATGTGTGACATATCCGACAAAAGTCAACCACATCCTTATTTAGTCCTGACCAATAAAAATGTTTCTACTTTTTTGCTTGAGATTTTCTTACTCTCAAATGATCTCCTATTGCTAACCACAACACCCGCTTTCCATAACTCACCAGTAATATAACTTGAGGAAATTCTGCTCATTTTTCTTCTGCCTGAATATGTGATGGTCTCCTACATGATGTGTGGGATACACTTATGTTCTTCTTCTGTGTATGCTTTTTGACACAAAGTCTTTAGCATTACATTTTTCTGTTGTGATTTCTCTGAATTAGAAATATCCATTTTGTCCTCCACCTGTTCTTGTGGTTTTTTTTTCAACCATTTTATCAAACATAGCATCTAATAATTGAACTTCAACTTCCTTGTATTTATTTCTTGATTTCTACTCCTCCACCTGTAGCTTTGTGACCTTCTTATCACACACTCAGGAAATATCCCCGGATATACGTCCTGTAATACCTCAATTGCCTGATTTTCCGTTGCCTTTCAACAACAGTAGGCAACAATCCCACGTGTGATCCAGCTATATCATTACCAAGGATAAATTGGATTTCTGGAACAGAGAATGTTCCTATTACTCCCACCACACCTTCCCCACTTTTCACCAGACTCTCCAAACTCACTTTATAATTTGGAACACTACTCTTCTCATCATTAATTTCACATATTACTACTTTCCTGACAATACTCTTTCTGAATTACATATTTCCTCATCACTCACCATCAAAGCTTGACTTGCTCCTGTACCTCTTAAAATCTGAATTTCATTACCTGCTCCTCCTGGCATACATAAGTAAACCTCACCCACGCAAAATAAATTATTTAAAGAGATTTGGCACTTCTTTCTCAATCAGCCCCTGATCAGCTAGTGTGTTCTTTTGCAGCTCTTTAGCTTCCACTATGCTTTCCTTTACTACTTCAAAAAAACTTACTGACTCATCCTACTTTCTCACATTTGTCCTCCCAGTGGTTTTTCTCAGCAATCAACACTGCAACTTCATGTGGCCAACATTATTACAGTGAAGTCACCTGAGCATTTTTACTTTTGCTTCCATCTCATGGGCTTCCTTTTTACACCGTGGTAAACTATTTTCAATGATTTTTTTTCTTTTCCCCTCTGACCTGAGGATTTATTCCCCCAATTTCTAGTTCCCTCAGATTGGAATTGATATTGGAAGCCAAATTTTGAATTATGAACCAACTCATAATCATCTGCCATTTTGCTCCTAATCATTTTAACTCTCTAGTCCGCCACATGAGTGAAAGTGAATCCAAAATAATCATCTCTCTCAGAGCGCCATTTGTTTGATCTATTTTCAATGTCTTTATCCACCCATAAAAATGACTTTATATGATACTTTCAAACTCTATATAAGCTTTATCAGGTTGCCTCCTTAGATTCCTAAAACCTGTCTGTAGGCTTCACCTATTAGCTCATAAGCAGTTACAATTAGTTTATTCATCTCATCATACACTCCAGATACCTCCTCTGATTGTGATGCAAATTTCCCACTCACTCTACCTACCAACTTTGCTTGGATCAACAATACCCACATGATCACTGACCATTTCAGTTGTTTCGCCACTTTCTCAAACGGCTGTGATAAGATTGCTCTCCATCACTACCCTCACCACTACTCCTACCTTTCATCTCTACTTCTGCCATTCTAAGTTGACTTGGTGGTTCAGTAGTTAGTACTGCTGCCTCACAGCATCAGGGACCTGGATTCAATTCCAGCTTTAAGCTACAGTCTATGTGGAGTTTGCACATTCTTCCTGTGTCTGCGTGGGTTTGCTCTGGTTTTCTCGCACAATCCAAAGATGTGCAGGTTAGGTGAATTGGCTGAGCTAAATTGCCCATAGTGTCTAGGGATGCGTTGGTTAGGTGCATAGTCAGGGATAAATGTAGAGTATTTAGGTAGGGGAATGGGTTTGCGGAGGATACCCATTGGAGGGTCGGTGTAGACTTGTTGGGCCGAAGGGCCTATTTTTACACCATAGAGATTCTATGACTTTCGGTTTTTGGTTCCACCCTCTGAAGATCAAAAACTCTCCCTTCCTTCTGCTAGGGCTGTTCTTTCCTTTTCTTTTTATTCTGCAGGGCTATTATTTCCATGTTTCTTTCCTCTGCTAGAGTTATTCTCTCTTTCTGCTTTTCTTTCAATTGTAATTCAAACTGTTTCATTTCTTTTTCATGTTGAAGCTGCTTCATTTGCAATTGAACTTTAGCCATTTCCAAAGATTCTGATGGCATTTCTGGCAATCATAAAGGCTGAGTTAATGCTTTTTTACACAGACAAAGGCAACTCTAACAGTAGCTTGAACACCAATTCCAAAAGCTTTGCCATGCTCAGTTTCTGTAAAACTCCCGAAGTGACATTTTCCACCCCAGGAAACAGCCATTACTACACAAAGCACATCCTCTTTAAACCATTGCAACACCCAAAATACAAAAAACACACCAACACTCACCACTCACTGCCTTTTTGTCCAATAATCCTGAACTGAACCTAGAATTACAGATTTTGATGCTGACAAGAGCTCCCAATTTGTCATGAATCAGATCAAACCCGCTAAAAATATATTAAGAGGATAGCCTAGACCTTCACCTTTTCTTATTTTAAAGATAAGTGTAAGGCCTTGCATTCCATATACAATTTGATTGGCCAAACTACATGACTTTAAACGAAACATACTTTATTTTTACACTATGTTCAAATTACAGACAAAATAAAAAGAAAGACAAAGAATTGGCTTAACTGTAACTTTATTGAAATGTTTAACAAAATAATATATATAAAGTACTACTAATTAACTGTTCCAGTACAATAACATCTCATAAACATATCCTTGGCAAAGGCAAATTCAGTAAAATAGATTGTCTCACATGCAATTCCAGCAGCAGGAAGAGAACCCCAGCTTTTAGCTGTAACAGAGAGAGGAACAAAATCTTCCACATCCAGCTTCAAGTTCCCAGCAACTGCTGAAACTATAAATCCTGGCTCTGTGGGAGCTTGACCCTATCATTTCAGACTGCTTTTATTGTTCCAATATTAAAAAAAAACCAAGGCCTCACAAGTTGTTTATTTTAGTGACTTTGAGCAGACCTCTTGTCACTTCTATCTCAGCCTTTCCCCATAAAAAAAGGACACAATCCACCTCTTAAAGCCATAGTCTCCTACACTCATGTGGAGTGAACATTATTTGTCAATTGTTACAAAAACTTATATATTGTCTAGCTCTTGAGGTATTTAAATGAGGGTTGCTTTAGTTTCTCGAATATTAAAGTTCTTGTTGACCTTTGTGTAATCATTGGTGAACATTCCCACTTCTGATCTTATGATGGGGTGAAGGTCATTGATGCAGCAGCTGAAGACAATTGAGTCCAGGACCCTGAGGACCTCCTGCAGAGATGTCCTGGAGTTGAGCTCCAACAACACAACAAGCTTCTTATGTGCCAAATATGACTCCAACCAGTGACCAAATTCCTTCCCCTAATCCCCATCCTCACCCCGATCTCCACTGATTCCATTTTAAATTACTTACCCATTTTCAAACTTGCCTAATCCACAACAATTCTGTACCTTAGAATAATGTTTACTAACTTTACCAGCTCTGAGTTTGATATGGTTCCTCCTTGTGCCTGTAGTTCTCAAGTATATGGAAATTTACGATCATTGTTGTTTGAAGCATTCTGATAGTTTAGCTGATGTGTTGAATATTGCTTTCACACTGATCAGTTTTGCACTGATTCCTGGTTGTGATCATTGTCTTTCACAGGAGGATCTCTTTGCTAAATCTGATATTTCTTTTTTAAGGTCATGGAAAACTATTGGAAACCGCTTTATTTTAATTTATTTCAACCATCTCTTCACTCTTTGCTCCCAGACTATTGAATATTTGCAGCCACTTTTTAGCTCTGCTTTTCTTTTTCTTCCTTGCAGTCACCATTTGTAATTGTACCAATCTCAGATTGGACTGAAAAATATTTTACTTTAAACCTTCCTTTCTAGGGCAATAGATTTCCTAATGCATCCTGCCCAATGTGCTCTTAGATTGATTTGTAAGGATGTCTCATCAGATCCCCAACTTTTGCTTTGTTCTCCAACTCAAAGCCTACAATTGCTGGATTAGATTTTTTTTATATAGACAACTACACATCTGTGGAACAGCCATAATGTCTTTGTAAGTTGATTTTCTGACTTTCTGTCTACTTTCATTTTATCACTGGAACTGGTTTGGAGTTCTTCTGATGCCTCTTCTTAAGTTCTGCAGTTTTGGAACTTTTTTCAGGTCTTAATTCTTTTAAGTGGCATCTGAGTCTGTTAGGTGTGCTTCCCGGCTGTTACCATGTTACATGTTGGTTCGTCTAATTTTGGAGAAATTACTGAGTCTTCAGTTGCATCAACAGATATGAGTCTATTACACATCAAGGAATAATGCACAGCATTACAAACGCATGTTCTCCACTGAAGTCATGACCAAACTCCATCAAGTCTCTCTGTCATATGTTTTCTTACACCAACATTATTGGAGATGGCATTCATTTAGTACAAACCAGTATCACTTTTAACGTTAATACTATGTGGAGCCTGACTCTGCCCTTGCTGCCAACGTCCTTACACCACTCTCTCATGACATCATCCCACAAAAACCCTCATGCCCCACATTTATTACCTGGGATTTGGGTCACTCTGTAATCTTGGAACTTCCAGTCTGTCAGTGAACCTGACCATCCCAGGGGCACTGCTGAGCAAAAGAGCTGCTGGCATCTGATTGGCTGACAATTCTCAGACATAGCCAATAGATTGAGAATCACCATTAAACTGGCCACTTAATGGTCACACCTGGAGCAGTAAGAAGGGGATACAAGAAGTAACAGACTTAGCAGAAGAATAACAGCATAGCACTAGTATCTATTGTTGGGTCATCAGTATCTTATAAAGGGAACAGGACAAGAGGAAGATTTCAGCACACAAGTATATTAGAAGAAACTGGGACCTAAGATAAGGCATATGCAGATACAGAATACTCTACAAAGAACTAATACAGGAACATAGTGGAGTGAAATGACCCAAGATATAGGATCAATAAATGGCAGATGTGTCCTTTCTACCCTACGGGCTACAGGTCCACAGACTGGCAGCACTGCAACATCTCTCAGAACATCCAGAATTGATGCTTTCAAGGTAGGTCCGCTGACCACCTAGCTTATCGCCACCCCGCCTCAAGGTCAGAGTGATGCATGGAATGGCAAGAATGGAAGAATCACCAGGCATTTTAGCAGTTTTCCAATAAATGAAAGAAAGCCTAGATTTCATTATCATAGTTGAAGTGTTCAATTATTTACTTGTGGGAACTGTTTCTGTTCAAGTTATAAAACTAGTTGTTGAATAGATTTTAAAAACCTTGCACTACCAATGAACAATTGGAATATTGTATATTTGGTATTTGTCCATTTGTATTTGATTCACAATTGTAGCCATATGTTGAAATTTAGAAATATTGCTTTGTAACATCATTAATGTTACACTATTAGTTGGAAAATTGAGAAGCTTTGTTTCCCAAGGATATAAGATGCAGTGCCAAATGACATCTCTTACAGGCTTCCATTGTATTTGCAACACCACATATAACACTCAACAATGCTTGACATATTTCATGTGACATGAGGAAATAGGTGGACATTATATACCATGTCCTAACAATACTTTCCTGTACTGCAGCAGAAATTTAGAAAGTAACATTATGTTACATTCTATAAGGAATTATATGGGTTTTTTTAAAAATTGTTATGTAGTGCAAAGGTTTTATCATTTTAGCCTATTAAAGCTCTGTTTTTCATTTGATTTTGGACAGACATTTTCCATATTATAAGGAAAACGAATGAGCATGAAGAAAAAAGAGAATTGGGTACACCAGGAGCTTGATCATGACACTGATTGCTTTTGCAGATGGTGAAATCCTCAGTGTAAGCACTCCTTCTCATTCATAATTACTGTACTATTCTACTGAAAGTAAAAACAGAAATAATTTACACATCCAATGCTTGGAAGATAAAAAGGACTTGCATTTACAAAGCATCTCATCATACCTTCAGAAAGATCACAAAGCATAGCAAACAATGAAATGAAGTAACTTATGTAGAAATGTGAAGGAGCCATGTTGTGTGTAGCTAGATCTCACAAATAGGAACAACATAAGTAACCAGATAATTTGTATTGTTGCTAATATTGTGTTGAAGAAAAAATGTTGTTCAGCTTGATGTTATTCCAATAATTCCATGGATCTCTGACATCCATTTGAAGAATTAAGATTGACAAATAGAATCTTTGATTCGTAATTACCATTCAAGTGGATGAAATAAAAACAGAATGGCTGAAAACACATTCGACTGACCTGCACCAGGAAGTGAAAAACCATGTTAATGTTTTGAATCCTTAGATGAAGATTTGTCACATGAAATGATAGTCTGTCTTTCTCTTGCATGCACAAAATAAAACATGCATTTCAAGCATTTTCAGTCTTATTTACAATTTCAAACATTGCTATTCCTTTTAATTTCAAAAAGATGGATGTTTACAATGCAATTAAAATTAAAATATAGTGAGTGGAAAATATTTTGCAGCATGTTATTCACCTTTGAGAATATTATTACTGAGATCGCATGACATTTCCTAACAGCAAAGTTTTGTTTCCTAATAGCTAATTTTATTATGAGGTGTGAAATGTAATGGAGCATTTGATTTGTACAGATTCATATGTTGCTTATTTTTCGATATTTTTCATTTTAAAGAACAAAAGTGCAATTGAACAGAACCTGCTGGAGATATAATACTGGCAAGGTGATGCACAGATTGATAGTTTCAATTGTACAGATGTGCTTTGTAATCATTTCGACAAAGCCTTTCACAATAGCCATGTCATTTCACAGAAAATGCCATGAAATAAATATATAAATTAGAGGCTGAATTCCCGTGCATTCTTAGTTTCTGTAATTAGTCTAGGTTTAGTTCTGTTTAATGTTGCAGAGCTATTAGTGAGACTCAGGAAGCTTTGCATTTTATTATTATTGCAGTCAACCCCATGGGCTAAGGGTCAACATGAAATGTAATCAGGATCTTACTGCAAAATGTACCAATAGCTTCTATATGAAACATTATAATAAATTTAAGAGGTTCTTTTAACAGTGTTTTACTTCAGTTCTCTTTGTGTCTTGCATTTCCTCCCCTAATTTTTCCTTTAATGCTTTCAGGGAGATTTCAATTGTCTGTATTTATGAATCACTAAATAAGTTAAATAGAAGTTCAAATTTCAAGGAGACATTCAATTTTCATTCTATTAGCAAGTCATGTTTGGCAAAGCCTAGCAACTGCCTACTGCAAAAAATACTACAAAGCTTCCATAATGTTGAGGATACATCCAGGTTAGAAATGACAGGATGGTGTAGAGTACCAGTCACTTAATGAATCCCCTTGGGATAGGCCTTGGTTACTAACAATTCATATCTAACTCATCAGTCAGGCTGCAGCCTCTGCAGTTGACTCCATTACTTCTAATATGGCCTCTTCGAGAAGGCTGCAACTACTCCATGCTGCATAAACAACCAATTATGGTGAAAGATATGAATTGCATACCTTTCTGGAAATGTTCATTTCCTACCTAAAATACCCGAATGAAGAATTTTTATATAAAAAATAATGCTTTAAAATACTGACCTTCTACCTAAGGCTGTTTTCTTGTCGAGCCTAATTGCTGGGCTGTCCATATAAAGGAGTCACACTCCTTGCTTGTGTCATGAGGCAGTTCTGTAATTTAGTGCACGGTGATGCCTAACCTCGTGATGTGCTCAAAAAAAAAGTTTTGGTTCTAGCATGCTTTGTGAACATTTAGAGCTTATTAGTGTCATTCACAATGTCATCCATTTTACCATCGATCGCAGGCTTTCCAGTTCAAACTAGCTTTGAAAAACCAGATGTTCCAAGACACATCTCCTAACCCTTATGGCAATCATTTTTTCTTTATTAAATCAGTTACTGATAGGCAGTTTTAAAAATAGGTTCAGAAAGAGCATAAATATAAATGTAAACTCTTATTTTATTCATTGCAGCTTTTGGAAGTATACTATTCCTTTGCATTTACAGGATTTAATGAGTTCCAAACAAAATGGTGTATCAGTTATTAAAAAGGACAGTTCAGGAATTAATCTCCATAATAAGCCAAATTGGGATTTGACGCCCAGCACTATATAACGCATGCATTTTTCCCTTGTATCTGCAACATATAAAAGTGAATTTGTATTTAATCAGTCAACCTCCAACTGAATTTTAGTGAAATTCTATATGTTTCTGGGGATGTTTAGTAGTTTCAATTGCATGTGTAAGCCCATGTGAGATGTGTGCAGTTTCATAATTACATGATATTCCCCATTCTATGCTAAATGGCTTCAGTTCAAAAAGTGTAGGTTTCTCCCTGCAGTATCTGTTTCTGTTGGCCTGCTTCAAGGGTCCCACCTACAATATATTCTACTCTGCATTGTAGCACTTAACCACTTCACTGCTGAACTGGGAGGAACATCATAAACTCCATGGTTTCTAGTCTAAAATGTTGCACTATATTGACTTCATAATAAAAGGCAGCATGGTGGCTCAGTGACTAGCACTGCTGTGACACAGTGCCAGGGACTCAGATTTGATCCAACCCTCAGGCGATTGTCAGTGGGGTGTTTGAAAGTTCTCCCCTTACCTGCATGGGTTTCTGTTGGGTGCTCTGGTTTCCCACCACAGTCCAACGATGTGCAAATTAGGTGGATTGGCAATGGGAAATTGCCCACAGTGTTCAGGGATGTGTGGGCTAGGTGAGTTAGCCATTGGAATTATAGGGTAAGGAGATGGGTCTGGATGGGATGCTCTTCGGAGGGTCAGTGTGGACCTGATGAACCAAATGATCTGTTTCTACACTGTAGGGAATCCATGATTCATGTACCACCGTAGCTAAAGTGTCTGAATAGATCGCAATTCTTCAAAATTAAAGCAACCAATATGGTTGCTTCAGTCATTTTAGTGATTAAAGTGTGGAAACAGGCCATTCAGCCCAAGAAGCCCACATCAACCCTCCAAATAGCATCCCACTCAGACCATCTCCATACCTCTACCCTATTCCTGTAACCCTGCATTTCCCATGGCTGATACATCTATTTTGCACGTCCCTGGACACTACAGGACAATTTAGTATGGCCAATCCACGGAAGCCCATGTAGACACAGGGAGAACATGCAAACTCCACACAGACAGTTGCCCGAAGGTGGAATCAAATCTGGGTCCCTGGCACTGTGAGGCAGTGATGATAACCACTGAGCCATATGCCACTCACTGTTCTATTGAACTTCATGTATCAAATGATCTGTAGGTATTTTCTAATTCTGTAAACCATCTTCTCCTACCTATTTTACACATATCATTTCTGCAGTGCAAGTTAATTGTATAACTTGATATCATGTCATTAGTTCACACATATATATAAAAAAAAACAGCATGGTCATAAAACTGGACTTTTTTAAAAGCTGCCATGCATGACTTTTAATTCTTAGTAGGAAATTAAAATTTTGTGGCTTGCTTAGTTGGGTGCTACATAGGTGTGATGGCATGGTTACTACTTAATAGCTTTTTGGGCTGGTCTTCTCCCATGGTCTGAGTGACTCTTGACCCTGCCAAACACAGCTTGACCTATGTTGCCAAACCCAACCTGATCTGAACTACCCAAACCAAAAACTGGCAAGTTGTGAAATCCAGCTCAAACTCCTTCCCAAGGATGGTGGTTTTGTGACATCATCCCTGTATAGTCCTTTAGTTGCATGCAACACTGATTGTAGTGAGCTGACATTTAAAAGAACCTTAAACTCACAACAAAGTTTTCATGCTTCAGAAACCTTATGCACTTGATCATACATTAACTACTTTGTTTTGTCATCAGAACGTTATGTATTTCCTTGCAGCGTCCTTTTCAGAATGAAATATCGAATTACCAAGGAAATATTTCTGCTGCCATTAGTTAGAGTCAAATTTTCCCTGTTACTTATGCTATCTTTTCCTACAACACTTCCTTTTATAATTGACTGATTCCAATGAAACAGAACTTTTGCCTGAATTCCCGAACTTAATGGAAGTTCTCGCTAGTATAATCTGTCATTTTGTTTCAACAAATTGCCCAAAATCAACAAGAATGAAATCAGTTTATATTTGCCCTTCCTGCATTAATGATTGGATGAAATGTTATTACTAGTTTAAACTAAATCTCTTTCGATGATGACAAGAATGAAGTTCACAGTTATGGTTAAAATGCTTTCCATTGGATTTTGGTTGGATCCTGTTTATCTAACAATTTTTTTTTGTTGAATTTAAATTGGATTCTTCTCTTCTGAAAAGTGAAATTATTATTGATTCTTTCCAAACCTGTTTTTGGATGTTGGTTTACCCAATAGTTCAATGTAAAAATTCAGTACAGTTTACCAAAAGTTTTAGTTAAATTTTAATAATGCACTATTCATGTATAAATGGAGTTAGATACTTCACCTTTCCATTTCAAACACTTGGCCTACTGGCATTCAATAAGTATGTCAACTGGATTGGAACAATCACAAATTTTAAATAGAGAAAGCCAATTAACATTGGTTCTTTTTTGTCAGAGTTGCCCTAAAACTACAAGTCCCTAAAGTAAACATGCAATTAAATATTTTCCACAAATAGATAGGAGCTAAAGATCTCTACCTCAGAGAAAAAATGTGTGCATGTTATTTCTTCTGCATTAGGGAACAATTTGAAACTGCTCGCAATGCAACTATCACAGATCGCTGATCAATGATCTTCAGCTGAATTGTGGGTATGTGACTAACAGGAACCACAGACAAAGTGCTGGGGTCAGAAACATTAGTTTGAAAATGAAGTGTTATCTCCATTAACCAACACCCCTGATGAAAGTTAATAAGTTTTGAAACAAACAGCCTTTGCAAAATTAGGTAACATCAACTCACAGCAGAAAAAATAAGTAAGGTTCAATTATGATACAGGTGCTTGGCACAACAGTATTAAAATAACAAGGCGTTTACGTTGCATTACTTAAAGTATAATTGTTAGTCTGTTGCAAAAACAATTAGAATTTCAATTTGTTCATGTACGTGGAATGATACACAGAAGGAGTTAAAAAGCTCTAAGAACCTCTAAACAGAAAAATATGCCAATGTGGTAGCAGCATGCATGGCTCCAGACTTGAAACAGTCCAATGTAGATTGCAATACAGAGCACAAAGCCAAGAGAAGTTCTTCGCCCAAATTTACTGTGAAGTTGATGCAATGCTATTCCAAATAACATTTTTATTATCTTCTGAATAATATTTCATGGCAGTGAAATTAAAATATGTGGGCTTAGTAACAGCAGTTCAAATACTAGAAGCTGAGCAGAACAAAAAAACACAAAGCAGATCTAAGATGACTTGTAAATCCATTCTAAGATGAAAAGTGTTGAAATGTTATAGATAACAATCACACGAGTTTCACAACATGAGAGAGACCTGAAGATAAAAACTGTCATCAGGAAAACCAGGAACATGACTTGTTGACAGTCTGTTAGCCCCACATTTATTTTTGCTAGTCTGAAGCCAGTACTTCCTGGATATGATCCAGTTTTCCAGTCTTACTGTAATCTTCTTGCCATATCACGTAGATGAAGGAAATGTTAAGTTTCAGAGTTATGGTCCTGTTAAATAATAAACTGGAACCATTCCCATTGTTGGAAACATTGTATGTTTTTGACTTATGCATCATATGTGAATTTCGGAATCACAAAACTCAACATGAACGCTATCAGTGATTTGAAAGCACTGACTTTATTAAGACTCCTCCTTACTTGTCTGTGAGGAAATTGCTTTTGAACATTGAAATAACAGATTTTTTTTCTGAATATAGAATGAAGCTAAAACTGTTTGAAAAGATGTTTTCTTTCATAATTGAAATTAATCTCCTTGCTTTATATCTTCGCATGCAACTAACCCTTCTCTGATCGTTAAGGTAGAAAGCCAAATATCACTCACTGTCTGGCTGATGCTGCTGCTGCTTGAGACACATAAAGACACAGCAAAGTATCCCACTTGCCCTTTCATTGAAAACTGTCAATTGGATTCTTTCCTATTGGGATGGCTAACATTATGCAATCAAAACATGGTCATTTGATGCACATACTCCATGAGATATAATTTTGTAGTACATCTCAGTAGGCTATCACTATGCTGTACCTCAATGTCAAAGGAGAGAAAAATTGACTAAAGTGTCTTTGTCAACACTTCAAATTAGAGTAGCAATTGCGTTCTAAGACTGCAAGCAGTTCCTTTTCTTGGTTAATGCATTTATTTTCTTCATTGCAGCATTTAGATTAAGAAAAGCAAATCAGTTTCTCTTATTCACATTTTGACACATCCAATTTTCACGGATGAAGAGGTAGATCTATTATTGATCCAGCTCTTAAATGCCATTCAGTGCTGTAGGTAGTTATTACAGTTAGTTTGGTTTAACAAACAGTATTTATCAGAATTATTAAAAGTATTAGCAACAAAGTGGTGCAACACATTGGGAAACAAATAGAGTGATAGGGCTCAGGTGTGTTTCTAAATCATCTACATGTAAAACGGCCCATACTCCTTACTACTGTTCCTCACTGAGTTGGAAGGAAACTATACCAGATTACTGTCATAGACCTTATTGCATTTTGAGAATGTTGTCAGTGAAGGGCTTTAGCAAATCATCCAATTGCAGAGCTGTCTTTGAATGCCACATGGGAGGAAAACCAAGAAAGCCAGGCAAACACTGAGAAAAGGAGTCTTATTCCTGAAAGAATGTCATCCTTCTCTTTCAGTATATATTTCTCAGTTAATAATAGTTTTTAAAAGAACTTTATGCATTTATATCATGTAAGGTATATCAAATCTAAAGCCTGGATGTGTGAATGATGAATAACAAAAATTTATCATGTAGGTATTGCACATAATCAGACGCGGCCTTGATTGAAAGATTTTTAAAATTCATTTTTGTGGAATGTGGATGTTGTTGACTGGTCAGCATTTATTGCCTGTCCCTAGTTGTCCCTGAGAAGATGATTATGAGCTGTCTTCTTGAACCAGTGCAGTCCACCTGCTGTGGGGTTGATACACAATTCCCTAAGTGAAGGAGTTCCAGGGTCTTAACCGAGCGACAATGAAGGAACAGCGATATATATTTCCAGGTCAGGATTGTGAGTGACTTGGAGGGGAACTTAAAGGAGGTTCCTATATATTTGCTCTCCTTGTCCTTCTAGTTGGAAGTGGTTGTGGGTTTAGAAGGTGCTGTCCGAGGATGTTTGGTGATTTTCTGCACTACATCTTTTAGATAGTATGAACTTTGGCTACTGAGCATCAGTAATGGAGGAAGTGGATGGTTGTGGATGTAATGCCAATCAAATGTACTACTTTGTCCTGGATGGTGTCAAACTTCTAGAGCATTGTTGGAATTGCACTGATCCAGGCAAGTGGGGAGTATTCCATCACACTCCTAACTTGTAGATAGTGGATAGGCTTTGGGAAGTCAGGAAGTAAGTTACTGCAGCATTCCTAGCCTCAGACCTGATCTTGTAGCCACTGTGTTTATGTGGTGAGTTCAGTTGAGTTTCTAGTCAATAGTAACCTCCAAGGTGTTGATAGTGGGGGACTCAGTGACAGTTACACCATTGAATGTTAAGGGACAGTGGTTAGCTTGTCTCTTATTGGTGATGGTCACAGCTTGTCATTTGAGTGATGTGAATGTTGCTTGCCACTTGTCAGCCTAAGCTTGGATATTGTCCAGGTTTTGTTGCATTTGAACATGAACTACTTTTGTGTCTGAGGAGTCATGAATACTGCTGAACATTGTACAATCATCAGCGAGCATCCCCACTTCCGATCTTATGATGGAGAGAGGGTCATTGATGAAGCAGCTGAAGATGTTTGGGCCCAGGACACTACCCAGAGGGACTCTTGCAGAGATGTACTGAAGCTGACAACCACGACCATCTTCCTATGTGTGAGGTATAAACCATAAAATCTCTACTATGCACAAACAGACCATTTGGCCCAATGAGACCACACTGATCCTCTGAAGAGCATTGCACCCAGACACTGCCCTAACCTATCCATCCAGCTCTACTAATTACTAGGCTAATTTACCTTGCCTACGCTTCCCTGGACAGTATGGGGCAATTTAACATGGCCAATCCACCTAACCTGCACATCTTTGGACTGTGGGAGGGAACCAGAGTACCCAAAGGAAACCCACGCAAACATTGGCAAGATTGTGCAAACTCCACACAGACAGTTACATGAGGGTGGAATTGAACCCAGGTCCCTGTGCTGAGAGACAGCAGTGCTAACCACTAAGCCACTGTGCTGCCATGAAGAATTTGGTCTCTGATATCCATTGATTCCAGATTTGCTTGGGCTCCTTGAAGCTCACTCAGTCGAATGAAGCCTTGTAGTCAAGAGATGTGACTCTCACTTCACCTCTGGAATTCAACTTGATTTTGTCCATGTTTGAACCAAAAGAAAACCGTGATGAAACCCAAACTGGGCATTACTGAGCAGGTTGTTGCTGAGCAGGTGCTGCTTGATAGCACTGTTGATGACACTTTCCAATACTTTACTGATGCTCAAGTGTAAGTTCATGGGACAGTAATTTGCTGGGTTGGATTTGTCCTGCTTTTTGTAAAAAGGACATATTTGGGCAATTTTCCACATTATTGGCTAGATACCAGTGTTGTAATTGTACTGGAACAGCTTGGCTAGTTCCAGAGCACAAGTTTTCAGTCCTACTGAAAGAATGTTGTCAGTGTCTATAACCTTTGCAATCACTAGTATCTCCAACCATTTCTTGATATCACATGGAGTGAATCAAATTGGCTGAAGATTGCTATCTGTAATACTAGAGATCACTGGAGGAGGCTAAGATGGATCATCCACTCGGCACTTCTGGCTGAAGATTGCTGCAAATGCTTCAGCCTTATCTTTTGCACTGCTGTGCTGGTCTCTTGCATCGTTGAGGATAAGGATATTTGTAGAGTCTCTTCCTCCAGTGAGTTGTTTAATTGTCCACCACCATTCTTGACTGGATGTGGCCAGACTGCAGAGCTTAGATCTGATCTATGAATTGTAGGATCACATAGCTCTTTGCTGCTTAAGCTGTTTGGCCCTGTTTGTTAGCTTCACCAGGTTGATACCTCATTTTATGATACACCTAGTGCTGCTCCTGACATGCCTTCTAATATTCTCCATTCAATCAGAGTTGATTCCCTGACTTAATGGCAATGGTTGAGTGGGAAGTATGCCAGGCCATAAGGTTACAGATTGTGCAGGAGTACAACTCTGTTACTGCTGGTGGTCAACCGCGCTTCATGGAGATTCAGTCTTGAGTTGTTAGATCTGCTCGAAGTCTGTCTCATTTAGCATGGAGATGGTGCCACAAGGACTATGTGGTGGTCGCTCTTCCCGATGCTGTCATGGATAGATGCATCTGCAATCGGCAGATGGGTGAAGATGAGGTCAAGTATAATTGAATGACTTGTTAGCTACTTCACCACTTGCTGTCAACTTCAATTTGGCAGCTCTGTCCTTTATGACCTGACCAGCTCAATAAGTAGTATTGCTGCCAAGCCACACTTGATGGTGGATATTGAAATCCCCGACCCAGAGTACATTTTGTGCCCATGCCATCCTCAGTGCTTTCTCCAAGTGTTGTTCAACATGGAGGAATATTTATTCATCAGTCGAGGGAGGAGTGTGAGTGGTAATCAGTTGGAAGTTTCCCTGTTTATGTTTAATCTGAAGCCATGGGACTTCATGTGGTCCAGAGTCAATGTTGAAGACTCCCAGAGCAACTCCCTCCTGACTGTAGACCACTGTGCCACTACCTCTGCTTGGTCTGTTTTACCAATGGGACAGGACATAGCCAGGTGATAGTGGTGTCTGGGATTCAAAGTTTGTGAAAAGATTTGTAGCTCGGGTGCTCATTGTTGTGATTCTGTTCGCCGAGCTGGGAATTTGTGTCGCAGACATTTCGTCCCCTGTCTAGGTGACATCCTTAGTGCTTGGGGACCTCCTGTGAAGCGCTTCTGTGATCTTTCCTCTGGCATTTGTAGTGGTTTGAATCTGCCGCTTCCGGTTGTCAGTTCCAGCTGTCTGTTGCAGTGGCCAGTATATTGGGTCCAGGTCGATGTGCTTATTGATTGAATCTGTGGATGAATGCCATGCCTCTAGGAATTCCCTGGCTGTTCTCTGTTTGGCTTGTCCTATAATAGTAGTGTTGTCCCAGTCGAATTCATGTTGCTTGTCATCTGCGTGTGTGGCTACTAAGGATAGCTGGTTGTGTCGTTTCGTGGCTAGTTGGTGTTCATGGATGCGGATCGTTAGCTGTCTTCCTGTTTGAACTATGTAGTGTTTTGTGCAGTCCTTGCATGGGATTTTGTACACTATATTGGTTTTGCTCATGCTGGGTATCGGGTCCTTCATTCTGTTGAGTTGTTGTCTGAGAGTGGCTGTTGGTTTGTGTGCTGTTATGAGTCCTAGTGGTCGCAGTAGTCTGGTTGTCAGTTCGGAAATGCTCTTGATGTATGGTAGTGTGGCTAGTCCTTTGGGTTGTGGCATGTCCTCGTTCCATTGTCTTTCCTTTAGGCATCTGTTGTTGAAGTTGCGCGGGTATCCGTTTTTGGCGAATACATTGTATAGGTGTTCTTCTTCCTCTTTTTGCAGTTCTGGTGTACTGCAGTGTGTTGTGGCCCTTTTGAATAGTGTCTTGATGCAACTTCTTTTGTGTGTGTTGGGGTGGTTGCTTTTGTAGTTCAGGACTTGGTCTGTGTGTGTGGCTTTCCTGTATACCTTTGTGGTGAATTCTCCGTTAGGTGTTCTCTGTACCATCACGTCTAGGAATGGGAGTTGGTTGTTCTTTTCTTCCTCTCTAGTGAATTGGATTCCTGTGAGAGTGGCGTTGATGATCCGGTGTGTGTTCCCTCTTTCTGTGTTTTTAGAGAACACTATTCAAGACACTATTCAAAAGGGCCACAACACACTGCAGTACACCAGAACTGCAAAAAGAGGAAGAACACCTGTACAATGTATTCGCTAAAACTGAATACCTGCGCAATTTCATCAACAGATGCCTAAGGGAAAGACAATGGAATGAGGACATGCCACAACCCAAAGGACTAGCCACACTACCATACATCAAGAGCATTTCCGAACTGATAGCCAGACTACTGCAACCACTAGCACTCATAACAGCACACAAACCAACAGCCACTCTCAGACAACAATTCACCAGAACGAAGGACCCGATACCCAGCATGAGCAAAATCCCATGTAAGGACTGCACAAAACATTACATAGGCCAAACAGGAAGACAGCTAACGATCCGCATCCATGAACACCAACTAGCCACGAAACGAAACAACCAGCTATCCTTAGTAGCCACACATGCAGATGACAAGCAACATGAATTAGACTGGGACAACACTACTATTATAGGACAAGCCAAACAGAGAATAGCCAGGGAATTCCAGAGGCATGGCACTCATCCACAGATTCAATCAATAAGCACATCGACCTGGACCCAATATACCGGCCACTGCAACAGACAGCTGGAACTGACAACCGGAAGCGGCAGATTCAAACCACTACAAATGCCAGAGGAAAGATCACAGAAACGCTTCACAGGAGGCTCCCAAGCACTGAGGATGCCACCTAGACAGGGGACGAAACGTCTGCAACACAAATTCCCAGTGTCTCGGATCTTGTCTGTGAGGTATGATTCTGTGAGTATGACTATGTCAGGCTGTTGCTTGATTAGTCTATGAGATGGCTCTCCCAATTTTGGCACGAGTCCCCAGACGTTAATGGGGAGGACTTTGCAGGGTGGACAGGGCTGTTTTCACCATTGTTTTTTCCGATGCCTAGTTCAATGCCAGGTTTGATTTGATTTGAGTTACATGCTGTTAAGTGTATTTTGGTGCAAAATACAGTGAAAAGTTGTAAAGTGCCACCACTCTCTGGCACCATCTAAAAATACAGAAAAACAAACCAAAATAGAATATAAAGACAGAAAAATAAAGGGAATAAAGGTGTTGAAAAGGTGATCTGTCTGTTTTCATTTCTTTGAGCCTTTGTAGTAATTGATACAACTGAATGGCTTGCTAGGCCAGTTCAGATGACAATTGAGAGACAACCATATTGCTGTGGGTCTGGAGTCACATGTAAGCCAAGCCAGGTAAGGATAGCAGATTTCCTTTCCTGAAAGGTACTAGTGAACCAGATGGGTTTTTCTGACAATGAAAATTGGTTTCATGGTCATCAATAGATTCTTAATTCCAGGTTTTTTTTATCAAATTCAAATTCCACTATCTGCCATAGCAGGATTTATATCCGGTTTCCAGAACATTAGCTGTATTTCTGGATTACTAGTCTAGTGTCAATACCACCAGGCCATCAGATCCCCCCCAGATACTGAAAACAGGGAAATCTTGTTATATTGTACTGTTGAGATAATGTTGAGCTGGTAAGGCCTAGGTGCTTTGGAGTTTAGAAGAGTGAGAGATTAATTTCTTGAAATATGTAAGATAGGTTCTGAGAGAACTTGATGGGGAGGATATTTTCTGCTGGAGCATTTCCCTATGGAAAAATACAGAACTCATGTCACTGTTTCAAAGTAAAAGACCTCAATGAACATAAAAACGAGGATGATCTTCTTCTGTCAGAGTCTTGTTAATATTTAGAATGAGCAGTGAAGGCTGTGTGATTGAAAATATTAAAGATTGAGTTGTACAGATTCTTAATTGACAAGGGATAATTGGTAATGGGAATTAAAAAGAGAAGTGGATTAATTGGCCTTAATCAGATCAGCAATGATTTTATAGAGTGATGCAGTGACCTTGATTGAATGGTCTACCCCACTCCTATTCTTTATCAAAGATATCACAAAAGATCTATCAAGAAGAACTATCTTGAGTGTGAAGAGAAATTCTCTAACTTAAGGCACTTAAAGCTCCTACCTTTTAAAACTTTGACAAAATATCTGGCATGTTAAATAAATTAGCTTGCCATATCAATCTGTATCCATTAACATATACCTGAGCTCTACAATAGCCGGGTTGTTGCTCCAATGTTAATTTCACAACTTCCACTCACACAATAGGCTGCTATTTTGCAATTTGGTTGGTAGCACCAAGCATTTATAGACTAAAGTGTGACTATGAACTCCAATTCTTGTTCTAATAAGGGTTTATGCAAGTGAATAAAATGTTTATAGTTATAATGTTGAAGGAATTTAAACAAAGTGAATTATTGAAATAAATCATAGTTTAGTTTTTGTTTAATGTGGTGAAATCTACAGTAGAAATTTAGAACTTAATTTTGTCTCATATCAGAATAGGTCCTGAGACTTTCCTATGGTTGATCTCGGGTGAGTTGATCTGATAGGTTAAAGAACAAAGGGTGTTGAGTGTGGGAGCATGAATTGGCATGAGTTATATTATGGACCAGGTCAGACTCCTCAAAACATTTTTTAAACAGGTAGCCCAGACTGTAACTTTGCTATTTGTTTTAGCTAAGTGTATAGTGGATATTCCTAGAGTAAATTAGCTGTTTCAACTGCCAAGTTTTAAACAAGCAAAATTTATTTACAAAATTGTGGAATGAAACACAAAGGACAGAAAACAGAATACCGGATAACTTATTCTATCCAAACCTGACTTAATTATGCTGTTCCCAAAATACTTGCAACAGTCCCAATAAACACATTGCTTAGCACAAAGAGTAAAAATGAAACAAACTAGAGCTTACAGGCTTGAAGTTAGAGAAGAGGTCAGCAGCCTGTTTCACACATCCTCGGCAACAACTGAACTCACTAAAGTTCTGAACTGAATCAAAAAAATCTAACCTAAATGAAGGCTAGCTACACAGCGAGCTGGTCACTCCCCTTAGATTATACAAGTTTCTTTAAAGAATTAGGCTGGAGATACTATCTGTTAGGGTAAACAAAAGGGCCCCAATGAAACTTTTAAACCCAGCCTAGTTGGAATCAGGCCAATTGCAACCTTGTAAGAAGAACCAGCATTTTGACAGTTGGCACAAGGGCTAGAAAGGTCCATAGGATTGAGTACAGTGACTTATGTTGGTATGGAGTGTATGAGGATCCATGAGGTGGGGAGAGAGCATAAGGTGACATAGATTGGCATAGATGAGGGAGAGGGAATGTGTGGGGTGAGGGAATGTGAGGACTGAAGAAAGTTTTGTTGTGTTGTATTGCTTTTTAACATAAAGCTTAACACTGTGCCAGTGCACTGAGGCAGCACTTCTCTCCCCACTGCCCTCCCCAGCCTATCTCTTGCAGCATTATCGACGTTTCGTGATGAAGGGCTTTTGCCCGAAACGTCGATTTCGCTGCTCGTTGGATACTGCCTGAACTGCTGTGCTCTTCCAGCACCACTAATCCAGAATCTGGTTTCCAGCCTCTGCGGTCATTGTTTTTATCTCTTATCTCTTGCAGCATCTAAACTCATTCTGAGGTTACCTGGGCTGATTCTGAGAGAATTCTGCCACCCCAAAATAATGTCCCTACTTCCTGGCACTTGCTTCTGAGTCAAGTTTCTGGAGCCAGGAATTGTCCCAAACCTGTAAGGAGTGAAAATCAAGGTCTTTGTATTTGTGATTAACGTTGTACTAAAGCCAATTTTTTAAAAAGCTACCAAATTTTGTAAAGGTGTCAGCGCAGATCCAGAGCTTCTTTTGTAATTCTGAGCCTGTTGTGAACAGATTTCTGCAGTGTACTTGTACAGATTTCTGAAAAGTTTAAATGAAAAGGATTATTTAGAATATCCAATCATCCTAACTCTGAATTAAGAGGACAATTTGTGTGGCTTATTCAAGATCACAATGAACTGAATCAAAACTGTTCAAACACATTTTGCTTTAGACCATATAACTTGTGCACCCCCAAATTCTCTGGAAAGCTTTACATTATACTGATGAGTTATAGGTATGATGTAGCCACTAATATAGAAGTTATAAAGTGTATGATTAATAACTTGATTGAGTAGAATTTCTGAATGGTAAATTTCATATATGAATACTTAGTGCCCCGCCACTACATTCCTGCATGCTGAATGTAGTTGTTAACATATTACCTGAAAAACAAGCACCTGCATCAAAGTAACACAAGTTAGAAAGTAGCACCAAATGATCATGTACAAACATCATGCATCAACATTTCTAAACTATTAGTTATAACAGCTTCTGTGATTGGGAATATGGCACTTGATATTTTTGAGCAGGGTGTCCTGACAACAGGGTCCTTCAGTGCAATTCTGATCACTGTATATGAAGTACATGTGCAATCTCTAGATGTAGGATAGTTGTTCAGCTGAAAGGCACAACACAGCCAGCAGATGCTATATATGAACCATGGAAGCCCATGAAATTTGAGTTTACGATTTCATTTCCAGAATGCAGCCATGGATTTTACATCTCATTGGCTTCGATGGAAAACACACAACTAGGTGGTCTCATCTCTCCAGCTTCTTTAAACATTTCGGCTCCTGCATCTGTTCTTTGATCTGGACGTGTTGTCAAACCTCCAAAGCATTACGATGAAGTTTGAATTGTTAATCTTATAAACTCTGTTTCTGTCTGTTTATGCAATCATCTATTTAGCAACTCATGTCCGCGTCCAGTCATATATATTGTTTGTTTTTGTTTATTTTTTGGAAAAGTGAGGATATTGTGTTAATTTTCACAGTTAGTATGTCATGATACTTCTAAGAGACATGCCCATGAAAATACCTCAATTACCAAAGCATGTGATCTAAGACTTTAAAGGTCTCTGATTCCATCTTAACTTGGGCCACTTGTGGCATGTAGTGCTGATGAAAGAATGCCGTTCTTTGTAACCGAATTGTTGAATACTGTCTCAGATGCTTCTGTGTCTGTGAATTTATTGTTTGTGTATGACAGTGAGCTGTAATGAGTATTCTGTTAGAATTTTCAACCCTGTATCATTGTCTAGTTTGTATGTTACAAGGGATAACATAAGCATTGCCACATCCAGTAAAAATAACCTGCTGGAGGCAAAACATACATCAGAAGGTGCTACTAAAGAACTTTGTTGAATTGACACAGCACATTCCTACAGATATTACAGGCTTATACCATAGTCTGCTGCTGATGGAAGAGGTGAATGCATAGGTGATTGGATAAACTGTCACTCAATGAGTTTGCTTTGCCTTGGACTGTGTTGATGTTGTTGCTGCTATGCCCATCATAGTTTTGACTTGGAACCTGCAAATGTTAGTAAAAATGTGGACAGGAGGTGAGACACGTATCACAGATCACCTGACCTCTTGATGTGTTGGCTCAGCTGCTCTGATTCTTATGTTCCAAAAAAAAGTAATTTCATTATTAGAGATATTTTTAGAAGCTACTATTTTATGAGTTATTGTATAAATTAAAATATAATAATTGTAAGCTGAGTTTCTTATTACAGTCGTGCAATGCTCACAGCAATGCATTAATCCATAACAACAATTTTGTTTCAGTTATACTTAATTAATATTTTATGAGACTGAGCATTTTGTGTTCATTGTAAGTTGCATATTTTTTCTATAGTCTAAATGTATTCAATAAGCTGGGACAGAACATTATTAAGCATTTTTTTTTAAATCAAGTATTACCATCATGCAATTGCAGTTTGAATGCAATGTAAAACTTGTTTTAGATGGAGAGGATGGCGCTCATCTGTAGATAATGTACAGGTATGACATTCCTATTTCCCTTTCCAACTCTTCTATTCTTATACCTGAGCAGGATTGCTTGAAGGTACCAATTAGTGACAAATAATGGGCTGATCTGTTTTGTAGATTTGAATCTGCTTTAAAACTAATGGAGAACCCTTACACTTGTTTCAGGTTCCACTGCATTATTCTCTAAGTTCACTCTTGTCCTATTAAAAACATTGTTAACTCTCAACAGACCGTGTGGCTGAATTTTCCTGAAAAATCACTAATTAAGATAATCAAGGGTTACACATCACCTTTCAGCTTGACTATCACAGGCAGCAAAGCTTTCAATCTCATTAAAATCAAGGAGCAAAACTGGTTAGCTATTCATCCATTAAAAATCAGAACCAAAGTTGTAATGCATTTATGATTGTCACATCAGTAAGTGCAACCCATCATCACATGTTGTAAATTAACAGCAAGCATGAAACAAAAGCATTTTGTCATATAACAGTATTTCAAACAGCTTTGACATTGAGATTTATTTAAATTAGATGAGCTCTCAACTCAATATCCGCAAAAACAGGTGAGGGGATTGCGATGCACAGTTAACCCATGCCTGTTCAACATGATACAGGCAGCAGGTTAGCTTTGCGTTACCTGCAGATCAGCACGATTGCACATGTAGCCAGTTCTAACCTGGCTATTGAGCTGTGTGTATCAAAAGGAACATAAATTCAGAAGGAGTTATCATTTAAGGAGGCCCTGAAATACTTAAAACCAACCCACATTTCTTATAAAAGAGAGATGGGTTTTAGCCAGAATTGGTATACAAAAGGCAAATACAAAAAAATACAAGCTATCTTGATAAAGAAGACAGTTATGAAATATCTTTAAAATACACAGTAAACAAAGATTTCAACCACTTCCAAACACCAGCAAGTCCATAGAAATTAACCCTCTATGCCAAATACTTAAGTCCTACTTAATTATTTATCTGCTTTCCTGAAAACTACGCAGCCTTCTTGCAAAGGATACTCAGAAAGGTGAGAGCTTAGACTTTTCCAGCTTCTAATAACTAGCAGACGTCTAACCAATCTCTCCTGATTTGGAAGCCACACAAACTAATCTTTTCTGCCGAGATGATTGAGTTTTCCATGAACTGTTCTGAGTTCACTCAAACAGGGAAACTAAACTTATTTCTGATCCCAATCAAGTCTAAGGACTTTTAATCCTTGGGTATTCTAAACTAAAATCAATCCTTGATTGTTCTGAACTGGGAGTAAGCTAATGGCTTTCAATATTGGCTCACCTGTATTAAACCAGCAAAATAGAAACAAGAGCAGAAATTGCTGGAGATACTCAACAGGTCTGGCAGTACCTGTAGAAGAAAGCAGACTTAACATTTCAAGTCTCATGACTCTTCATCTGAACTGTTAGTAGATCAGAAAAAACAGTGTTTATACTGAAGCCAAAGGTTTGGGCTGGAGTGGGGGGATGTGAGTGAATAGGTAGTGATGAAGCACAGAGATAGAGAAAAATGAAAGGACTAGGTAGAGAAGGAGATGATAGATAGCAGGGCAGGAGCAAAGAAAAGCTGAATAAGTGATAATAATATGATGAGATTGGGAAAAGGAGGTAGTTGTGTTGAACGTAACCCATATAATGTGATATTGGGCCTATGAGAATGTGGGAATGGGTGACTGTGCTAAAAGCAACCCTGTCATGGGGTTGGTAGAAAATGCAAAAGGATAGAATCGGGTCTGCAGTTGAAATGTTGGCCGGGGTACACAACAGTGTGTTGAAGTGGTAGGCAACTTCAAGATTATTTTTGCAGAAAGAGTATTGGTGTTCTGCAAAAAAATCACCCAGCCTATGTTTCGTCTCCCCAGTGTAGAAGAGACCACATTATGAACAGCAAATACAGTTCACTAGATTGAATGAAGTACAGGTAAGTTGTTGTTTTACCTAGAAGGTATGTCCCAGGGCTTGGACAGTGAGATCTACATCTCATTATTAGATAAAATACATAATTGCATTAGAAGCAATTCAGGGAAGATTCAGTCAACTCATTTCCGGAATGAAGGCCTTTTCTTCTGAAGAAAGGTTGAGCAAGTTGAACCTAAAACCATTGTAGGTTAGAATAATGAGATGCGATCTTATTGAAACATATAAGATGCTGCCTAGACTTGAACAGTGTTAATGCCAGGAGGTTGCTTCCTCTTGTGGCAGAATTTTTTTTTAATCTCAAAAGGTTGTTTGTCAATGGAATTTTCCTCCCAGAACATAGTGGAGATATGGTCAATGAACGTCTTCAGGTTGAATTACATCCAGATTGAATTAGGTGGATTGTTGATTGACATGGGAGTCATTAGGAGCAGACAAGAAGTTGGAGTTCAGACCACAAATTGATTGCGCATCATCTTATTGGTTGGCAGCACAGGCAGAGGGGGCAAATCCTGCTGCTGCTCCTGTTTCTGCTCCCAACAATAACTAAGGAGATACAATTGACCAGAAATTCAACTGAATCAGCCATGCAAATGCTGTGGCTACAAGACCTGGTCAGACACTAGGAATTCTGTTATGAGTAAGTTATCTCCTGACTCCTCAAAACCTGTCCACCATCTACAAGGTACAAGTCAGGAGTGTGATGAAACACTTCCCTGAGTAACAAAACTCAAGAACTTTAACACCATCCAAGAAAAAGGATTTGATTCACATCCCATCTAATGCCTGTACTATTCACTCTTGCCATCACTGAAATTCAGTGGCAGTGATGTGTACTATCTACAAGATGCACCACAATTCTCCTCTGCTTCAAACACACGATCTCCTAAAAAGGACAAGCACAGCAGACAGAGGGAAGCATCATACCTGCAAGTTCTTCTCCATGCTAAACACCAACCGGATTGGGGACAATAGTGTTGTTCCTTCACTGTGACAAGGTCAAAATCCAAAAATGTTCACAACAAATGAAAAGATTTAGTCACTGTTGTTTCATAGACAAGCATGCCAGATTATTTGCATGCACCTGTACCACACTGACTGCAGTTGTTCAAGAAGATAGCTCACTATCACATTCCTTTGAGAAATTAGGAATAGACAATAAATGCTGTTCTGGCCAGTGACACATCCTATGATTGCAAAAATAAAAGTTTTATGATCCTATGATTTGCCAGCATCATTGAAATTGCTTCAAGTTTCCAGCACAGGACAAAGTTTTATAGGAATTCACACTGATGGGTGGCACCCTTACATTTTATAAACAAATTACTCTAACATAAGAAACATAAATGATTAACAATTATAAAATGAAGTCATTAGGTGTGCCTAGTCGATGATCCATTACATCTTAAAAAGCTGACACAATATGCAGCATGAGTCAGGGAGACAAGATTTGGAAGTTAAGGCTGTGATATCATAGTCAGTGAACAGAGCCATCAAATTATTTAGCTCTGATAGGGACCAGCATTTACTTCTTTTAAAGTTCTTCTTCTTTCCTGGCGAATAGTTTCGAATGAGAGGTATTATATATCAAACATCCATTCTGAATCCTAGGTTAATCATAAGTAACATTATGGGAGATCTGAGGAAGGGCGACTTGACCTGAAATGTTAAATCTGATTTCTCTCCACAGATGCTGCCAGACCCCCTGAGCTTTTCCAGCAATTTCTGTTTTCCTCTATGATTGACAGCATCTGCAGTTCTTTCAGTTTTTATTATGAAAGATCAGTTAGATTTCATTTCTGACGTTATTATCAGGAACCTATAATTTTTAGAGGTGTGCATGTGATGGATGAATTTTCAATGCTGTTGCTGAAGCAGTATTCTTCCAAAGGAAAAGAATGTTTAAATTAAACCCCTGTGAGATATTTTCCCCATTAAAGGCCCTACACAAATCCAAGTTCTTGTTATGTAACTCTTGTTCACATCACACACAGATGAGTTCTCAATTCTTAGACACCTAAGAATGCCCAGTTGGTAGGTAATTTGTATTAAATACATAGGTTGAAAGGAAACTCACATAATTCTTAAAAATTAGAAAGCAGGTCAAGCAACTTATGCGAAGAGAGAAACAGAATTACCATTTTAAGTCTGATATGACTGTTCTACAGAACAGGCCTGCTGAGTTTCTCCAACACTTTATGTTGCTTTTCTCAGATTTCTAGCATCCACCGTATTTTCCATTTATCCTACTTTAGCTTAGTTGTGTTATCAAATTGTCCTCACCTTAGCTTCCTCAAATCTGGAAGCTGGTAGAACAAACATTCCATTAGACCACAAATACAACCATAAAGACTAAATAAATTTACTAATCTCAAAATGAATATGGAAACAGAATAAATGCTGCAAAATTAATCTATTCTTCCTTGAAACAATAATTATTCACCAGCTTCAATAAACATTATTATGAATAAAAAACATAATCCTTTAAATAATAAATTTACACGATGCTTTGTTTATTGTTAATCATTTTTGGTGCGGCTCCGTTTTTCTTGATGACAATTCATCTGGAGCAATATATATGGTCAAGTTTTATAAAGTTGTGCACCTGTTCAAGATCCGTCCACTCCAAAATCACTTATCACTTCCCATAATTCTCTCTTTGCTCTTATTTCAAAAAATCAGTTCATTTTTCTTAAAGTTTGTCAAGGACAAAGGAAATTTGTTTGCACAAATTATAAACCCAAATAGTTCATCACTCACATATGTATTCAAGTAAAACACACAGGATGTTTACATTTGAATAGAATCATTTAGCCTCTCTCTTGGATAACTGTCATAGATCATGGAATGATTACAGCACAGAAATAGGTCGTTTGGCTCATAAAATCTATGCTTGCTTTCTGCAAGAGCAACTCAACTGGTCCTGCCCATTTCCCCATTACTTTGGTTTTATTTTTCAAATATATTCAGCTCTGTATCAATACAATTTTGAAAACCACAATTAAATCTGCTTTCACCACCCTCTCAGGCAGTACATTCAATATCATAACCACAAACTGTGCAAGAAAATCTTTCTCTTGTCACTTTTGGTTCTTTTTGCCAATCACCTTCAAATTCTGTCCAATGATTCCCTAAACCACAACCAACAGAAACAATTTCTCTCTTTCTCTCTCTCTCTCTCTCTCTCTCTCTATACTGTCTCCAAACTCCTCATGACTTTAGCCCTGATCAAATCTCCTCAAATTTCCCCATAACCTTCTCTTGTCTGAGGAGAACAGGTCCAACTTCAAACCTCTTTGAAACGACAGCTCCTCAACTCTCATAAATCTTTTCTGCAGCTTTTCTAAAGCTTTTACATCCTCCCTGGAGTGCATTACTCAGCATTGGACTCAATACCCCATTTGACGATGAACCCGTGTTTTCTAAACATTCGTCATAATGTCTGTGATTTTGTACTCTATGTCTTGATGTATAAAAACCAGTATCTGTTATATACGTTTTTCAACCAATTTCGTATATAAAATTGCCCTTGCATTTTTAACAATGTGCTGGGTCTCTGCTTTCCTGTCCTTTCTTTAGAATTGTGCCATTTAGTTTTATATAGTCCCTCATTGGTTTTTTTCACCAAATGCATCACTTCACATTACTCTGCATTAATTTTAATCTACCTCATGTCTTCCCATTCCACCAGCTTATCAACGTCATCTTGAAGTCTGTCACGATCTTCCCTATAGTCTACGTTTCTTTTAAGTTATAGGTCATTTGTAATTTTTGCAGTTATGCCCTGTGCACCTAAGTCTAAGTCATCAATTTCTATCAAGTAAAGCAATGATTCTTGTTCTATCCTCTGGTTACAAATCACCAGTAGCTTGTAGTTGAGAGAATTTGTTGCCATCAATTCTCTTTTCTACTTTTTATAAATAAACATTAAACAGACCCTGGTAACAAAAGACATCAGAAGATCAACAAAAACTTTTAAAACTTAAATTAAAATATTCTTACCAGGGCTGATGAAGCACCCCAGATCCTGTGGTGAAATTTTTTCCATACTGAGTCAAAGGGCCTATTTAAGTATCAGTGCTACAAGAAAGACCACCAAAGATTCTTATGTGGCTTACATAACAAGGTACAGCTAATTGCATGGTAGCAATAGGTACTATTATCATTACCTAGTTAAGGATAATTACAAGTATCAGGGGTCAGGTATGTCACATCTCAATTCTAGAAATGCTGGTTTGGAAATTGATGTTGCTCTTAGATCACCTTTATTGATATTATCACTATAATTTACTTATTATGCTTCACTGTAATTTCTATGCACATTTCCTCCCCTATACCTTTACAATTAGTAGGTGCCTCACAGCATACACACAGTAATGTAATAATATATCTATTATTTTCTAACTCGAACCAAATAGATTTTATCCTTGATAATCCCATGATACCATGCTATTCTTGCACTTCAATAAAATTCTCTGAAGTTAGACCTACCCCACCTTCTTTGTCTCCTTCCATATCTTTTCAGAAGGCTTGTATCTGGAGATATTTAGAGCCCAGTCCTGTCATTTTTGTTGAACTAGGTCTTTATTATCAACCACATCATGTTCCCAAGGGCTTTTTGCACTTGCAGCTCACCAACCTTAATTACCATGCTCTGTCCAGCCACACACTCACCCAATCAACCTGAATGAGGTCTTACTTGATTCTCTTAGTCTGACTGCATTGAATATGTAATATTTCCTTTGGGCCTATTATGTATCAGGACAAACTGGGCCATTTTCTGTGAGTGACCATGGTGTTTAGCTCCTCTACACAGCTGTTTTATTGCTCCCTGTCCTCCAATTGACTTATCTTGGAGAATCACAGGGATCTTCTTAACATTTATCAACACTGGTCTACAATCAGCAATGACATATAAGCTCAGAGCAGTAAAGCTGGTTATGTTAGTTTTCCCGTTCCCTCGCTTTTCTGTCCCATTGCCATTCCCAGGGATAGGACACACGCTCTATTTCACTATTCATCAAAATCCATCCTGACTGCAATAAGTGGTTAAAACAACAGGACCTGAATGGAAGATTATATCATTGGGAGCCAGCATCACTTGGCAGATCACTGTGACAAGTAAAATCATTGGAGGCTATAATCTATTTTGATGATAAAATTCTTGTTGAACTTTTTAAAACATGGCATGAGCTAAGTTCATGCTTTCAAGATATCACATTACCTGAGAGATTTTAAAGAACATATTGCCTCTAAATAATTCATTGTAAATGCTATAAATTGTAAATTGTTATTTCAGGCAATCACATATATAAATTAGTTAGTAAAATGCACAAATGTAATGGGAGGCTTTTCTAACAACTGAACATTTATAAAACTTCATTTTATTGGCATTTCAAAAAATCCGCTTTGAATTTTATTTTAATTCTTCAATACAAACAGTTTATAGAAAGGAAATGATGATCTGGTTAATTTTTCATCTAAATAGCTTTTACTTCATATGACTTTCACTGACAGCATATTATAAAAATGCAAAATGTAATAAATCCCAATACAATTGGAAGACCATCCCATAATTCAAGATGTTGGCTTATTTCATTCAGGAAGTAAAGTGCTCCAACCTAAATACAAAAATATTCTGATGAAAGACTTAATTCTAAGTTGCTATTGTGCTGAAGTGCTCTTGTTTATTATTGGTTTTATAAAACAGATATAGCAGCATTTTGAAGGGGGAATATGTCACTTCAGTTTAATATATAATTATGTGACCATCAAATGCTGGGTTTAAGACAGTATTATCAAATTACATACATTTTACAACACATTGCTGAACAATGCACGTTGCTTCCTGGATTTGCTTTAAGCTGTGCTGACACCTTATTTTAATGGATAAATGTGTGCACAACCAGATTTTAGTAAAATTACTAAAACATAGGATGTAAAAACCTGAATACGGACACAGATTTAGATTTTTATAATTTATTTTTAAATTAAAGCAAGGTAATTTCATTTCACTGTTGCAAATATTTTGCCAGTTTAGAAATATATTGCTGCAGGCTCACAACACAACCATTTCTCAACTGCCTCATAACATAGGCTTCCTTCTTCTAGGCCATCATTTTGATGATGTATTACCGCAAAGAAAATGTAAGCATATTCTGCACAGTTATTACACCCATGAATAAAAGCAAACACCTCTCTCTCTCTCTCTCTCTCTCTCACTCGCCATTTTCTTTATTAACTGCTGCATTCCTGTACGCCTACCATCTTGTTGCATACAGCATGATTCTGAGGAGTATGTCTGCAGCACAGTCATGCTCTGATCTTGCCAATCACTGCTAAACAGAACTCCCATCACAGAATCCGAGCAAATGACAAGCATGTCCTGCATTCTAAGTGTTGGTAGTCTTCCAGACAGTTTCAGCAGAACAATATATATATTTTTAAAAATGGCAGCTTGCAACATTCTTTGAAGAGCTTTTGACCTTTATGCGCAAGATAGCAGTGTCAGCATCAAATTATAATGAACAATTCTACATTTCAGAAACAGGACATCTGATTAGAAGTTGTGCTCAGTGCCAATAATATTCACTTTATTTGTGCTACAATTTTAATCAAAATGAGCAATCTTCCTTCACCTTCCTCTTTAACACTGATTTTCTATTGTAAATTTGTTTTCTGGTGATTTTCATTCAAAGCAATTTTGATTTGTTTTAATGAATTGCATAAGACTAGTCTCATTCAAGTATATGCTAATAAATGTTCAATGAGTGAGATTTGAAAGTGGGAGTAGCCATCGTATGTACCAATCTCTTCTCATCTTCTCCAGTTTCTGTGGTTACTGGTCTAACACTCCCTATTTGTGCACAGTAACAGCAGTGTACAGAACAAAACTGGGGAACTCATAATGTCATCATGCAGGGTCATAGTGTCTTTTGTAGGTTTTCAATTGAAGAGTAGGGGCTGTCTTACATCCTTATTCCAGATGTGTAGTCTTTGACTAATCTCATAGTCGATAATCACTCCTTATAACCTCAAAATGGTTTTCAGTTGTTCTGATATCTAGATAAGATTTGGCAGCAGTCTCGGGATAATAGTCAGAAAAACTTTTTATCCCCTAGTTACCCTGCTTGGTGCCCCCATAGAATACCTGATCTCTCCACACACAGCCGAATAACACAAACAATAAATATATAAGCAAGTGAATGAATAACAGTAAGATGATCTTTATATTTTGGTTGAGCACTTTGGATTAAACTAGCTTCTTTAGTGGGAAAAAGAATAGTTCACAACTATAATTTAAATAGAACATTCTCTAATTTATGATAGTTATTCTTTCTTATAATCTGAGTAACTGTGAGATCTAATTGGTCTGCCAAGCTAACACTTTCTGATTTGAACAGTTGAGACTAATTAACAATCCTACAAGATAGTTGACATTATTTCATTGGTTGCATAATTGTCAGGTAAATTCAGATGAAACTTCCAATTATGTACATAACAATTGCATGACATATTTTAATTTGAATTGTGTGGCTTAGTTTGTCCCTCAAGCAAACAGATTTTGAGACAACCAAAGCAATGTTATTAACAATATTTATGGCATTAGACTTGGAACACAATTCTAACCGTGTTTTTTGACTTCGTTAGAATTGTATAGAAATTAATAGTTACGCTGCTAAGCTAAAATAGGGAAAATTTGATTATTTTTCATGATGGATATGTTATATTTGAATTCTTCCATAAATTCTCATTTATCATCACAGATAGGACTTAAAGTTAGAAGGGAATGTTTGCATATGCTTTGCTCACATGACTTTGAATAAAACAAGGCTGTTTTTGTCTCCAAAAAAGAGTTCTGTCTTTACTCACATGAAGTGAGACTGCCATGTTTAAGTATAATATTAGATCAATGGATCACACTCGTAGTCACAACTATTTCCACTTTGTCATCTATAAAATGGAAATTTAATATCCTCAGGTACCTCATCTATGTGAGGACAGATAAAGTGTTGAGGTTGATTCCTTCCTGTGCTGGTTAAGAATGCAGCCTAATGCCTCAGCTGATGAGTAATATTGATGACAGACCTGAGGGCATGCCCTGCACCTTGGCAATTGAGATGAATAGCATGGGTGAAAAATGCAGGTGGAGAGACTATGCTGTGTTGAAGAACGGAGAGAAAAGCAAATGGAATCATATAAGACACTGAAAAGACCAAGATCTTGAAATACAACACATGGGTTATGCCGTAACTCAGAATGTCTTATGGTTCATAACGTTTGCACACCTCCTCCATTATGCAACTTTCTATTACTCACAGAAAGTCACTTTGTCGGAAAGACAGTTGAATTGCTGGACAAAAACAAATGTGTTTACATTTCTTCTTCCCTCCCTGTAGGTGCTTGAGACAACAATATTGTAAATTGACAGGTATACCAGTCTTTATCAATTAGTCTACAACAAATATAAAGTGAGGAAACAAACTACTGGTAGTATGATGATGAAGCATAAGTCCAAAACTACCAGTTCATCCCAAGTATGCTTTATTAACGTATATCATGAACAAAAGAAAGACTTCCATTTATAAAGTGCTTTTCACAAAAACAGGGTATCCCAGCGTGCTGTACTGTAAAAGTATTTGAAGTTATTGAACGTAGAAAATGGGTACACTGATGCTGTTGACATGTAAATACTTATTACTGTGAGTAAACTGATGAAAATGTAATGACTTGTTGATAAAACAATCTTAGAACAGTCTTTCAAAGTAGGTAATCTTAAAGTAGTAAAAGTCACACCAGTGTTAGATGTCTGTATTGATTGAAATAAGGCTGTAACGTTGATGTAGGAGGATGGATATCTGATTTCTGGGCCTTGGGACTGGTTCAGGGAAAGGTTGAATCTGTAAAAACTAGGCGTTCTACATCTGAACATGACTGGGATAAATATTTTTACAGGGCGTTCCAGATGGTATAAACTAGATAGGCAACAGACAGAAAACTTAGGGCAAATTCAAAGCAGGTAACAGGAGGTACAAATTTTCCAAGTGACTTAAAACAGACGAAGCAGAGATTAAAAAGTGACAGGGAACAAGAGTAATAGTTGGTGTCTATTCTTGAATATGATGGGAAGTGTATGCTGCTAATCAAGTCCCATTCGTCTAATAACATCACACATTTAGATCTGACTAACTGAATCACTAAAACGGTTAATTTTACTGACTTATACTCACACCAGGTTTCATCAAAAAAACAAAAGAAACTTAAGTGAACCTATCCTTCAAAAATAAGTTAAACAGTATATTAAATACTACTCTGGAAACATAAAATCAATCTCCTTTAAAACCAAGTATGCAAATATTCATGCACATTTTGCTAAACAGCTCAACAGAAATATAATGGGTGGAAAGCACAGGCAAACAGAAAACAAATCTATGGATCAAGAGTTCAAACCACATGAGAGGAATGAGGTGACTTTCTCACCTTTCTTTTGTTTTTAATTCATGATTATATAGAAAATCCTGTCTTTGATAGTCTATCTGCTGGACCTAGGTCTTTGCGTGTGTTAGACGTTCTTAATTCCAGAGACTTTCAGTGTTGTTTCTTCCTCAATTGGCCAGCAGAATTTCCAAACGTCTGCATGCAACTGTTCACTCTTAGTTCTATGATAAACTCTAGCATGAAATAAAAGCAAAGCTGGTGCCAGGGAATTTTATAAACTAAAAGCACAAGGTACCTGCTTGTCTCACAGGTATCAAATCCAGCTTCCCAAAGGTTGCATGACTATGTATAAGCAATTCGTGAACACAGGAAAGGAAAACACAGCTCACTTCCAGGTTTGTCTGTTGAATTGTTTAAAAATAAGTTTCATTCTCAACTAGACAGCTGTGTCCAAACTTTTCCTAGTTTATATTTCCAAAAAATATATCGGCTTTACTGAATCAAAATCAGTATCAAAATCAAAATGTTGTTCTATGGAGCTCTTTGTTAGATGTCTTGCTGTTTGTGGTCTGTTTTCATAATTTGTAGTAAAATGTGGGAGGCATGACTGAGAAGTTCACAACAATCCCAGAATTGGCTGTACAGTTAATATTGAAGAGGAAGGCCATTGATTGGAGGATTATATCAATGGTTTGGTTGAATGCATGACGGAGTGGCAAATGGAATTCAATCCATACAAGTACATGGGAAAGGCAAGCACAGCAAGGATGATACTGACAGAGGTGGAGGTAGCCAGAGATCTTGATTTACCCTTGCACTGGTCCCTGAAAGTGACAGGACAGGTAAATAGGGTGACAAAGAAGGCAGAGGGATGCTTTCCTTCACTGCAATAGTCGAGAGTGTGTTGCTGAGATTCATTGCATTAGGCCTTGAATGTAAAAGCAGGGATGTAATTATGGAATTATGCAAAACACAGGTTCGGCCAAACCTGAAGTTTTGTACACAGCATGTTATAGAACATACATAATTACTTCAACAAAGTAAAGAGGAGATTCATAAGAATGTTGCTCAGGCTTGAAAATTTCAGTTATGAGGCAAGTTAGGATAGGTTAGAGTTGTTTTCCTTGGACTGAGAAGACTGAGGGTCTTAATTGACATGCACAAAATAATGAAGGGCCTAGGTAGAGTGGATAGAAAAAAAACTGTTTCCTCCCGAAGTGAGGTCAGTTACAAGGGGGATGATTTTAGGTAATTGAAAGAAGACTCAGAGGGGACATGAAAAAAGTCATTTTCAACCAGAGGGTAGTGGGTATCTGGAATTCACTGCTGTGCCCTGCAAGGGTATCGACCATGTGCTAGGAAGTAGACTGCTATTGTACTCACTCAGCATAGACACAAACAGCAGAATGGCCTTTTTCTGTGCCATGGCTCAATATTTCCATTTTATCAGGTAAAGGAAGATCCCATTTTAATTTTTAAAAATGCCAATCTTAAAAAATAATATGGTTCTATGGTGGACTAGTACACTCCTGCCTCTTCTCCCTCCCTTTCTGAGAAAAACCTAAGAATAACTAAGTGTTGTTTCATTTAGGGAGTTCTGAAAGCTCAGTAATTAAGGAATGGCATTTATTTGATTTTTAGAGACTTATTTTACAGATCCAGGTAGGAATGCTTTTTAATGACAGCTCCCATTGTGACAGTTCTATGGAGCATTCAGACCATTTGTGTCATAAAGAAATTTACATTTAATTCCATAAAAGCTCATGTCAGTTTTCCATATGACACAGAGAACCATTATGACATAAACAAGTAGCACAATGCAACAATTTACATTGGGTTTTAAAATACTAAAATAATACTTTTATCTGACACAAAAGAAATCACTATGGATGTTTAATAAATAAGTTAATGCAAAAGTCTGTGACACAAGGCCCCAAAATTCATACTTGGTCAACATCACATTACAGAACCCTTATTATACTTGCATTTGTTAATGTGTTGTAATTTATTTGCACTGTTTCATCTCATCTCAGTAGTTCAAAATACATATTATTAAATGATGTTCATCTATTTCAAGCCACGTATATTTAGTAAATGTGCCCTTATTGGATGAACAATTGCATCTGATCAGAAAATGAATAACAACTAAATTAAACAACTTGGTTCAATATTTATGAAAATTGCAGTTTACTTTTATAGCCATTTATATGGCCTGAAAGAATCCTGATTAGAATTTCCCAATCCATAATCAGTCCATTCTGTACAAATCTATTTTAATACTTTTCTTCACTCTTAATCTTCCCCAACAAATGTAACCTACAAACTGGGCTCGAGTAACAATTCTCATGCGGCACATTGCATGACCAGCTGGAATAACACTGCTCGATATAATAAGGCCTATTTTCACAGTCCTTGCCACATGTTTTCTCTGCCTATCTGTCTCCTTTTTTTGCAAAAGCTGGAATAAAGCCAATCCATAGAAGAACCTATGGTCCCAATGGTTCTCAGTTGCCTGCATGTCCAAGCTGTTTCTCTTTCCTACTTCTTCCCTCTTCCTCCACTGAATTAACATTGGTCCACAGTGGATTATTTTATTTTCTATAGTTATCTAAACTATCTAATTGATAGGCAGATCAAACATACTGTTTTTTAATAATTAAACAATTCTTTTCCTTTTTAGAAAAATACTCTCCAATTTATTTTCTTTATTCTATTGTCTTAGAGTTCCATCTTTCTTACCTTGTTTTCAGTTCACAGTGTGTGGGCATGACTCACTAGGCTGGCATTTATTATCTATCCTTCATTGCTGTTGAGAAGGTGGCGGTGATCCATTTTCTTGAACCACTGCATTCATGTGGCGTGAGTACACCCACTGTTTTATTAAGAAGGAGGTTCTAAGATCTTGATCCAGTGACAATGAAAGGAAAGGTGATTTAATTCCAAGTCAGGATAGTGTGTGGTTTAGAGCAGAACCTGCAGATCACAATGCCGCCATCCATCTGCTGCCCTTTTCCTATGTGGTAGAAGTCACAGGTTTGGTAGATGCTGTTGAAGGAGCCTCAATGAGTTGCTAGAAAGTATTGTGTAGATGGTAGACATGCTATCACTGTATGTCAGTGGTGGAGGTAGTGAATCTTGAAGGTGTTTTATGGATGCCAATCAAATGCCTGGATGAAGTTTTTGGAGCTGCATTCATTCAGTCAAGTTAAGAGTGTTCTGTCACACCTTCTAAATTGTACCTTTGTACAAGATGGACTGGCTTTGGGAAGGCAGAAGGTGAGTTACTTGCTGCAGCATTTCTAACATCTGACCTGGTCCTGTAACCACTGTATTTGTACAGCTGATGCAGTTCAGTTTCTAGTAACCCCTAGGGTGTTGACAGTGGGACACTCAGCACAGGTAATGCCAATGATTATCAAGGGATGGTGGTTCATTTCTCTTCTGCTGGCAATGGTTGCTGCCTGGCAACTCTATGATATAAATGCTGCTTTCTACTTATCAACTCAAACTGGGATTTTCTCCAGGTCTTGCAATTTTTGGACACAGATCTCTGCAATATCTGAGGAGACATGCATTCTTTTGCATGCAGTGCAAACATCAGCAAGACATCCTTACTTTTATCAAGGTTGGAAAGTCATTGCTGAAGTAGCTGAAGATGGTTAGGCCTAGGACACTAGCCTGAGAAGCTCTCAGACGGATTTCCTAGAGCTCAGGTCATTGTCCTCAAACAACCACAACTGTCTCCCTTAGGGTGCGGCATGTTTGCAATACTTCCTCTCATTTACTCCAGTTTTGCTGTGGCACCCTGATGCTAGTCCCAGTCAAATGCTGGTCTGGAATCAGGAGCAGACATTGTCATCTCTTGACTCCAGTGTTCCTGTCTATGGCGGAGTCAATGCTGTAATGAGTTCAAGAGCTGAGTGGCCCTGGCGTAACCAGATTGAGAATCAGTTAAGAAGATTATTACTGAGCAAGTTGATAGAAATATCAATGACCTCTTCCATCACTTTGTTAATGATCAAGGTTTGGTACATAGGCTATCAATTGGTCAAGGTTAAATTGATCTGTTTAACGTGGGTAGGACATACCTTAACAATTTTCCACATTGTGTAAATGTCAGTGTTGTAGCTGCCTGGAACAGCTTGGCTACGCCCACAGCTAATTCTAGAACACAGGTCTTCAGTATTCTTGATAGAATCTAGTCAGGACCCATTGCCTATCCCAATATCCAGTATCTTCAGCTGACAGCGGGTGAATCAAATTGGCTGAAGAGTGGCTGATGAAAGGCTTTTACCCGAAACATCGATTTAGCTGCTCCTTGGATGCTGCCTGAACTGCTGTGCTCTTCCAACACCACTAATCCAGAATCTGGTTTCCAGCATCTGCAATCATTGTTTTTACCACCTTGAAGAGTGGCATCTGTGATTCCAGGGACCTCGGCAGAAAGCTGAGGAGGGTCAGCCTCTTGACACATCTGACTGGAAATGGATGCAAATGATTCAGCTTTTCCTTTTGCACTGATGTGGGGGGCTCTTCTCTATTTGACAATGTGGTGATATTTGTGGAATCTCCTTTTTTTTTAAATTTTCTGCTAACATTCAAGATTGGATGTGGCAGGATTGCAGAACTTAGATCTGATCAATTGGTTGTGAGTTCACTTTAACTCTGTCAATTTCGTTCTGCTTCCATTGTTTGGCATGCAAGTGGTCATGTGTTGTACCTACACCAGGTTGACACCTCATATTTAGGTATACATGGTGCTATTCCTGGCACACATACTACTACACCCCTACTCCTCATTGAATGAAGGCCGATATGCCAATTTGATGATAATAGTAGAATAAGACATAGGAACTGAATTAAGCCATTTGGCTCATTCAGTCTGCTCTGCGTTCAGTCATAGCTGATATGCTTCTCAACCCCATTCCCCTGACTTTGCTCCATAACCCTTCATCCCTTACAAATCAAGAACCTATCTATGTCTGTCTTAAATACTCAATGACCTGGTCTCCAACAGATTAACCACTGTTTGGCTGAAGAAATTCCTCCTCATCTCAGTTCTAAATGGTTGTCCCTTTGCTCTGAGGCTGTGCCCTTGGGTCCTAGTGTCTCCTACTGGTGAAAAATCTTCTCCCCATCCACTCTCTCCAGGCCGCTTAGTATTCTGTAAGCTTCAAAAACATCCCCCCTCACCTTTCCAAACTCCATTGAGTACAGACCCAGAGTCCTCAACAGCCCCTCATATGACAAGCTGTTAAATCCCCAGGATCATTCTTGTAAACAATCCCCTTCAATGCAGCTCATCCTTCCTTAGTTAGAGGGCCCAAAACTGCTTACAATATTCCAAATGTGAGTTTTATGCAGCCTCAACAGTGCATCTCTACTTCTGCATTCTAGCCCTTTTGAAATGAATGCTAACATTGCATTTCCTTCCTAAGTGCCAATTTAACCTGTTTGTTTACCTAAGGGAATCCTGAACTAGGACTCCTAATTCGTTTTGTACTTCATATTTTGCAAAGCCTTTCACCATTTTGTAAATAATCTACACCTCTATTCTTCCAACCAAAGTGCATAACTTCACACTTTCTCACACTGTATTCCATTTGCCTCACCTGTCCGAATCTTTCAGAAACCTCCCTACTTTCTAGTCATTTGCTGTCCCTCCACCTATCTTTGTGCCATCAGCAAACTTAGTAACAATGCCCTCAGTTCTTTTATCTAGATCAGTAGTGTATAACATTCATCCCAACACTGACCTGCAGAATTTCACTAGTCACCAGCTGTCATTCTGAAAAAGATCCCTTTTTCTCTACTCTGCCTTCTGCCAGTCAGCCAATTCTCTATCTATACCAGAACCTTGCCCCTAACACCATGGGCTCTTTTCTTAACTAGCAGTCTCCTCTGCGGAACCTTGTCAAAGGCCTTCTGGAAATCCAAATAGATCATATCCCCTGGCTGCCCTTTGTCTGACTTGTTCATTACCTCGTCAAATAATTTAAACAGATTCGTCAGGCATGCCCTCCCATTGACGTATCTGTGTTGACTCAGCCTTACTTAACCATACTTTGCTAAGTACTCTGCAATCTCATGGTTAGTAATGGACTTTAAAATCTTACCAACAACCAAGGTCAGGCTAAATGGCCTATATCTTCCTGCCTTCTGCCTTCATCACATATGGAACAGGCGTGTTACATTAGCCATTTTCCAGTCTTCTGGGACCTTCCCTGACTCCAGTGATTCCTTACAGATCATCACCAATGCCTCTACGATCTCCTCAACTAATCCTTCAGAACCCTGGCATGCAGTTCATCTGGTCCTGGATGATTTATCCACTTTCAGATCGGCAGCTTCTCCTCAGTGATTGGTATTACACTCACCTCTGCCCCTGAATCTCTTGAAATTTTGCTGGGGTCTTCCATTTTGAAAGCAATTGATACAAAGTACTGACTCAATTCCTCTGCAGTTTCTTTGTTCCTCATGACTACATCTCCAGAGGTGCAACTTCCACTTGTGCATCTGTTTTACCTTTTAGATATTTATCAAACTCTTGCAATCTTCTTTTACATTATGAGCTAGCTTACTCTCATATTTCATCCTCTATCCCTTATTGTTTCTTCAGTTATCATCTGCTAATTTTTAAAGGCTTTCCACTAATCTTCACCACATTATTTTTTTTTCCCTTTTCTGCTGTTGCTGACTTCCATTGTCAGCCATGGCTGCCTCATCCTCCCTTTCATGTGTTTCTGCTTCCTTCGGATGAATTTCTGTTGTGCCTCCCGAATTATCCCTGAAAACTTGTGCCATTGCTGCTCCATCATCTTCCCTGCTAGGCTTCCCTTCCAGTCAACTCTGACTAGCTCCCCTCTATTATCTTTGTCATTGTATTTACTCAATTGTAAAGTTGTTGCCAATGTCGATTAGGGTTTCCTTCACCTTCAGCTCCCTAATCATCTCTTCCTTGTTAGAATCACCAAATTCACTATTGCCTGTTCCCTAGTGGGAGAAAATGAGGACTGCAGATGCTGGAAATCAGAGTCAAGAGTGTGGTGCTGGAAAAAGCACAGTGTAGAGGCAGGCCATTCAACCCAATGAGTCCACACCAACCCTCTAAGAGCATCCCACTCAGACCCATGCATTTACCCTATAACCCTGTACTTCCCATGGCTAATCCAACTAGCCTGCATTTTCTTGGACAATGTGGGCAATTTAGTATGGACAATCCAACCAACCTGCACATCTTTGGACTGTGGGAGGAAACCGGAGCACTCAGAGGAAACACATGCAGACATGCGAGAATGTGCAAATTTCGCACAAACCATTGCCTCAGGGTAGCATCGAATCTGGGTCGCTGGCACTGTGAGGCAGCAGTGCGAACTACTGAGCTACCCCAATCTCTGCTGAAGTAGATTTTCATGTACTTATTTTAATTTGAAACTTAGTTAGAAATAATAATAGATTCAGCACTGTTCAAAGAAATGGATTGGGCAGCTTAGCATAAGTGAAAACAATGAGTAATAATTGTGCACCCTTCATGATACATTTTGACTCTCTTGGAGTCACCACTTGGAAGTCTACCTCATCTTAACCACCACCCACAGCCACAGCCACAACCATGGCCAAACCTACACTGTTAGACAGAACAAAATTGAACCCATTCTTCAGATCTTTATATTATCAAAAGCAAATTGTACTAATTTGGGTATAATGCATAATGTTAGAGACCTCACATGTCTGTTACCTGAGTTATTTATATAGAACCTGTTGTCTCTGAATTGGTTGGATTTTATCCACACAGTTAAATCTACTGCGATACTGTTTTACATTCTTCCTTTCGAAGGATGTATTGACTTCTCTAAATTGTAAACATCAGTCTTAATCATTGTTGAATGTTGTACCTGTGACAAGGATAATTATTCCAAATATACTCCTTTTATTATTGTGGTCATCAATGCATTCTGTAAATGTATGTGACATTCACTGGGAGATGCCTGCTGCTATGAGCCATAATAACTTTAACATATTGTGAAGTTCCATGTAATTTGAAAATCTAAACCTGATTTTTATTTATTAATGTGGAGTTACAAAACCAACCTCAATAGAAATTTTACCATTGATGAAAATATTTCTCTTTGCGTACAAGGTAGAAGCTTCCTCAGTCTTTCTCTCTGTATATTTAAGTCCAGAACCTCTGATGTTTCCAGATCATAAACAATGTAATAGCTACCTAGCATTAGTAGTGTCATCTAATTATTCTTCTCCTCACCATTTTTCTGTGTCTACTCAGTATATGAGGATTGAGAACTGATGGGACTGAGTAATCAAACTTGTCTCCTGTGCTCCAACCTGCACCATGATTAGGCTATTCCCACTGTTCAATGTCGTAATGTTATTGGGAATAGATATTCCATGCCATCACTCAGCACGGCTGAAGTGTAAAGGTGATTGGGGTGTACAGCCCGGCAAACAGACCCAGATCTCAACTAAAACAATTTGGTCAAGGTTTTGCAAATGATCATTGTCAAAACAATTCAAAATTCTTGATTGGTTCATGAAAAATTAATCTACATACCTGCAAATCAATTGTTACTGGGATTCTACTTGCAATGAACTCATAATTTCTTCTTGCCTAGCTTGCCAAATTATATTGGTTACCAAATTACTGTGTGGTTTTTCCTCACATCAATGAGTTTAGCTTCAAAACAGACTGTTCAAGGGCAGGGCAAAGTCAAGAATGGGTTCAGACTTGGGCTTCTTTACAACACAGTGTGTTGCATATGAAGACTGAATACTATAACAATATTATTTAGAGATATAATATGCTTTAATCTTACTACTACATTATTGAAAGACTGTTTCATGAACTCTTCCACTGAATTTTTGTCAGTCGATTCTCAACCATTTTTTGGCCACAGCCACCCCAAGGAGCTCTCCTCAGGTTCAAGGGTGCTCCCCCCTTTCGAACAGGGATACAAAATGAAAGATAGACAGAAAATCATTTATTATTGAACACCAAGAAAATTTGAACATTCCAATATACTGGACAAAAATATACTGTATGAAATTAAACATCTAATGTGACGAAACATCTTGATCTTGGTGCTTTTCTGCAACTTTCATGATATTGGGCTCCAATTGGACAGTGACAGTCGGAGGTCATCCCTTCTAGCGATATCAATTTTGTTGCTGGATTTTGTCAAGGAAACTACCTTGTAGAATCCACTCTCAACTAAATATGTTGAAGGAAAGGCAGTAAAAATATTTGGGCTATTTCCCACAGTGTTGTAAATTTATTCAACAGATCACTCTTGATCCAAAAATCTTTTTGAAACTGACTGAACTGACAACATGCAGTTCTATCACTGTGAAGATCAATCAACCTCTCTTGAATTTCTGCCTCAACTTGGGTGGGTTGTACTTCAAATGAATTCAATATCTAATCTGGGATACCAAGGTTTAACCAGTCATTCAATCTTTCTTGCATATCCTTGTGTATCTGCTTGACATGCTTCCCCTAAGCGGTAAGGTCATCGTCCTTCAGTAATTCACTAGTAAAAAATATCATGGGGCACTTCTTACAAGGAAAATAATGAACAAAGGAAAGGATGCTGCCTAACCTGCTGTGCCTTTCCACTCTCGACTCTGATCTCCAGCATCCGTAATCCTTACTTTCTTGAGAGTGTGTTGCTGGGAAAACAGAGTAGGTCAGGCAGCATCTGAGGAGCAGGACAATCGATGTTTCAGGCATAAGCCCTTCATCAGGAAACTGATGAGCTTATGCCCAAAACATCGATGTCCTGCTCCTCAGATGCTGCCTGACCTGCTGTGCTTTCTCAGCGACATACTCTCAACTCTGATCTCCAGCATCTGCAGTCTTCACTTTCTCCTAGAATAAAAAAAGCCGAGGGAGACACACTGATCTTTGGATGATGATGTGTAGCAAGAACCCTTGATGATTGAATACGTTGACCCAGTCCAGTCTGATTCATGACTGACTCTGAAGTGAGGCTATGTGGGATGAGCTTAAGCAATTAATTTACCAGGTGCGCCAAATTCAAATGGTGCATTGGAAAGATATTATAAAGAGGAGAGAAACTATTGACTCCATTGAAGGTTGTTACTTGGGCATGTCATTGGCTCAGTTACCAGATTGCCCATAAACCCTTGGGGTTCCCCTACTCACAGTTTTCAGTCTGTGGCCCCCTTCAAATGTGCCAGGGCCTGTAAGTTGGGCCATACGGCCCCCACCAAGAATGACTGGTTTACTCCACATGCTTTTCTACACATATTTCTGATATTCACATGGTTTGACTAGCTGAACTCTCCGTGCATTTCTCTCTATTCTCTGTCCACACTGTGCTATTTTTGCCTAGTGAACAGAAATTCCTTGACAGCATTGCAAAGTTGGTCTGAGATCCTAAACCCCTCATCCAACACCAAAGTTGATGCATAGATATAGCCCATTCTACTGAGGCACTGAAGGTGACCATTCTTGGTGTCAAACCATTCTCCAACATTGTCCAGAAATGAGAGCAGCAGAGAATTTGATGGTTTTAACAAAAATGGAAGAAGGGTAAATTGGAGTGGAGCTAATCCCTTCTTCTGGATTAGCTCAGAACACAAAGAAAATGTACACCAGGTGTAATGTAATATATGAAGGGAGTTGTCCAGCCAGTTCCTGGACACATCAAAGTGGCTGACTGCAGCACAATTTTGGCAAAAGGTGAAAGCATGTTTTCTGGACATTAGGTGGAGAATAATGCAAGATAGAAGTAATAAAAACCTGGATTTTAAAACAAAACACGCTGCTCGGTCTTCTTTTGTGATGCAGAAGTAGTGAGTTACAGATTGTGATAATTAAAGCAACACTTATTTCTCAAAGCAGGATGGCAAGAGGTGATACCTCTTGTGTATATTGTTTAATCACTTTGCTGCTGAACTTGTAGGAATTTCATTCTTTTAATACCACAATCTTTCACAGTGAATCCCCAAGCTAAGTGATTAACAGTACATTTTTATATTATGGCAACTAATTGGTCCCATATGAAAACCTGTAGTGGCAGGTAAAGAATGCATGTGAATGACTCTGCTGTAAGATGTTGAAATTGCACTTACTGAATCAGCAGCCTCCAAAAAAAATTAAGAAATCTGCACACTTTACATCACTGATGAAGTAAATGGCCTTGTTTTTATATTGCTGCTGTGCTGACCCTAAAACTTGATTGCTGTCCTGTCACTGCTACTTAATTGAATGGTGCATGGTGTTTGTAAGTTCCTGAAGCAAAGTACATGAACACCTAAACGGTAGTATTTCTATATAAACGATTCTCTCATTTACTTATATAAAATTCTCCTTAAAGGAAAACTATCACCATCAAAGAGGTTTGGCAAACTGTTGAACATTTCTCATTTTAATGAAAGTTGTGCACAAATTTTCTCTAACTTCAAATCATGATAACCCTTTCTTTATGTCCCCTACAGTAGTGAGACTTTTTTTTAAATGAGTTTTTTTATCTGTCTCACTAGAGTAGGTAATATTTATGCATGAACTTTGAGCTGTGTAAGGGGTTTAGGGTCAACTTTGCGATGATGTCAGGGAGCTGCTCTTCACTGGGTAAAAATAGCACAGTATGGGCAGAAAAAGAGAAATATTGACGTTGTGCTGTGCATCTGCCATATGTCTCTTTTTATGACCAACTATTAAGACTGACTGTTGTTGATCTGCCTTTAAGTTTTCTCCCTTCTCGGGGAGAAATGTTTACACTCAATAAACTTCTTCACCCAGCATTCCACCTGATGCACCTGATCCCAGGAGGATTTTAGAGTGTAACAATTTATCCTGCATAGTCAAGAGGAATGTCCTATCAGGGTCAATCAATGGGACATTCTATTTATTCAGTAAGAAAATACCTATTGTTTCAAAGGTGATTATAAACAAAATAACACAAGTAGCATCAAACTATAGTTTGAACTTTTTTCAAAACTCTGAACAAATGCTTTCTGTCAGCCTTCAGGATATGTTCACTAGCTGTTGGTTGGCGTGTTTTCCTGAATGGTGAGTAAATTACTGTAAGGAATGTAAGTGAAGTGTGATATTGACATTGGCAAAACCAGAAGCCTAAGTGTTAACATGGAATATTCAAAAAGAGTTAAAAGCTGAGATAATGATAACTATTGTCCGGCAATCTGAATTACATTTGCTCTGGTAAAGTTTTTCACCATCTTATAGCTATCGTATTTCAGTATTGGTCTCAGTATTACCCCTTGAATGACCTGTTTATTTTGGCATAGCACTAAGATCAAATGTCCGTGCATCTTCTTATTCATCATTATACCCGGACAATGTTGGTTAGGCCAGCATTTATTACCCATTCCTTAATGCTCTTGAAGAATTGATGGGAGTTGTCTTCTTGAACTGCCAAAGTCTTTGGGGATTTAGATACTGTTGCAATGCTGTCAGAGAGGGAGTGACAGAATTTTTATCCATTTACAGTGAAGGAATGATAAATGGTTTAGTTTGAACTTGCAGGTTATGGTACTTCCATGTATCTACATCCCTTGTCCCTTTTGGTGGTAGAGGTCACAGGTTTGGAAGGCACTGTGTTAGACACTGTGGAGAGTTGTTGCAGTACATCTTGTAGGTGGTGCTCACTGTAGCTGCTGAGTGTTGTTGGTGGAGGGAGGGATTGTTCAAGGTATTTGATAAGATGCCAATCAGGTGAGCTGCTTTGTCGTCGAAAATTGTTAAGCTTCTTGAATGTTGTGAAGCTGCACAAATCCAATCAGTTGGAATGTATTTCTGACTTGTGCCTGTAGATGATAGGCAGGTTTTAAAGAGTCAGAAGCTGAGTTGGTCAATGCTAAAATTCCCAGCCTCTGAACCGTTCTTGTTGCTGCAGAATTTACTTGGCTGTCCAGTTCAGTTTCTGGTCAATGATAACCTTCAGAATATTGATCATGCGGATTTAGTACAGCAATGCTATTGAATATCAAAGGGTGATGGTTAGGTTCTCTCGTGTTGGAGATATTCATTGGCAGGCATATATGTGGCATGCATGTTCCTGCCACTTGGCCTGGATATTGTCCAAGGCACAGATGACTTCAGTTTCTGAGGAGTCTTGCAACTAGTCAGAGAGGACAGGCAGGATGACGCACAGAATCTGCTAAAGGAAGCATTACTGCTAAAAGGGACATGAGGAGTAAATGGAAGGGAGGCCTGGAAAGGCTCCGATACAACCCCCAGCCCCACTCTCATTTTTCTACCTGGATGTCTTGCTGCCAAATCTGATGGACTGAATTGAATTGATTTTTGCAATGAATAGGAAAAATAGCTAACATCTTCAATTCAGTTAGTATGGATAGAAGTGAATGAGGAAGTAAGTAACAGAAGTGTAGTCCTCCTGAGCCTTGAGACTTTGTTCCAAAAGGATCAATGACCTGGGGAGAGAATGCATGCCGAGTGACATAATATTTTGAGGTGCTTTGACCTCTGCAGCATTCTTCTGCAATGTACTCCTGAGACCAAAATACCTTGCAGCTCCACTCATTCCTCTCTGTTCAGGCATCTCCTCACATCTCCATGATCACACTGAGCCACATCTTTGCAACTTCGCACAGTCCTGCCTTAGCCTTCCTCCAAAAAGAATGCTGTCCTTCTCACTTTAACACACAGGCAGTTGCTTATATTGACCGTGGCCTGCTTTCTCACAATGTAGGAGAAAAGAGTGCAGAACTGCAGACAACCAGTCACCAATGCCACCATGATGAAGAACTTGTTCCAATGTCTTTGGCCAAGGGTCACCCTGTAAATGAAGGAGCATGGTTAGCTAAGAATAAATTCTTTGAGGTTTTGATACGTTATGATGTAAGAAACAGAAATTGCTGGGATTGCACTGGTTGTGATTGGATTGGGAGAAGGGAAATGAAGAATGGCAACCATAGTGCTAGACATTAGAGAAACATAGTAACACAGAAAATAGGAGCTGAATTAAGCCATTCAGCTCATCAAACATGCTCTACCATTCAATATGATCTGAAGAATGTTAACTCTTCTATGTCTCCATAGATGCTGCCAAACCTGCTGAGTTTGTCCAGCAATTTATGTCTTTATTTCATCTCTTCACCTTCCACAGTTCTTTGTTTTAATCAATATGATCATGACTGATTATCCAACTCAGTATCCTCTTCCGGTTTTTGCTCTATAGTCTTTGATCCTTCTAGTCAGAAGACAAATATCTATCAAGAGGACGCCATGAGAGAAAGATGGAGTGGTCAACAAAGTGAAAAATCTACAGAAATATCAAAAGGATATGATGGATACTGTTCCTAACTCACAGTCAGGGAGGATGTGATTAATGACTGGCTAGAGATATGTCACTACTACGTCAGGCATTTTAATTCCTGAGATTGCTCTATTGTTTTAACAACACTGTGTTACTAGATTATTCCTACAGATTAATACCACCTACAAGAATTTGATGGCTTGTAATTAGCTACCATTTCACTTCCATCAAACTATGATGAAGGAACAAATTGCTGCAGATGCTGGAATCTGAACTAAAAGCAAAAATTGTTGGTGATCACAAAGGGTCAGGCAGCGTCCGCTAACAAACACATCTTCCCCTCACTCCCCGTCTCTGCATTTTGCAGAGCTTATTCCCTTCAAGCACCCTATTCTCGACCACCAACACCACCCTCCCCTTCTCACAGCACCTTCACATGTAACTGCAGAAGGTACAACACCTGCTTCTTTCACCTCCTCCTTGTCCACCATCCAAGGGCCTAAACAGTCTTTCCAGGTGAAGCAGCATTTCACCTGTACCCCCTCCAATCATGTGTACTGTATTCGCTGCACCTAATGTGGCTTACTCTACATTACAGAATCTAAACGCAGCCTGGGTGACCACTTTGCAGAGCACCTCTGGTCTGTGCGCAAGCATGACCCTGACCTTCCCATAGCCAGTCATTTTTTTCACAGCATCCTGCTTGCATTCCCACTAGCCTATCCTTGGCATGCTGCAATGCTCCAATGAATCACAGCGCAAACTGGTAGAGCAACATCTCATCTTCAAACTCAGCAGTTTACAACCTTCTGGGCTCAATATTGAGTTGAACACCTTCAAACTGAGAACCCAATCCTTCCCTTTCCTTTAGCTTTGCTTGTTACATTTTCCATCACCCTCTCTTCCCTCCCCCGACTCCAGTGAGACTGCCAGTTAGACACACCATTGTTCTTCATTCTCACATTCCAATCACTTAATCTGAACTATCACCATCCTTTCTCCCCAAGGATTCCAACCTCTGCTTCCTACTATTGCATAGATGCTGACCCCTCCACACTTCATATCAGCTCTGTTGAAGAGTTATCTAGACTCAAAACATCACTTTGCTCTCTCTCCATGGATCCTGCCTGACTTGTGCTCTCCAACATTTGTTGTTTTCAATACTATAATGAAGGCTGAATTCCAGGAGCATGGGACCAAGCTATGATCATACTTTAATTAAGCCAGACATCAGCTCCAATCACCAAATGCCTTTGATTTCTTGAATGACCAAAAATCTGTCCACTTCAGCTGTAAATATACTGAATATTGGAGCATTCACAGCCTTCTGAGGTTCAAAACCCTTAGAATGAAAAAAATCTAAATGCTCCTCAAAATGTGCCCTGTGTTTTAAGTTCCCCAGCCAGGGGAACCAACCTCCCAGTGTCTACTCTGATCAGCTCTTCCCCAACCTTGTATCTTCCAATGAAATCACTTCTCTTTCTTCTAAACTGCAGACATGGTACAAATCTATCAGGTCTCTTGATGTGATGGTGAACTCAGATGAAGCTAGTTTCCACAGAAGCAACAATTCTGTTTGGTGTAAATTCCATGTTTAGAAAACAGCAGGAGTTTAGACATCCGTCGAACAGATGAATTAGTGAGAAGTCAAATATGTGTCAACATGTGTTGAGGCCATTCTAATTGAGGATGTATCGAGGCATAAATTGTTCTTGAAATTTAAACTTTAATTTGCTCAATCTCTTTTACAATGCGAGTAAATTCATCCTTTTAATGCATCTACTCAGGCCAGACGAGTGCGTACAAACAGTGGATAGCTCCTCCTGGGAATAAACTTTCTTATTTTGATAGGAATCTTCTTTTTTATTCATTTGTGGAAGCTGGACAACATTTGCTGGGCCAGCATTTTTTGCCTGTCCCTAGTTGCCCTTGAAAAGGTGGTGGTGAGCTGCCTTCCTGAACCACTGCAGCCCATGTGCTGTAGCTTAATCCATAATGCCATGAGGAACGGAATTCCAGCATTTTGACCCAGCAACAGTGAAGGAATAATGATATATTTCCAAGTCAAGATGGTGAGCGGCTTTTTTTTAGATTAGATTCCCTTCATGATGGAAACGGGCCCTTCAACACAACAAGTCCACACCGACCCTCCGAAGAGTAACCCACCCAGACCCATTCTCCTACCCTATATTTACCCCTCACTAAAGGACCTAACACTATAAGCAATTTAGCATGGCCAATTCACCTGACTAGCATATCTTTGGATTGTGGGAGGAAACTGGAGCACCCAGAGGAAACCCACGCAGACACAGGGAGAATAGAATAGAACCCAGGCAGATACAGGGAGAATTGCGTGAATAGAACCTGGGTCCCTGGTGCTGTGAGACAGCAGTGCTATGCACTGAGCCACTGTGCCACCCCAAGGGGGCTTGGAGGGGAACTTGCAAGTGGTGGTGTTCCCATGTGTCTGATGCCCTTCTCTTTCTGGATGGAAGTGCTCATGGGTTTGGAAGATGTTGTATAGGATCTTTGGTGAAGTTCTGCAGTGCATCTTGTAGATAGTACATACTGCTGCTACTGAGCATTGGAGGTGGAGGGAGCGGATGTTTGTGGATGTGGTGCCAATCAAGTGGGCTGCTTTGATCCGGATAGTGTCAAGTTCCTTGAGTATTGTTGGAGCTGCACTCATCCATGTACGTGGGAAATCACATCATACTTGGTGCAATGCACACGTAATTATACTGCCATGGAGTAAGATATGACAGGGTCCCATTCTAGTGCATAGATTCACTAATGCCCCTGTCTTGTTGGTCAGTTTGCTGTGCCTATAGAAAAGAGTCAATTGGTTTAGAATATAAGCTGCTGGCTCAAAGGCTGACAAACAACTTCTTAAAGTACTAAAAATTGAACAAAAAGTAAGCTTTGTACTAAGAGTTACTAATACTGTTGCGCATGAAAGTGGAATGAGACTATAGTCTGAAAGGGTTAACTGACATCATTCAATAGCCTTTGCCCATCAGAATATAAAGGACAGCATCACACCTCACTGCACTAATGTGCTGGAAATCCAGCTCCACTATTCCTGCGAGTCTGTACAAAAGTTCAAGATTTTATCATTGTGTGGAAAATCTCCCAATTTACCTGTCTTTTACACTTAAATGAACAGAAAGCATGAACCAGAATTACTATTTATTTGTTTTAGCTACAGGTTAACAACTATGAACTATCAAAATGTAACTCTCTTAACTCTCTTAGTTAAAACCCTAACACAATTATAAAGTCCCCCTTCACACATATGGAGAGACACAGACAGTCAAAAAATCTGTAACGTCATGCGTGCAGGGAAAACTTGTCTTCAATGACCCCATCTACAATATTCACTGAGGTAATTATTTTGTTGCCAGGACTTCACGCTCATTGATTCCTCCTCTTTTCCACATGTTTTTCACATCCTTGCAACAAATGCAGAGCAACTGGTTCACAAATTATAAAATTTCTGACTTAAAAGCCACATCTTATTGTGATTGGTCAGAAAAGATGGAGTGACTTTCTTCAGGCATTAGGTGTCTTTTTTACTGGAAAGAAAATAAACCATCACCGTTTTGAGGTCTGAAGGCTTCCACCTATTTTGTTCACACCCACAAGCTGTTCGGCTATCTTGGAAGCCAATCACACACTTGTTGACAGACACAAAGACTTTGTTATCGATGGCTTCTCAGATCACTCAGTGTCTTGTTGCCAGCTGAATCTCACCTTGTATACACCCAGTTGGTTCTAGTCCATGTGCAGTAATCCACACTCCTGTTTGAAGAAGCAGTCAAAACCGCATTTACATTAAATGCCAACAGCTTACTTTCAAAAAGTGAAGCAATCCCTTTAATAGTCCTTAATTTTTAAAAGTATTTTTCTCATTTCAGTCCACAATCATAAAAACAGAAAAATAGAAAGTCACAATCTTTACAATTGTTCATGAGAAGAGATAACCAGTGCCCTAAACAGTTATTCTTCTGGTTCTGTGCTTGCCACCTTTGCCATGTAAGAAATTTTTAAAAATTCATTCATGTGATATGGGCATCTCTGGCTAAACCAGCATTTACTGTCCATCCCTAATTGCCAGAGGGCAGTTAAGAGTCAACCACATTGCTGTGGGTCTGGAGTGACATGTAGGCCAGACTGGGTAAGGATGGCTGTTTCCTTCCTAAACAACATAAGTGAACCTGATGGGATTTTTCCTGACAATCAACAATGGATTCTTAGGACCCTTAATGCTCGACTTGTTTTTTTTAAGTTTAAATTTTATCACCTGTTCTGGTGGGATTCAAACTCAGATTCCCAGAGCATTACCTGGATCTCTGGGTTAACGGACCAGTGATAATACCACTAGGCCATTGCTTCCCCTGCTAATGGTAGTAATGTGAACATACTGTTAGGTAGAGCATAATATCTCAAAGGAGACCATCAGGTATCTAAGGCATAATGTAACTAGCTATTAACTAATGTGTAATTAATCTGTTTGCTGTTCAAGTTCTGCTGAAGACTTTGTGTGGACATCCTACCCCATAGTGTCCCAGTAGCTTAGACTTATACCAGCAAGTAGGATTATTGACAGCAAATCTACTCAAGACATCCCTAAACGTTCAGTGGGTACTGTGTCAATATAAGACAGTTGCAGAACTGGGCACTACATTCACACATAAGATTATGTTGAAAAGTATTTGTTCCAACCAGGATTAATCAGAGTATTTTCATTGGCCACAGGTAGAAGGAACATAGTATGAACTCATGATGTTCAAAAATTGTAGCTAAAGCACTAAACCATTGAGAGGATTTTTAAAAAATCTTTAATAACCAAGTTTTATATTTTGAAATCAACACCCTTTTGAAATCATCTGACAAAATCCTACAGTTTCAACCAGGTCAATCCTTTCTGATGAAAAGTTATACCCAAATGCTAACCTGCTCTTCGATTTCATACAGTGCATTTCCAGCAGTTTGTACTTTGTTTTGTCTTTCCTGCAGTTTATATTCAACTTTGCAGAATCTTCTAGTTGTTCTTTTTGAAAGATGCACAAAATTATTTTTTCAGAGTTTCAAGTTACGAGCTTCAATACTGATAGATAGCTTTAAAATCAGCAATGAAGTTTAGGATATGGAGCATGAAAACAAATAACTGTTCAATTTGTACTTTCCATTTACTGCAACTTAATGTTACACCAGTCTTCAGCAAAGTGAATATACCAGAATAGGACAATATCTCAACAATGTCATCTGTTCTTACTGATGCTTCAGCATTCTTGTATTTTCTTGTTCATAAGCTTATTTATTTTCATTTTTCTTCCAGTTGCACAGACAAATAACAATATATGGTTGCCATTGAATTCTGCCTTCCAGTTCACGTGGGAGACCAGCTTAGTAATTCCCTCTAGAAGTAAAAGTCAGGTTACACTATTAACCACATTGTCTGTTGTCTATTGCAAACCTATTCTTTTGGTTCTCACATAACTGAATACATAGTTCTTTCATTTGTTAGTGCTAAATTCAGCTCCTGCAGTTTTATTTATCAGAGAAAATACACTGATGCACATAAATAAAAATCCATTGCATTGTAATGTTTTGCAGAAGATAACTGAACACTCTGATTCTGAAAAGATTTTAATTCATAAAACTTTTTTGAAAATAAAATCCATTCTTGGGATCCTTTTGTATTTCATTGGCTCCATGTAGGAACCTACGGTGAGATTAAGATATTAATAAAGTGTTTGCAGATTTATTAAACACTTGTATCCTATTTTTGAAACCTCATCTTGGGAGTTATGAAATGTTGACTGCACGAGTAATCTAGAATTCATTTTCTTTGTGAGTTGTTTTCTTTTATATTCTCATTAAGGTGAGTTTTTATTAGCCGCTACTGTCACAGTGCAGATCCGTGCATATTTCTTCCATTAATCTGTCGGTTGAATCACAAAGACATCACCCCACTCTCATGTATCATGCAACAATTATCTGTATCTTGGCTGTCACAGGACTATGGCAGCCATGCTGAGCAAAGCAGTGCTTCACATCTCTCTCCTGAAACAATTTTCAGGGTGAAACAAATGCTGGAGGGCAGGCACGTCTATTCAACCGTAATGCATTTCCAACTGCAATTACCCTTATAGTCTGTCATGAAGCCAATTTCCTTCATAAGGCACAATCGGAACATCTGTTAATGGCACACAAAAGCAAAAATGTTCAGTAAAGGATCGTCAGATGAGTCCACTAATAAACTTTCATCACAAACTTAATGACGATTTCCAAATTTAAAAAAAAGACACAACTAAAATTGATCAGAAAAGCTGAAATCAATGTCAGTTTAGCATTAATCAATACTGATAATGATTAGCTTATTTTATTTTTTAGAACAACTTGAAAATATCAATAACTTGTTTTCTGCTACCCAAACATTTACTTGTAAATTTTTATTGTTTTAATGGTAACATATATATTAATTTTTGTAGTTATCACAAGATACTTAGATTATAACACAATACCTGGCAGCATGATGATTAGAAACAGTGTACTTGTTTAACATTATCGACCACATCAAAATTTCCATAATTCTTGTTGAAATCTTTCCCAGAGGTAGACTGGAAGTATTGTAGTGAAGCACATCACTTCAAACCATCATGGTCATGCGTTTTTGAGTCAAGTGCTCAGTAACATTCAATCAGATGCAAGTGAGATTTTTTGTGAAATATAGGGTAGTTCCCAAAAATGGGTCTGGAGATTATGATATGTTATTAACCTGTATCGGTCCCTTTTGATATGGGCATCTTTATGCTACATCCTGATTTACATGATAATCCTGTTCAGATCAGCACTGAATGAATTGCTGAGTTGCACCACTTAAGGTTAGTCTGCATCTCCTAGTTTGAAGGTGCATGCTGACTGGGCTAGTAGTAGGAAATGGCCAGGCAAAGTATCCAAGACAGGAAGTTAGAGACTAATGCTGCAACATCAGTCAGCTTTGCACACTCAGGAAAGAGAGATGAAATCCAGAGGGAGACACAACCCAAGTGAGTATATAGTTTGGGAATTTGAGGCAGAGTGGAAATTCAGTGCAAATAGTGCTTTTGACATGCTTGTTTTGTTCATTGTTTCTAAGGCTCTTTTTAAACAGAATAAATTGATGGCGGGAATTGGGAGCCCAGCACAAAAGAAAGAGTGATATCGCAGTGAGTAAGTTTACTGGATGGTGATAGCAACTAATTTGAATATAGGTTATTTTCAGATTGAAGGTGAACAGAGGAAATATTTACTAGTTACAAACTAAAAGACCAGTACAAGATTTTTAAAAATCAAATTAAGAATGTAGTAATTAAATAGAGATGCTGAGCCAGGTAATGTGTTGTAACTGCGTGATGTGGCAGCTGGTGAACTGCATTGTGGTTCATAGTGACCACATCTGGAGCAAATATTGGTTGCTTGAGAAACTCCAGTTCAGAGTTGATGATCTGGAGTCTGAACACTGTGACACATCAGAGAAAGGGAGAGTTGAGTGGGTGATTTGAGGGGAGAGTTACCTGGATGCTGTATTTCAGGAGACAGTCACAGCCCTTAGATTACTGACCTTGAATTTGGTCAGCAGTCAGGGACATGAGAGTGTGACGATCAGCAAGGCAGGCAGAGGGATCCAGGAGGTAGTTCTGAAGGAGCCTCAGACCTTAAGCTGGTCTAACAGCTTTGAGATTCTTGCTCCCTTTGTGGATGAGAGTGGGGGCTATAGGGAAATTGAGCAAACTGACCAGAGCATCATGGTACAGGGAGCCATTCAAGGGAGAAGGAGGAAAGAAAAAATGTAAAGATGGATATTGTAGTCAAAAGAATAGACACTTGTTTTCAGTGGCCAGGATTATGAGTCCTGAAGACTGTGTTGCCTGCATTGTGCCCAGGTTCAGGATGTCTTATCTGGGCTGCAGAGAAATTTGGAGTGGGAGGGGAAAGATCCATAGGGAAGGGGATGTCATGGTCCATGTAAATACCAACATTATAGGGAGAAAGAGAAAATACATTTTTCTGAGGCAATATGGCCTAAAGTGAAAAAGCAAAACCATAAAAGGTAATAATCCCTGAATTACTACTTGAGATACAAGCAAATTGGTATAGGGTCAACAAAACTTTGATGGATGTTTCACCTGCACATCCACCAATATCATTTATTGTATCCGTTGCTCCCGATGTGGTCTCCTCTACATTGGGGAGACTGGGCGCCTCCTAGCAGAGCGCTTTAGGGAACATCTCCGAGACACCCGCACCAATCAACCAAACCGCCCCGTGGCCCAACATTTCAACTCCCCCTCCCAGTCTGCCGAGGACATGGAGGTCCTGGGCCTCCTTCACCGCCGCTCCCTCACCACCCGACGCCTGGAGGAAGAACGCCTCATCTTCCGCCTCGGAACACTTCAACCCCAGGGCATCAATGTGGACTTCAACAGCTTCCTCATTTCCCCTTCCCCCACCTCATCCTAATTTCAAACTTGCAGCTCAGTTACTGTCTCCTCGACTTGTCCGACCTGCCTATCTTCTTTTCCACCTATTCACTCCACCCTCTCCTCCTTGACCTATCACCTTCATCTCCTCCCCCACTCACCCATTGTACTCTATGCTACTCTCTCCCCACCCCCACCCTCCTCTAGCTTATCTCTCCATGCTTCAGACTCACTGCCTTTATTCCTGATGAAGGGCTTTTGCCCGAAACTTTGATTTTGCTGCTCGTTGGATGCTGCCTGAACTGCTGTGCTCTTCCAGCACCACTAATCCAGTATTTGATTTTCAGCATCTGCAGTCATTGTTTTTACCTTACATCAGAAATTCATCCCAATGAAGAACAAACACATCAAGGGCAGGATGAAATGACCATGGTTGACAAATGAGAAATGTATCAGCCATGATCGAATGATGGAACAGGCTCAATGAGCTGAATAGCTTAATTCTGCTCCTATGTTTATGATCTAATATGGTAACATGTGCTCCCAGGTTCTGAGATTCAGCAGGAAGTTGAGGAAAAGTGGGATACACTTTATAGGGAAACAGAGGGCTAAGAGGCCCATCCAAACTTAGTCTGAGATGGCAATGACAGCTGATAGTGTGAGCAATTCAGTCACTGAGCCATAGAATTGTACAGCACAGAAATGAACCCTTCAGTCCAACTTGTCCACACTGATCAAATGTCCTAAATTAATCTAGTTCCTTTTGCCAGCATTTAGCCCATAACCCTCGAAACTCATTGACCCATTCAATCTTGAGGAGCTGGATGCAGTTTCAGAAGAAATCCAAATCCTCACACAAATGATTGAGCTGAGTGCATTCATCTTCAAATCCTATATACTTACAGATGAACCATGATCCTCAAATCATTGTATCCCCTCCATCTCATAGCAATAATCTCTATCAATTCTGTCCTTCTGGTTTGTTGTGCTGGGTCATATGTAGATTGTACACTGGAATCCTGCAGAATGAAGTCATTATGATGTCTAAAAGACCATCAGGGATTGATCTGCATGTTTGCTGTGTGTCACTGTCACAGGCACTGACATCACTCTCCTTGCTCTGCTTTGACATTACAGTTTACAACAGTTTATAGATTTTGGTAATCACCTCTCCGACCAAGCAAAAATCTCCATCACCCTGTTCATCTTTGAAGAAGTGAGAGAACCTCTCCTTAAAGGTGCTGAGTGAATCTATCCTTCTTCTGATAGTCCTTCTCTGAATTCTCCACTGAATAGTTTAAATAGTTTATCCCTCTTTTGGTGCTGGTCAGTCCCCCTGAAATACCGCAGGCTAAGAGTGATACAAACTATGGCACCAATGGAGGAGCATGCAATCTAAGCCAAATCCTTGATGTAAGACCAACACCTTCCCAACTTTCTGCAGACTTCAGCAACTTTAAGTAACACACCAGGTCACTGAACATGACTACAGACAAAGTAGCAACTGAAAGTAGTAAAAAAACTGAAAGAACTGTGGATGCTGGAAATCTGAAACAAAACAGAAGTTGCTGGAAAATCTCAGCTGGTCTGGCAGCATCTTTGGAGAGAAGTCAGAGTTGGCATTTCAGGTCCAGTGACCCTTCTTCATTTTCTTCAAAATTTTTGTTTTTGTGACTGAAGGTAATGCCTTATTGCCTGATATATACAAACATAGAAACATAGAAAATCGGAGTAGCTGTAAGAGTAGGCTACTCAGCCCTTCAATCCTGCTTTGGTTATCCAATATGCTCATATTTGATCATCCCATTCATTACCCTGTCCTCGCTTTCTCCTCAAAACCTTTCATTTCTTTAACCCGAAGAGCTATATCTAACTTCCTGAAAACATTCAATGTTTTGGTCTCAACCACTTGCTGTGGCAATATATGCTCTAGGGACCTTTTGCTGAATGCATTTTCAGCTGTGTGAGGCCATGGCAGTTGGTTAGTTGGAGCATTTATAGGAACATGAGTTCTATACTCTTGAGAGTGAACATTAACAGTCTTTATTGAAAATATTTACAAGGAATTGCTACTGCTAAGCCTTATAGACTGATGCTAATCCCAAGAGAAGCTCACATCACTATGACATAACTCCTTTTTCACACATGTTCAGTAACTATTCTTAGAGCAAAGATTTAATTAACCTTTACTCCACAACCTTAGGGTTGTAGTTGGCACTGCTGATATCAGATCAGTTTTATAGGCCGACAGAGCTCAGATTTGCCACTCTATGTGGCTTTATGCATTTTTGCAATGTCCACACAGGCACTTTTATTGCAGGTATCATTTTGGGTTTCAATCAAGCCTGAAAATGCATGCATTACAAAAGCTAATTTTACTACCTTTTTGTTTTTGACTAAGCTGATGAGTATGTCATTTTAGAGCACCAGTCCATTGGTGGACAATCTGATAAATATTATTGATACACTTCAATCTTAATGTGGCAGTGAGTTGAACATCAGGTCAGAAGTCACAGAGGAGCATTTGTCCTGTTTAGTAGATCTCCCAAGAAGCCTTTGGCCTGTTCATGCCTTTCATCAGATGAAGGAATGAGATACCAGAGTACCAGAGAATAGGGAATTGAGAAACTATAGCACAAGGCAACAGCTTAACTTCAATGAAGAGAAATCATAAAGCTAAAGTACAAAGGGATCTGGGAGTGCTAGTCTAGGATTCTCTAAAGGTTAACTTGCAGGTTGAGTCCGTGATTAAGAAAGTGAATGTAATGTTGTCATTTATCTCAAAAGGGTTGGAATTTAAAAGCAGCTATGTGCTTTTGAGACTTTATAAATCTCTAGTTAGGCCCGATTTGGAACACTGTGTCCAATTTTGGGCCCTACACCTCTGGAAGGACATTCTGGCGTGTCCAATGGAGATTCATGTGGATGATCCTTGGAATGGTAGGCCTAACATATGGTGAATGGCTGACGATCCTGGAATTGTATTCATTAGCGTTTAGAAGGTTGAGGGGCGATCTAATAGAAACTTACAAGATAATGCATGGCTTAGATAAGGTGGATGCTGGGAAGTTGTTTCCATTAGGCGGGGAGATTAGGACACATGGGCACAGCCTTAGAATCAGAAGGAATCAATTTAGAACATAAATGAGGAGACATTTCTTCAGCCAGAGAGTGGTGGGCCTGTGGAATTCATTGCCACGGAGCGCAGTGGAGACCGGGACGTTAAATGTCTTCAAGACAGAGATTGATAAATTCTTGATCTCTCAAGGAACTAAGGGCTACGGGGAGAGTGCGGGTCGGTGGTGTTGAAATGACCATCAGCCATGATTAAATGGCGGAGTGGACTCGATGGGCCGAATGGCCTTGCTTCTATTTCTATATCTTATGGTTGTATGTTCTAAATCAGAGTTCACATTTCGGGTTAAGTGACCCTTCTTCAGAAGTCATTCGACCTGAAACATTAACTCTGATTTCTCTCCATAGATGCTGCGAGACCTGCTGAGCTTTTTCAGCAATTTCTGCTTTTGTCTCTGATTTACAGCATCCACAGTTATTTCGGTTTTTAGATTAACTTTAATATTGCATCGCTGTGACTACCTTTACTCTTTGTTTTTGAGAACAGTCAAAATAAATCTATTTTAATGAAATGAAGGGGGTGAACAACAAGTTTACATTCACAAGGTCATTTTATTTTTTGCTGTTTTTTTCAAATTGTATTTAGGAAATTTGCCACATATCTACATGTGCAGATTACAGTTTTGTGATTTCCATCCACAGCATCAGTGTCCACAAACTGCTGAAGATAAACTGATGCCTCAGCTTTGTGACATGTCCTTATTCCAATGGGAACCCAGTAATTCTCCACAAAGCAGACCAAGAGTGATAGTGGTGTGTGTATATACAATTGAAGACTACAAAAGTCCTTGATCTGTCCCTAAAATCAATTCACAACTGTACAAAGAAAGGTCTATTCTGAAATATAAATTGTTAAGTACAAATAGTTTGCTGTAAAGTCTGGCAAATACCTGGGTATAAATTGAAGCTATAATCCCATCAGACATTTACTTCACTGGAAGTACAAAGTAGCAAAGATGCAAAATGGGCAGTCGATTCACTGTCATCATTCTACACTAACTTAAAATTACAGCCCTTAGGTTTCACTGTATAGTTTGTGATGCCTTCAAAAGCCCACATTTCAATCACAGCCTTGTATTTCACTCCTCCTGCATGTTACAAATGCAACATTCAGAGTTTACCAAACCTGTCACATATCCATGCTATTTATTTTGTTGTGATTTATCAATCTGGCTTCTATATGGAAGGCAAAGTTTGATGGATTAATATAGCTGTTTCGTAAAGAGCCACATTTAAATTAAATAGCATGCATGGCTCTACAATTATGCAGAATCATCAGACTTCCTGTTTTACAGTGATGCTTGAAAGGTCTTGGTCTGACAATCCTGCCTGGGTGTATTTTTTTAACCTTCTGGCTCAAAGAGGCCCGATGTATAAACAAGACAATCAGACTATTAATTTTCTTCTTACAATTTTATTTGTGCTCTTGGTATGTGAACGTGGACAATAAATATTCACAAACTCATGCTCAGGCAAAATTTTGCCCTGTGGACTCTCTTCACAGGGGCCTACCAAATCTAAGCCATACACTCATCCCTACTATCAAAGGAATATTCTTAGCACTCTGATTAGCGGAAACCAAAAGTCGCTGTGTCCCGTCAGTGGTATGTGTCTGGAACTTTTCATTCTACACAGTTTTGCAAATACCAGTTTAATGCAGCTACCCTCCTCCATTTCACATTAATAATTTCCAGTACTGCTGCATGTGTTTTTTTTTCTCTTGAAGATCAAGAATATTGTGAGAAGGTTGTGATAATGGAGCGAGGAGGTCTCCTTGCAGGAACAAACAGCGAGAAACTCTATCTAATTCACACTTCAGCAGAAGCACATCGGAACTGACACTTCTGATTTACTGCTATACTGTTTGACAGGTGTCAGGCCTCAACGTTTACAAAACACACAGAAGATTCTGTAAATGAGAAACCTTGGCCAAATGTGAAATAACAAGGCATAATTCCCAAACAATTAACACCCTCCCTGGAAGGTTTACACAGTAACATTGCAAAAAAATGATCATTACAAAAATCTTTTACAAGTTCCTGGTTTTATTGTCTTTTGCCATTATTATGCTCCTGAGAACTGTCAAACACAGAGCCAGCTAGCACTAATATAGTTAGGTCTTTTTAAAATATATATATGACTGCTTCACCGTGAAGCATGAACAAAAATTTCACAAATATAGAAAAGTAAGTCTCTCTCCTGAAATCTTTTCCAGTTTGATCAAAGATTTTTGTTTAATGTGTTATCAGAAGGAATTTCCCGATGGCCAGTATACCTCCCCAGCTGACAGATTAAAAAAGTGTGCAAAGCAGGCAATGTGTAATAAAAACATATTTACCATGAATTTGTGAACAGACAAACTTTCTTTAGGAATTTATTAAAGTCTCACAGCTTTTAATTTGGAAATGTTACTTATCCATTATGATAGTTTTGTATGATTCCGATGTTCAAACATAGTAAGCTCCAAATATGTGGAAACCTGCTAGACATACATCGGGTCCCATTTTAAACTTCCTTTTGACTGGATGAATTCATGTTGTCTTTTGTCTTCCAGTTTAGTGCATAGGACAGGGCTCTCTCTGGTCAGCAAAGCAATAGGTGTCCACGCAATGGCCTAGCAACTCAATCTTCCTTTGCCCATTTCACAGGAATAAAATGGAAGCTTAAAGATCCAATGTAGAGGATTATGAGTGAGAACTCAATCCATACTGAATATGAATTTAGTTCTTCCATCAGGACATGCATCAGAAGAATGCAAGAGTTCCATTAAATTATGCAGCATGTATGCTCAGTGTTGAGTGCTGCTGCCTCACAGTACCAAGGACCCAGGTTCAATTCCACCCTCAGGTGACTGCCTGTGGAGTTTGCACATTCTTCCCGTGTTTGCATGGGTTTCCTCCAGGTATTCTGGTCTCCTCCAACAGTCCAAAGATGTGCAGTTTTGGTGGCTTGGCCATGCTAAAAAATTGCCTGTAGTGTCTAGAAATGTGCAGGCTAGATGGATTAGCCATGGGAAATGCTGGGTTACAGGGAATGGGTCTGGGTGGGATGCTCCTGGGAGAGTTGGTGTGGATTCAATGGGCCAAATTGCCTGCCCATACTGTAGGGATTCTATGAATCTATTCTGAGTTCTAAATCAGCAAACTATGCTTGGCTTGCCCCAATGTCTAATTTGTCAAGTGCTAGAGTCACTTAGAAAATCAGAATATTAACTCCCACCAAGACCTGGGAGCAGCACTACATAAAGCATCATCTCCTATCTATGGTTTCCTTGGTGAGAGGTTTGTCCAGTTCAGTGCACTTTCTGCCTAAGTTACCTGGCTACTTTGACAGCTTGCTTTTGCCAGACATGTAGAATTAAAGGTGCATCCATCTTTCTACATCATGTCACTCCTGACAATGAAAAAATCAAGTAAAACATGAAGATTTTATCTGCCTTTCATGACAACAGGTCAGTGCAATAATGACTGAACAAAACCTGATGTTAGTCTTAAAGAACAGACTGGCTCAATTTTTTTCTGTTTCTTTGCTGTATGTTATAGAATTATTAAACAATTTATGATATTATGGGGAATCAGAGATCACTGTCATGCAACTTCTACAGTCAATCAGAATAAGACTGGAAGATGCCATCATCTGTCCAAGTTGGAGAGCCAGGAGCTAAAGAAGGGTTAAGCATTGGAAAATAAAAATCTTCAAAAAGTTTAAAGTGCCAAAAGACAAGAAAAGTGCATGAGAAATTTTGAATCCAAGTAAACACTTACAAAGTTATTGCGAATATTTAAGGGTAACTATTTAACTTCAAATGATGTATTAACTAGAAGTTGTAGCAAACAATTGAAATGATCAAAGCAGTTCATGGAACTTATTGAAAAGAATTAATATCCTCTGGAGAATGACTAAAAATATTACTGCATTTGTGCTCACAGCACCTCAAGAGTTGACTTTTGTGTGAGGCTTTTATTCCTGAAAATGCAAATTAAGGTAATGGCTCTTGATCGACAGAAGTTGGGGGGGCTTATAGTGTCTTGACTAGAGTTTTTGAATCTTTTGAAAATAAAAGCCAAACATTCAAGAATGTGGCTGCTATTGATGGTTTACGATTCCAATTGTGTGGAAATGAAACATTCTCTGAGGATTTCTCAGTCTTCTGGTTAACCAGCATTGAAAGAATCATTTGAAACAAGAGATGTGTTTTGAAGAGAAAAAACGTGTACAATTTTCTGAGGAGCTCATACATTCCTGTGTGAATTGGTGAGATTTTAGTGAATTTGGAGAAATTCAGGAACCAGAATAAGGTCTGTTCCATTAGCCAGGTCAGTCTTATTTTTTACCATTTATTTGCTGCCGTTTATTTATAGCACTGCTGCCTCACAGCGCCAGAGACTCGGGTTCAATTCCCGCTTCAGGCGACTGACTGTGTGGAATTTGTACATTCTCCCCCGTGTCTGCGTGGGTTTCCTCCGGGTGCTCCGGTTTCCTCTCACAGTCCAAAAATGTTCAGGTTAGGTGAATTGGCCAAACTAAATTGCCCGTAGTGTTAGGTGAAGGGGTAAATGTAGGGGAATGGGTCTGGGTGGGTTGCTCTTAGGAGGGTCGATGTGGACTTTTTGGGCCGAAGGGCTTGTTTCCACACTGTAAGGAATCTAATCTATTGGGCTAAATTGTTCCTTAATTTTCAAATGCTTTCTTTGGTGCTGAAATTTTGGGCTGATCAAACTGACAGAATTAGTTGGTTGCAGTGCTGTGGACCATCTGCAGAAGACTGCTAACTACAGCACAGGTAGCAACATTTTGTCTTCTATTCTATCACAAATACTCTGAGTAAGATTACAGAGTAAAATTAGAAGATGCAGTGTCCATTTTGTGGGTGTAAAAAAGACACCAAAGTGTGCAATTCATGCACCACATACCTACGTTTTACAGGATAAAGTGAGGACTGCAGATGCTGGAGATCAGAGTCGAGAGTGTGGTGCTGGAAAAGCACAGCAGGTCAGGCAGAATCCGAGAAGCAGGGGAATTGGCGTTTCAGGCATAAGCCCTGGAATATCAAATCTTTGTATATTCAAGTATGTTGCCTGATACCTGTTGAAGATCCACTCTTCAAAATGGGTCTACTCTGATTGTAGTTACTGTTCAGTAAAATCAAGTTGATATGAAGTGTCACTTGTGATCACAAAATATCGTTAAACTTAAAATATACTTGCTTGCCTTTGGAGCTGGGAGGTATATTAATGTTTTTCATATTTCATAGCAATTGTCTTGAGCAGTAACTATCTCCTGTCTAACTATGTCCCTGATCATGTTACCCCCTCATCCCCACTCCGCAACTCCCAGTCATCCACCCCTCTCAATGACCAGCCTTAATACAGTTGATTCCTTGTCCTTTCCTAATGTCCCAGATCCCTCAAGGTCATGTTTCCCTGACTAAATCACCTGTCTGCCTCCTGATAGCTTCCCCATCCCTCCCCCATCCCCACTTAATTATCCTTTCCTTTCAGGTTAGTCCCACGCTCTCCTAATCAAAACTTTCCTGAAGATTTCTGCTGACCGCACATTGCATTGCCAAAATCCAATGTTAATTTCCCAGCAAGCACCTTGTGACACATAGCTAGCCTCCTCAGTTCACCTGTCTCATATAAATAAGATGGAAGGACCATTCAGAATGTATCTCAGGTCTCAACAAGCTGATTATTGCGCCAAGGAATGCTTCAGTCTCATTTTGAAATTTCAAGTTGAAACTTTATAGTTAACAATCGCACAGCAGATGGAGATAAATTGCCACTGAAATAAACCAACCACATTTCAGGAAAGAACTGAGGTATAGGAACAATGGACCAAATGGCTTTTCTCTGTGCCATAGCCTTTCATTTCATTCAAATATAATAATATAAAGTTAAATGTAAGTTTCTTGCAAATCAGGTTGTCACAAAAAGGTTGTCAGCATGAGGAAGGTAAAAGAAAGAACAACAGATTCTCCTGTTTCAACATTTGTTTCAGTTTCCACAGCACAGTTAGTGTCTGGTTCACAGACTAGCTAGGCTGTTGACTGAGAATGACCTACATTGAAGTTTGTGACAATCCTGTCGCGGGTTTTGTCAAAAACTGTTTCGAACTACCGTTGCAAATTGCTGATATTTTCTCAGAAATATTTTTGTGGTATATTTTATCCTGGATTCCTCTAAGTTTGGGGCATAATGCATTTCCTTCTGCTGTTTTGAATTAATTTGGAACATCCATAATCATTCATTCTTCTGGGACTTCATTGCTGTGGTGATAATGCAGTCCTTGAACACTTTAGATGGAATTCTCTCATTTTCAGTTAAAGTTTTGTCAAGTGAGATTCCAGTCCACTGTCATGCAATCTTTGGCTCTGCACCTCATTAATTATGCAAGTGAGCTATTGGGCTCCTTTCCTGGGAAATCGCATGGTCAGAGATGAGGACATACTCACCACTGTCAGAATGTTCTGGATTTCAAGCATGTTTAAAGCCTAGTTGTACCCCACTGTGGTTCAGAGCTGCTCTTTGTACTGTGGGGCTTGAACCGAGCACATGTCCTGAGGAAAGGAAAGCTTGTTCCCCACTTCCCCGCAAAAGAGGATCTGGAAGTGTTGCTGGATGGAACAGTGGAGAGGAGCAGGTTCTCTTATCAGGGGACTGCCAGAGATAGCAATGGCATCAAACTAAACAAGCCTAGACATAGATTGCAACCCTGTACCATGATTTTTTTTCCTGCATGACATAGGGATGCCAATAGTGCAGAAAGAAGGTCAATGATCCTTTGCTTTCCACATGGGTAAAGGCCCCAGCTTCCCTCTGCTACCTTATATGCACAGGTCCAGCACTCACTTTAACTCTGCCACTGCACACTTACCTTGTCAAGGCTGATGAGCTACACATGCGTCATGTCCACCCAATGGCCCTCTTCCACTTCAACCTCCAAAACTACCAACACTTCCTGCCTTCTGCTCACTCCCACAGACAGCTGATCACTTCTCCCACTCATGCATTACTGCTAGCTGCTTTTCCATTTACTTCCATCGCAAACTCCCTTTGGTCTTATTCAGGAAAACTCCAGAATAATTGTTCAACAGCGCTCTGAATGGTTCACTTGTAAGCCCGATTGGTAGGACTTGACCTGCAGGACTGACTCTGGCCCAATCCCAAGGCTGCTAGGACACAGGTCTTGGGTTTCTGCTGAGACTAAAAGGCTGACTGACTGGAGCTAACCCCCTTGAGTGGGATAAGACAAACCTTTGTTTGACTGTGGCTTTATCTACTGACTGACCTTGGTCTCAGTGACCCTGTAAAAGACTGTTCCCCTTTGATGGGAGCTGCCAGTGTTGGACTGGGCTAGACAAGATCAGAAGTCACGTGACATCAGGTTATGGCCGAACAGGTTTATTTGAATTAATCAGGTAAAGTGCTTCACCCGATGAAGGAGCAGCGCTCCAAAAGCTTGTGATTTCAAATAAACCTGTTGGACTATAACCTGGTGTCATGTGACCACTTTGACATTCACATGTGGCTATTTGTTTAAAGCACATGCAACATCTTTACCACATAAACTGCTTGCACATGCTGCTGATGTGATGTTGGCATTGTACGGTGTCACATGGTGACCTATCTATCCAACTGTGTAAGCCATAGTAGTTGGCAACCTGTAACTGAACATTAAAGAAGTTGAGCACTAAGGATAGTACCATAATCCACAGAGAATCTGGCATCTTCCAAGAACTGATAAAATGAATGATTGCGAAGAATGCAAGTGCCATAAGATGCATATGGCCGTGTGACTACATAGGCATCGGCTACAAGTACATGAGATGCATGTCTGTCCCCATGTGCCAAGCAACCTGGCAGAAGCTTGCAAATGATGGAAAGGTTCAGGAGGATGAGACCATGCAGGGATACTATTGTGGAGAAGTAGTTATAGATACTTTTGATACACCTGTTTGGAGAAGTTATTACACCACTCTGGAACAGGTTGTGACTTGAACCCAGGCCTCCTGCTTCAGAGGCAGTGATGCTACCACTGCACCACAAGAGCCCATGAAGCAGTTGGGATAAACCTTCAGCCAGCTTCAACTGCGAGGTTCCTGTTTTACGCATCAAGAATTTGCACCATCCAGTTTCTCAGAAGGCGAGCAGATTTGGATCTGGTGGCAAAATAATTTGAGTTGTGGTTTTAATAAGATCCAAATGCCATTTCTGAAGTCTCCATCTATGGCTTAAGGAAAAGTTGCAAAACTCTTTCTCCATGTTGAGATTCTCATTTTTTTTCATTCTTTCTGTATTTTCCCACCTTTTTCACCATCGTTCACATCCCATTTGTTATTATTTCACAATTGCTTGTGGAACCCCTCCTCTAAACTCCCAGTATGAATTTCTCCATTCAAGTTCCGATCCTTCTTTTAGCATTTAAAAAACCATAACCAAAGTTTCAAATAACTTTTTCTCTATGATCATTATCCCAATTCACCTCTTTGCAGACTGTGACGCAATTAAATAAACCATTCTCCTTGAATACCTCTTCTCTGTTATTCTGCTTTGTCCTGGTTCACAGCAATCAAAGGGTCACTTATATCAAACTTCCTTCCTATCCTCCTTCCTTTGATATACCCCAAGGATTTATCCTCAACTTTCTCCTCTTCCAGGTCTATGAGCTGCCAATTGGTGACAGTATCCACAGATTTTAAACCCTGCTCCACAAACTTCTGCTGCTTCAACAATTTTCTCATCCACTCCATGTCTTTGTATTCTCTACCTTGCCTGATATCCAGTTAAGGATGAGCTGCAACTTCTTCCATCTTAACAATGGGAAAACTGAACCTAGGGTCTCTTCAGCACCTGCCAAAAAAACCTTGCATTGTTGCCAACTCTTTCCGAGTCATTGTGTCAGACAGAGCCAGACTATTTACAACCTCAATGCTCTTTCAACTCTGTAACCTTTCCGTCTGTCTTTTTTCACTGTGTTTTTTACCTTGTTTGCCTTTGCATTTACCTCAGCCTCTCTGTCACTGAAACCTTCATTTTTGCTTCTGGCACCATTTAACTCAATTATTCCAACACTCTGCACAGCTTCCGCACTTTAAAAACTTCAACACACATAACACTTATACAAACCCCATAGTCTAGCCTGCACACACCATCTCATTTATTCACTTAATCAACATGAAAAATTCTCATCTTTGTATTTAAATTTATTCATGGACATGCACCACCATATTTCTGTGTCCTCCTTCTGTCCCACAGCCCCACACTAAGCTCTCAATATCATAGAATTGCAAAATTGTTACAGTGTAGGAAGGGACCATTTGACATCTCTCATTCTATCTTTGGACATCTACCAACTTTACCCTCACTATTAATGGCTCTTCCTTTTATTATCTAAGCTTTATGCTCCAAAATTTCACTTCTGAACCTCTTACCCTCTCAACCTCCCTATCTCTTTTTAAGACGCTCCCTAAAGCTCTCTTTTATGATATTGCTTTTGGTCACCCCTTCTAACTTTTTATAGTGTACAATCTTGGCATGTATTTCAATTATTTTTACTGTTTGCAAGGAGCACAATATGGAAAGTTTTAGATTCATTACATCAGGTTACAGTTGGGAGATCATTTCCTTCAATCCATATTCCTCCTGCACAACCTCTTCACTAATTCATACCAAGAATATATGGAGAAATGGTCGCAGTGGAGGGGGTGCTAATAGTTTTTTTCTCATGAACTCATATCAATCTTTCCAGTCAAATTGCAAACAGGAGGAATCTACCCCCTCTCCTGTAATTTCTTTTAACCAAGACATGCAATGTCATGTGGATTTGATTGTGAACTAGTCAATTGTAGCTTATTATTCCTAATATACAACCTGCAAAGTATACTTAGGGATAGGACTGGGACAAATGGTAAAGCACACTTTCATGCTTGGCTTGCTGTACATGCACTCATGTAATATCTTTGTAACAAATGCATAGTTAGGGCTTTGAAAAGAAAAGTAACTTGAACCACAATTTTTGAAGATGTTGACACAGAGGAGTTAATTACTGAAGCTTTATAACTGGAAAGAATAAAAACACTTATAAGGAAAAAGAAATGCATTCCAAGACCGCTGCTAATCACATTAACATTTGGAAGAGTTTAATACAGTTCTTGTTAATGTCTGCAGAAAAAACTGTAAAAACATTGATTTTGGCAAGAACATAATTATCAGCTGGTAAAGAACACAGTAAAAAAGAACCTTCTTTAGAAGAAGTAAAAGAGATTCCCTGTTCAAACTTTATTCATCAGTAACTGAATGTTCTATTGTTTGCATCGTTTAAAATTGCTTCATCAGCATAAAGATGTTTATTTTTCGACTGAAAATAATTCATGCAATACTTGCAGGTAACCATATCTCAAAATCCCTTTAAAAGCTGAAAACATCACTGTGTATTTCTGTCCCTTGTAATTGATCCAATTGGGTAACAAGCTTTTAACACAATTAAATGGCATAATACAGGTTAATGCTCTACTTTTAAAAAAGTGCATCAAGTTGTCCTGAAAGGTGGGTATTTCAATGAAACTGTATTAGAAACAGAGGTTCAAGGAAGTGAATCACTTACTGGCCTTTCACTTTCCAGTGTCTGGTTCAAATCCAACTCTGGCTGTTGCAATAAATATCTGTTCTGTCTGCTGGTTATAAGGTCCCAATGTAAAATGAGTCTTAGCAGTTCTTCAACCTAGTTCCTTTAATGTGCCCCTAATTTGCACTAAATTGGGAATTTCACTGAGAGGCCACAATTTGGAAACAGAAAAGTGTCACACGAGTGGAATAGGAGGCATTGGGACCAAGTGGTAAGAGGTTTTGTCTGCATCCACCATGTGGACAGCTGGTGTTGATTCTAGTTGCCAAAAATTCAGAATGTTTCATTCTCAAAATTACCATCATCATTTATCAGTGCTAAAGTCACAAAAAGAAAGCATCTGTGGCTCTACAGAAATCATTATTGCGTATTTCTTGCAAAAACAACTTTTGCTTAAATATAGCACTCACATGTTATGAATGTACATTTGCATGTAGAAAAATCTGTTTCCCATTAAGGGGGTCACTAGAATAAAACCAAACATGCATTCTACTCAATTATTAATGAGGAATTAAATCTACTTTTAATAAGCCACTGTAAAACTCAAACATAATTCAGATACTTTGTATAGCTGTGCGAGTTTTATTCATCTTGTAGATTAATGCGAGAGAAAATTTCAGCAGGAATGTGTGCTGTTGAGGATTGATTATTGAAATGTCTACCACACTAACTCATACAGCAAATAGGAATTGGAAAAAAAATGAGTTGAGCACTTTCATATGTTCATAATAGAGGACAGCAAATCACACTGAAACCTCAGTTGCCCATTTTGAGTCTGTTAAATACCTAAAGCTGGCTTAATTCCAATCATAGTTGAGTTGAAAGTTTTCATCCCCTTGAAACATTGACTGCCCTAACTGGAAATGGCAGTGGACTCCTGTCGGTTGTAAGTGAAGCCACAACAAAACAAAGTAGATGGTGAGACAGCTGGGGGTGCATGCTCTTTGACAGTCTGAACAATTGGGCAAACCCGTGATAGGTTTGCTTTTGCAAGTAGCCTTGGGAGTGATATTAATTCTTGTCTTTTGCCATTGAAGCCAACCCAGGTAATCTGCACAGAAGTTGTGAGAATGTGTCCAATCTTTGGTGTCTCAGTTTGGACAAGTGCTCTATTTCTTAGAGACATAATGAAGTTTACGCATCTGCTGTTTTATTGAAATTAAACAAACGCCTTCCCCTGAAGAATGTTCTGAGAAATTTGAGTCCTGCCTGCTTATTTATTAAGTTTCAATACAATTAATAACTTGAATAGTAATTGTGTTTTTATATTAACAATGTTTTCACTCAGTCTCATTTTTGGAGCACTTTTAGTGGTTTATGTGCATGTCATTTCAATTATAATAAAGAATTTTAAAGGCTGCCAGCTAGAAATAGCATTCTGTTGCCTTTAAAATAAATTGCACCGTCATGATCTTATATATGTTATGCATCCATACAATGTCTGTAAAATATATGCATTGTCAGAATCTGTACCCCACACTAAGGATATGCTCAATCACTGCATGTTCATGAAGAGCATTCAAACAATGGTCAATAATCATAAAAAGTGAGTTACAGTCTTGCCCTTCATCCTATAAGTTGTGCTGCCTTCACTTCAAAAGATCTGTTTAGTAAGAAAAAAATACTTGGCTATTGGAGTCCAGATTGGATATTGCGCAAGAAGCTTTCCAATGATGGATAAGGAAAATTGTCCTTTGTCCCTGTTCCCTAGTCACTAATCACATCTCTTTCCTGGCAAATACCTGAAGCTGAACCAGATTATTTACAAATTTGGCACCAGGTTTGACCCCCCCAGATAAATTTCCAACCACATATCCATGGTATCCCTAAGAATGAACATTGTCCCAGGCCCATTCACCCTCAGCTGCTTTATCAATGATCTTCCCTCCATCATAGTATCAAGAGTAGGGATATTTGTCAATGATTGCCCAAGATTCAGCACCATTTGTGATTCCTCACGTAATGAAGCAGCTCGCGTCCATACACAGCAAGATTTGAATAACATCCAAGTTTGGACTAATATATGACAAATAATGTTCTGTCCACATAAGTGCCAGGCAAAGACTATTTCCAACAAGAGTGAACTTAACTATCTCCCCTTGACATTCAATAGCATCAGCATGACTGAATCCCCAACCACCAATATCCTGGGAGTTACCATTGACCAGACACTGGTTTGGACAACTATTTAAATATTGTGGCTACAACAAGCAGTTCTGAGAGAAGGATCTTTGCAGCAAGTAAGTCTCCCCAAGTCGCACTTGTCTCCCCAATACCTGCCCTCCAACTACAAGGCTTAAGCCAGTAGTGTGAAGGAATACCACTTACCTGGATGTATACATCTCCAACAGCATTCAAGACGCTTGACACCATCCAGGACAAATCAGCTCATTTGACCCAACTGTCACATTGAACATTCACTCCCTTCATCACCAATGCACACTGGAAGCAGTGTGTACCAACTACAAGATATACTACAGAAACTCACCTGGGCTCCTTCAAGAGGACCTTTCAAATTTCTGACTTCTACCACTTAATGGGACAAAGGCAGCAGAAACATAGGGAAACCACCACATGCAAATTTCCTCCAAGATATGCAACATCTTGGTTTGGAATGATATCACCTTACTTTCACTGTCATTCAGCCAAATCCTGGAATTTTCCTCCTTAACAGCACTGTGGAAGTACATACACTATCGACCACCATAGGTTCAAATAGGCAGCTCACCTTTCCAAGGGCAATCTATTTCACAGGTTAGTCAAGTAGCAACCTGACGTGATCATATTTATGTATTAATACCTTACACTCAATGTCCCAGTCAACACAGAATAGACCATCACACGTGATAGCACAGTGGTATACAGTCAGGGGAGTTCCTCTGCAAGTCCGCAGTATTGACTCCAGACCCAATGAAGTCTCACGCCTTCAGGTCAAATATGAGTGAGGAAACATCCTGCTGATTACCATGTATCACTATCCCCTTTTGGCTGATGAATCAGTTCTGCTCTTTGTTGGAGGAAGCACTGAGATGGCAAGAAAAGAGAATGCACTCTGGGTATTATACTTCAAGAGGCTGTCACTACCAACAGGTGCAGCAGCACACCCCTACTGATAGAGTTGGTCAAATCCTAAAGGACACAGCTGCCAGACTGGGGCTGTAGCAGGTGGTGAGGTAACCAACAAGTGGGATAAACATACTTGGCTTAATCCTCACCAGTTTGCATTCTGTAGACACATCTGTCCATGACTTTATCGGTAAGAGTCTTCACCATACAGTCCTAGAGAAGATGAAGTCCCATCTTCTACCCTTTTGACAGTCTGTCCCATTATTATCTTTTGTAGGTTAATGCCATATTTGGCTTTATAGTCCCTAATGAATTGCCATGGGAAATAATGTTATGTTAACATTATGTTCAAGGAGCTAGAAAAATAAAATTTTGTTGCTGTGAGATGGTAAAAATACTTAAGTGATAGGAACTGGTTTCATTAGAGGTTGCAAAAAACAGATACTTACATAATTGTACAATTTTCAGCAAAGCTAGGCTAGTGAAATATTTAACAGCTCTCTATGTGAGGAATTCTGGGCAAGAGAAAATGTAAAACCTGAGACTGATGCCATTTGTGCTCTTATGTATTACTGTATATATTGCTGAAAATATGGAATATACTTTTCCATTCAATTGCACTAAGCACACATTCTGTGTTTTCTGTTTCAATGAAACTGGTGGAGAACTAATCACATATGAAACAATAAAAATATTTTTTTTTAAAACGCTACCTGAAATAACTCCACAGAGGCCAGTAGCCCATCACCAAGTCACCCTTTACTTACATGTGGAGAGTACTTGACACTAATCCAGAGCCAGCTCTCTGAGTGAACAGGATGTCTGGCACTACTATTTATATCTATGAGGTCCACCTAGCTGACCTTGTTACAATCACTATGCTACCCACCTATATTTGCTTATTCCACAGCAAGCTATCTATTCAATTTAAATGCATTCTGTTCAGGTTAAGTCTAGGGCTTGAATAAATGAAACTTACTAACCACTGGATGTTCCCCAGTGCAGTTTGTGAACAGTGCTTTTACCAGCACAGTTCCTGTCAAGTTCATTGGAACAAATAAACCAGTTTCATTTATTCAACAACATTGTCTAAATGACTCAGCAACTTACAGGATGCTCTAATAAAGTTATGTATTCAAGAAAAGGCAAAATAAATAAAATACAATATGTGACTAAATTCAAGACATCAACAAGAGACTTATAATGTACATAGGTTACCATACAAACAAATGAATTTGAAAATTCAAAGCCTGCATTACATATTAATGATTTAAATCCATTCTCATTTATGTGAAATAACAGGACTATGATGGCTGATTATAATTTTTGTTCATATATTTCCATAATTCTTGAAGGTGCCAGTTTGGTTCAGTTACTAGCATCCTTGCTCTGAGTGAAAGGATTGCAACATTTAGCTCCATCTAGGACTTCAGCAGATAACATTGCTGACAGCAAAACATGTTATCAAGAGAGGACAGCATTCATATTTTTTGAAAAAGATATCAAACTAAAACACTATCTTCCTATTAGTGGACATAGGAAATGTTGTAACATTGTAAGAGGCAAGTGGGATTAGTTTAGTTTGGGGAACTTGGTCGACAAGGAAACAGAAGAGTCTGTTTCCATGCTGTATGATTCTGTGACTCTATGAAGAGCATAGGGTTCTCCTGGTGTCCTGGGACAACATTCTTCCTGCATCCAGTGCTGCCAGAACACAGACAAATTACTCATTCATCCTTCATTTACTAATTGTGAGATTAGTCTTCGTAAAAACCTATCAGTGATGCAATTGATTCACACCAGTTTAGCTATGTACCATGTTCCACTCCGTGCCATTGAAGGTATTGGAAAAGTGTAAAACAAACTGCCAATTTCCCAGTTCCCCTCATATCCAGAGAAGAGTTAAATATAGGGAACATACTGTTGGAAATCTGAAACAAACTCTGAAAGCACTTGAGAAACTCAGCAGCTCTGTCAGTATCTTTGTAGAGAGAAACAGAATTAATATTTCAATTGTGATATGCCCCTTCTTCAGAAATGTTAACTCTGTTGAGGTAGATAGATTTTTATTAAGCAAGAGGGTGAAAGGTTATCAGTGGTAGCAGGAATGCGGATTTGAGATGACAATCAGATCAGCTTTGACTTTATTGATTGGTGGGGCAAGCTCGAGAATCAGGTTGCTGCCTGATTCAGATGTTTGTTCAATTTTTCAGTATATGATGATGTGTCTTTTGACTATTAACTGCTCATCATCTGTGATTAGTTAAGCCTGAGTGTGGTCACTTAAAGAGATAAGGGGGAGGGAAGAGAGAGAGAGAACTGATGCTAATTGCTGTAAGAATGAAGACATACATTTTGAAAACATTGTGAACTAAGCTTCTGCAGACATAAAACTTGGAGTTTATCAAAATATAACTGCATAACTTGGAGGCATAGAGCACAAGAGAGTTTTCATCCCCTTGTGACAACAGGAGGCTTTTCAGTAGACACGTGCATTCATGTCATATTTTCACTAATGGGAAGGAAACTGCCATCCTTACCTGGTCTGGCCCACATGTAACTCCAGACCCACAGCATTGTGATTGACTCTTAACATTTATCTGGCCAACTAGGGATGGACAATACATGTTGGCCTAGCCAGTGGTGCACTCATTCTGTGAATGAATTAAAAATATATATTTTTCTTACATAATAGTTGATAGTCCTGTGGTATGCACTTTGTCAGTCAAGACCAAATGGAATCTTTAGATTGTAGGTTTGAGTGCAGGCATTACTTCTACTCATGCAACCCTCATTTTTTGTTTTGATTCCAAACTCACAATATTTAGCTTTCGTTGTACATTTGCAATTTGGACTCAATTTTAAAGACAAATATTTGGTTCTTATTTTTACATTTCCTTCCCTATAATCCCAGCCAAACCACTAGTGACACTTTTCCATAAGCAGTTTTTTTATCATACACATGGGCTTAGGGATTTCTGTTGAAAAATATTGTCAAGGTGTCCTTGCATATGTAAATGTTTTAATATACTTATACATAAATAGGTCAGATGAATTGGTCATGCTAAATTGCCTAGAGTGTTAGGCGCATTAGTCAGAGGGGAATGGTTCTGGGTGGGTTACTCTTTGGAGGGTCACTGTGGACTTGTTGGACCGAAAGTCCTGTTTCCACATTGTAGGGAGTCTAATCTAAAAAAAAACGCTTGCATTTATATAGTGCCTTTCAAGACTTCTGGGTGTCTCCACCATTTTACAGTCACTGCAGTATTGTTTTTTTGAAGGATTATCATGAAAGCACTGTCGGAAATGCACCAGTAAATTTATACATCGCAAGCTCCCACAATAATAAAGTGCTCAGAACAGGTGTTAAAAACAGAAAATATTGTAAATATTGTAATTGAACTCACACTCTTGACATCACTCTACATTACAAACTGATTATCCAGCCAACTGATCAAGCTGCATCTGTGAATTCAGGCCAATGACCAGATAACCTGTTTTATTTTTGTGGTTTTAATTGAGCAGTAAGTATCCATCAGGGCACTCCCTTGTTCATCTTCAAAACTGAATCACTGGACCATTTCGGTCAACTCATGAGGAGGAAGGAGGACAGAGCTTGCAAAAGGCATTACCTCTGACAATGCAGCCTCATTACTGCACTTTACCATCTGACTTGATTATTGTGATCAAGTCCTGAAGTAGAATTTGCATCTAGAATCTTCTAACTCAGAGGCAAATGTGCTACCACCTGAATGAGAGCTGACACAGGTGCATAGAACATAGAACATAGAAAATTACAGCACAGTACAGGCCCTTCGGCCCTCGATGTTGAGCCAACCTGTGAAACCAATCTGAAGCCCATCTCTCCTACACTATTGCATTATCATCCACGTGTTTATCCAATGACCATTTAAATGCCCTTAATGTTGGCGAGTTTACTACTATTGCAGGCAGGGCATTCCATGCCCTTACTACTCTCTTGAGTAATGAACCTACCTCTGACATCTATCACCCCTCGATTTAAAGCTATGTCCCCTCGTACTAGCCAACACCATCTGAGGAAAAAGGCTCTCACTATCTAATCCTCTGATCATCTTGTATGTCTCTATTAAGTCACTTCTCAACCTTCTTCTCTCTAATGAAAATAGCTTAAAGTCGCTCAGTTTTTCCTCATAAGACCTTCCCTCCAGACCAGGCAACATCCTGGTAAATCTCCTCTGAAACCCTTTCCAATGCTTTCATATCCTTCCTAAAATGCGGCAACCAGAACTGTACGCAATACTCCAAGTTCTGTACAGCTGCAGCATAACCTCATGGCTCCAAAACTCAATCCCTCCACCAATAAAAGGTAATACAACACATGCCTTCCTAACAACCCTATCAATCTGGGTGGCCACTTTCAGGGATCTATGCACAATGACACCAAAATCTCTCTACTCATCCACACTATCAAGAATCTCACCATTAGCGCAGTACTCTGTATTCCGGTTACTCCTTCCAGAGTGAATCACCTCACACTTTTCCACATTAAACTCCATTTGCCACCATTCAGCCCAGCTCTGCAGCTTGTATGTGTCCCTCTGTAACAATACCCTTCCTCACTGTTCACAACTGCACTGACCATAGTGTCATCCGAAAATTTACTAAATCATGCTTCTACAACTTCATCCAGGACATTTATAAAAATGACAAACAGCAGAGGCTGTATCTGTCTTCTTATAGGTAAAAACAATGACTGCAGATGCTGAAAATCAAATACTGGATTAGTGGTGCTGGAAGAGCACAGCAGTTCAGGCAGCATCCAACGAGCAGCGAAATCAACGTTTCGGGCAAAAGCCCTTCTTTTTTATTCCTGATGAAGGGCTTTTGCCCGAAACGTTGATTTCGCTGCTCGTTGGATGCTGCCTGAACTGCTGTGCTCTTCCAGCACCACTAATCCAGTATCTGTCTTCTTATAACAAGCCAATTTCTGATCCAAACCATGAAATCACCCTCAATCCCATTTCTCTGTATTTTCTACAAAAACCTACTGTGGGGAACCTGATTAAACGTTTTACTGAAATCCATACACACCACATCAACTGCTTTACCCTCATCCACCTGCTTGGTCACCTTCTCAAAGAACTCAATAAGGTTGATGTGGCACAACTATCCCAAATCAAATTATTCCTTTTTAAATGATTATAAATCCTATCATTTATAATCCTTTCCAACACTTTACTCACAACCAAAGTAAGGCTCATTGGTCTATAATTACCTTCTTTAACAAGGGTACAACATTTGCTATCCTCCAGTCTTCTGGCACTATTCCAGTAGACAATGACAACATAAAGATCATAACCAAAGGCTCTGCAATCTCCTTGCTAGCTTCCCAGAGAACCCTAGGATAAATCCTATCCGGCCCAGGGGACTTATCTATTTTCACATTTTCTAGAATTGCTAGCACCTCATCCTGATGAACCTCAATCCCATCTAGTCTAATAGTCTGTATCTCAGTATTCTCTTCGACAACATTGTCTTTTTCCTGTGTGAATACTGATGAAAAATATTCATTTAGAGCCTCTCCTATCTCCTCGGACTCCACGCACAACTTCCCACTTCTGTCCTTGACTGGCCCTAATCTTACCCTAGTCATTCTTTTATTCCTGATATAGTTAGTAAGTTTGCAGATGACACCAAAATTAGAGGTGTAGTGGACAGCGAAGATGGTTACCTCAGATTACAACAGGATCTTGGCCAGATGGGCCAAAGGGCTGAGAAGTGGCAGATGAAGTTTAATTCAGATAAATGCGAGGTGCTGCACTTTGGGAAAGCAAATCTTAGCAGGACATATAAACATATTGGTAAGGTCCGAGGGAGTTTTGCTGAACAAAGAGACCTTGGAGTGCAGGTTCATAGTTCATTGAAAGTGGAATCACAGGTAGATAGGATAGTGAAGAAGGCGCTTGGTATGCTTTCCTTTATTGGTCAGAGTATTGAGTACAGGAGTTGGGAGGTCATGTTGCAGCTGTACAGGACATTCGTTAGGCCACTGTTGGAATATTGTGTGCAATTCTGTTCTCTTTCCTATTGGAAGGATGTTATGAAACTTGAAAGGATTCAGAAAAGATTTACAAGGATGTTGCCAGGGTTGGAGGATTTGAGCTATGGGGAGAGGCTGAACAGGCTGGGGCTGTTTTCCCTGGAGCGTCAGAGGCTGAGGGGTGACCTTATAGACGTTTACAAAATTATGAGGGGCATGGATCGGGTAAATAGGCAAAGTGTTTACCCTGGAGTCGGGGAGTCCAGAACTAGAGGGCATAGGTTTAGGATGAGAGGGGAAAGATATAAAAGAGACCTAAGAGCAACTTTTTCATGCAGAGAGTGGTATGGGTATGGAATGAGCTGCCAAAGGAAGTGGTGGAGGCTGATACAATTGCAACATTTAAGAGGCATTTGGATAGGTACATGAATAGGAGGGGTTTGGAGGGATATGAGCTGGGTGCTGGCAGGTGGGACTAGATTGGGTTGGGATATCTGGTCGACATGGACAGGTTGGACCGAAGAGTCTGTTTCCATGCTGTACATCTCTATGACTCTATGACTATCTACCGAAGACTTCTCATGTCCCCCCCTGGCTTTTCTTAGCTCTCTCTTTAGGTCTTTCCTGGCTGACTTGTAACTCTCAAGCCTTCACGTCTCATCTTTACATAAGCCTCCTTCTTCCCCTTAACAAGAGATTCAATATCATTTGTGAACCATGGTTCCCTTGCTCGACCATTTCCTACCTGCCTGACAGGTACATTCTTATCAAGGACATGCAGTAGCTATTCCTTGAACAAATTCCACATTTCAATTTGTGTCCATCCCTTGCAGTTTCCTTCTCCATCCCATGCATCCTACATCTTGCCTCATCGCATCATAATTATCTTTCCCCCAGCTATAACTCTTGCCCTGTAGTATAAACCTATCCATTTCCACTGCTAAAGTAAATGTGACCAAATTGTGGTCACTATGACCAAAGTGTTCACTTACCTCCAAATCTAACACATGGCCTGGTTCATTAGATTAGAATCCTTACTGTGTGAAAACAGACCCTTCAGCTCAACAGATCCACACTGACCCTCCGAAGAGTAACCCACCAGACTCATTCCCCTGCCCTGTATTTACTTCCGACTAATGCATCTAACCTACACATCCCCAAACACTATGGGCAATTTAGTATGACCAATTCACTTAACCTGCAGACCTTTGAATTGCGGAAGGAAACCAGAGCACCCGGAGGAAACTCAAGCAGACAAGAGGAGAATGTGCAACTCCACACAGACACTCGCCCAAGGTTGGAATCGAACCCAGGTCCCTGGCGCTGTGAGGCTGCAGTGCTAACTACTGAGCCACCGTGCCACCCAGTACTAAATCCAATATGGCCTCACCTGTTTTTGGCCTATCTACATACTGTGTCAGGAAACTCTCCTGCGCACATTGGACAAAAACTGATCCATCTAAATACTCAAACTAAAGCATTTCCAGACAATATTTGGAAAGTTAAAATCCCCCATAACAACCACCCTGTTACTTTCACTCCTATCCAGAATCATATTTGCAATCCTTTCTCCTACATATCTGGAACTTTTTGGAGGCCCATAGAAAACTCCCAACAGGGTGACCTCTCCTTTCCTGTTTCTAACCTCAGCCCATACTATCTCAGTAGATGAGCCCTCATCAAACATCATGTTTGCCACCATAATTCTATCCTTGACTAACAATATCACACCTTCCCCTCTTTTACCACCTTCTCTGTTCTTACTGAAACATCTAAATCCGAGAACCTGCAACAACCATTCCTGTCCCTGCTCTATCCATGTCTCTGAAATGGCCACAACATCAAAGTCCCAGGTACCAACTCATGCTGCAAATTTGCCCACCTTATTTCAGATGCTCCTAGCATTGAAGCAGACACACTTCAAACCACCTTCCTGCCTGCTGGTACACTCTTGCGGTCTTGAAACTTTATTTATGACCTCACTGCTTAACCTCCTGTACACTGGAGCTACAATTCAGGTTCCCATCCCTCTGCTGAATTAGTTTAAACTCTCCTGAAGAGCATTAGCAAATCCCCATGCTGTTCCCCTCTCCCTGCCAACACCCCCCCCCCCCCCACCCCACCACCACCACCACCACCACCACCACCACCACCACCCCACCCTCAGATATTTGTACCCCTCTGGTTCAGGTGTAGACCATCCCGTTTGTAGAGGCCCCCCCTACCCCTTAGAATGAACCCCAATTATCCAGGTATCTGAATCCATCCCACCTATACCATCCCTGTAGCCATATGTTCAACTGCTCTCTCTCCCTATTTCTCACCTTGCTAACATGTGGTATGGGTTACAAACCAGAGAAAAAATTCTTATTTGTTCTAGCTCTAAGCTGCCATCCTAGCTCCCTGATTTTCTGCCTTAGATCCACATCCCTTTTCCTACCTATGTCATTGGTGCCTATGTGGACCACGACTTGGGGCAGCTCCTCCTCCCCCTTAAGAATTCCAAAAACACAATCTGAGACATCATGGACCCTGGCACCTGAAAGGCAACACACCAACCTCAAGTCTCTCTCATTCCTACAGAATCTTCTCTCTGTTCCCCTAATTAGGGAGTCCACAATGACTAATGCTCTACTCCTGTCCTCCCTTCCCTTCTGAGCAACAGGGACAGACTCTGTGTCAGAGTCCTGCACCCCATGGCTTACCATGTAGTAAGTAGTTTCCCCCTCAACAACATCCAAAACTGCATACTTTTTACTGAGGAGAATGGCCACAGGGGGTTCCTGTACTGTCTACCTGTTCCTTTTCACCCATTGACTGTCAACCATTTACTTTTTCCTGTACCTTTGGTGTGACTATCTCCCTGTAACTCCCCTCAATTACCCCCTCAGCCTCCCGAATGATCTGAAGTTCATCCAGCTCCAGCTCCCTAACGAGGTTTCTGAGGAGCTAGAGTTGGGTGCACTTCCTGCAGATGAGCTCTTGTAAAGAGCGCTTCACACATATTTCATATCTCATTGCCAAATTTATGGTCATAATACTTGTAATATGTTCTTACTCATACATTTTACGTATCACATGATGCCATATCTTTAGATCTGATGTCATTAACAAATTTAGCTTATCTTGTGCCACTTCTGCTATGAAAACCACACTAATTATATAAAAGTAAATATTTTAGAAAACAAACTTTCTTTTTTTTATGACAACTCTTCAGTATATATTACATACAACGTGAATAAGTGTCTGTGAATTCCAGGCTGTAATTCAATATTGGGGTTCTGCTGACATTCATAAACTGCTCAAGCTTCGCTTGTCATTTATAACATCTCACAGCTCCAAGATTGAATTACAATCTTGTAACTCACTGCAAGCTATCTATTATCCCACATGTAATGTTATTTGGTGAAAATTATGATACAACATAGGTTTTATTGATATTACTTTTTATTTAAATATTTCTCCTGGTTGATGGAACAATTTGGACTTTGGAGTTACCAATAGCAGCCAAATGCATGATTTAGTTCTTGGACAGCAGGGGTTTCGTTGTTGTGAACCTAGTTTGATTTTACAGGTTGTTCCTGACACTGAAATTGGATCATGGAGGCTTTTCAGTCCATCACATCTGGGCTGACTGTTTGCTTGAAAACAAATCCCATAATCCCACTGTCTCCCACGTACCCTCTTGCCTTCCTATGCAGCAGATATTTCTCTATGCAGCAAGTTGTTTCAAAACAGGAAAGCTCTGCCACTGAGGTCATGTCTGTTTTTACGTAACATGAGACTATTCAAATGGAACTGTTTTGTTGGCAAACTACTACGCTGTCCAAGACTACCCAACACAGGTGTGTCAATTAACACAAAATAATTACTGGCTCAAAGATTCTCTTGCACATAATTCATTTTCCATCTATCACTGATAAACTATATTAGTGAATTGAAGTTAAGAATGGGTGTGAAGAATCAGGATGCATAGTAAAAGCACACCCATTCAGCATGATGCAATCAGCTATCTATTTTATACATCAAAAGCAGCCACCCATGTCTGTTTACTACAATGGAAATTGAGACTTCTGCCATAATCTCCATGGATTACAGTGTGCATGTTTATAGGGTATTATACCAACCCAGCAATCTATCCTCCACAGATTTCTAGGATTGCTGAGATGTCCATTGGAGGAGACAGGATGGTGGTTCCTCACGCATGACCCCCCACCTCGTTCTGTCTTAGTATACTAGCATTCTCCCACTGCTGTCATTACATCAGTGTTCTGGCTGTTGGCCATCAGCCATCTAGTTGCCCCAACCCAAAATGGTGCAGTCTGGGTGTCTCCTAGGCCCAGAACAGCTTGAGGAGTCTCCTCCCAATGAAAGTCAGCAATTTCCACCAGGCATCCTGGGTTAGCATTGGGGAGAATCTTCTGGCAGGCAAAGGCACATGCAAGACAAGCCAATAAAGGAATGCACTTGGCTGCCCAAAACTTGGGTTGTGGTCACTCGCATCACACTTGGATGAGCTAGTCTCAGACAGTTGAAGTATAATGGAACTGTCTACATTATGTCCCTTTCTCTATCCCATCTTTTACCTCCTTGTCCTGCTCTTAATGCTCCTTTAAAGGTTAAAGATCACATTAAACTTTCAACAAGGATAATGTTCTACTGATGGTGAGATGGTACAGCCTGCAGCAGGCAATTTCAAATCTTGACACCTGTAAAAATGTTAGAATGACAATATTGTCATATTTTGTGGCTATTATAGTAAATAAAACCATTAGACTGCAAGAATACTCGATTGGTTCATACCTTTTTACTGTTTTCTGTTAGCTAGCCAATCTGATATCCGTGTCAGTATACTGCTCCTACTCCCTGAACTCTTAATTACCACAATAACCTTTGCTCTGACATTTTATTGTCATGATGGTAGGTCAGACCCCTGAAATACAATGAACTTGGTTAACTTTTAATTCCAAAATGTGTATTTGTTTCAAGAAGGCCTGCTGTAACCAACACAATGACTGCTGATGTAAATTCAATCACTGCCTGGAAACATCCTTTGTTGGACCCATTGAATGTTGCACATGTAGAGTGTCAGGAAAACATCAAAAAGAGAGAGAAACACAACATGAAGAGATAACAAGAAAACGCCCGCCCCAACCCACTGCTCCCCCCACTCATTACATTCAGCAGAAAGCTGCCTTTTGCAAACATTTTATGTTTTAGTCATTCTTGAATGTACAGTAAAAACAATACAAGTCTGCAATGTGTTCAATTGCCTGGTGTCCTTATGTGTGCACTAATGTACGAGGGTGAAGGTCACACCTCTGGGATCAGCCATTTTAACACCCCTGTGCTGAAAAAGAAAACAAGAAATACTGTCTCTCACTCGATATTGTCAGTCAGCCATTACCAAAGAAAAGATAACAGAAGTGTTTTGATCAACCTACAGAGTTGAGAATGTCGAAATTGACTATTCAACTACAAACATTAATGGATACAGTAATTTTCACTGCAACAATTCTAACATTCAACTATCTACTCTTCACAAATAATTCAGATAATGCTCTGTATATCTTTTTTAAATATCTATCTTTTTGAGCTCACCTTATACTTCTCATTTGTATGTATGCATACTGTTTTATTATCTCTTCTCTTATTGAGTAATCAATAAACTGATTCATTTTGTTAATTCAAGAAAAGCTGTTTAAATTAGCTTCTATCAAAGCATAGGTTTATTTGGGCCTTCAAGGAAGTTATCCTCTAGGCAATGGATGCTTTGAAAATTAGTCTTGTTGCAATCAACAAAAAGAGCAGATAAATAACCAAGAGGAACAAATTCACTTCTCCTCACTGGGTTTTAAGGTATCCTATCCGTAATCAGAATGAATTGGGGAACCTCATGCAAGGACAGGCTGTATCATTATAAAATGCCTTCTGGAAATTTAACTTCAACACATCCACACTCTCCTTTATCCACAGCATACATTCCATCTTTGACAAACTCCAACAAATTGGTTAAATTTGATTTGTCCACCATGGTTACTCTTCCAGATTACCAAAACGTCACTGCATTTCCTGCGATAATGCTTTTAATAAGTTTCTGTCACTTTCCCTATGACAGAGGTAAATCCAAAAAGTCTGTAGTTTCCTGACTCTGTGCCCCATCCTTTTTGAACAAAGGAGTTACATTTGCTATTTTCCAACCGAATAGAGCCTTCCCCAAATCAAGAGACTTTTGAAATTTAAAACAAATACATCACCTTTCTTATAGACACAAGAATGAAATCTATCAGGATACAACTTATCCTAGCACTTCTCAGCACATAACTCCACAATTTATTCCATACCATTTCTCTCATGATTGTAATTCTCTTGAATCCTCTGCCTTCCATTTCCTGATGTGCAGCTATTTCTGGAATGTTACTTATAACCATATAGTGTGTTGCAGCTACAGAGAAGATGTAGAGAAAGATCAATAGGAGAGGTCTGTTCAGAAGTCTGACAACAGCCAGGAAGACGCTGTTCTTGAATCTGTCGGTGCATGTTTTCGAACCTCTGTCCCTTCTGCCCAAAGGAAGAGGGTGGAAGAGTGTATAACCAGGTGGGAGGGCTCTTTAATTCTATAGGTTGCTTTCCTGAGGCAGTGAGAGGTATAAGCAGAGTCAATATATGGAAGGCTGGTTTGTGCGATAGACTGAGCTACATTCACAATTCTCTGTAATTTCTTGAGATCTTGGGCAGACCAGTTGCCATACCAAGCTGTGATACATCCACTTAGGATGTTTTCTATGGTGTACCTCCAAAAATTGCAAAAAGACATTGTGGACATGCTGAATTTCCTTAGACTTCTGAGGAAGTAGAGGAATTGGTGCGTTTTCTTAACCATAGTGTTGAAATGGATTGACCAGGACAGGTTGTGAAACATATTCTTACATGTTGCCAATGCATTTCTGTTGACCTATACCTTAACTTAAGTTTCCAGCTCACTTTAGCGAGCTTTGATTTAATGTCCTCATAATTGCTGTTCTTAAATTTAATGTACTAGTCTTTTACCCATTCTTCTCTCCAATGTATTGAAAGTAAAATTCACTGATGATCCAACTGATGATTCAATATGATCATTACTGCCTAGGGATGCCTTAATTATTAAAACATTTATTATTTTATATTGTTGCACAATATCAGGTCTTGTACAACCTTCTCCCAGGTCAGCTCCATAATGTTTCATTCCACGAAATTATCCTGAAAATATTTTAGGAACTACTTATCTAGGCTATCTTTGTCTACCTGCTTTTTTTAGTTTATCTGCGGATTAAAATCATTCTGAATAGTTCTCATTATGTTTTCCCTTAAACTCTGTCCTATCATGTGGTTATTCTGAGGGGGTCTGTAAATCATTCCACAAATGAATTTTGCATTTACCACTTCTTAACCTTACCCAAGACTGGTTCTACATTCTGGTTTCCTGGCCTTATGTCATCTCTCTCTGTTATGCTAATTTCATCATTAATTAAGAGAGTCACTCCTTCACTTTCTGCCAGTTTCCTGTCCTTCATAAATGTGCTATGCCCTTCAACATACAGGTCGCAATTTAAGTCATCCTGCAACCATGTCTCATTGGATACATTCTTGTCGGATTTGTCCTGAGTATTTCCCTGACAGTGATCAATTTTAGAACTTATTTTTAGTTTCCATAAATCAGCAACACACAAAAATGACAACAATCACTCAAGAATCACAGTTAATATGTACCACAGTTCTTCATATAAAAGCAAGACACTGTAGACATTTGGAATCTGAAAAGTGAACAGAAAATGCCGGCAAAGCCTTTTTAGCATTGACATTTTCTTCAGGACAGTGGGGTCATGGTCTAGAGGGAGATCTGAAGAACAGTTATGTCATATTCAAAACATTAACTTGGTTTTTCATTCTATAGATTCCGCCAGACCTGTTGGGTTTCTCCAGTATTTTCTGTATTTATCACAAATCTTCATACTGCTTGACTTTCTATGAGAGCTTTAGCATCTAACACATTTTGTATGCGACCTTAAAAAAATTCTCAACATTGATTAAACATTGATGACATTTTGTTAAGATCCCATTTGTGCAACAGAATTTTAAGTTGGATAACCTTATTTATGGATAACATCTAACACCAGGATAGAACAATTTTTAAAAGACATTCTGGTATATCTAAGATGGAGACAATGTTATACGAAGCCCAAAAATAAAAATACTGCCATGCTTTCAGTTTGAAATAGAGATCCGAAATGTAATTTATTTTCCACCATATTGGTATAAAAACATCGATTTCATCAATATGTGGGAAGACATATTACAATGTTGAGTAAATTGTTTATATCTAAGTCCGTTACCAAGCAATGAATGTCTGATTGACAGCTGAGCACCAACTGGTTTAGTGACTTCTATATGTTGAAAATAAGTGTTGTTCCATCATGTGATAACAATTTTGCAAGGGAGCTGCAAGGATGTTGTTGTATGTCCCAGTATTTTAAAGGCACAGAATGTGACTTTAGTTATGAGGAACATTCTGAAAAGCAGCACCAACATATCATGAATAGTTCGCTCATGAATATTGAGAAGGTCAGTCTATTCTTTGGTTGTGGACATTTTTAACAAATACCATAGACAGTCACGCAATTTATCTATTTGCTTAACATGCATATATACTTTGCAGTGAGCATAAAAGCACGCTTCAACTTCTTTGAGTTGAGATCTGACAGCTACTTTCTTTTACATTAAGTATGTATCATTTGATGATAGCCATTCCAGCTGCAATGACATCGCTTAAAAATGAACATATGCATTAACTGTTTATTTTATGTCAAATGATATAAGAAGTATGTCAGAAATATCCTGAGCTCTCCAGATGTAGTGAGTGTGATTGTATGTAAACTGAAGGTTAACTGTTAGTAACAGAATTGGTAGATGTTATCTCACAGCTTTGTTTTACTACAATATTCCCCTACACCCACCCATATAGTCAAATTACAGAAGCATTTGTCCCAACACTGGATGTTGATATCCATATCCATGGACATTTAATTTTTAATGAAATTTTATTTTTAAAATATGACAAAATTGGTTACTATTTGTCACACATTCTTGTTTACATATTTAGCATACTCCTGCTAAATGTTATACCTGGGCAACATTCCCAGTGTTTACAATTAAATGGGCAGCACTGAAAAACATCTAAAATTGAGAGACTATATATCAGTCAAACAAATTTGCAGCAAAGACAGGAAATGCTGACTATGGTTTTGTTTCTCTGCACTATAATCACACAGCTTATAGTGATCAGAGGTGGATCAATCTGCTTTGAGGAGTAATTAACTATTTGCTAAACTTGCAGAATTGATTTCCAGTTAAAGTAAAGAGAGTGGCTCTAAATGAAGACCAATTTCATGGCTCTTATTAGAGGAGTGCAAAGTCGAAGTCAGTAGATACAGTGCATGATAAATTGGGAGCTTTTAATTGGGAGACAAAAAAATTGAACAAGGAATAGATATGTAAAATCCAGTTCTGCTTCCCACATCCGACATCTGATTGCTTGCTAATGTAATTATATATATATAATACAGGCAAATTGATTCCTACTTTGGAGGGAAATAGATTCTCTGCAACACAATAACTGAAAGCCACTAACCAGAGAAGCATTTTGAATTAGAGTCAGAACCAATGTGCCAAGCAAATGGCATAAACTCTGATCTCCTTTGAAGACTACTGTGTAAATGTATCAGTTGAAGTAACTGACTCATTGGTGGCGTAATTACGTTAGGGACCAATAAGGCTTGTTGAAAATCAATTCTAAGAGGGCAATGTATTTGGTAGAAATCCATGCAGCCAATTCAGTACTACATTAGTCTAGAGGGTCTCTCGCTTGACCTCTGGGGGATTAGGGTTGACACTCCAGTAAGGGGTTTGTCCAGGAAAGGACAGAAGTAACAGAAGACTGTTATCTCTTCTAAATTGGATTATCGCTATCCGCTATTTCAGTTTGAAGATGTTTGTGGTCAAAGATTCCTTGTCCCTGACTATCTCATGCTCCTTGCCTTTTACCCATTACTTTCCATTTTTGCTGCACATACAATTTGAACTAATGTTGTATGGACAATGGTAATTGTTATTAAGAAATCATTCAGAGAAGGAATAAAAATAATGTTTACTCAGAGTATTTAATTTAGATTAAATCCAACATGTATGAATGCCATGCATGCTGTCTGTTTGAATCCAGTTTAATAATTTTCTAAGAAGCAAAAACTCTACACAAAATCAGGAAATATATCAAAGGTTACATATTAAAGTTCACTCTGATAACACCTGGACTGAAGAAATATGCTCAGGTCTTGTAAGTAATGTAATATATTGAAGGTTTTCAGGCATTAAAAACAGTGGGTACTTAAACTTCCTGGACTACAAAGAGTTCTGTATCATTTTGCTTCTGTTTACTGTGGCAGAGAAAAAGGACTGACGTGAACTTAATCTACAATTGAGTGGCCTAATGAGCAAAGAAGTCAGTTTATTTGAATTGCTCTTCCATTTAAGGATTCTGGGTAATCTAAGATGGAGGACAGGAAAAGATTATGGCAGTAAGAATAGTTCATTTCTTGAGGTATTTTAGGTGTTGGAAGTGATTTCCTGGAATTCCAGGAACAGCAATTACTGTTTTAGAAGCTATTGCAATGTTTTGTAAGTTTGGGGAAAAAACATCAAAATAATGGCACTTTTAAAAGGAGAAAAACAGACAAAAGGCAGTGAGCACACGGTTAGTGAGTGAGAAGCCTAAACTGCTAACTGACACAGCAGTTAATCTGCACAATTACTGACTTTGCTGTTTGAGTTCATGTATCTCTGGACATCAGAGTGCATCCAGGAAAATTTAACATACAGTGAAATTCACAGCTGACCTTGGAGGAATCTGTGTGGGAGATCTCACAGCACAGGAACAGGTGAGTGCAAAGTTGTTAAGTCTACAGTAGTGAGTAGAGTGCGTTCTTTCTTGATTATATGTTTTATTGAGATCTGTCTCTTGATTAAATTTTAAAAATATAAACTGTAATTACTACGTTAGAGTGGAGCACTGTTTTTAGAGCAATAAGATGGTGCTATTTTCTGGGTCTGTAGATTGTGAAGGAGCAAAAATTGCCTTTAGTAGAATGATATGCTCTTACTATTGGATATGAGAGTTTAAGGAGAGTTTTCATGTTGCTGATGATTATGTCTCCAAGAAGTGACTTTGATTGTAAATACTATCATATTTCATGGATCGGTTGGAGCCGTAGTAAGAGGCAATGAGGAATTTACAAGAGCTATGACAGTTATAGAAAGGGAGAAAAGCTGCAGATTCAGTCAGGTAGATGGGTTAACTCCAAGAAAGGTAGGAGAGGTAGGCAGATAGTGCAGGAGTCTTCTGTGGCTATCCCCATTTCAAACAAGTATGCTGTTTTGGAAAATGAAGGGGGTGATGGACTCTCAGGAGAATGTAGCATGAACAGCCAAGTTTCTGGTATCAAGACTGACTCTTATGTAGTGAGGGGTAGGTCAGGTTCTAAGCGATCAATTGCAATAGGGGACTGACTAATCAGAGGGACAGATAGATATTTTATGTGGCCAGCAGCAAAAAATCAGAATGGTATGTTTTCTCCCTGGTCCCAGGATCAAGGGTATCTCAGAGAGGGTGCAGAATGTTCTCAAAAGGGAGAGGGACCAGCTGGAGGCCATTGTACACATTGGAGCTAATGACATAAGAAAGGAAAAGGATGAGAATTTGAAGGGAGAATATAGTAAGTTGGGCAGGAATTTGAAAAGGAGGTCCTCAAGGGTAGTAATATCTGGAATACTTTTGATACTACAAGATAGTGAGGGCAGAAATTGGAGGATAGAGCAGATGAATGCATGGCTGAGGAGCTGGTATACAGGAGAAGGATTCACATTTTTGGATCATTGGAATCTCTTCTGGGGTAGAGGTGACCTGTACAAGAAGGACGGATTGCAACTGAATTGGAAGGGGACTAATATACTGGCAGGGAAATTTTCTAGAGCTGCTCGGGAGGATTTAAACTAAGAAGGTTGGTGAGTGAGTTGGGGAGGTGCGACCCAGGGAAATAGTGATACTGTGACTGATACAGTTGGGAAAGGGAGCAAGTCAAACAGTCAGGAACAAAGCAGGGAACAAGGTAGGACTGATAAATAAAACTGGGTTTACTGTGCAAGAGGCCTAACAGGGATGGCAGACAAACTCAGGGCATGGTTAGGAACATGGGACTGGGCTATCATAGCAATTACAGAAATGTGACTCAGGGATGGACAGGACTGGCAGCCTAATATTTCAGGATACAAATGCTATAGGTCGGATAGAAAGGGAGGCAAGAGAGGATAGTGTGGTAGCATTTTTGATAAAGGATAGCATTACAGCTCTACTTAAGGAGAATATTCCTGGGAATTCTTGGGAGGTTATTTGGGTAGAACTGAGAAATACGAAAGGGATGATCACCTTATTGGGATTGTACTATAGACCTCTTAACAGTCAGTGGGAAATTGAGAAATAAATTTCTAAGGAGATCTCACTTATGTATAAGAATAATAGGGTGGTTATGGTAGGAGATTTTAACTTTCCAAACATAGACTGGGACTGCCATACTGTTAAGGGTTTTGATGGAGAGGAATTTGTTAAGTGTGTACAAGAAAATTTTCTGGTTTAGTATGTGCATGTACTTACGAGAGAAAGTGCAAAACTTGACTTATTCTTGGGAAATAAGGCAGAGCAGTTGACTGAGATGTCAGTGGGGAGCACTTTGGGGCCAGCAACCATCATTTTATTAGTTTTAAATAGTAATGGAAAAGGATAGCCTGGATCTAAAAGTTGAAGTTCTAAATTGGAGCAAGGCTAATTTTGACAGTGTTAGGCAAGAACTTTCAAAGGTTGATGGGGGACAGATGTTCACAGGTAACGGCATGGCTGGAAAATGAGAAACCTTCAAAAATTAGATAACAAGAGTCCAGAGAGAGTATATTTCTGTTAGGGTGAAAGGAAAGGCTGGTAGGTGTAGGCAATGCTGGATGACTAGAGAAATTGAGAGCTTGGTTAAGAAAAAGAAGGAAGCATATGTCAGGTATAGACAGGAGAGATTGAACGAATCCTTAGAAGAGTATAAAGGCAGTAGGAGTATAGGTAAGAGGGAAATCAGCAGGGAAAAAAGGGGACATGAGATAACTTTGGCAAATAGAATTAAGGTGAATTAAGGGTATTTATAAATACATTAAGGACAAAAGGGTAACTAGGGAGAGAATAGGGCCCCTCAAAGATCATCAAGGCAGCCTATGAGTGGAGCCACAAGAAATGGGGGAGATACTAAACAAGTATTTTGCATGTGTTGTCTATGGGAAGATATGGAATGTGGGGGGAGATAGATGGTGACATCTTGAAAAATGTTCACATTACAGAGGAGGAGGTGCTGGATGTCTTGAAATGAATAAAGGTGGATAAATCCCTAGCACCTGATCAAGTGTATCCTAGAACTCTGTGGGAAGCGAGGGAAGTGATCACTGTGTACTTTGTTGAGATATTTGCAACATCAATGGTCACAGGTGAGGTGCCGGAAGACTGCAGGTTGGCTGACATGGTGCCACTATTTAAGAAAGGTGATAAGGAAAAGCTGGAGAACTATAGACCATTGAGCCTGACATCGACGGTGGACAAATTGTTGGAGGGAATCCTGAGGGGTAGGATTTATATGTATTTGGAAAGGCAAGGACTGATTAGTGATAGTCAGCATGGCTTTGTGCATTGGAAATCATGTCTCACAAACTTGATTGAGTTTTTTTCAAGAAATAAAAAAGAGGATTGATGAGGGCAGTGCAGTAGATAAGATCTATATGGACTTCAGTAAGGCGTTTGACAAGGCTCCCCATGGGAGACTGGTGAGTAAGATTAGATCTCATGGAATACAGGGAGACCTAGTCATTTGGATACAGAACTGGCTCAAAGGTAGGAGACAGAGGGTGGTGGTGGAAGGTTGCTTTTCAGACTGTAGACTTTGATCAGTGGTGTGCCACAAGGATCAGCGTTGGGTCCACTATTTTTCATCATTTATATAAATGATTTGGATGGGAGCATAAGAGGTATAGTTAGTAAGTTTGCAGGTGACACCAAAACTGGATGTGTAGTGGACAATGAAGAGGGTTACCTCAGATTACAACAGGATCTTGATTAGGTGGGCCAATGGGCTGAAGAGTAGCAGATGGAGTTTAATTTAGATAAATATGAGGTGCTGCATTTTGGAAAAGCAACTCAGAGCAGGACTTATACATTTAATGGTAAGGTCCGAGGGAGTGTTGCTGAACAACGAGACCTTGGAGTGCAGGTTAATAATTCCTTGAAAATAGAGTCTCAGGTAGATAGGATAGTGAAAAAGGCATTTGGTATGATTTCCTTTATTGGTCAGAGCATTGAATATAGTAGTTGGGTGGTCATGTTGTGCCTGTATAGTACATTGGTTCAGCCACTTTTGGAATATTGCGTGCAATTCTGGTCTCCTTCCTAGCAGAAGGATGTTGTGAAACTTTAAAGGGTTCAGAAAAGATTTACAAGGAGGTTGCCAGGGTTGGAGGATTTGAGCTACAGGGTGAGGCTGAATAGGCTAGGGCTGTTTTCCCTGGAGTGTCAGAGGCTGAGAGATGACCTTGTAGAGGTTTATAAAATCATGAGGGGCATGGATAGGATACAAAAAAAGACAAGGTCTTTTCCCTGGAGTGGGAGAGTCCAGAACTAGACAGTATAGGTTTCGGGTGAGAGGGGCAAGATATAAAAGGGACCTAAAGGGCAAGTTGCAGAGGGTGATGCATGGTATGGAATGAGCTACTAGAGGCAGTGGCAGAGGCTGGTAAAATTACAACATTTAAAAGGCGTCTGGATGGGTATATGAATAGGAAGGACAAATGGAACTAGATTAGGTTAGGATATCCGGTTGGCATGGACAAGTTGGAATGAAGGGTCTGTTTCTATGCTGTACATCTCCATCACACTATAACTAAGTGTGTTATTATCATATCAAAATATACTCAGTGAAAGAAAAATAATATGTTACATCAAACATATTGATGCTTGTGCAGTGACTTTGGAAACTGCTACAATATGGAAAAAAATTACTTACAATCAGCACAAAGGTCCAGACTATCCTTTTTTACAATTTATTTTTCACTTGTGAATATATTGGCAAGGCCAGCAGTTATTTTCCCATCTCAAATTTTAAATATGGTGGTGAGTCACCTTACATGGGAACACTGACAGATACCAACGACCTTTGTAACATTCAACATTACAGTTCATTCTGAAAGCCCTTCATTGATGTGAAGTAGAAAATACACATGATTTGTGATTGACCATAAAATCTTATATTAACAGAATTAAATTCGCTAAATATAAGCTATCAAAGTTACTTCAATTGAATGTGATGCAAAATGGTTGTGCAATTAGCCAAATTTCCTTGTTTTCCAATAATGAGTTCTGCAAGGGAATTGATATCATCCTGTGAACACACCTCACTTCTGTTTTGTTTCGCAACTCAGACTCCAAAACTGCCAAGGTCACCTTCATTGAAAGAATCCAAACATGTCTCCAAATGTCATCATAGTTGAACCTACTCCTGTGCACACCTGTCATAAAGATATTGTTGAACATTCCATCAATTAGTCAACAATTAGTCAACAATTAGTCAGGGCAAGAACAATACAGGAAGAAATTGAATCAAGCTGCAGGTGAGAAACATGTGCCCAGGAATTTCAATTTGAGGTTGAGAACACACCCATATTACGTGGTGGAAATTCACTGCACATTTTGGATAGTTCTTCTGTAGGCACCTAGTCTACATGTCAGTTTTAACTATTCATTCTTCACTCTTTTGACTTCCTTCATTGTTCGAAGTCAAGCCCTCATTTCATTATAAGTGGAATGACCAATATCAAATTAGTGTATCTTGAATAATGTAGCTAGCAACTCAATTGCTTCTTCATATCATACCTTAGGAGAATTACTAGTCATCACCCTTGTTCAAGTCCTTTGTGATTGTCTTACACGTTCACTTGCTCACCTGATTGCTCTGGCTACAGTTTGTGGAAAGTTGCTGAGCTTCTATTGAGGACACTTAGAATGTTGTGATTGGTGAGCTCAAGTAACTGTTGGCATTGAGTGTCCTGTTGCAGATTGCAACATATATAGGGCTGGTACAATGTGGAGCAACTTGCTGGGTGGTGCTATGTGGCTGAGTGGGTGTTTTGAGAATGAGCCTTCTGCTGCCTGGAGAGACAACAGCAGGAGCAAAGGCTACTTTCCTGAGGTTTTGTCCATTTGTCCAAATCTCTGCATGAGAACAGTCTAATACAAGGCACTGGAAAACTATGAACACCACCTCTCAGAATGGAAATGCCAGTCACCTCAGTTCATTAGACATCAGTATGAAATCCATTGAACTTGTCAGAGATATTAGCAGACACTCCACCCTGATGCACAGTGCTACCCTGATCATGGAGCTAGCTGCTGTTATCATTCAGTAAGCTGTGAAGTGACAGAGTCATAGAGATATACTGCACAGAAACAGACCCTTCAGTCAAGCTCTACCATGCCGACCAGATATCCTAAATTAATCTAGACCCATTTGCCAGCAGTTGGCCCATATCCCTCTAAACCCTTCCTATTCACACACCTATTCTTTTAAATGTTGTAATTGTACCAGCCACCACCACTTCCTCTGACAGCTCATTCCATACACGCCCCACCTTCTCCATTAAAATGTTGCCCCTTAGATCTAGTGGACAGGAGGACAGTTGATGGATATATTAGTTAAAGTTAATTAGGTATGAATTTTTGGTATAAATATGGGGACCTTGTAAACAGTGGGGACTGAGTTTTATGGAATGTGGCTGACTTAAGTAAACCTTTCATTAAAGGTATGAACTTGGACTCTGTTCAAAACATTTATCTTCTATTGTATAACATACAGACTCTTCACGTGAGGCAGATGATCTTCATGTTTTGTATAAAGCCCACCACAAGTTGAAGCTGAATTCCTCTGTGCTCTGAGTGATTGTACTCACACTTGGTATGTGAAAAGCATTGATTCTCTAGTGTATACAACAGTAATATACTACTCTATATGTGAACAATGGAAATCTGAAATAAAACAGAAAATTCTGGAAATATTCAGCAAGTCAGGCTTCATCTATGGAGAGAGAAACAGAGCTAACATTTCAAGTTGATGATCTCTTGCCAGAATTAATTAGTGGTTTTCAAGATGTAAGTGATTTTAAGCAAGTACAGAGCCAGGGAAAAAAGATGTGAAGGAAACAAAGAGAGGAAGGGTTGTGATCTAGAAAAAGACAGGAGAAATCAAATGACTAAACACTTAGTGTAAGCCAACAGGAAATAGCAATGAAACAAGTCAAGAAACAAAACATCAGTCCAGAGAATTAATAGCACAGTCATCACCATGAGCAATCTTCCAAGAAAAATTATGTAAAGGTAATGAGCTGAAATTGTTGAACTCAACATTGAATCTGGAAAGCTGCTGCAAAGTATGTGATTTGAAGAAGACAGACTAGAAATTGGTCTGAAAAAACGCAGCAGGTCAGGCAGCATCCAAGGAGAAGGAGAATCGACGTTTTGGGCATAAGCCCTTCTTCAGGAATGAGGAGGGTGTGCCAAACAGGCTAAGATAAAAGGTAGGGAGGAGGGACTTGAGGGAGGGGCGTTGGGAATGTGGTAGGTGGAAGGAGGTCACCTTAACCTCCTTCCACCTATCGCATTCCCAACGCCCCTCCTCCCAAGTCCCTCCTCCCTACCTTTTATCTTAGCCTGTTTGGCACACCCTCCTCATTCCTGAAGAAGGGCTTATGCCCGAAACGTCGATTCTCCTTCTCCTTGGATGCTGCCTGACCTGCTGCGCTTTTCCAGCAACACATTTTTCAGCTCTGATCTCCAGCATCTGCAGTCCTCACTTTCTCCTAGAAATTGGTCTGAGTCTGCTTTGAGGTGTGTAAATGCTGAATCATGACCTGTCCACAGCCATAACTGTGAAGACAAAACAACATGCAAACTTGGTGCAATCACCTCTTTTACGTGGTTGTGACATTGGTCTAAGTGACTGTAATTTGTGTTGCTGCCTGCCTGCTCTCTTCTGAAAAGCGGTGATCTCTCCATAAAGGAAGCTGCACTGAATCACAGAAGGATACTGCTGCAGGTTATTGGTGCAATATTTAAGAAGTGAAATGGAAAACCAGGGCAGAGAGAGGGCTGAAACAAAAATAGAAATTCCTGGAGAAACTCAACAAGTAAGTATTGTATTTTAAAAAAAAACTGGTTTCTCCCTCTTGGGGTAGACAGATGGAGAGAAATCACACAGCAGGTCAGGACATCCTCAATGACAGCACCCCCGAGGACTGAGATCAGGTTAGAGAAATTAATTGTCAGTATCCAGCCCCAATAACCTGGCATCAATAATACAAGAAAGCTAATTACCTCACGATGAATGGTCACAGCCAGTGAATTCATCTTATCTCCTATCCACTGTACTTCAAACTGGACAACTCGCACTTGCCAAATATCGAGATACTACAACAAGCCCTCACATAACGTTTTGGGAAGCAGCTGCAATTTTTCCTTTTCTATTCTTTAAGACTTGATATCGTTGTGTGACTGCTACTCATCTTTTAGGTCAGAATTCTATTGAAGTAGTTACTTTGCTCCAATTCTTGCTTAATAATGATCTGTTCAAGTTCCTTTTAATGCTTACATTTGAACTTCACCAAGGCATGCTGTATTTCTAGAAGATCTATATTTTGGTGATCTAATTGTTGACTGAAAAACCCCTTGAGTGCCTCTATTGCATTGTCCAGTTGCAGTTTATGCAGCTCAGCCATTTCTGAAAGTTGAATGTTGGCATGATCCAATTTGAATTTAAGCATTTTGTTCCCCAAGATAGCTTTTCATTAGCCATTTGCAATTGTTGAAAAATCAGTAGCTGGGCTATTTCCAAGATGTGAGGTAACTCTATACATACCAAGTTCATGCTGCTGGTCTCTGCGCAGGATTGTGAAAACGTGTTGTACACAGTGAGTTTCTACCAGTGCAAGGAAGTCATTGTCCATCCTGTCTGAAAATTCAATGTGCATAACTCTGCTTTGAGACCTGTTGCACGCATTATTAAGATCCCTTTCTAATTCCATAATCTGAGATATTTCCAATGTTATTAGAACATTGAAGGCTGTAGACATTTTTGAAGCTTTTGCTTGTGTTCATTTGTGATCAAACTGGTATAATGTCTTCTATCTGCTTCTCTGCAATGCTCTGATCTTCACACAGAGAGTGATTCCTTCACGTAACTATGATTGCAGTTGTAGTTGCTGTCTTTGGTGAGTTCTGTTAAATAAATAGAACATTTTGTCTCTTTAGTATTTTCTTCAATATGGGATGATGCTCCTCAAAAAAGACAGCAGAGAGCTCATAAACAACACTGCTTGAATCCAAGTGTACAGGAAGCTTAATTCATTTCTTTGGTGCTTGCCACATTTCCTACTTTGGACATTCTTCAATGCTTTTACAATTTTTGTGTGGGTTTTCTCTCTCCATGATTGTGCCTAAAAGAGCCTTGAAATTTACTGCCCATTGTTTCTCATCTCTCCTGGGCTCCTTTTTCATGAATTTATCCCAATTCTGCAGTTGAATTATAGGATTGGTCTCACCGTTCACCTGTAGCACTATACAGTTACTCAACTTCACTTCAGGCCTGCCATGCTCCTTACCTCTGTTTGCATAGATCTGGTCACTATTGCCACTATTTTGCAGCTATCAAAGCTATACTTAAGTGAGTGAACAATTACAGGCTAACTAAGCGTAACTATGTACAAGAGATGTAAATAGAGGACATCTTCTCAAGCCCTGAACTCAGACTTCAGTTTCATGTGATCTGATGTCAATATGACTCCCTTTGCCCATGCCTAAAACCTATTCTTAGAGGAGAAGTGTGGTCAGGTCTTTACTCTATAGTAATACATTTTGGCGTATGAGCAGAATCTGAAAGAGTGGTATTGGTACCTCGATAACTCTGGACACATCATTGATCATTTCTCAGCACTGTAACCACATCATGGGAGTGAGACTGCTGAACTCCATGAGGTCAACTACCTCTGTCCATTGGCAGTGCAGGTGTTGGTGAAGATCTTCCTTTTCTCCTAAAGAGTAGAACTTTTCTCGCCTGCTGTCCACCACTTGAAATCTGGATCTGCGAGAAGGTGTTACAGCTCTTTTTTTCTCTATGGCAAGTATGCACAACCGCTTTAAGATATTTGAGCTACTTTTAATTAGCATCAGTCAAGCAAGAAGAACAGCCCTGCAGCCTTTAAAAAGCAATTCTAGTGCCATCTGTATCCCCAAGAAATTATAGTAAGATAACACCGTCAAATGCTGCCTGAAAGAAGCAAAGTGAACATGCTTCAGGAATCCCATCCCCTGAATACTGCTTCTGAATGCAGTTGAATTCTTGGCCTTATGACTCTTAACGCTTGTATTGATCATTTCATTTTGGTCATTTGTTGTTGTCATGTTCAGTCTGTCAAACATATAAAGCTGGCAGCAACATCAGAAAGATTTTTTTTTAAATAAACAAAGGAGGAAGCCAAAACATAAAAGGAAAGGGTTCAAAGAAACTGGAGAGAGATGTTTTATGGCAAAAAGATAGAGAGAAGTTAAAAGGGAAGCAATAGAAAAGTTTGATGCGGAGGAATTTAAGGATTAACTAAAAAGTCAGAGCTATCGCAACATTGCTGTTCCCATGACTCCGTTCACACTGTTTTTAGCATGAAATACTTGGAGTGTATTTGCCGCCCCCTTTATATTGCAAAACCACTTCAGCCACAAGTAGTTCTGAAATACTCTGGAGTTCCTGGTGCTGCAGAATCTGCCCACATGGCACACTTTCCAAAGCACTAGCAGCAACTGATAAATAATTATGTGTATGCTAAAGTTTGACGTGCTATTACAGGCATTCCTGTAATGTAAAGTGACCACCAAAATCAGCTTAGTAGTGGTTGTATGCAGTATTTCACTGTAGAATTTGTCTGATGGTAAATGTAAATTGTATTGTGGCTTATTACAGAAATGCTGTAGGTTTTTAAGAATTGATTGAAGCAGAAATAGCATTAAATTAATCACTGCCATTATACTTAGTCTTCCATGTCAGATTGGCACTTCATGCTAGCTCCCTTAGCAGTGTTCTAATGTATTCATTATATTGGCATCTTATCCACAGTTTTAACAATGTTGTGATGTAAATACTTCAACTCCTTTTGATTTTAGTTTGTACTGTAGCCAGGTCATTTAATGTTCCCCAAATGTAGTTATTCATCAAAGAGCAGAGTCAGAAGTCACATGACACTAGGTTCTAGCCCAACAAGTTTATTTGAAATCACAAGTTTTCGGAGCACTGCTCCTTCATCAGGTGAAGTGATTACCTGACGAAGGAATAATCCTCTGAAAGCTTGTGATTTCAAATAAATCTGTTGGGCTATAACTTGGTATCATGTGACTTCTGACTTTGTCTACCCAAGTCCAGCACTCCACATCATTAAATAACAGATTGTTTAAAAGTAATGTTTAAATGTTAATATATGTAAAAATAAAATTGTTTCACGGGATTGATGCTGGGTTCATTGATGCTTGTCATTTATATAAACGATTTGAGTGAGAATTTAGGAGGCATGCTTAGTTAGTTTGCAGATGGCACTAAACTTGGCAGTAAAATTGACAGCAAATAAGATTATCTAACATTACAAAAGGATCTTGATCAGTTGGATCAATGGGCTGAGGAATGGCGGATAGAGTTTAATTTGGGTAAATGTGAGGTATTGCATTTTGGTAAAATGAACAAGGGCAGGACTTATATAGTTTGGGTAGGGCCCTGGGGAGAGACTAGAGGTTCAGGTACATGGTTTGTTAAAAGTTGTATCACCTGTAGACAGGGTGGTTAATAAGGCATTTTGCATGCTTGCCTTCATTGCTCAGACCATTAAGTATAGAAGTGAGGATAACATTTTGAGGTTGAACAGCACATTGGTGAGGCCACTTTCGGAGTACTGTGTGCAGTTCTGGTTACTCTGCTAGAGGAAGGATATTACTAAATTGGAAAGGGTTCAGAAAGGATTTACCAGGATGTTGCAAGGAATGGAGGGTTTTAGTTATAAGGAGATGCTGGACAGCTTGGGAGCACAGCTGGGAGGTGACCTTGTGGAGGTTTATAAAATCATGAAGGGCATAGATAAGGTGAATAGCAAAGGACCTTTCCCTAAGTGGGAGAGTTCAAAATTAGGAGACATATTTTTCAAGTGGGAGGGAAAAGATTTAAAAGGAACCCAAGGGGAAACTTTTTTCATGGAGAGTGTTTCTGGTGTGGCATGAGCTGCCAGAGGAAGTGATAGATGTAGGTATAGTTACAACATTTAAATGACATTTGGACAGGTAAGATGAATAGGAAATGTTTAGAGGGATATGAGCCAAATGCAAGCAAGTGGGACGAGTTTAGTTTGGGAAACTTGGTCAATATGGAAGAGTCAGACCGAAGGTTTCCATGCTGTATGACTCTTCTTCTATGACTGTCTAACAATGTTTATTCACTAGCTGGACACTACTCAAACTGTTGTTGCTATTTTCCACCAATACAGTCTTGTGATAGCTACAATGCCAAACTACCAGTTACCTCAAAACAAACACCCTGTATAGAGAATGTTAGAGAAAGAAAAAAAAAAGAACTGGGGATGATGGAAATCAGAAGCTAAATGCTGGAGAAACTCAGCAGTTCTGACACCTTCTGTGGAAGGAGGAGAGTTCTGAAGAAGTCATAGCAGACTCAAAGCACTAACTCTGTTTTTCTCTCCACAGATACTGCCAGCCCTGCTTAATTTCTCCAGCATTCCTTGTGATTGTTTCAGATTTTCACCACCTGCTTTTATACTAGTTACCGTGCATTAGTCTCATGACTAAAAGACTAGAATGCACTTGGTATCCCCTGAATCACATCGTGGGCTGTGATTCACACTTTGTCCCCTGGACAGAATTCCACAAATGTAGGCTGTCAATGAACCAAGTTTTACATTGAAATTAGGTCTGAAACTATGCAAGACAACATTGCAGCAGCAGAGTTACATTACATGGCTTTCATCAATAGAACAAACTAATGCAGTTATAAACCCGTTGCATCAACTGAAGCATGGTATGTAACTGCATCCCAAAGCTTTGGTCCTTGTGAGCTATTTGAATTGCTAGATTTAACATCAACTTTACAGGTATTGATACTTAGTTTGCTATAATAGAGATATTAATCAGTGGTCCCCATTCCAGTAGTGGACTTGATAAACCACTAAAATAATGAACATGAAATTGTGTAAAGGTAGAAATATGACAAGCTGTCATGGTGATAAGCAAATTACATTGCACCAGATAAATTAAATAAAGCTATACCTTTAGAAATGGCAGCAGTTGATCTGCCTGAAAAGTGTCTTTGTTATGCCAGTGACATTATTACTGTACCGACAGAACAAAACTGATGGTGTTTCACTTCCAATTACGCTCCATAGGAGGTAAACCTCATACAGAATTATTCTCAATGGTACAGTATCTGCAGCAACTGATTATTGCTGTATTTAAATTATAACAGATAATTAAATGGAATTACTTAAAACTACATGATAACTGCATTGAATTGACACATGTGATTGTTTGGTCTGTTTCAGGCAACTAAGTGGTGACCTTATCTACAAATCTTGAGCAGAAATAAATGTTTAACACTGAAAGCTGCTCAATATCTCAGTGTCTGAAAAACCTCTGCAGCTTTTCTGGAACAAAACTGCACAATAAATAATATATTTCCTGTTTATAAAACAAGATACATCCCCTGTTATCACCAAACGGGAAATTGGGCAGCACAGTGTCTCAGTGGTTAGCACTGCTGCCTTACAGCGCCAGGGACCCAGGCTCTTTTCCAGCCTCAGGCAACTATATGGAGTTTGCACATTCTCCCAGTGTCTGCATTGGTTTCCTCCGGGTGCTCTGGTTTCCTCCCACAATCCAAAGATGTGCAGGTCAGGTGAATTGGCCATGCTAAATTAACCATAGTGTTCAGGGATTTGTAGATTAGGTGTATTAGTTAGGAGTAAATGTAGAGGAATGGGTTTGGGTAGAATACTCTTCAGAGGATCGGTGTGGATTTGTTGAGCCGAAGGGCCTGTCCCTACCCTGTAGGCATTCTAAGAAATCATGAACTTTCAGGAGTTTCCCCAGTGAATGGTTCCTTAGCATTAGTGCATGCAATCCCCACCTTTATCCATGAGGATTGTGAATTATCCTACACTCTTCCAGGGAAACCACTCATTCCTAGTTATCATGTCATATAAAATAATCTTGTGGAATAAACAACACAGAAGCAGTTCATTCAAACAAACAAGTCCCTGTCAGTCTTTATGTTCCAACTGAACATTCTTTTATCCTTTTGTATCCAACTTTACCAGCTTAATGCTTGAAACCTTTCTCTCCCATTTAATTATCTAACCTCCATTTCCATCCATCTATACAATTTGCCTCAGTGACTAATGCAACAGTGGAATCCGCATTCTCACAATTCTCTGAGTAGAAGGCTTCATCTGAAATCTCATCCTTATTTAACAGTCTTTAGTTTAGCTTCACGGAGAGAAACATGCTTTCTATAACTATTCTATAACTTTAAAGAAGTCTCTCAGGTCATCACTCAAAAAGAGATCCATCTTTTCCCAATAACCTCAGAGTTCTGGCATCATTTTTGTAAGTTGTTTTTGCCTCATCTCTGGTATCTCTATCGTCTTTGCCTTCTGATGTCCAGAACTGTACTTAGTACTCCGAATGTGATCTGAAAAGATTTTATGGAAATTTATCATGGTGTCCCCAATTTCAGTTCTATACATGTAATAATAAACCCTTTTGCTTGGTTTGTTTTTTTTTTCTTTCTGGAGTTATTAACCTGTGTTGTTACCTTTAGTGAATTGTACACTTGCACTTCCCAATTCCTTTGCTTCTGTAACTCATCCAGATTCTTATTTCCTAAGTGATGAATGACCTCCTTGTTTTTCTTGGCAAAATGCAATACCTCACACTTACCTGTGTTGATACACGTTTGCCAATTCGATGTCTGTTCTGTCAGTATAGTTGTGTTTCATTTTAAATTTTTACAGTCTTCCTCAATGTTGCCTATCTTTTCCAATTTGTTGTCATCTACTACTTTAGAAATAGTGTTTTTGTTTCAAAAGTCTAACTTATTAATATAAAATGTAAACCCTTGTGAACTCTGCATTAATCCATGTGGAATCCAAATTGCCAAATTCTACCAATCTCTATAGTTACCTTTAAGCTTACTCTCCAATTTCTGTCTTTCAGTCAGCCAGTTGGTTTTCAGTGACTCATTCCCTCACTCTACAGTCTTTATACTTTAGTGGTGTTTTATTCAGTCTTTTGAAGATCCAGATATATTACATTACTGCAATAGCCATGTCTCCTTCCTCCGGTATCTCTTCAAACCATCCAGTGAGGTTGGTCAAGGAAAGCCTCCCATTTTCTACCTATTTTGACTATTCATCATTATATTGTAAATTTCCTAATGCTTTTCTATTTTCTCCATTGGAAGAGATTTCATTATTTTTCCAATTACCAATGTTAATACTTGTTTATAGGTCCTCAGATATGTTTGACCCCCCCTTCTTAAAAATAGGCGTAATGTTAGCTATCCACTAATCCGACGACACCATGCCTTTTACTAATGAATCATTGAATATCTGCAATAGTGCCAGTGCAAACGCTTACCTAGAATCTTAAAGAACACATAGGTGCAATCTGTCCAGACTAGGGAATTTATTCTCTTTGAAAATAATGCAAGATGCATGTCTGTAATATGAATCAATCTGTTTGCCAGTCAGCTGCTGACTTATTTCCTGTTTTGATTCCAGACTTAAAGTTTTCCATTTCTTTTTATCACTAGCTATAAAAATGATTTGCTTCTGTGGTGTATTACCTTATTGGTATATAATCTTTAGATTTTCCAAACCTATAATAGATCACTGCAACATAGGCAAAAGGATGGTTGGGGCTTTAATTATTTGTCCAGCAAATACCAGTATATGTGTTTTCAAGGTACAGAAAGCCAGGCTTCGTTTTCTTTATTTAGGTTGCTTTATCTTTGAGTTGGTTTGCCTTTTCAATTTTGCTGCACCCACAGTTTGTTTTCTTCTTTAGCTTCTATTTTATTGATCTTATTAACTTCTGTTATTACCATATTATAATTCCTATCAGAATTCCAACTGATGTTGTATTTTATTGTTTTATAGGTGCATCATTACCTCGTACCAAAAAGTGAATCGTTTTCAGTTAAAGCGATATCTAAAAGAAATGTACTCCCACAGCATTTTTGTGTGAAGGGAAAGTAGTAATATGTTTCCCTGATTATTTGATTTAAAAACATATTCATGAACACACATCCTACCTCCAAGAGATTGTCTATAAAATCAGAATGCCTAATGTGGACTGTCAGCTCACCCTCCATAACAGGGGTCTGTATTTAAATTCAGCTCTGACCTGGAGGTTTAGTTTATACTCTATACCTAATGCTTTAATATGTTGTGTGTCTCATTTTCAACGAGAATTCTCCCAATCAAAGATTGTTAATGTTCTATATTTAAAACATGTATGTAAACAAGGCTACTTTGCCCATTTTTTTTGTGCCTATTTAGTGTAGCTTTACAGTCCAATCTTGTAGGATTACAAGAAGCCAAGGAGTCATTAATTTTTATCTGTGACTGTCTGTAGGTTTTAATGCATCCTCACTGCTTATGGTGCTACCAATTACATGTCATAAATGGTTGTATATGCTGGAACAGCAGTGGAGCTGATGAATCACTGCTGCACCCATGATTAGTATGCACAAGGCTGCACACCACTAAAACATCTGGCATTCCAATGACCCTGAGCCTGCCTGGTCAAGAGGACTGGACAAGAATTCAATATGGATTGCTTTAATTAAGCGCCTAAGCACACAAATGCCAAGAAACAACTCCATCATTTAGACAAACTCTGAATAAAATGAAGTCTGTATGGCAAGAAGCATTGAAAAATAGAAATTGAGTGAGAGAAAGAGAGAGAGGGAGAGACAGAAAGAAAATAATTTCATAGGCAATTTTCTTTAAACCCTTACGATCTGTTTTAATACAGATATTGTTACTTTCTTTGACGGTTGCAGTTCTAATCTGTTTGACTGGGAAAAAACTTAATTATTTATGTAGATAATACTTTTTGCAGCATCTTGTATATATTTTAATGCCTATGATTTAGACTTGTTCCCTTAAATGCTCTGAAACATTATGATATTTAAGGCTGAGAAAACAAAAGTCAGACAGCTAAAGCCTGGACTTGTGGGAGTTCGATTTTCTCCTGTACATCTGAATTTAGCGTCTGTCAGTTACAAAGGCACTGAACTTGTCTTTAAACATGGGTAGAATCCAGTTAGTGGGTAATACACTATAATAGGCTGATCAATACTCATTATGACCTAAATGTCTGACCAAAGATACAACTGTATATATTGGGAATACAGCAGCCAAGGCTAGGTAGCTTGTTTCACCTGCTATTCTTTATTTTGTGCTGCAGGTCCCTATCATTGAATGGTCATTCTTCATTAACTCATTACTAACGTGCAGCATTTGCGTTGCCTGTATCTTTACAACAACTGCCTTCCTTGAATTGAGCCAGTTCCATATTTTTGTATCATCTGAAGTGTCTGCCTGTTCTATCTGCAACCTATTTAAGTGTATCGATTTTTAAAAGCCAAAATATCCCCTGTTCATTGCTGTGGAAGCCTGTTCTGTTAAGTGCGTCACAAAAGGATCATCTTGATTTAAGTGTATAGTTTTGCAGTAACTACACACAATGCACATTCAAGCAGCAGATTAATGGGACACATTCCCACCTTTGCTAACACTAATCCTCTTATTGTTTGTCAAAATACGTCACTTTCCCAATGCTTATGTCACTTAACCCCAGAGGCTACACAATGTTAAATTCTTTAATACCTTGCATATCCTTGTGTGGAAAATTTGCATTTGTTTTGAATATCCAGCAGGGTTCCAACAACTGTAGAAAAATAAACATTGGGGACTTATTTATTTATTTCATCGTATTTCAGAGTAAAGGCTCCTACCTATACCCCTCAGCCATGGATTGAATGCTGTGAAAGAATGAAGTTTGCATAATTTTTATGTGGAAACAAATTATATGAATCTAGTGGGCTTAAACTAGGAATTAAAATTCAGTACATGAGTCAAGCGGGCAATTCAATAAAATTTAATATCTCCCCATACACAAACAGAGGGTTCAAAGCAAAACTCATTGACCAAATTGAGTACAATCTCTAGGGCTGGTGAGGTATCAACAGGACTTAAAATTGCCTAAAAAGTGAATATAGTGAACATGGTAAAGTAAATAATTTTTGTGTTTTTCTTCGGTGATGGTGAACCAGTATGATTTGACACTGGTAATCTAACAAATAGCTCTGAATTCATCTGTAATCTCTGAGCCCTGTTAAATGATCCTCAATTCTTGATTCTACTTTGATTCAAACTTATTATTCATTGGTTGATCCTGGTTGAAGTTAGTGAACTTGGATATTTGAAAGGGACAGCCTTTGTAATGAATGTTTAAATGAAATTGGTGAATGACCAAAATGTATTAACATTAACATTGTGAGATTTGTGTAATTTATTAGTACATAGCTTTTAAAAAGGTCTCAATAACTTCATGAGAGACATGTGAGAACAATTTTCATTTACATAGCACCTTTGATGCAGTAAAATGTCCATAGGCATCTTGCCAAAGTGTTGACAGACTAAATTTGACGCTAAGTCAGGTAAGGAGCTATGAGGACAGGCAACCAAAAACTCAGTCAAGAGGCATGTTTTAAGAAACATTTTCACCAGAAGTTCATTGAATTATCTCCCAAGGAAAACTGTGCATGTGTAGACATTATAAGAGGTCAGGCTTTATCTCTGTTGTGATGATCTACACAGTCAAATAGCTTGACAACACCTACCTTGCTGACTTCTGCATGAAGAATTATGTTTTGGATGCCAGCAGGATATCAATTTTGTACAATTATCATCTAATGGAAGATAAAGAAAAACAAGAGAGAAAAAATTTCAAATGCAGCATCTTTCAAAAATTCCAACTAAGACTGGAAAACGATGCAAAATGCGACAATGTTTATTTTCTGAGTTCTATATTCCAATGTATTAGCAGTGATGTTACTAGTATTTCTAAATCTGTCTTTATAGAATGGGGGAGGGGAGTGTCTTGCAGACATTTATTATGTATGAGGACAGTATCTCATCAAATTCCATAATGTGCTTTTACATTTTCTATATGGAAGTCATATTTCCATACACTGAGTTATTGGTGGCAGGGCACTGTTTTAATAAAACATTTTCCATGTGCTGTAAAATTCAACTGGTCACCTTCAAGAAAGCTGTTAGTGGAGATGCTGTAATGTCCTAATTCGGCACAGAAAGGTAAGTATATCATACTACTGCATTTCAAGCTGTTATGGTAGAACCTTTCACTAAAACGCTTTGGATTTATCTTATTTCACTTTTGCCTTGGTTATTACAGCATTACTGCTCCTTAATAAGGATACTTCCCTCTAAAAAATACACTGAACAATGGCTATTACAGTATTCTTTCTGCAGCTATTTCATTAGCATTAAAAACATGGAGGGTTATTGGTTGGAAACCCTTTTATCCTTAATACAGTCAGGTATATACAGGATAATCTGCATGAGGAGTTCAGTGACGAACAGGAACTGATTGAATAGAACAGCCTGTGTGTCGCTGTAGCAGCATACTGGCTGGTTCCTAATTGCATAGCTATCACGTGCCTTATACCAGGGCATCACACAGTTTAAGATTAGTGTCTAATAATAAAGTATAGAATGCCTTGGGTATATAATGTGAAATTCAATTATTATATTCTGCCTTGATTAACCTGTGATAGAAATATAATTTTCCCAAAATTATTTTTAATATTTTCAGAACAATCCTCCAGAACCAGTTCAAAATTCCTACAAATAATATTTCAGTTATTCTCAAAAGAAGATTTTCAGATTGATAATGTAATTAAACTGGATAGTTTTGTCCAGAAATGCAAAAATCTTGTAAATAACAGTTATTGGTAGCTAAACTCTGTATTCATTCAATGCAGAAAGTGTTATTCCTGTATTTTAGATCAAAATAAAAAATGAATTTCATGAAATTTTTCTCAGTAGAAGCATTCACAATTAGATCTAAGCAGCATGATGTGAATGTAAAACGTAGTAAAAATTGAAAGATAAAGGCAGTATGAGAGGAGGCTTACATAAGCACTATGAAGGATTAAGTGATAAAGGGCGGAGTAGAGTTGTAGGTCAACTGTGAACATGCCAATGTTTTATATCAAAAGGTTTCGTTGGATGGATTATTTATATGTTGAGGTGCACTCAAACAAGTTAACCTCTCCTGTCATTTCAATAAATGTTTTATTTTAAAATTAGGCTGATACATGGTCTTTTGTTCAAATATGTGGGATACATGGAAGGTTGTATGTTATGAAGGGGAATCTGGAATTTATTTCACTCATGAGTGCCCATGGTCTTTCTTACTTGTAATATACATGCAGATTTCACTGCTTAATGTGCAATTTCCTATAGCTATAGATATTCAACAGGGATATGTATATTCTGCTGCATTTAGTCTCAAAGGAGAATAGTTGGGACAATTTGGGAGACACAACTGGTGTATTCATCAAAGGGATGAAAGATCAATCAAAGCCAAGATTCTGAGTAGCAATTCAATCTTTGCCTATTTATTTGATTCTTTGTTGGCAAATTGAAAGCTGTATTCTATTTGATTTTAAATTCTTGTGCAAACAGTTTTGCTGGCCATCTTAAATTGCTGAAATTAATTTGGATTACATTTTTAAAAAGATTCTAAGGTTATGTCAGAGCAGGCCCATGTCTTCCACAGGCTTGAAGTGTGACATTCACAGAGCATTCCAGTTCACAGTCATCATTTTAATAGTGGACCTGAGATATGTTTCCATGTGAACCGACCATCACGTTTCTATAGCAACACAGAAGTAGCACTACATGGATGAATTTTACAGCAATGCCTTGCACCTAAGCGCTAATGATAAGATTCAGCAGTTTTATTGCATAAAATTAATGTAAACAAGCATCAAATAACCCAAGACACTTTCATAATTGATTAATGCAGCCTGCAGAAAGTTCCATTACCTTTTGTTTAGCTCAGGGGATCTGACTAGCTGGAATCCATTGCTGAAACTAATTACAACATATAATTAAACTGTGACATGAAGATATTATACCGTTAGTTTACTAATGACACTAGTAAACCATACAGCAGCTCAGGACAGTAATTATGCCTCATATATTATTTATCCTTTTGCTAAATGAGACCCTGACATTTTCAAAAATTACTTTAGGCTTGTTAATTGCTGGAAGCCATCCTTATGCTAAGAATTGTACAGTTATTTACTCCCTAAAAAAACTCGTAAGCTTTCAGAGACTTGGAAAGCCCACCTTTTCCTAATTAAGTTCACACTTACACTAAATAGCCATTCTTACATTCCTTTCATATGACTAAGCTTTTTTTCAAATCACCCATAATTTCCATCTATTACAACAGGTGCAGTTTACCCAGGACTAAACCTAACCTTTCAATAACCCCAACAGTAATGTTATCTGCCTATGGTCATCAGATACACTAGAAGTCCACTTGAGAAGTATTTTAATTTCTTATGAGGGCAATAGCATCCAGGTTTCATAATTATGTTTTGTTCCTCTATTGATCGAATACAGCTTTAACAGCTTGCTGATGAATATTCTAATGTAGAATGCTCAGCTAAACTCTGAAACAGTAGAAGAGGACAAAAAGCCAATGTCACCAAGTGAGACTTGAAACTTCATTTGATTTTTATAGAGTGCCAAGGATGCTTGAAGTAGCATTCCTTTAGTGGTGCATATTTTCTTGCCTAAACTTATAATAAACTAAAACTAAACCATAGCTTTTATGTATTGGTGTGTATTCAATGCCTTGAAATCAATAGAAAAAACTATAGCATGTTGATTTGTTATGCCTGTCGTACCCACACTCAGCTTGGAGATGGGATGTGGCAATGATCCCAGTTTAACAAATAGTTCAAACTATCCCTCTAATCACAAATCTGAATTTTGTTCTTGAGAACAGATAATTCTCAATAACACTGACAGTTTAAATGGTAAATTGACCGTTTTTATTGCTTATAATCCATTTCTATTTGGTTCATATTCTCTGCTTGATCTTCAGATGCACAATCACATGCAGAAACTTCTGGTTCAGCCAAATTACATAAATCTCTGCTGTGTGAACGTCACAAAAAGGTTGATTTTGGAAGACATGCATTGTTCATACAGAGTGCTCCATATAGCTGCGGATAGGCACAATCAAACTTATCAGTAAGAAAAAATGCAGGAAGAGGGAAAGAGGGAATAAAAGGTTGGGACATTTAAATTATAAGTTATTGTTCAGTGTACAATTGTTGCTTTTTTTTTAATAAGCTTTGCTTCTCATTGAATTGAATAGAAAGTGGAAGCTCATCAGTTTCAAGTGGTAGTGTCTTGCTGATGTGACAAGCACACAGAATTCATGTTCCAACAGCATATATTTATAGGCATTTGTGACCAGTGATTTGTAATGTATAGACTCTGCAAAGTCTATGCAGCAATAACCTATTACAATCATTTCAACTGAGCTCAAAAATAAAAGCTCCTTGCTTCTTTTTGAAAAGAATGAGGTGTGGAATCTCAACAAACAGCAAAGCGGTGGCAGCATACTGATATCAGCAACACAGTAAAGAATAGGAACACCTCTTACTTAGAAAATTTATTATTATCTTATGAGTTCAGTGGTGCACTGGTACTAGTAAAATGAACGAACATGATTCACATGTGCCATACTAACTTAAACTATTGAACCAAATGTTAAAACTAGAGTCAGCAAAATTCCTTTTCTTTTGTTTATGAAATAAAAAGGGGAAACTACAGGCTTTATTCAGAGAGCACACTGATGCCAATATTTATTTAAAAGTCATTGTCATCCGCCCCCTGCCTCCCATCCACCTCCCTCCCTATATTCTTCATACAGTGCCTTCCATCAATTACAGCAGTTTTTGATCACTAGTCATAAGGCATCCCAGCTAACACTTGAGTAATGGCATTGGAATGAAGAAAACTGTAGAATAGATCAACAATTTTATAGGAGTGTTATTGACTGTGAAAAATGTACACAGACACAATATAACGTCTGCTCAATAACATGGAGTAACAATTCATTTTCAAATGATACAATGAATGGCAATGTTAGGTATGAGCAGGACAAAAAACTAATCTGTTAATGGTAATAGAAATAGTATATTATAGAATGGCACATCAGAGAGGTGCAATATTACTTTTAGACCAAGAAAACACATTAACGTAAAGCTAACGTATACTTAGCTGGGTAAAAAATGCTTACTTTATAGCAGATATGATAAGTGATGTTAGCAGCTATTTGACAACAGTCAGTAGGCATTAATGAAGAATGCAATAGTGGATACTAATTTCATGCATTATTTTTGTAATTATTAAACCATGTATTACATAGTCATGTATTATTATAATAAGTGACTACCTGTATAATTTTCATTGTGATATTGATGATACTCAGAAGTACCAATGACATTGCTAAGTATGCAACTCCTATTCATAACTTCAGCACATTTCATAGAAATTCTTATAAACTTTCTGCAGGGAAAATAGAAACATGAGCTGAGAGTTTTTATTTCAATGTAATAATTGATTCATGGGGAACGTAAGCACTATTATGGACAGTTGAACCAATTGTCTTATTTCTGCATAATCAATGATGAAAAGGTACTGAACTATGGATATCTTTGAGTTACAAACTTGATTCATAACCAGCACTGAAAGTAAGTTACAAAACTGTAATTATGAGCCCACCTAATTCTGAGAATAGATGTTTTTTGTTACAATATAGTTGTTATTAGGACAGAGAGGACTGCAGTGATGCGTATAGCTGAGTTAGGAGAGGGGTTTCACAGTCAGAGGAGAAAGTTGGGAATATCCTGAAGGGTAGTAGCCTGTCGGGTGGCAGTGTAAATTGATTCAGGTGAACTGCTCGGTTGATATGGTGCAAGTATCCGTGAACAAAAATAGGAACAAAATACATGCAGTATTGCTATATGACTTTAATTTGGGACTAAATAATACTAGCCTTAGGATCATCAGTAGTGGAAGTAATTTTTGATCTGTCAGTTCACAATTGCATTTTTGATTGAAAAAAGATTTATGAGGAGGTGGGCTTGGCAGATATACTATTTTTCTTAGTGAAGCTGGAGGGTTTGGGTAGGAGTAGCAGTGGTATTGGGACATTTTGATCTTTATAGGTGAGGTTAAGAGATTTTGTCTTTTACTACATGACCTGCTCTGATCTATGCCCCTTTGGCTGCTTTCCAGATTGCAGATTCATCAATATGCTGCTTAGGGAGGGAGGAGGGGCAAAGAGTCAGGTAGTTGTTTCACGTCTCTTGCTTATTTGCCAGAGATTGTGTTAAGTAACTTGCAAAGTCTGCACTTCACAAGGCTTTGGCTAGTTGACCAAGTAATTTAAATAAAATCCAAACAGCTTGCACCTCATAGCCAGTCAAGTTAAAACAAACTAAATTTAAAATAAGCACAAGCAACTCGAATTTTATGTCAGTCAAGATAAATAACAATAGTATAATAAAAACCTATATTGCCTGTGCCCGCCGCTCCGTAAAATGAAAGCATACTAATTTCAAAATGAATTCCAAGTAGTTTTTATTTATCTGTCAGTCAGGGTGAAATGTACTATCTCAATCTAAAAAACCCACACTTTACAGCAAATCCAGTTAAAACAGAAGGAAAAGCATTGGCTTCTTCCATCTGGAAGAAATGAGAATGTCGTGATGTCAAAATTAAAGTGACTAACTTACCACTAGCTCCCTTTCTAGTTATCTCTATCCAGCAACATTCCCACATGCTCACATCCCCCCCACCACCACGACCTCAATCATGATATGGTTCATTAAGCTCTACAAATAAAAGTCTTCTGATAGGAGTATAGGAACAGTAGTTGGCAATTTGACCCCTAAAGCTTGCTCCACTTTGAGATCATGGCTGATCTGTATCCTATTTCCTGCTACCCACTCTGGCTTGCTATTGGTTAATAGCCTTGGTGGTAAATAGGGTCAGTCTCAGGATAACAATTATTTATTAAGCTTGTGATGAATGTAAGTGCATTTTGAAAATCCTGCAGTATCCATTGTGGAAGCTCCACTCAGTATACTCAGCAAGCAAGAAGAGAGCAAATAAAATATTGTAATATTTTGTCCTGAAGAAGGGTCACTTGATCCAAAATGTAAACTCACGAGTTCTCCTCACAGATGCTGCCAGACCTGCTGAGTTTTTTCCAGCAATTTCTGATTTTGCTTGTGATTTTCAGCATCTGCAGTTTGTTTTGGTTTTATTGTTGTTAAGTATTGTACTTATTTGATGTGGTATGTGCAGGAAAGCTCATTGAGCCTTCAAAAAGAAAGGAGCGACTGTTTTGATTCAATGTATCTGTCTTCCTATTGGCTATTACATTCTTCTCTTAGATGTGCCGATCACACAACAGAGATTACCAATTACTTGTTTTGTTATGAGCAGATGAGGAAGATAAATCTCAGCTCTTTTCAACTCCTTCTTAGTCAGTCACAATTTTAAAAAATTTAAATTAAAATGTACTTAATTAGATCAAAATGAAGGAGACAATTCAAGGATCTCTTGATTGAAAGAAAGAAGAATCTTATTTCTTGCTAATCCCAAGGGGAAATAATAAAAATGCTACAGAAAAGTACAGGTAATAAGTTTAAAAGGTAGGATGGGAAGCTCTCCAGTACAAGCAGGAAGTTAACAACAGATGCAGTTTAAAGTCAATAGTGTCCTAGAACCATAAGGGTGAAACTGGAATCTGCAACCTTTTAACTACAGACGTGTTTTCTCAACAGTAGTGAAGACTTCTAGAATCCTAGAGTTCATGAATAGTTGCTTTCCCAAGTTGTTTTTTCACTGTGCACTTTTTATGAGAGAAGATAATGAATAGATAGAAAGAAAGATGAAAGAGAGAGAAATAAATCAAACCTTCCAGTGTCTGTTGTTACGGATCCATGTTTTCTTCTCTCTGCTAAACAATATGGTTCATTTGTATATTCCCAAGTTTAGCTCCATTCTCTTTTTAAACTAGATACTCCACAAACAATCATTCATCTTCGAACATATAAAGCTATCAATCGTGAATTTAGTAGGAGATGTAAATTTCCTAATGCTGACTTAATCTGCTTTCACTCTTTTTGAATTAAGTGATAATTTCAAGGCAGCCTGTTTAATGAATTTGATATAGGTTCCCGAGACATGCTTCAGTCTATGGGCTGGTAATCACAGCAGCCATTTAGTTTATTATTTGTCCTCTTTATAAAGACCTTCAGTCTATAAAAGTCTCACATGTTAACATCTGATAACGAGAGTTGATTATCAATAACGTATGCTCAGTATTATCATAACAGTTTAAATGGATGAATATTGTCATGACCCAATCAAAGGTGTGCTGATACTTAAGCCCCACACAAATGCTAAGGAATGACCATCACCAATAAAAGACAATCTAACCAAAACTCTCTGACATTTATTGGTGTTATCATCACTGAATTCCCCATTATCAACATCCTTGGGGTCACCATTGATCAGAAGCTCAACTGGAGTTGCCACAGAAATAGAGTGGCTACCAAAGCAGGTCAGAGGCTTGGAATCCAAACAAGTGGGAAGTATTCCATTATATCCCTGACTTGTGGTTTTTAGATAATGGATAGATTTTGGGGAGTCAGGGGTGTGATGAAATACTCCCCACTTGTCTGGTTCACTGCAGCTCCAACTACACTAAAGAAGCTTGACTCCATCCAAGATAAAACACCCCATTTGATTGGCATCACGCCCAAAAATATCCACTCCTTCCACCATTATGGATCAATCTATAATATATAGACTGCAATGGTTCAACAAGACAGCTCACCATTATTTTCTAAAGGGCTATTAGGAACAGGCAAGAAATGCTCATGTTCCACAAATATTTTTTTAAAAACTCATGGGATCATTGCAAAACTTAACAATTTAACTAAATTACTCAAGGTACCTGAATTTCCAGTCTGATGAATTCGGGTTAACAGAAAACACTAGGCAGGTTTCTCACCCTAACAAGAAATTTTTATTAAAATTAAGATTAAAATAAATCAGTCCTAACCATAGGCAAATGAAACATCAATTATCAACTTCTAGCCCAAGCAATTCTTCAACTTCTTCACAACCATGCAGATAGATATAAACAAACAAAACAAATAGATGTTCTGAATAGGAAAAAAACAATTGAGGGATCACATTTCTACAGGGTTCAGTGAGGTTTTGTTTTTGCTTCTTGAGAGATCTTCTGATCTACAGTCTTCGATCCTATCCTTCCAGTTCTTCACTGCAGATACAGGGCAATTAGCAAACTAATTGCTTAGTGTCTCAGTCATATATCTGGTTTGCCAACATCTATTCTCAAAAGTCCAGGGCAATCTTTTGAACAGTTAAATATGATAAGGATATGATACGGTGGCTCAGTGGTTAGCACTGCTACCTCACAGTGCCAGAGACCCATGTTTGATTCCTGCCTCGGGTGACTGTCTGTGTAGAATTTGTACATTCTCCCCATGTCTGCGTGGGTTGCCTCCCACAATCCAAACTTGTGCAGGTCAGGTGAATTGGCCATGATAAATTGCCCATAGTGTTAGGTGCATTAGTCAGGTGCAAATATATAGGTCTGGGTGGGTTACTCTTTGGTGAGTCAGTGTAGACTTGTTGGACTGAAGGGCCTGTTTCCATACTGTTGGGAATCTAATCGATTGATCAAGAATGTGTGTTAACTGATTACAACAGGCAATACTGGAGAAGAATAATCGTTTGACAATATGAAAATTTGTGGCACTTCATTCAAGTGTGGAATGTGAGGGTGAAAAACAGGGAAATAAAGCACCTTTCTGAGAAAATAAAATGTCCTTATAACAATATGGTATTTGCAGTGCTTGTCCCAATTGTTTAAAGGTTTTTATTATAATTATTATTTATTCTCAGGAAGTTTATTGTCTATCCTTTATTATCTTGAGAAGTTGGTTGCCTTTGGACCTCCTTTGATCAATTTCTAATTAGTTAATACAATTGTAAGGTTTGCTACATCACAACAGAGGACATTTAGATTTCCTACCCTAAAGCATTATAATAAAGCAGTTGTATTTTTCCAACAGCTTTATGGTACTTTTTTAGTAATGCAAGCATTTCATCTCAATTCTTTCTAAAAACTGAATCCAAAAGGTGGAAATTGAACACCATCCCCTCCCAAAGTAAATTGTTTACCCAAGTTTATGGATCATTAGTCTAATATCATAATCACTGCATAACCACATTTTGCATGTAGCTGCATAGAGCAGGCCATTCAGCCCCTTCTTCCACCATTCACTCAGATCATGGCTGAACCGTGATCTAATTTCATATGTCTGCCTTTGGTCCAATCCCCTTAATACCTTTTCTCAACAAAAATTATCTCAGATTTAAAATTAACAACTGAACCAACATTCACCGCCATTTGAACAGCCTAGCCCTAATTTTCAAACTACACCCCCACTCAAAGAAATGGAAATAGTTTATTTTTATCTAAACTTCCTTTCCTATTCATTTCTTAAAGACCTCAATCAGATCACCCCTTAACCTTCTAATTTCTAGAAAAAAAAGGTGTAATTTGTGTAATCTCTCCTCATTACTAAAGTCCAGGTATCACTCTTGTAAGCCTTCTCTCTACTCCCTCCAAGTCCAAATCCTTGTTAAGTGCATAATGTTTCAAGATTTAGTAACTGGTCATTGGCATCCATCTGTCCCTAATCACACTAACAAAATTGATCAGTCAAAACCTGGTTATTATAATCGACTAATTATGAGGAAAAGCTGATTGAGGAGGTATAAGCCTCTGTTTCTTACTCTGTCATCCCCCATTCTTGACATGAACCATAGACAATCAACCAAAAATTGTTCGTAATCATCCATTAGAAAAAGCTATTGCATTGTTATATTCATTTTCTGACATTGAATAGGTGCATCTCTTATTATAAACCAGATTATTCTCAGTGTACACAAGAACTGTTCGAATTTGAAACAACACACAGATTGTCCCAATGGAATCATATTCATATCCCCTTCCTTAAACCATCCATCATGTATGTTCCAACTCATGTGTGGCTAGATTCCAAAATTATGTGAAAATCCATTAGGGGTTGTTGCTGCTAATTTTACAGTGCAATTGGTTGACATTATGTCTGATATTCATAGTGACATAAACTGCTAAAACGTGAAAAAGCTCATGTCAGGTTAGTCAGAATTGGAGAGTCACTCTCAACTTTTCAACTGGAAAAGTTCTCTTCATGTATTCCCTTAAAGTGGGATTTCTTTCCAATAAAGTACAGACCTAAAACACTGTAATGGCCAAAATACAAAATGATCTAAAAGTATTTACTGAGCATGCTCCCATTTCAAGATGATTCTAAGGGAACATTTAAGTTTACCGAAGTTGTACTTTGTGGTAGTGGTTTATGGTTGAAAGTTCATGAGTATTGGGTGTTGATGAAATATTTTAAGCAACAATCACATCTGCTAAACCCTATTAGTCAAGCATTCCTTGCACCTCTCTCATGACTCTATTTCTCTGTTTTAGTCCTTCCCTCTCAATGGGGCTCTATATCCCACTTCCTCTTACACATTGCCTTCCAGCAGAATCAATTAAAGTTTGTGGTTATGAAAGGACAAATATAGGAAGCAATTTACGTCTTAAAAATTGCGACACTCTCCGACATCTGGGGAGAAAAACATAGCAATGAATAATGGGGAAAATATCAATTATTATTGAGTTAATGTAGTCAGATATACAGTGCTTTAAAGCTACTGGGAGTGTCCTATTCAAGGATACATTTTCTATAACTTACATTTTCTCAATATCAAAAAGTGTGGAGCTGGAAAAGCACTGAAGGTCAGGCAGCAGCTGAAGAGCAGGAGAGTCGATATTTCAGGCATGAGCTGTTCATCAGGAATGATGAAGGGCTTATGCCCAGAATGTTGACTCTTCTGCTCCTCGGATACTGCCTGACCTGCTGAGTTTTTCCAGCACCACACTCCCAACTCTGACTCTCCAGCATCTGCAGTCCTCACTTACTCCTCCTTTCTCAATATGTACAACAACAGCTTACATTTATCTATCACATTTAATGCAGTGTAACATCCTAATAATTCAAAACAACATTTGACTTTGAACCACATACTAGCCCGGAACTTTGCTGAAGTTTTGAAAAGGGTCTTCGAGGTTGAGAGAGACTTTGAGATATTTGGAGAGGAAATTTGCAAATAATGATTTTACAGCAAAATGACACAGTCACCAATGTCAGAATAATTAAAGTAGGGGATGCGCACTGGAGCAGAAGTGAGATAGTTGTGGGATTTGGAAAAACAAATAAGAATTTTAAAACCAAAGTATTTCTTGACTGGGAGATAGTTGGTCAGTGAAAATAGTATTAATGAGTAGTGTGATTACAATATGTGTAGCTGATTTTTCGATGTTTTCAAGTTTGTGGAGGGTCGAAAATGTGGGCCTAGCCAGAAGATCAATCATAGTCAAATCTAAAACTAACAAATATGTGCATGAGAGTTTCAGCAACAGAAGAGCTGAGTTATTTGTGGGAACTGGTGATATCATGAAGATGAAAAGAAATGGTCTTGGAGTTGTGCCTCAGAGCTCACCTCAGGGTCAAGGGCAGTGGTAATTGATCTGGTCCAGCTTAGACCATTTTTGGTCAGAGGAATGGAGCCAGTGGGTAGCATTGTTGGGGATCAAAGACAACAGCTTTGGCCTTGCTAATATTTAATCTCAGCTCTTGCAGCACAAAAAACATACTGACAACTAACATGAGGTCAAAACAGGTGGAGCTGGGTAAAGTAGAACTCACCCAAAAGGGACAGACAGAAAGGTTGGGAAGATTAGTTGGATTATTCCTAAAAAGAGCCAGCGGACTCGAAGGGTTGAGTGTTGGATGTCTATAGTTCGATATCTGAATGAAAATCTAATTAATGCATTGGAGTTATATGCATGCAACCTAGTGTACTCTTTCCAGTGGATGGTGCCAAGTAGCATTCAGTCGGTGAAAAATAGCAAGAGGTCAGAGAAAGATTTGTGGAGGACACCAGAATCAGTGGTGGATCAGCAAAGGCCTTTGCCTGAGTAAATCATAATAAGATTTCTACAGTGCATTCCAACCGAAGGACACAGGGAACATATTGGAGAATGATGGTGGCAAAGGCTGCATCAAGAAGGCAGAGGGGAAATTGTTTACCAAGGTCACATCTACATGGGAAATCATCTGTGACTTTGATGGGGGAGGGGGGGGGGAGGGGGGAACCTGATTCCAGAGATTCAAATGTAGGATGGCAGCAAATGCAGCCATGGATTCATGAGGTGGCAGGATGATTGGTGATTTTGGAGAGGAAAGAGAAGTTTGAGATGATTAAGTTCACGAGAACAGAGGGGTGAAAGGTAATTATTTTGATGTGGGAGCTGGGGTGGTAAAATTTGATGGACAGTACCTGAGCAGAGAGAACCATTACTGATGTTAGCAAGTATGTGAACCAGGAGGGGAAGTTAAGTGGTCAATGATTCAATAGGGAAGAAGGTTGAGAGGAGAGGAGCTGAGTCTCATAAACAAGAGGAACTTCCTAGTTCACACAAAGGGAAAGAGGAGGGAAATGAGAAAAAAAATGCAAGCTCAAAGTGAGGGGAAGGGGATTCTTACGGGAAGCTTGGCCTGTAGCTCTGTGTGAAAAGAGAGCAGTGCCAAAGAGATCTGGCCTCATAGCCCCAATTCTAGCGAAAAAGAAGTTCATAAGCCACTCACACTTGTTGTTGCAGTGGAGGGTGGAGAGACAGAGAGAGGCAATTAAAAAGACAGGTGGCCATGGCAAAGAGAAACTGGGAATTACATTTTTTCATTTCGAGGTGATTCCTGGAACACTGAATTGTTTTGCCAAAGGAGAGCAGGATTCAATAGTGGTTTATGTGACTCATTCCTTCCTGATTTTGAATGAGTAAATTAGCTGTCTGCTGTGAATTTTCAAGCTTAAATCTCTTGTATGGTCCAGTAGAACTCTGGGCCATACAAAGGTAATGACCAGCATTGGGGACCAGAGTATTTTAAAGGAGACAAAATCATCAAAGGTTGAGTTTACAGGCAGTAGTTAAACATCAGTAGCTAGAGAAATGCCACAGAAATTGGTGAACCAAAGTTTAAATGATCAAAAATGCCATTTAAAAGTAGCTTCTAGATCTTTCAATCTAGTGATAATAATGGCGGCATTCTGCTGAAAACTGAATATTGTAATGGCTAGGAAACCTTTCTCACACAGAAGCTCAGAAATTTCATTGTGATAATCAAAGGCATATGACATCAGTTGACATGATGGACAATGCAATATCATGTAAACTCTTTAAGCATTCACATTGCAACTTTACAATGCAATTTCAAAGCTATAACCCTGTTTGCATGCCATTTGAAAATTGATACTATTGGGTCAATTTTCATGGAGCAACTGAATGTAGTAAATGAAAGGCTGAATCACATTTCCCTTGCTCCTACTTTCTAGTTGAACTGGAAGAAGGCCTGAGCCATTTTCATGCTCGTGTATCACTTGTCTCATGCAACTTTCAGAGGGAGTTGGCTCTTCGTGGAACAATTGGAAATTTAGATGCTCCTATAAGTAGCTAGAGAAACAGCTGTGGGGATGGAGCAGGCATGGGACAGTTGCTGGATGAAAAGTTTAATAGGACGAGGAGCAGCATTAATGGTCCTCTCAGCTTCAGAAACAATTTATGAAAAATGAAATCATACCTAGCGCAACCTTCACCCAACCCATTGAAGAAGCCTTGGAAAGGTCATTTGGTGTTCAATACCATACACTCTATCCATTAATACACAAAAATGGCATTGCAGTTCAGAAGGTGACATGAGAGCTCAATAAAGGTTATGCGCTGGAGCTCTGGGCACAATTTGCTCAAAAATCAAGTCAGTTGAGATTCAGATGGGGATTTTAAAAAATAATCATCTGCCGATGATCGCAATTTCCAGCACTAACAGAGTAGCAGGTAGATGGAAATTGTCCCTCAATAGTAAATGTGTTGCTGATTTTTTTTTAACTCTCCAGTAAAGGCTACAAATAAAATATCAATACTTGACATGAGAAAACCTTCCTTCCTTCCACGACCTGCATTTGAAGTTTCTGAGCTGCAATTTGATTCAGCCTCTGGCTGTGTAAACCTCCCTGCTTACAGATTAACTCTAAGATCCCAACTGCACAGCCATCTGATGGAGAGGTCATGAGAAAAAGCAACAGATTTGTAACTTTTGTGAAATATTACCGACCCTAGGCCTAAACATGTTGCTTAAATAAAACAAATGCAAATTAAAGTAAAGGTAAGCAAGAGAGTTGACATTGTGCAAGCTAAATGTGGTACAAGAAGGATCACAAATACAATTGTATTATTATACTGCACACACTTCTCACTTACCTATTTTGGGGAAAATGTACTTAATTAAAGCTAAGATTGTTGTTGTAGAATCAATTACCACCAGCCTAATGTTCATGATAGAGTGCTGCCACTAATTCTCCTTTCTTGATATTTACATCAACCTGTTAGAATATATTATAACACCTCTCAAGAGCAAGTGAGACTTGAACCTGTGTTTTCAGGCTCACAGATAGGGACACTGTAACTTCACCACAAGAGTCCTACTCTAGCTTTCTCCGTTGGGTGTAAGGGCCCATTTGGTTAACAGTGGTAGAAGATGAACTACTAGTGAGGCTGAATGAGAAGAAGCACTTGTTCTAATGAGAATTTTATTGCATAATAGCAATAGGTTCAAATTCCAGATGATAAGACTTTCCTTGTAGTGCCTGGTTCTCCTGGCTTTGACATGGAGAATAAAAGCAGGCTTATCTGTATTTTCATCTTTCTAATCCTGGATCCTCTTCCTGTTATCTTCCGTAAATGGGTAGACCACACTAACACCAGTTAGAGTTGCAGCTGTGGACCGCAGTCATCATCAGGCCCCTTATGTTGAAGAAAAGATCCCAGTTGCTTCAGGCAACTGTTCACAGAAGGGTATATTGAACTTGAAGACAGCAGCAAGGTGCCTGCGGATTTTCAATGCCTACCAAACCAGTCTCTAGTGCATATGTACAGTTAAAATTGACCCTAACATTTTAAAGTGTACAGGTCACTTTCTCTAGTTGTGATGTTGACAACGAATTCAAAGGTATTTCTGGCTAATGAAAGAAAATATCTTTCCCTGACCTCAATCCGTGACTGCAGCAAAGATGATGGACAATTTTGTTGGTGAAATAAATATGCAAGAATGAAGACAGATAGTTTGCTCATCCCTATTGTTATTCAAGCAACACTTAGCCACTGTCGGTTATGCCAAATAACGATTTAGCTGTTTCCACAGAATGAGGATGTCACTGCAACTAATTTGGAATGCTTTTTTTTTAGATATTCAGCAGGCATCTTGCCCAGTTTCCAAATGAGTTTTCATGTGATATGACATGTAGTCTCACTTAATAAGATTGACATGGTATCTGTGTTTGGGGATACATTATTTAAAGTGTAGACATATCAGAGATCTGTAACACTAATTACTTCTAAAGGTATATTAATCACATGACACTTTAATATGCAATCAATACATTAATGTGTCATTGACCTTGGAAAAACCTTTTGACTTTAACTCTCAATATCCAGAAAGATTAGCTACATAATTTGTATTGAATAAAAGCTGTAAAGAACGATGAAAATGCAGAGATTCAGTTGGAATATTTACACAGTTTATTGAACTTGCTCATTTAGTTTTCAGCCTGATAGTTTGAGGAAGGTTCTTGGTCTTGTTAATTTGAAAATATGAGAGCAATTCCAGTTGATCCACAGTTGGTTCTATCCTTCATTCAGTGAGCCTTTGTAGCTATGCTAGAGTACATTTTCTGATGTTGTACTGCAAATTTTACAAGTAGTTGCAAAACCATCTACTGTGGAAATCATAATTGACTACTGAGATGTTGCTTAATATTGACAGTGTGGATGGTAATATGGACCTGTATACTGTGCTGTGCAAGTGTTATTCACTAAACTTTAACGATTGGCAAAGGGACACTTTGTGGAGAATCGAATTAAAGGAACTTCAACCTTCTTTTATTGACCCACAAATAGTATAAGTACCACAGTGCATTGCTATTGATTTCCTTTCGTACAGCATGGCTGTTCTTTCCTTAATGCCCACATGACAGCAAGTCATTCCCCTCCCCCACTTGACACAGAGTTCTATTTCAGGATATTTTCCAAGACCAGAAGGATACCTGTTCTAAGGAGGAAATTAGGATCAATAAAAGTAATAAGTCAGATCTTTGCAAGTGGAGGTCCTGAGCTCAGCACTGTCAGAGGTGATGGTTGAGATGTTCCTAAAACACTTCCCTTGGGAGTCTGTGCCTATCTATCGTGTTATGCCAACTTTTTTTTGGTCATGTTCAATTGTGTGATGAATCTTTTTGCTTCAATCTGGTCTCTGACTTTGTGCTGGATCTGCCAACAGATGGAACAATCCACCCAAGAGCATTTGAGAATGTCATAGCCAAAGGATTTGTCCTAGTAACAGGTAGCCTCTGGAATTTAGCTTCTCTAAAACTGTTTCTTGGCTGCAGTTTTGTCCAGTGAGTAGTTCAACTGAATAGGCTAAGGCATCCCTCAACTTTATTCTTGTTCTGTGTGGGTAATTTGATCTCAATTGCTCAATAGAAGCGCAACAGTTTACTTTCATGGCTCAGTGGGGAACATAACGTGGGGCTATTGCTACTGGTTGCTTTCCATAAAGCTGAACCCACGAATGTCAAGTAATATGTGGATGTGACCAACCTATGATGCCCCTCCAAATGAGTAACTGTAGATGTTGCCAGTTCAGGTTTGCACATGAATAATCATTTTCAGAGAAACCAAGTATCATCAGTGCCCATGAGTAGGGGTAAGGAATCAAGTCTTTAAGATATACTAAAATCTGGTAGAGAAAATTGGCTATAAAAGGAGAGTGGAATGGTGGGAGTAGTGGCAGTTACAGAAGAGAACTGTTGAAATTATTTGTTTGTTTTGTGCTTAGAGGGCACAAAATATATTGCATGCTATACTGGCTACTAGATTTGGCACCAAGGAAACTGCAGTGTTTTGATGATTCTGTCCAGTCACCAATCACACCTGCCACTCTGGAGCTGGAACAAATACTTAAATAAAAATCCAGAGACTGTACTTGAGACTTTTGTACTTCTGCAATTAATGCATCGCTTGCAACTCATACAAATTCCAGCAGTAAATATACTTTGATTTGAATCAAAGTTTTGGAGCGATTTATTTCTGACAGTTATTTAGAAGAGCTTGCTCAATGCAAATGTTGCTGGTAACAAAAATCTTCAGATGTTTGACAGGTTTCAACATTTACAACTTGGAAAATGCTCACATCAAAGACACGTTTGTAAAATTGAAAATGAGAACTTTAGAACAAGATTGATGTACTGCCATTTCTCATCAATAGGGCACTTAACACATGCTTTGGCCGTTTAATGGCACTGAAAGGGGACAGCATCTACTGAGTATGAGTTGTGGTTTTAACAGGATTAATACTAGAAATAGCTGTTGAAATAATTTCCTGCCATCGTCCCATTAATTGGTGTGTTAAGCAAGTCTTATCACAGGACATCCCAATGATCTAGTTTGTTTTCTTGAGAGAATACAAGTCATAAAAGAGTTCCATTTTCATCAATGCACTTTGCAAATGTGTCCAGAGTGAGGCACTGAACAGGAGTGTTGTTTAAAACATGTCGTCAACTAGTCCAAAAGGAAACACAATTTCAGCAGTGGAAAGATTCATCTTGTTTGTGTGTTAAGTTTTGATGCCTTTCCTTCTGCTTGAACATATAGACAACCTCAAAAACAAAATCTAACAATGGAAAAAAAAGGAAGCAAATCTGTGGTTTGAAGGACTGTCACAGCCATGATTAAGTGTGAGCTATTCACAACGGAAGACTTTGATTGGCAGACGACTGTGGTAAACCCCCCTGGTAAATAATTATTCTTCATACATGCAGAGCTTTTGAGCAAATGTTCAATATGCATTTTGATTGCAATAATCGATGAGAAGGCTGTGCCTGGACAGTGGGTTTTTGCCGCCTTTTTCTGAACTCAGATTCTCCCATAACACCAGTATGCTTAAGTTTGCAACTTTGGCACCTCTTAGTCATCACTGCCCTAATGCCTCTATTTAATAAATGTATTTCTGCGCCATAGTGAATCATATAGCTCGAAGCACTTAAGCCATCACTGGCAAAAACCGTTGAGCTTCCTGATTTAGCTAAAGTATTTCATTTTCAGTAGGGCCCTCTGGTGAGGCTAAACAACTACTTAAATTTCCAGGGAAATGTATAATGTGACCAAAAGCTTGCATACTGAAATTAATACTTGCTACCTGACTGTCATACATCTCATTCGATATTCCTATTTTCCCCTAATGACTTTGCATTAATTTATTTGGCAAATGTTCTGCTACTGTTTCTTAAAATGCTAATTAAGGTAGTGCAGCATCATAGTGTGGAAAGACTGCACTAGCACCATTTCCAATTTTGGCCATGGGATGAAGCAGATATGCACAACTGAAGAAAGACCATTTCTCGTAGCCAGATGCATTATCTTGTGCAATAGCACAAAACTGGTAATAATGACTTGGGCACTCATTTTACATATGGCTCAATATGATTTCAATTGAAATAACTCACTGCGGCCTCTTTTGCAATACCACACAAGAAATATTTGTAGCATACAGCAACAACGGCTGAGATACTTCAGTCTAGGCTCTTGCATGCTTTCTTGTATATGCATTGTGATTAACAATGACTGAGATTGGGAGCCTCCTTCCTGTCCATCTTCAGCAGATAGAATGTAAACAGGCAGAAGTGGGGTGCGAGGGGAGAGAAGACCTTCATGGAAAATAGAAAGTACTTTCACATGGCGAAAAGACAAAGACCTCTCAGTTGGAAAGTATGTTTTACCCAGTCTATTTTGAAAAGAATTTATTCACTTACACATTTCATGATCCAAATTGGACAGTAGTAAAATCTTGATGGATTATTAATCATTCAATGGTAATTTTTATAAATAAAAAACAACAATGTTGATTAACATTGCTGCTGGAAGCATGCAGCATTTCAAAAGAATCAAGTATAAGTCTAAATGGAAATTTTCTTGCTAGGGATGCAGTTGTCTTGGAAGCAGTTCAGAGGACGTTCTCTGGTTTGATTCCAGAGATAAGGAATTTGTCTTAAAAAGAGACATTGACCAGTTTAGGTCCGTACTGTCTGGAGATTAGAAGAATGAGAGGAGATCAAATTGAAGTCCAAAAATGCTAAAGGGAATGACAAAGTAAACATAGAAAGGGTGTTTCTTCATGTGGGGCAATCTCAGATGAGACGTCATAGTTTTAGAATAAGGGATAGCAGATTTAAAAAAGAAATAAAGAGAAATTACTTCTCTCAAGGCATCGTGAATCTGTGGAAATCATTACCCCAGAGTGGGGTGGATGCTGGGATCTTGAATAAATTTAAGGCAGAGATAGATGGAATTTTATGTAGTAATGGGTTGAAGGGTTATGGAGAGTGGGCAGATAAGTGGAATTGAGGCTGAGATGAAATCAGCCCTGATTGTATCATATGGCAGAGCAGGCTCAAAGGGTCCTTGTTCTAAAGATCTTCACAGCAGCACTATGTAAAACACTTGGCACTGTAATATTGAGATGCAAGCACTAGTTCAGTCCTAGATTCTGCCACTGATAAAAATATGAATTTGTGGGCAAGTAGCCTTGGTTTTCACCCTTTCGTCCAGTTAAATCCAATGAAAATACAAGACTTTATTGGAGGTCGAATGTATTTTGGAGATAGCACAAAACAGGAGACAAAGAATTGGCAGATTGTTTTGTACTTGTCCGACTTTCATGAAAAGGAATGAACCATCATTGGTTTTTGCTCTACTGGCCAAACTTCATCCCATGGACAAGTGAGGTTCATCTGTCATTTTGAGATAAGCTGACTGCAGGCAGTTACTATCTAAATTCATCTTTTGTGGGATACCAAAGATCCCTACCATTCTGTGGAATATGCCCTACAAAGTAACTGTTTTTGGATAGAATAATTAAGGGACACAATGAAGAAAATTAAATCCATTAAGTAATTATTTTTTATTGCTGTATAATTTGGCAATGCAAATGACTCAAACACATCCAACAGATTTTGTGATGTTCTTGTATTATTTGTGTCCTGCCAGCTCATTTCTTTTTTAATGGCACAATGACCGTCTTTTCTAAACAACTGTCCTGTCCCACAAATCACTATGGGAGGTATTTTTGTCCTTGCCTTGAAGGTATGTGTTAACAAAAATAATACACCAAACAATACATGAGAATAGGCACATAAAACACAACCCTAACATTTTCGTTGATATGAGCAAGACAATGTCACATGTGCACTAAAATGAAGATCCAGGGAAAGGAGCCACTCCTTTTGTTGCCCAGACAGGCCTTTTATTGAAGCACTTATGTGTGGGGAGAAAGATGATAGTAATGGGCAAACACTGTGCATTTTCAGATGTTGCTGTCTCTGCAGAATGTAAATTGTCAACAAAATGGCTTGGTTCATTTAACCCTTTTTTGCAAGTGGTAGCTTTGATGCATTAAGATGAAAAATGAAATGGCGCTACATTATCTGTTGCCAGTCAACAAAGATATGATCTGTGGTTCCACGAGCCTTTTTAATTCATAAGCCATTTGCGGCAATTCATCTTTCCGCCAGATAAACATGATTGTAGAAAACCATCATGTTTCAAGCACTACAGAAGAGCTTTGGTACTTAAAGTGTTAAATGGTGATTTACTCATGGGTGATTTTGTATGACACTTTTTAATGTTTTTAAAATTGGACTACGCAGGCTGCCAAAGAGAATTGCTACACTTGTAATGAAATGCATAGAGTACTTCATTTTGCAACCAGCACAAAATCATGAAGACCTTCACAAGCTGCAGTTATACCAATTGAAAATTTATGCACAGTCTAGCCTCTCTTTTTCATGAGTTTGCCACCAGTTTATCTGTAATAAAATATACTTAATATTAGACTGTAGTTATCATTATTCTGCAGTTCATACTATTTTGCTAGCATCTTTGAGATTTCTGTAATTTTGTCCTCATTTTTCCCTCACCATTTTTTTATTCTTCCAAACTATCTGGGGATTGTACTTTGACGGGAGATGAGCACAGCATATATTACTGGTTGGTTGATTCTGAATTCATGAAATGGACAAACAGATCACTGGGGAGCAATACTCCAGCTTTAAGAAGAGGATATTTGAGCCAGTAGAGCTATTGCATTTTTGTCACCAGCTATCATCATGAGATTATTATTTTTAGTTACATAACAGACAACCCTGAACAGAACATATTTTATTTTTCTCCACTGAAATGATGATTTATACAGAAAATATATTTTATTCAGGAGTGTTGATATTTGATCTTAGCTTATATATTATGTATAAAAATTTCTATATTAGCTTTGGTCCACTAAACTGAGACCATCGGATACTTGGGAAAAGACCATGACAGTGAGAGTGTGATTGCTCCAATGACTTAATGAGCCCTTTCCAAAGATAAGACAGGTTTGTAACATTCTGCTGCCAGATGGAGTCATCCTTTTCAGCAGGGGCTATTTTGAAACAAAGTGCCTCAACAATGGCTTGTGCATCTATAAGGCACAGTAAGTGCATCATCAGTTTCTGTTGTGTTTAAAGACCACCAGTATGTGCAATTGAAAACCTACGACTCTAATCAAGCAGAAGTCTTACTACTTAATGTAACTACTCCCTTCACTTAAAGACTTTCTCTTTACTTAATATGAAATTTGATTGATTTTCAGAATAAATGTGTATAACATTCACTATAAAAATCTGTTCCATTTTAAATTACTCCTCCAAATATATTTTGCAGTTCAAAATGTCTTCACAATTTAGATTGACAGAACTTGTGTTTTGATACTGGTCTATGGTTACTTAAGTTCTAATCCCCCAAGGCTCTAACTACAAGGCACCGTTCTGGCTCCATTATGTGAACGTCAAAGACCCATGTACCACATTGAGGTTACACCCGATTAATATACATACATTTTGCAATGTAACTGATGTAATCATTTCAGGGTTTATCAAAAACAAGAAACTTTCTGAATTATTTGGCAAGGGCAATTGCATCACTGTTACAGAAATATTTTCTTCAAATGAAACTTATTGGGGTATCACCATGGATTTGTGCGATGTGACTGGTTTGCCACTTCCCCATGTACATAATATTTGTGCCCTAACCATTTAAATTCAGGTTTGGTGTTCTTTCAGGTTAATTTTGCAATCTATCTCCACCTATTGAGGCAGGTTTATTTAAACAGCTGTACATTATTTAAAGTACTTTAGTGCAAAATACCATCACAATGGACAATCAGGAAACAAGTATACTTGTTTAAACAAAGAGAGTAGTGCAAAGTTTGATGTATTTAGTGGCACAGCAGAGAAAGAGCAATGAGCAGTTAACAGAATTAATACAGCAAAAAAAATCATTAAGCTGGAGAAAGGAAACACACTAAAAGGCACTAAATGGAAAAGACCAAAAGAGAAATATCAATATAAAACCATAAGAGAACAACTGCGAAAGAAAAATACAGAAGAGATAGAAAGCAATTGCTGTCAGAGAATGATAAAAGAATCATGATAAAAAAGGAAGAAAGACAAATGAACAAAATATCGAAAGTACATGAGAGAGCCTTAACTTGTTTCACTTTAAGAGTTGAAAAATAATTAAATCCTTTTTAAGGCAATGATGCTTTTTACTTTAAAGTATTAAATGGGTGCTGTGGTTTCAAACATGATTTTGAATGTTAAGATATTTTTAATTAAACAACCAAATGTTCTATCTGAATGCGTAATTTAATAAGTAGTAACGTGTGTTAATCACTGTGGACATAATACTCACATCATTTGAATGGATTCTTGACATTTTTGTCAGGGGTTAAAAGTACACTAATTTTTCATAGTCCTTTATGTGCTGTTCTGTCCTGTCATTATAACTTTTAGTTTAAGAACTTTTGGTCCAGTACCATCACATCTTCGACTGTGCCTGTTAAAGCTTTGGATGTTTCTCAGTGGAACTCCTTTTTTCATACAGAAATGCATATAGCTATGGTGTTCTATACAAACAGTGGGCCTCTGAGATGTGGAGGTGTGTTTGAGTTACAGGGCACAAACAAAATTTATTTCTAGCACAGCTTTGCAGACAAATATTTTAGACTTTTGTCTGAAAGCCACACAGTCTTCCTTCTGCTGGTATGGTCCAGTAATGGTTTTAAATCATATGTTACAATTTTGTTTACAATTTTCATGCTTTATTTTCCTCTCTTCTCTGATATGTACAGCCACACTCAAGATAACACACTTCTTCCATAGCTTTTACATGCAGTACCTTGTTTACATAATAAAGACATCCAATTTGGGTGGCCAGATTATTGTCCTGATCAAGGGAGACTGGATGGGCATAATACAATGGATTGCCCTGGTATTCTGGCCAAATACGAGCACCTCTGAATGTCCACATAGAGAATACAAAATTGCTTGAACACAAGAAATGAAAATAGAATGTATTTTTTTCCCAAGCATCTTTAGAATTTTTATCTATTTAGTTTGTTTAGGCACAAAATCATGAATGCAAGATAAAAACAATATACACAACATAACACCAATCTGACCTGAATAACACATATCACATTAGAAAAAATTTCAGTCTTTTTTTTAATCATTGGTATACTTTGTATTCTATACAATTCATTTTACGTGTTAATAATCAATAATATTTAAAAAATGGAAACTCACAGAATAAGTAATGTTATCCTTTACAGTGTTGTGAGTGCTAAATTTAGGGGCATAATTATATCTTCCATAAGTCATCTGATTCATATTTTGATCTAGCTTCCACATTCCAGCCTTCTGTCTTTCATATTACACGATCTGAGAGAAACCCAGCCACAGTGACGTGCTTGGAATTCATCTCCTCAATGATAAAATAAAAATTCATGGCAGCAGAGTAAGACTTGACACTCTTCCAAAGACATATTACAGGTAGTGTTATTTATTGTGCCAGAGTTCATAGAAGTGTTTCCTTAAAGAACAGTCAGAGCTTCTAAAAAGCCCATCTCCTATCAGGTGGAGCAGATTTATGTTGCTGGCAGAAGGAAGGTCAGGCAGAGAAGCAAAGGAAGACAGTTCTCTGAGGAAAACCTCCATTCTAACTCTTTTCCTCTGCAGTTTGGTCTATTATGGCTGCCATCCATTTGCACAGAAATAAATGCCGAGCTGCTTGCTTATTACTTGGAAATGATACAAATGGAAGTCTGTTAAGATGCATTTGGAATAGACGTATTCTACCAGTACCACTAAAATGTCCTATATAAAGTATATTGTCAATATTTTATGACTTATTTGAATGGATATTAAGTAATTAATGCTTGCAGTTGACCAAAAAATTGAATTATCTCTGACAAAAAGAGGTGCTGGAAGTACTTTGTTAGCACATATTACATAAAGAAGAGTATAGTATTTCATAAAACCTTCTCATGATGATTTCATCTCAGATTTGCCTCACTTAATTGCAGGGATTTTTTTTATCTGCAGTGAATATATTTGAAACTGTAGCACCTACTTGGTTCCAATTCAGTTATTAATTTTGTTTTTGCTAGAAAATTATTGCCCTTTTCTGATAAACAGTAAGGGCTGACATCATACTGCTGGTCAGAGAAGTGACAATATCATATTACTGCACAGTGAAGCTGGGGCAAGGGGTTGCATTTTAAATAAGCGTTCCCAGTCAATATTATTTAATGCCTATTGATTTTAAAATTAGCCAAATATATATCTGGAGAGTAATAGTCAATAATAACAGAACTGTGGCATGTTTACAGAATATCACATGCATTTCACTCGTTCAAGAGATGTCTAGTCTAGTCACAATTAGAGACAAGATAGTAGCTTTAATATGATTATCATACAAATCATGTTCAAAAAAAGTATGAAATTAGCCTGAATAACGTCTATTGTTTGAATATTATGGGTTTCATTCTGCAGCAAATTGTGCTGAATGCCAGCTTAATGAGGAAATAGCACATACATAGCTAGCATTTGCCTGAAATTTGCAGCTTAGGCAGAACATGGTGGCAATCGGCAAGCAGAGTTTAGTTGATACCAGCTGTACCACTTCAGAATTCAGCATCTAGTCCACACCCAACCTTAATTTTTCACAGCTGAACAATGGGTAAGCAACTGGAAGGAAGTTCTCTTCATTACCTCCAACTCTGCAATGTTTTTACCACTGCTACTTAAACCATCATACATGTATTTAGAGGTTAATTCCAAATTTCCTTTCCTAGATAATGCTATAATTGTACAATTTTTTTTAACCTTACATAGTATTTACAAAAGGCAGCTGAGCATGATGTGCTTAATACCCAAGGACTTTGCCATGACTTTAAGGCTTCTGCATAACACAAATTCTCCAAGACATGAATACACACGAGGCATTGCCCTTGGAATACAGCATCTGCTGGAGAATGAGGAGAGGTCAAAAAGAGCAGGACATGCTGCTCAAAGAGGGAGAAGAAGAGAGGGTCTCAGGAACAGGCTATTTCCAGCCATGGTGTTCGCGAATACTACCTCCTGACTGGAACTCAGCGAGGCTTAACATGTGAAATACCTCTGCTTTAATAAGAAAATCCTCACTGAACTCTGTGACATACTGAAACCACAACTGTACAGAGCAAGCAGAAACATTATGATCAGTCACTGTAAAAGTGTCTTTATGCACCTGGATTCCTCAAGGCTGAAACCTTTAAGTAAAATCATGCCATCTTACATACAAAGGTAAGCAATTCAACCTTGTGCTTTCCCTTTGTGCCTAACATGTACCCTTTTTTGTCTCAGTGCTCCAAAACACTGCTACCTGTGTGATCGAAACATGGTTCATCAAAGTCTGCAACTAGTAGAGACTGCAACTAGTGACCTTGATTAGATCTGGGCCGAGGAGGGTCAGCTGTGGACTTCATCATTTCAATATTGGCAGCAGCAGTCCGTGCAGTCTGGTGAACATGAAATAACAAAGGGGGAGCTGGCAGAGTGGGAGAGATGGAATTATGTATGTCGTCATCTTGAGAGAAAACAGCAAACTCCTGTTCCATGGAGTGAGATGGAGTTACAGCAATCCTAGCAAGCTAAAGGAAGCCAGGTTGCCAGACTGCTGTAACATCTGCAAGCCTTCTTTAGCACTGGTTCTCCCAGGCCTTAATGGCAGCCCTCCGAACCTGCATGTTGACAAATGATCATACAAGACAACATTCTGAACTTTATCTGCAGCAGTCAGACAATGGATGGCTGCTGCATGTGCTGAAAAGTTGTCAACTCTTGCATCATAGCAGGATGCACAGCTGTGAGAGCAGAGTTGTCCCCTATTATCACACTGGCAAGGATCCAATATCTGTGTGAAGTCTTGTGCCAAGTTACTGCTGGAGTGCTCCATTCTTCTTTAGAGTGATATTTGAGAGTCATTTAGATGCGCTTTCATCCCTCATTGAGTTGGCATCTGCGCTTTCCTTGCCCTGCAACCCGATGGAAATGCATTCTTGCCCAGTCTCTTATCATATCCAAATGCCAACTCTAATTTATTCTTTAAAACATGTGTATTGCAGGCATCCGAGCCAATGACTGCAAGTGTGCAATCAAGTGGTGATGCTGTCTCTTCACATGACCACCTTCTTGCTGTATATTCTATGCCTGGCTAATGATGTGGCTCGTGGTTACAAATGGGGGGGAGATGGTATTTCAAGATGCATTCACTGTGAGTGACGACTCATGTGAACTTGAACCTCTTGCACCATTGCATCCAGCTCCTTGGGACATGACTCTTGGCATTGATTTTCAAGGCTACCTGCCTCCACTGTCTTTTGATCATGTGTTTGCAAGGCTTCCTGGTCCTTTGTAGCCACACAACTGCTCTCCTCTCCATTTCCTTCACCAACATTCCTGTGCAGCATTTGAAAATCCTGGAGGCCATTCTCCCAATTTTGCCATCCCTCGCTTTTTGTCAAATTCAGACTCTCTGCCTATCCACTGAAGAAGGAAATGTGTCCCTGCATTTCAATCAATAGGCATCGGTTCATCCACTGCTGCTGAAACTTTTTCCCCTTTGATACTTGACATATGGAGATGAGGGAGTTTACAGTTTGGAGACTGGGAAAGAGGGTAGTGGGGAGACTGTTTCATTTGCTGAGTTTTTAAGTTAAAAACTCACCTAAATCTCCTCAGCAATTTTCCATACAACATTCAGGCTTTACAGTTCAGTGAGCTAGATGCATCCAACTTGATAGAAAAATCCACAGATTTAAAGGGACCACACAGCCTTTAACACTCAGTTGGAGCTCTGCACCAGCTGTTTCTCGGAGGTTATGCTGCAAAACAAATTTTGACTTGTAAGTTTGCTGAGGATTGTATTGTACAGTACAGAAAGCCCTAGGTAAATCACACATTGTGATCACTGCCCAATGCTTAGGGTCTATCCAGTATAATCCTCCCAGAGTATTACTATTCATCCTTCAATAATTGATACATATAGTCGAAGACCAACTTTTAGCAATAACCTGCAGTCTCTTGCAATTATCTTTCCAAAGGATTTTTTTTTACTGGAGAGGGTTAAATAAACCCTTGTGCTCATATTGTCAATTAGAGATGAACAAAAGGTTCAAATGTCTTTGAACAGGAAGCAGTCACTATTTTTAGAAATCATTATTATTTCAGGCCTGTCGTTAAATTTTCCTTCTGAGATTAATCCCAGTCTGTTACCATACAATGCTATGCAAATGCCGTTGATTTTGCAGTAATTTTCAAATTCATACCAAAGGCAAATTATTCTTTAAATTTTAGAAGGCCAAAAATTGTGTAATGTTTAAGAGATTGAGCCCCTGCAATAAAAACTTTTAAAATATCCCAGAAAGTTAATACATGGTCCGTTATATTTCAGCATTTCAGACTGCTCAAAACTTGGAATGTATTATTTTTAATCCTGTCTTCAGCTGAACACTCATTGCCTGAACTGCCATCATGTGCATGGATGTAATCATAACTGCATCCTACTAATTGATGTCAGCTAGAAATAGTCTTCAGAGAAGAATGCTGCCAAGCGATAGAACAGAGACTATTGCCAGCTGACATCTCAAAGGGCAGGGCCTGTGCAAAGAGGGTGCAAAGGTTTCCTGTTTTTACAAATAAATTCAGTCCAAGAGTATAATAAATCAAATATTGCCTGTAGTGCTCAAGCTATAAAGTAAACCATTGTCCCTCGGGTTACAGAAGTGATGTTTAGTGCACAATAATGCCCTCAGCCTTCAGCATTATAATGTGCTCCCAGGCATTTCTGTCAATAATTTATTGGTATGGCCCTCAAATGCAGTCAATATTTGTATACTGTAAATACAGATTCTAGTTAAGGTTTGTTAAGTGTAGAATAATAAATATGAGAAGGAGTTATGAGGTTGTAATGCAATCAAGGGCCTCAGATGGTGTTATAAACTGCAAAAGTGCATCTTAAACAGTGAGAATGACACTGAATCCTGAATCTAGATTATAGATTTAATTTGCTTGCATATATTACTAATTTGATACAGTGTGCAGATATTAGTACAGTTGTGGGGTAGTTATTCTTATAATCCATAGACATGGAGTGACGTTTACAGCAACCTGTCAACATATTTAAAGTTGGTGGGGCACATGAAATAAAGTAGGTGACCAGTTTGCTACCTTCCCTTCCACCCTCTTGGTCTCTATCATAGCAGTTTGTAGGGGATGGCTCTGCGTACATTTATTTATTGCTGGATTTCCTACATTACAATATTGACCACATTTCAAAAATGCTTCATTCGTTGTGAAGTGTTTTGTACAGCACCTTTCATACTGTTTTGAAAGGTGCTATACAAATGGAAATCTTTCTTTATTTGCTGAGATGTTGATTGGTTAGTATTAACTTTCATCTTTCAGGCAACAAACTGGTGGTATATCTTGCCCACCCATTATTGACCCACTTGATTCCAACCTATACTGAAACTAATGGAAATGAAGATGAAAGGGAAATTTATTATAGACAGTTGCGTAGAAATTTATGTAACTTTTGCTGTTCAAAATGTGTTTGAACTGTAAATATTGGATCTTATGAACACCATCAACTTACATAATTAGTTCAGATGACAATTACATTAAAGAATTTGCAAAGTTTAAGTTTTGTTATACACCCACTTACTCTGAGCATTCAAAGTGCTGCAGTGTGAAGTTAGGAAGTTCAGTGTAATTTCAAAACATTTGTCATAATATTTAAAAATAACATTTTTCTCAAGAAAATGTTGGTCATGAGTCTAATTAATCTAATTAGAGTAGCATTATATGCAATATTAAAGCTGCATCATGGTTTGCATCAATGTTGTAAAACATGTGGGCAGCACGGTGGCACAGTGGTTAGCACTGCTGCCTCACAGCGCCAGAGACCCGGGTTCAATTCCCGCCTCAGGCGACTGACTGTGTGGAGTTTGCATGTTCTCCCCGTGTCTGCGTGGGTTTCCTCCGGGTGGTCCGGTTTCCTCCCACAGTCCAAAAGATGTGCAGGTCAGGTGAATTGGCCATTGCTAAATTGCCCGTAGTGTTAGGTAAGGGGTAGATGTAGATGTAGGGGTATGGGTGGGTTACGCTTCAGCGGGGCGGTGTGGACTTGTTGGGCCGAAGGGCCTGTTTCCACACTGTAAGTAATCTAATCTAAAAGAGAAAAGTTTGACCAAGTACTTTCTTTCATGAGGAAGTATTTGGTGATTTTCAAGTTAAAACAGCATAAACTGCAGCTAAACTTTGCAGATTAAGGGTGCTTCAATTCTTACAATTCCAATAAAAAAATGTGAATTATCTAATCTGTGATACTCATTTAAAGATTGTTTCCCTTTAATAATTATTGTTATGAAGGTTTGATCAAGGCTGTTTATTAATTCTATACTATTAAGTCAAAATCCTCTAAAAACATTGTGTAACTTTTCTGAATGCTAAAATTAATAGGGAAAAGTATCATTTATTATAGTGGTTTCAGGAAGTATCATCAATACAGAAGCATCTCTATTTGCTGCTTTTATCATCGGACTGACATGCAGTATAATCCTTTAAAAGCTCTTCAATCACATGTAATGCCAAGCTTTGAACTCTCAAGTCACATCAGAAGCACACAATGTTCCACTTCTTGATCTCTGGCAACTGTGGTCCTGTCCTGCAACCATTTAGGAAACTTGCTTGCAGGTATTTGGTGGTCATTTTCAAAGGAATTTGAACCATTATATATTGTGTGTATATCAAGACAATGGAGGGAAACTGGAAAGTTGAAAGTTGTTTGTAAGAGATTCTTGTTCCAATCAATTTTTAAAATATTTACAAAAATAATTTTACATAATATGTTTACTTTGATGAAGATTTCATTGCCAAAGAAATATTCTGTTTCCAAGATATTTAAACCTACACTACTTCATTTGCCTTCAAAACATTGTGTGAAACAATGGAAAACTTTTCTGAACTTTACATTCTTTGACTTCAGGTGATCATTCATATACCACAGAACAGTTGCTTGTACAACTGTACTTCTTAACTTTTGTAAATATGTCCTGCCTTATGACAGCACCATCCCTATTTGTTCTCAGTTTATGGCATTGTGTAGCAGGCTAATAGATCTTTGAATAATAGATCAGTTTTACTGACAAGTTATAATGTGTTTCACAGACTTTAATATCATTATAATATTGATGAGAACCTGGATTGAATTATGAGTCAATTTCCTAATAAAGAACAGACAGTAGCTAAAAGCATTGACCAAAGTGGCCTGAGACCTTGCAGCAGGTCAAGGGTGTATCCTTTGGAAATGTAATAGTCTCCAGGTTAAAATGTCATACTATTGCCAACGCCTTTTCACTTCTAGTCATCCAGCTGCTATAACACAAAAGCCCCAAATGATTTAGATGTCGCTAAATTTGATCCCTTTAGGCCACTGAGTGCAGCTGAATAAAAATACAAATTTGGTATTTCCACAGTATCTGGTTGACTGGGCAAGTGGAGGTTATCTGGGCTGGATCACTGCCAGACCTATAGACCTGTTAGGGTATTCTCAGTCATGACTTTCTTATCCATCTGCCTGTGCTTTCCTGGGATGTCTAATCTCTCTATATGCCTTGTGGAAGCCATGCTATTGATTTCTATGTCTCTATAAACCTCAGTCGTGTTCGATGCTTGTTAGACATCTGAAAGAATATACACTCAGCTCCCAGGGCAATTTGACTGAGAAGCTTGATAGCTACTTGTGGAAAGTTTTGAAATGTTAGTGGGAAATCTAATCAAAAAATAACACCTTTGCAATAACTATTTTAGCATTTGTGCCCAAAATACTGTCTCTAAAATTATAACTTAAATAAGCAATGTTCCATAAAACTGAAATCATGCAACATCAAAATTTGGTCCTTTGTTCTGATGTACAAAACACTTCCCTGAGGGAAAACAGATGACTTTGCCAGCAAAGTCTGTATTCGATCTTCCCTCTATATGCTTCTGGTCATCTGGGCATCTGAAATAGTAATGTGAAAATTTGTTTGACAATGTTACCAGTTTTGTACTGAACGTAGACATCCAGTCATCACCTCATGCAAGATTAACTTGAACCTAAAGTATAGGAATTGGCAGCCTTTGCTCTGGAAACCCAAATTAAAGAATATGCAGAATTGAGATGTCATGTGATGCAGTGAGACTTTGCAGCATTTTATCAGGATATTAAATTTCGACACAGTTTGACAGTGGATTCCTGCTGGACTAAATCCTGTCTTCCAACACTACTTTACCTACCAAAATGGATTGCATTTCACTCTTAACTTGTGTAAGTTCATCATATTTCTTCACCACATTATAATTTAAAAGGGTATGGTTTAAAGCAAATGATCCAAGAGAATTGCTAAAGTTAAGCAAACACGCTAAGAAATCTGAAATGAGATCACAAAATATAACGTAACCTCAAATTATGTTGTATAATTTAGACAGATTTGCCAATAACAGTTTACTATTATTGATGTGCATCAATATATTAACTGTTCAAAAAGTATTTCAACCAATTTGATTTTGTAGCAGATATTAAGTAAATTGATTGATGTTTGGGGATGATAAAGTTTACTGATATGTGCTACTTTTAAATACAGAATTATAATGTGAGTTAACTGGTGAAATGGAAATCTATATCTGGATGTCATGCATAAGATATCATTCACTCACATGCTTTATTATTTTTCTTCCTAATGTTATATGGTGATTTCATGTTTTAGCTAATTATGTTTAATCTGTTGTGTTTCAGCTTGACTGGGGCAATTGTTTCACATTAAAGGGTAATTTCCTTTAAATAAAATTGCCTCTGGGCAGTTAAGCATTAGGGAATGAAAATACTGGCAGAAGGAACAGTGGAAATTATTTTGACAAAGGAATTAGATCTTTGGATGAACCCTTTGGCACAACACTGCACCATCTGGGTTTTGCCTTTAATTTTAGATAAAAGATCTATATCCAGAGTCCTGGAGGAAAGAAATGGATACATAAGCAGACATCAGGTTTGCATGATTACATCAAATTTGAGCAAAAGTAGCAAAGATTGAAATATTAATATATGTCAGGAATGTACATAGCATAGGAGGCCTCTAATTGGATAGATGAAGAATGTATGCAAGACCTCATATAAATTGCATGCCACAAGTGGCCTGATCTCATAGCCCACAAGTGGTGATTATTATGCTTGTTGGGGATGGGGAATGGATCTAGAGTAGTAGGCAGATTTCTTGCTCTACAAATGTAATGTGTTCACTTCACATAACAAGGTTTTAAAATCAGTTTGAACAGAGCAAAATAGATACATTTTTAAAAAGTATTCAGATCCCAGTGGGAATGTTGTCAGAGTATTGTCATTGCACAGATTTTGAAAAAACATAACAGTGGCATAAATATACAACCATGCCATCTCTCGTGAGTTTTGTTAACAATTTAATGAGGTTGCACTTTTTTGAAGCATGCAGTTCACAAGAATGGAAAAAAAAATTTTTTCTCCCTCTCCCTTCTAACTCAGTGCACCACCAACATATAAACGATAATAACACATTGTTGAATTGTTAATGATATCATGAGTGTCAGTGTTGATGCATATATATATAGGCCAAAGTGACTGCAAGCAACCTGTTTGTACACTCACACACAGTTAGGTTATTTTACACTGAATATTATATGCCCTTGCCACTGATTGTAGGACAGCCCTGATATTTCAAATGAGTATCATAATCCATCCCTTTATTTTGGAGGAGGAAATGGGAATAAAAAACAATAATGTCCCACTTCACATCAGTTAAGTACGCATTGCTCAAGACCACTTTGGGCTCTTTGTTCTTTTCCACTAGACACCTCACATTTTGCAGACTGAATTCATTTAGAAAAGATTAGCTAAAAATAGAGATTGTACTCTCTTGCCCTTATATTGTAACATTTAAGTTGTTGACCCCACCCTAGCCTGGTCAGTTTAGTGTTATATAAAATTAGAGTAATGGTTACATAACTGTTACAGTACCTATATAAAAATATTTGTGTTTATTTGCAAAGCAACACTTAAGCTGCAATTTTTGTTAAAATATGATTGACTTTGTTCCTTGTCATGTTGTTGTCCATTATACACATCGCCTCCCCACTTAGTCCTCAATCATTCCATTTGTCCCATTCATTTTAGTTCTGTTAATGATTTTGAAGATTATAGATGGAATTATCTGTCACTATAACACCACTCAAATTCTAATCCCAGAAATTAAGACTTTTTCAATGCAGTCATGGGATGTAGGGCTTACTGACTGCACCGGCATTAACAGTCCATCTCTAATTGCCCTGGAGAAGATAATTGTGCGCTGCCTTCCAGAACTGCTGCAGCCTGTGGGGTATAGGAATACCCACAATGCCATGAAGAAGAGAGACAGTGAAGGAATGCCAATATAGGTATAAATCAGTTGGTGAATGGCTTGGAGACGAATTTATATGTGAAGGTGGGCTTAGCATCTGCTGCATGTGCCTTTCTAGATAGTAGAGGTTGTACGTTTAGAAGCTGCTGTTACAGGAGACTTTGTGAGTTACTGCAGTGCATCTTGAGTGTTAATATAGCTGTACCATCAGGCAAGTGGAGAATATTTTATCACTTCCCTGAATTGTTCCTTGTAAACGGTGGGCAGACAAAGGAGAAAGAAGTTGACTTAAGCTCCACAGAGTTCCTAGCTTCTGACTTGCTCTTGTAGCCACAATATTCATATAATTGGTTTGGTTCACTTTCTGGTCACTGGTATATCAAGAATGTTGATAGTGGGAATTCAGTGATGGTAATGCCTTTGGATGTCAAGAGGTGATGGTTAGATTCTCTCTTGTTGGAGAATCTCTTGTCTGTGACTTATGTGGAACAATTGTTGTTGACTACATATCAGCCCAAACTTAGACTTGGTTTATGATTTATGCATTTGGACTTGAAATGTTTCAGTGTCTGGGATGTTGCAAATGGTGCTGAACGTTGTGCGATCATCAGTAAACAGCTCCTCCTTATGATGGAGAGAAGGTCATTGATGAGGATGGTTGGACCTTTGACACTACCCTGAAGAACACCTGCAATGATCATCCTGGAGCTGAGATGACTCACCTCCAACAACAACATCTTCCTTTGTGCTCAGTATGATTGCAACCAGTGGAAAACTTTTCCTCTGACTTTCATTGACTTCAGTTTCATTGAGGATCCTTGATGCTGTACGCTGTCAACTATGGTTCTGACACCAAGGGACATCACTCTGGAGTTCAACTCTTTTGTCCAGGGCTGGACCAAAGTTGTAATGAGATCAAGAGTTAAGTTGCCATGGCAGATGCAATACTGAGTCTTGATGAGCAGGTTATTGATTTGCAAATGTTCCTTGATCATAGTTCGATGATCCCTCCTATCACTTTGCTGATGAGGAAGAATAGATTGATGGGACAATTATTGGTTTAAATACTTCCTGCCTTTTGTGTGCAGGACATAAATGGGGAATTGTCCGCATTGTGGGGGAGCTGTCAGTGTCTTAACTGTACTGGAACAGCTTGGCTCAAGGTTTGTCTAGTTCCTGAGCACAAGTCTTCAGTACTATTGTCAGAATGTCAGAACCTATAGCCTTTGCAGTATCCATTGCCTGAAGCTATTTCTTAATATCAGTGGAGCAAGTCAAATTGTTTAAAGTCAGTGATGCTGGGGACCCCAGGAAGAGGCCAAGATGGATCATCCACTCAACACTTTTGACCGCAGGCAATGCAAACAGTTCATCTTTGCCTTTTACACTGACGTAGCCTTTTCTCTGACTTCAATGAATTTGAAGATATTTGTGGACCCTCTGCCTCCTACTGGTTGTTTAATTGTCCATCACTATTGACAACTGGATGTGACAGAACTGAAGAGCTTAAATCTGATCTCTTGGCTGTGCAATTGCTTAGCCCTGGCAATTGAATGCCATATTCCTTGTTTGGCATGCAGGTTACCACTTCACCAGATCAACACGTCATTTTAAGGTGTGCCCTCCCATTCTCTTCATTGAACCAAGGTTGATCGCCCAGTTTGATAGTATTGGTCGAATGGGGATATTAATACATTCACAGCATCACTTTTAAAAATTCTTTGTTGCTAACTCAACAGAAGTATTTGGATAGAATAAAACACAAGCAAAGAAATCTAAAGATCAACACAATTCCATGTGAAGGGTGTTTCTTCAGTTTGTTTGGTTTGGCCTTAACATTTAATTCTCTGGGTCTTACTTTCAGGAAAACAGTGAGACAAAATCTTCTTCATAAATACAGGAGAAAGCAAGGTAGTTTTTTTAAAAACTCTTGTTTTGTTGAACCATAGTTGGTAATTTTTAGATCTTATGTCTGTTATCTGTTCTCTTCTATTAATAATGCTTATCCGCAGCTCCTAAAACTAAAAAGTATGAGTGATTGAAGAAAGTGCTCTGATCTGAACTGTAAATCTGCCCCTGTAACTACTGTGACGAGTAAAATAAAATGCACCGACTTTTGATTGATGACAACATTTAGTTAGAAAAGGTAATGAGGTTTGTAGTATTAGCACTGCCCAAATAAAGGTTCTTGAGACTATGCACTATAGATATCATTGTTAAGGACGAAAGGTTTTGTTAATGTTTAATAATAACAAACACATGAAAAATAAGGATGACACAAACTTTACTTATGGCTTCAAATCAGTTATCAGACTCTTTGGGTTCTGCTTTATGTACACATGCATTTTAATGCCTGTGTTTATCTCTGCAGAGGTACATACTGTAGTCGTTGAAAGCTATGGAGATGTCTGGTATTTGTCTGCTGTTTTAGCTAATCTATAGGTGGGCTGCACATTGAAAAGCGGAAATGTATCAGACTCTGTTAAATTGAGGCCTGTATCATAGTTACCGAGCCGATTTCATAACAGAGCTTTCTTGGTTGCTAAGTTATGTGAATAATTCTGGATTAGGTTTACAAGATTTTTACACCTTATATAATAAAGGCCCAAAAAAATGGATCAAATTCTGCCCATTCATGGTAAATGAACAGACAATATGCCTTAACACACTCCATTTATACTGGTAATTGTAAACTAGGAAGCTCCACATTTTGAGCACAGACTACTTTGCAGTATTCAGTCTTCATGATCCTGAGTTTTCTGGGTCAGAGGTTTCGCGTGTGACTGAAAGAATCATACTTGATACATTAGCATTAGGAGGCTTAAGAACGGCACAGAAGGATTAATAACATAGGTCAAATTTGGGATCTCCAGAGACAGACAAAGGATAGCAAGGGTGGGATGCAAAACATAGAACTGACTCTTCATGTGAGGAAGACTAGATAACTCTTAAATCATTAATGCTAGTTTAATCAAGTGGATTATGAGTTTCGTGTTTTACAACAGCAGAGTACTGTTCACCTCCATAGAATGCCAACCTATGTTCTTCCATTAATTGTGTCTGACAGAGGAACTGTCTCACACTGCACTGCAACATTGTGTTTGTGAAGCATTAATATTCTGAATACACAGAAGAGAAACTCCCTGGGTGTCCCAGTTATTAAAGTTAACTGTGCCATACAAAGTAAATGGTTCCAGTTTGATTCCCAGTTTGCTACGATAACTGGGCAGCTGGAAGCAAGCAAACGTTGGTCTCCACATTCCTGGATTGAGGGGAAGAAAAGCAACCATAGCTACTGTTCCAATTTACAGTTAAGGGAATGCATGTATGAACATTAGGTGAAGGAAGTATTAGCATAGGTGTAATTCACTTATGATCAAACTTCCTACACTAACACTTGAAGAACAGCTAGTTGCATATCCTATGCCAGAAAATGACTGCTGTTCATGCTGTCCCCAAGCATAAATCAGCACTTTCAAGAAAGAAGGGGAAAAAAAACATTTTAAATATAATGTAAGAATAATTAAGTACCAACTAATCAATATTAAAATAGTACTGTGTAATACCAAGTATGATGCAGAAATGTAACATTATGCTAGTGTTGCTATCACAGCCTTGAGTGACAATATTTTCCACATTGCTGTGGAGACCTCATTTGCTCCGTCAGTTCCAACTCATTAATGAATAATTTAGAGTGAGTATACACAACTCTTCAATAAAATGGATACAATAGCAAAGATATTGTGGACATGCTTACCAGGAATTTCTTAGAGTTTTTCCAAAACAACCACTGCAACTTTAAAACCTGGTAGACATGGAAAAGGGTTTTCAACCATTTTCCTGTCAATTAGAAGAAGCCTTGAAGAATCTCCTGGAGGATACAGAATTCACAACAATCTGTTTTGAGATTTCAAGAAGTTTCAACCACGTTCGTAAATTCAGTTTTAGTCTAAGTTTATGGATTTCTCCAAAGTCTTGATGTTTTACAGCCTTGGGAAACTCTTGGGATATGTGTTATCCTTTACATCTCATACACAAACACCTATATTTTTATGAAGAAATCTCAATCAAAGGCCACAGTGCAGGATACGGCCAAGGTTAACATTAATAAGATAATTGAGGGAAACAGTCGTGATTTGATCATGTTGTATAAATGTGCAGACATAAAAATAGCACTCAAATGGACATACTACTAGTAACCTCCTGCAGGCCAAAGAAGTGAATAGACAGTTATTGAATCCATACAGATTGAAATCCTATCCAAATACTAAAGATTTTATTTTAAGCATTATTATATCACTACTGTCAAAACTCAAATGTTTTACTTATTCTGAGAAAGCACATTAATAAGTATTGATAAGTTCAGGATTATCTGCAATGAGTGCACTATTTTTTGTTGACATTCACAAGAATGATATTCTCGAACATGCGCCTATTAGCATAAAGTACCATGAAAGAGTGTCTTTGGGATCTCCCCGCTCCTCTTAGATAATGTGAGTTTTGGAAGATTTTCCTTAAAACAATGCCTCTCTTAAATAAGTCAGTAATATTTTAATTGCCTATTCGTCAACAATTCTTTTTTAATTTTCATGCATATATAGCTCTCTCTATATGCACAAAACCCTAACCTAACCCTAACCTTATACATATATAGCTATCACACTTTGATTGAACTTTATTAACTAATTCAAAATGGAAAACTGCTATTTCCAAGGTTTTCTTGAGTGAAAGAAAGAGGAGTTTTATTACCTACAATGCTGAAAAAGTGAAAACGAACACAAACACCATTACACATCTAAAAAGATTACAAAAGACAGATGGAGGGGTAGCTGATATAGACAGGAAGAAAAGGTAATTACGGTTTACAGCTTTTTGAAATCTTTCAGTTGTGACAGTGAATCCTAAAGCTAACTGTTTATCCATTGCACTTTTTTCTCTGTAATAACGAAGTGGCAGAGGTCCATGCCAATGAATCTGTTGTTTCAAAGTGCTTTTCATTCACTGATGCCTGAGTTTTGGGGATGTTGAGAGAGAGAAGAGTTTCTAATATCCTTGCTGTTATTAGTTAATGTTGCTTTCTCTCCTTGCTTTATAGCTCAAAGTATGCTGCTGCAACATGGCTAATCTGTATAATCCAAGCCTAGTTGCATTGTCTTTTATGACTGAACACTCTGCATGTAATTATTTGTTTCAGACTATACAAAATTATCATGTAAGTATGGGTAAAACAAATTGGGTGACATGGTGGCTCAGTGATTAGCACTGCTGCCTCACAGTGCCAGGGACTTGGGTTCAATTCCCACCTTGGGCAACTGTCTGTGTGGAGTTTGCATGTTCTTCTCGTGTCTGTGTGGGTTTCCTTCCACAGTTCAAAGATGTTCAGGTTAGGTGACGTGTAATCATCACTGATTGTGTAATGGTGACCATTTAATCATCACTGATTGTAATAAATAATCATCTGGTTCACTCATGCCCTTTAGGGGAGGACATCTGCCACCCTTACCTGGTCTGAACTACATGTAACTCTAGACAAATGCCAGGGCCTGATAATCTACATCCTAGGGATCTCCAGGGAGTAGCCATGCAAATAATCAATGTATTTGTTGTCACCTTCCAAAATTATGTAGATTCTAGAATGACCTCAGCAAATGCAACCACCCTCTTGGAAAAAAAGCAGGTAGGGAGAACACTAGGAATTACAGACCAGTTAGCCAAAACATCAATAGTAGGAAAAGTGCTAGCATTCATTGTGAAGGATGTGATAACAGGACACTTAGAAAATACCATCATTATGACACAAAGACAACATGGATTTTTAAAAAGGAGACCATGTTTGACAAACCAACTGAAAATTGGTTAGCAGACAGGCTAAAGGAGTATAGGAGTAAATGGATCATTTCAGCATGGAAGTGGTGCCAAATGGAATGCTACATAGACCAGAGCATGGAGCCCAACTATTCATTATTTCCAAGTAAGCTGATGACACCAAATGAAGTAGGATTGTGAGTGGTGAGGAGCGATGTTGTGAAACTTGAAAGGGTTCAGAAAAGATTTACAAGAGTGTTGCCAGGGTTGGGGGATTTGAGCTATAAGGAGAGGCTGAACAGGCTGGTGTTGTTTTTCCTGAAGCGTCGGAGGCTGAGGGGTGACCTTATGGAGGTTTACAAAATTATGAGGGGCATGGATAGGGTAAATAGGCAAAGTCTTTTCCCTGGGGTCGGGGAGTCCAGAACTAGAGGGCGTAGGTTCAGGGTGAGAGGGGAAAGGTATAAAAGGGACCTGAGGGGCAACGTTTTCATGCACAGGGTGGTATGGGTATGGAATGAGCTGCCAGAGGATGTGGTGGAGGCTGGTACAATTGCAATATATAAGAGACATTTGGATGGGTATATGAATAGGAAGGGTTTGGAGGGATATGGGCTGGCTGCTGGCAAGTGGGACTAGATTGGGTTGGGATACCTGGTCGGCATGGACGGGTTGGACCGAAGGGTCTGTTTCCATGCTGTACATCTCTATGACTCTATGACTACTTTGACAAGTTGAGTGAGTGGGGAAATACATAGCAGAAAACATGGATGAATAATAAACTGTTCACTTCAGTAGGAAAAACAGAATGGCAGAATACTACTTAAATGAGGAAAGATTGGGCAAGGTTAATGAACAAAGGGACCTAGATGTCCATGTACACAAGTCCCTGAAAGCGAGCGTGTAGGTGCAGCATGCAATTAAGAAGCCAAATAATATGTTGGCCTTCATTGCAAGATTGTCTGAGAATAGACCATTTCAGACTGAGTTGAAGAGAAATTTCTTTACTCAGAGTGTGGTAAAACTGTGGCATTCTCAACCCCAAAAGGCTGTGGAAGCCAAGTCACTGAATATATTTAAGAGAGATTAGATTGATTTTTAGTGGCTGAAGGTGTAAAGGGATATGAGGAAAGAGTGCATGTATGGCATTAAGATAAAAGATCCGTTGTGATTATGTTAAAGGGAGGAGTGGGCCCAATGGCCTATGCACTTATTTTCTATGTTTCTATGTATTTATCATTGTTGTGCCTTTTGAAAGAAGAAGAGGATTTAAATTCTGTTTACCATGTATTCATTGTTTTAAAATAATAGTTACTGTATTTCCTAAATTTATATATCAAGTACAGGATTGTGTTCCTTATCTCTGGTGCAAAAAGAAAATATTTGCATGTCCATTATCAACATGCTAGTTGCCTGCACTTATACAAACACTGCAGACAAAAGAGAAAGAGAATAGAATGAAGCTGAAAAAGATATGTTACATAGATGTCAGATGGATAATACATTTGAGAACTAAGTCAAATATAGAATATTCAGTGGGGAATCCAGAAAACATATAAGAAAATTCAAGAGAGAGTATGAGAAGATACTGACAGCTAATATTGAAAGGAATCCAAAGTCTTCTGTGGGTATATAAATAATAACAGGGCTGGTGGGGCTAAATTATGCAGGGTGACAAGCGTATGTGTGAGGTATTGAATAAATGTTTTATGTCTTTTTGAAAAATGGTCCTGTGCATTTCAAGGTGAAAGAGCATATAATTCAAAAATATGAAGTGTTTATAAGAACATAAGAACTAGGTGAAGGAGTGGCCATCTAGCTCTTCAAGCCTGCTCCACCATTCAATAAAATCACAGCTGATTTTCTTGTGGCCTCACTGACCCCCACCCCACTCACTATAACCCTCAAGTATCAAAATAGGCTCTCAATATTTAAAATTAAGAAGAAAATAAGACAGAATGAGGCAATCCAAGTTAATAATTTTCCATTTTTCCTTAGGCTCAAGGGTGAATTTTGAACACCCTTATTCAAAAAAGATGCAAATTTAAGTCCAGTAACTGTAGACTTGTTCTCAGTGGTGAAGAAGCTTTTCGAAATGTCAGTTTGAGACATAATTAATTGCAGGTTTCATTGAAGAAAGCCAATGATGGATTTGTTAAGGATGAATCATGTTTAACTAACTTACTTGAATTTTTTTGATGAGGTAATAGAGGGTTGATGAGGAGAATGCTGTTAATGTGGTCTACATTAACTTCCAGAAGGCATTTGATGCCATGCCATAGAACAGATGGGTAAGCAAAGTTAAAGGTCATGAAATTAAAGAGACAGTAGCCACATGGATATGAAATTGGCTGAATGACAGGAGAACAGTAGGATATAGATGTTTTTTCAAACTGGAGGAAGTATTGCAGTGCACATCCTCAGGGATCAGAATTAGAATTTTTGCTCTTCCTGATAGATATTAATGACCTAGACATGTCTGTACTGGGCACATTTTCAACATTTGCAGATGCTACAAAACTTGAAAGAATTGTAAACCACAAAGAGGGCTGTGTGGAACTTCAAAAGGGTATATGCAGGTTGAAGGAATGAGTGGTAAAGAGATAGATTAAATTTAATGCAGACAAATGTGAAGTAATTCATCTGGAAGAATGTGAAGAGAAAATATAAAATAAAAGCTACAATTCTAAAGGAGGTGCAAGAGCACAGGGATCTGTTTGTATATACGTACATAAATTGTTGATGATAGTGACAGGTTAAGTGATTAGTAAAGCATCTGGCTTCCTGAGCTTTATCGATAGGGCATAGAGTACAAAAGAAAGGAAATGATTTTAAACCTGCATAAAACCTGGATTTAGAATCAACTAGGGTATTGTATCCATTGCATTCTGAATATACATTTTAAGAATGCTGTGAAGACATTAGCAAGGAGGTAGAAAAGATTCAAGAGAAACTTCAGTTATGTGGAAAGATTGAAGAATTTAGAATTGTTCTCGTTGAACAAGAGAGATGGAGATGAGATTTGATAGTCTATTCAAAATTATGTGGGATTTTACACAGTAGATTGGAAGAAATTGATCCCATTGGTGGAAGGATCAAGAATTAGAAGACAAACTTTTGAGGTCCTTGGATAAAAGATCAATGATTCTATGAGGGAAACCCTTTTCACAGAGTATGTAGTTAGGGTCTGGAAAGCAAAAACAAAAACAGAAATTGCTGGAAAAGCTCATCAGGTCTAGCAGCATCTGTGGAGAGAAATCAGAGTTAATGTTTGGGCCTAGTGACCCTTCCTCAGAACTCAACCCAAAATATTAACTCTGATTTCTCTCCACAGATGATGCCAGACCTGTTGAGCTTTTCAGCAATTTCTCTTTTGTTTCTGTTTCTGCACCTGCAGTTCTTTCAGTTTTATCTGGAAAGCAGTATCTGAGACTTTCTAAAAGGAATGAGAAAAGAAAAGTTTACAAGCCTGTGAGAAAAGGCAAAGGTGAATTTCTCCTTCAGAGGGCCACCACAGTTACCACAGGTGGAATGGTCTCCTTTTATTCTAGAACCATTCAATGTTTCGAATCCGAGAGATTTCTGTCACTGGAAAGGAAAATGTAAAATCCCAGGAAATTATGGCATGGGTTCCACTCCAACATAGCTTCTTGGGACTCTTGCATCATACCGCCTTGGTGAAACTATAAAACATTGTTTATCATGTTATTGTCCCACTTTCAAGAAATACTCTGATTCAGACGACTTTTCTTCCTGCAGCCACTTAAAATGAAGAATTATGGAGTTTCGGTCATGAGTAGTATATGATTTATGGCTCTTATGATTCCAAGCCTAGGAGGATTATCTTTCATATATATACGTTTTTAAATGTGTGGTTAAAAGATGTACAAGTTGGATAATGCACAGGTTTCAGAGGGATGTCTTCTGGACGTGTATCCCTGCCAATTTCTATTTAAATCTGAGTTGTGATCTAAATGTCTGGATTCTTATATCAACCATGCAGTTTAATACATTCCAGCAAATTGGCAGTTAGATCATGAGGCTACAAATTTAAAACGTAGAGTGTACACTGGCATTTATATTTACAATTGTGTAGGTGGGGACTGAGTGAGGGGCTTCTGGTGTCAGAATTCACTTTTCCAGTTCTTCAGAAAAATAGTGTCTTTTCTTGAGTTTTTGTGCCTTGGAGATGGTACACCCGTTTCTATGACTATACAGGTACTTTATTGACAATACTTTCTTTTAAAGTATTTTAAAGTGTGGAGAATAACTTCGTAGCATTGACTGGAAGTAGGTATGTCCATAATTTGTATCCTGTGTCAAACAGGATGTGATGTCATGTGTCACATGGCACAACAGTTGGAATATGTTAAAACCAAGACCTGAAATTCAATCTGGTGGTTCTGTAGTGTTCAGCTCAATGGGCCGGATAATCAACATCACATACACGCATCAGAAAAAAAATATATCCTCACTATCCTGGTTTGCTCGTTATCAATCATCTCACTTTCCATGTTGAGTTGTCATTCAACAGATAAGGATTGGTACTGTAGGAGGGCCTTTATCCTTTTGCTCCGCACTCAGACTGGTGTCTGGCGGTCCACCGATTATTGTGGTAGTCTCTGTCCAGCAGGCTCTGAAACTTCAAAGACCTGGAATGCCGCACTAGGGTCACTCCACTGGAGAGCGCGCTGAGCCAAGCTCGCTGTTTATAGCCTGACCAGCGAGTCGGACCTTATCTTGCACAGCAATCACAGCCACCACCAACGCCTGGGCAATTCCCTCTCTTGTTGGTGGGACAACGGCCACCCAGTACCTACCCACTCAGGCAGTACCGCCAAGAGATAAAACGAGGGATCAAGCTGCTTATCATGGCCAGCAATCTGCCTTGAGTGGGCGGTTCGAACTGCCCAGATCATCTTCTGGTCCAGATACTGGAATTATTGTCTGGAATCTGCTGTGAACTCAGCCAACAGTGTACCCGGAAGGAGCACAGACAGACCCAAATATGTGTTCAAAATTATCAGTGAACTTTATTACAGAAAATCTCAACTTGCCCAATCTGTATGATACCTTGATAAAACCTATATTCTACATTATGCTATGAAAGATAAGAAAACTGGAGCGGACACGACATAAATCTTTAACTCTACAGAATTTATGGGGTACTTATACTTTAAAAGTTACACAAATTCCGCCCCCCCATGCCAAACCAATTACCCCAGAGTTTGAGCGTCCCAGGCCAACACAGAGTTCTTATGGTATCTGAGGGACTTGTTGCTTGTCCAGTGGAACTCCCTCTCCCCTTCAGGTGTTGCTGCGGACTTCTAAAGTCCGAGGTTGCAGGTGTGTTTGATGTCTTCAGCCCCAAGGAGTTGGTGACCAGAGGAGCAGCAAGCTCAGAATGACAAGAGTGCAAGAAGCAAAAAAGACGCAGATAGCTGTGTTCCTGCTGCCTTTAGCCTTGGGGCCGGCCGGCTCCACCCCTCAGGTAATTTCATTTTACAAAGAATCTCCAGTGATTGCTGAGGCCAGCTTAGTCACATCAGCCATGGAGACAAAAAGAGTCGACACCATCCCAAATTTTAATGTTGCTGATTTCATGGAGCCTCCCAAACTGTTTTCTAATTTGACCAAATCGTTATCCCATCAATTGGATAGGCTCCACTGTTCACATACTGGATTAGTGGTGCTGGAAGAGCACAGCAGTTCAGGCAGCATCCAACGAGCAGCGAAATCAATGTTTCGGGCAAAAGCCCTTCGCTGCTCGTTGGATGCTGCCTGAACTGCTGTGCTCTTCCAGCACCACTAATCCAGTATTTGGTTTTCAGCATCTGCAGTCATTGTTTTTACCTTCCACTGTTCACAGTATAGTGTCCATTAGCATTTCTATGCCTGTCCCTCGATGCAATGTCTGTCAGGTGCCAGTTTGTTGATTTAGTTATCTTATACCTCTGAGGAGCACTGTCCCCTGAAAGAAGTGTCAGGCCTGCTGGAAAATCCTGCCTGCACAGATGCCAAATTGGCGATAGTGAGGACTGCAGATGGTGGAGATCAGAGTCAAGCTTAGAGTGGTGCTAGAAAAGCACAGCAGGTCAGGCAGCATCCAACGAGCAGGAAAATCGACATTTCAGGCAAAAGCCCTTCGTCAGGAATCAGATGCCAAATTGACCAGTTCTCCAAGAAAACCATTTTCCTTTGAAAGCAGGGGATTGCCCTGAAATTGCTACAGTACCAAGCAATAGCTTGATTTGCTTTGATCCTTGGAGAGTTACACAATCTTATGGTCGCATTTTGGCATTTGATGTGAACCCAATCTCCAAGTACAAATTATGGCTTCGTTACATATGTTCATCTCTTACAGTGTGCTTTTGCTTTGGAATTTTCAACTGATTTCACTGTTGTTCCTGTTGGTTGGTGATCATGCTTTAAGAACAGTCAGCTGTGCATGGAAGTTGTAAGCAGTCATAAACTTAGTGAATGTCTTTCCCATTAGAGTGTGGGTGAGTTGTCAGTTTCTGGGATGGTATTGGGTACAGGAGGCAACCTTGCTGAGGTTTCCACTGAAGCCTTGGTACTCTCATCCTCAGAGTTTGAAAAGGAGGCTTCTGAGAGAACTGGTTGCTTCAACCGTAGAAGTGATGGACCTGCAAGAAACGATGGAGAGAAAGCATTGTGACCAGTGGTTAGAAGTGGTGTGCAATGAATGATATTGACAGCAGAGTTAATGTGTAAATTGCAGTGGAATGGAGAGTGGCACTTGGTTGGCAGGACAGTGATGCCTCTGCAACTCCACAGAAGTGGCCCTGGTCTTCTCCTGTGAGTGCCAGAATTCTCTCTTCGTCAAGCATGGGGAGCCTAATGGGTGAGATTTAAGTGAGATGACAATGGGTGGCATGACATCTCTTGAACAATTGAACATGACACTTTTGTCTTCTAATTCTGACTGAGAAAGTGCTGAAAACCAGAACACTTAATACATGAGTTCTACATAGTGAATTATTGATGGCATTTTTCTCCTAGACTTTTGGAAGCACCATTTTCCCACATGGCAACATAAAACTATGACAAAATAAGTGCTTGTGATAAATGAGGTACTTTAACAGATCTTTGCCACTACTGAGCACCCTTATTTGCTACTATTTACAATACAGCAAACATCTCAAATTACTTTTTACCAGAATTTTGGAGTATCGCAGATTGATGGGGTTGCAGAAAGACATAAGTAGCGGCCCATCTCCTGATCAAGCAATTTAGGTAAATCCTGGACCATTCCAATATAAATCCCCTACAGTATTGTATCTTCCTCATAGTACTAATCCAGAGTGACCCTGATGGTTTTGTACCACTTTTGATCAACTATTAGAAAGATGGTAAACAATTTAAAAAGCCAAAGTGAGTTTAGCACACTGTTTACAAATGATATGTTACAGTATAAGGGCTTGGCCTTTCACCCACTATTTGTTTAGATTTTGTGAAGACAAATTTGACGAAATCCTTGCCTCAACATTAAGACAAAAATCTAAATGTTACTATCCCTGGCCGCTTCTCTTTTTTTCCAGTTCTTTTCCATAGCAGTCGACTTCTGTGCCTAACAAAAGACATGCAGCTAGTTTGTCGGAGAATGGTTATTTTTCTTCTCTGGAAGCTGTTCATGGGTTTTAAATGTTCTGAGCTCAACAGTAGTTCAAACTGTCAAGCATATTCTCCAGTACATGTCCGAACCCAGTGGCATCAGAGTCACACTGCTATCTATAGTCTTATTTAACATTAGTTGGGATTATTATTAATTTTAAAAACAATCCTTGAACCTTTGAACAAATAAAGTGTGACATTTACCATTTGTGTTTTACATGACTGCTATATTACAGCTCTGGAAAAAATCAATACCGGAGCCCATGTGCTGAGACAGTGATGAGGTGCGAAACTGGCAAGGTTTTCTTTTTTTTGTTCGCCTTGTTTGCCTCCTAACACTCCACACTTCATTTCTTTCCTTTTGTCATCTGGCCTCCCTTAGAGTCCTTGTCATCTCTGCGCACAGGAAAGTCATTAAAAAAACCCTTGAAAAGTCATTTCCTTTTTTTGTTGTCCACAGGCACCAGGGGAGGGAGGCAGTCTGGTGGCTTTGGAATCGCTTTGACCTGAGTGTCCTCACTTCATTTATAGTTTTGTGTGTGTGTGTGTGTGTGTGTGTCGTCTCTTTTCTATCTTCAGCATCACCCACCCAAACCAGCCCCCCACCCCATGAATCTTAAAAAGCAAAGCACTTCAGATGGCATAATTCTAAAATTGCTCCTTTTCACAATTTGCTCAAATTAGGTAAATAAATGACAAACAACCTGCAGTCTGATGGGGATGACCCAATATATTATCCTTATTAATATTGCATTCATGCAGTTCCCATTGTGCCCAGCTGTCTTGATTGGCCACTCTGACATGAGATACACATTTAACCAAGTCTGGTTAATCCCCAGAAAACTGGGGTCACAGTGTTGTGTGCAGAAAAAATAAAAAAAGAACTAGCCATATCTGGTATAAATTTTATTTTAAAGCGATTACCTGCATTGCACAGTTATATCATTTAGTAATTAAACATATAGTCTGTGACAGGCAATTTTTATTTTAATTTTTAGCCATTTGAAGAAAATGAAACTCCAGCTCCTGCCAATACCAAAGGTCACTCAAAAATTAAATTTTAAAAAACGCAATTACCGTTTGAATAATTTAGTATACAGTCAAGTAAGTCTTTTAGTAATAATGCAGTCATATGTTTTATCATTGTGAGCAAAGACATATATGCATGTGTGTATACGTAAACCGACACACATACTTCAATTGGTGTGTATTCTGTCACTCAAAGCAAGTTGTTTAAATTCACTTGTTTTTCATAGCACAAATAAACAGAAGACCTTTTGTCTTTTATGTTATTATCCTTATGACTTTGACTATATTAAGAAAAATATCCAAAAAACTTGAAATAAATTGAATACTAACCTAAGTCAGATCCATTGAGTAAAAAGTAATAAATATAAGAAGGACTGGTTTGAAGAAATCTCTTATTGACCATGGAGATTGTTTCCGAGTCCATATATGGTGCAATGTAATATTTAGAATCACCATATTGCAATTGTCATCTCAATGTTTCTGGGAATCACTTTTTGTTTGTGATCTGAACAATTAGAATCTCTAGGTATCAGTTAGTGCAGTGCCACTAGTACTGGATAGTTAATAGGTCATTATTAAAGAAACAATATGTTAGCAGTTAATATGAGACAATGTTTAAGAAAAAGAAAATCATGACCTCTGTATTCTTAAAACTGGAACACTTTGTGTGAATAATGAGCATTATTGTAAATGAGAATTATCTGACCTTTTACCCAGTTGAAACTAAATATGTGTACCTATCTGATACTGAGTCCACAACACAAAGCACCACTGTGTGCTTGCACGTTAAGGGGATCATAATTCTCTAAATTAGCTTCTTTTATTTACCAAATCTATTCAATAAATCATGGCTGCACTATTTTGAAAACAAATACTGAAAAATTATTCTAGAGTTTCAAAAAATCTGATTTCTTAAAAAATGGAAGTATATAGTTTCATGTAAGGAATGGTTGCGTGCCATGTGAAAAGCTTGTTATGTTAAATAGTTAGCCATCCAAACCAATTCTCCAAAACTCTGACATCTACTATTTTGAATTATAACACTTTATCTCTTTGTTGTGTAAGTGTCATTCATCTTTGAATGTTATCTTCACCTTTTTTTAAATGGCTGATAAAATAAGCGTGTGGTTTTTTTCTTGCGGATGATAGCAGTCATACTAAAGTAGCAAAGTGCAAAGGTCACCTCAGCTTTACACTGATTGGCTATATTCCAGCTGCACTGACATTTCTGCAGTTTCATCAGAAATTCTAAATCCTGAGAGTAACCCATCGGTTTACTTACCGATGATGTAGGCACTGCATGTATTGCTAGCATGAATATATTACACATAATTCACACCCCATTCTTCTCATGGTGAGAAATGATAGCGTCAGCTTCAAAGACATACCTATTACTGCACGAGAGGGTTACCAGAATTCATTTCATTCTGAGCTTATTATTAACACAGTTGCATTCTATGCATTCTGTTCTTCTTCATGATTCTTGGGAGGAAGGATCTGTTTTTTTGTAAAAAAAAATCTTTCTAGTGTATGTCCTTCCAAATCATTGTGGGTCATTAAAAATGATCTTTTGGTATGACTCGGAGTTGATTCTTTTTGGAGTATATTTTCAATGTGTTCAAATAACATGAGGTGACAGGCAGTTCAATCCTGTCTGTCTGTCTTTTTTCACATTTGTGTTTCTGATTGTTGAGCCATGGACTTCCACTGGATTGACCCACACCAATTATAGTGGTTAGTTCGGCAGTCATATACCATTAATGTAAACAGAATAATATGACTGACTCCTAGTACATAGGACAGCATTGGTTTCAGATGAGTGCATTTTCCGTAACAATATTCCACTTTGAGTGGAAAAATTGAGTAATAAGTTGAAAGTTTGCTGTTTGTAATTGTAGCGACATTGAGTCATAGAGTTGTACATCATGGAAACAGACCCTTCGATTCAACCCAACTATGCTGACCAGATATCCTAAACGAATCTAGTCCCATTTGCCAGCACTTGCCCCATATCTCTCTAAACCTTTCCTTTTAAATACTGTAATTGTACCAGCCTCCACCGCTTCCTCTGGCAGCTCATTCCATACACTCACCACCCTCTGTGTGAAAAAGCTTCCCCTTAGGTGCCTTTTAAGTCTTTTGCCTCTCACCTCAAACCTATGCCCCCTAGTTTTAGATTCCCCTACCCTGGGGAAAGACCTTGGCTATTAACTCTATCTATGTCCCTCATGATTTGATACATTTCTATAAGTTCGCCACTCAGCCTCCGACTCTCCTGGGAAAATAGCTCAAATCCTCCAATTCAACAATATCCAGGTCTATGTTGATCTCTCACAAATGAATGATCATTTGACAGAGGCCTGGTTTTATTTTGAGTATAAGCATTGATTATTGTTAAGGGAGTTGTGCAGTTGGGCAAGTTCAGGCTAAACATATACTGGAAAGTGGTGTAAAACAATCATCTAGAGACACTCTGTCATCAACTGATCAAACAAAATTTGTGGTGTGTTCACAATACCAGTTTTGTTGCTTCTAAACAAAAAAAACATTTGGCACCAAAATTGTAGCTATGTACGAAGAAACCCTAAATCTGTAGTCAGGACAGTGCCTGTTGTTGGAATGAGGATGGTTAAAAATCTGCATAGAAAGGTTTTTGCATTTCATTGGTGTCAGTTTGGACTTTGACCCCTTATTAATATTCCAAATGTCTATTTTTGATGTTTTGCATCAGTTCAAATGTATAAGCTCCAATGACTTGTTAAGGGAACTGAGACAGGATTTGAGGCAACTGGAAAAACTATGGGAACTTCAGCAGTGTGAAGCATGTACAATTGTACTCTTAGATCCAACCAATATGTGTTTGGCCATGCCAACTCTGTGGAATGTGGCTGCTTCCTGTTATGAAGTTGAAGTTAAAGGTACTGTACCTTTAAGAGAGAGTAAAAGCTGTTTTGCACTGAGAGCTTGCAGACACCTATCTTGTGACTGACTGGCAGTCTCAGAGTGTACAGGAAAATTGAAAATATGTAACATTTAGCTGTAAACTAGATACTCCAGTTGTTTTGACCACCATTCAATTCTAACCAATCAGTTTAAATGATGCCCCAGGATACTAAAACCCAATCAAGTTTGAATTTATTGTTTTTAACAACATCAAACCAATGAGACAATCCCACGTTTGGGGTATAAAGAAGCAGACATTTTGAGAGTTAGCAATAGACAGCAACCAACTGCCATCGCCAGAGTATCTGCCATCAAAACACTCTCTATTAAAGGTACATTTTTCACATAAAACACCTTTGCAGCAAAAGATCAAAGACGACCTCATGAGATCACTACAGAAAGGAGGACACCAGAGATGACAGCCACTGTCTGGTTTTGAAATTAAGTTGATGTAATTTTAATACAGGTGGTTATTAGAACAGTAGATTGATATAGAGTTGGAGACAGATACCAAGCAGTCAGGAAAAAGGAGGCTTAAAATTTTAAATCTGGCAGCATCTGTAAGGAGAGAAAAGAGCTGACGTTTCGAGTCTCACTGACCCTTTGTCAAAGTTTTGACAAAAGGTCAGTTAGACTCGAAACGTCAGCTCTTTTCTCTCCTTACAGATGCTGCCAGACCTGCTGAGATTTTCCAGCATTTTCTCTTTTGGTTTCAGATTCCAGCATCCGCAGTAATTTGCTTTTATTTAGAATTGTAAATAGTTGTTGTTTCATGTTCACCTTTAGAGTTAAAGTATAATTTTTAAAATTTAAATAATGGAATTTGGGAGTTCTCTGTCACTCAACTTTAACAGATTATGAGGCGTGATGAGCTTTTCTGGTGTTTGGCTTAATTAGCAGAATGTTTTACCACCACGTCGTAGCATTCCCAATCGATGAGGCTATAATCAGACAGCAAAGGCAGCTGGTGAAAACCAGGACTTGGGTTGGTCTGAGGGAAGAGGAGGGGCTCACAATGAGGAAGAGGAAAAAGAGGGCAGAAAACTCAACCATTTTCTTGTGTGGACTCCGAATTGTGACCTCTATAAAAGTTATAAAGACACATTTGTTTATTCTCTTGCATTCAACTCTTTTTTTTATTCTGATAGCTACACATCATGCTAAGTTTTTACTTGAAATTATTTTAGAAGGAAATTAGTTTCTGAGAAAAAGAATGTTAGATATAAAAAATGAGCAGGAAAATGGGCAAAGCCATTATGAAGGAAACTGCACTTTCAGATTCCATGGATCCAATGAATATAATGCAAGTGTGGGAAGTGGGTCTAGAAAATAGATTTTTTTTAAAAACAGGAAATAGCATAAAGAAAGATGAAAAACTGAAGAAAAATGTAAACATGGAACAGAATGTGAAGCAGGCAATAATCAATCCTTCAGTCCTCAAAAAGTGACATAAAGTCGGGAAAATGTCTCATACGTTCGGAAGTCTATATTGAGCAGCAGAAAATACAAGAACCTTTTTATTATATGTATAATGTGAACACCTAGAAATAAGCAATATTGAAAATCATTCTTGCTCTCAGTCACTTCAAACTGATACATGTATATATGTTCAATGCATGGCTGACAGAAGATGTGTAGACTATAAGTTGACTCAAATAAATGGCAAGTTGCAAACTGATTGTCCAAGCAGGCTTTGAGTGATATGGTGGAGAATGGGCTCTGTACTCTGTTTTCTTGTTGTGGTTCTGTTCTGAGCTTTTTTTTAATCACTTTTGTTTGGTCCTTCACTGTGTCAACTCCATACATTATTAAACATTATACTTAACCAACTCAAAAAGTCACATCCAGCTACTTCCAAAATAGTTTGCATTTTATGCATTTTTAACTGGGAGACCTTGCATCGTGCTCTATATAATATCAGCGCAGTTACTACTGTTTGTACAAGTGAATGAAACAGCATTTAGAAAGACTTACATTTCATTATGCGACACCCCATATGCCTTAAATTGAGATTAAATTCCAAGCATGCATCTATTTTACTTTTTAAATTGTACATTACACTAAGTGATCTCAATACAGTAAAATATATTTTATTTATTAGCAAAAGTTACATTAGTTCTGTTGGACTGCTGGGGCCTCAACACCTTGATGAAAAACTAGCAAGGAACCCCTGCCAGATTCATGTGAGATGTTGAACAGAATGAGATACACTTCGGCCACTTAATTAGCCACTGTCAGGTCTTCCCTGTGATTGAAGTCCCCAGAGGTAGTGATGTCACCTGCTGAGAGCTGTCAGCCAATCAGAGGCTGGCAGCTCATCATAGTCACTGGTGCCTCTTTTGTTGTGTGACTTTTGATTCACATCCGAGAGTTTGGGTTCAAGACAGACTGGCTGAGGAGAAGGCTAGGTCTTCAAGCTTAGGTTTCTGCAGAGCTCTTTTTGTAGCATGTTAACACTTTACACAGCTATACCTGGTGATCTGAGAGATACTGATCCGGAGCTTATGTTACCTTGTTAAGAATTTGTTTTCTACACATTTCTCCAAATAAGTTTATTCCTCCTACGTGATGTTATTTATGGGAAGCAGCTCTGTTAGATGATTTTACGACTGCTTTGGGGGTTTTTAAGACCTGACACAACAGGTGATGGATGCTGATTACACTGTAGCCACTGAACTCAAGGATCATGAAGTGTCCCCACACCACAGGTGACTGAAGATTGGATGGAAATTGTGATGTTGAGGTCATGACAGAGTAGTGGATGGGGGGTGGCGGGGGGGGGTTCGAAGTAAAGGCAGAGGAATGGTTATCAGATGCTCCCTCTCTGCTTGATACCAGGTTCCTCAATCGAGGCACAGAGTCTGGATAGCAGGGACCTCCCACTCCAGGATGCTGCTGACAAACATGACACGTTTTCCAGGGTGGGACTACAATTCCAAAGGCATGGAAGACCAGTGTGTGTTCCATCTCCCCATGAAGCACTACTAAATTGCAAAAGGCTGCAGGATATTGACTGTCAATTGACTCATTCATAAGCTTAATAGACACGGTACCACTGTTGATCTGGAATCGCATGTCAACCTGTTCTGCCCTCTGACTTAATCAAAACAGACATTCCTGTTGCTAGGGAACTGATGCAGGGTTTATCCCATGGTTAAATGATCCTGGAAGCCAAGGTTCCTGCACAATGGGCTACACTAAACCAGGAACACTATCTCAGACAGTTTTCAGATTGACATCAAGATTAAAACACCTTTCTTTTACACTAAAAGAAAACATCTGTACATTCATTTTTTAACTGCTGACTGAAATGGAACTGTGTATAGTTCATGCCGTTTAGGTGGGGCTGCATCTTATGTCTTTTTGGTCACGTCTACGTTGCATTTGGTTTTCTGGAGTAATTTCAGTTACAAGGCCTAGCCAGTTTTCCTAATATCTTGCCTAACTCACCTCACTAACTACTACCCCACTCCGATGGTGTCCCTCATGTCCAAATCTGGCCCCATCTTGCAATGTGTCATTCACAGAACATCTCACTGCTCAGCAGGTATCTGCCAAAGGACCAGCGCCTCTTGCATCAGGGTTATTTTTCTAAGGCCACTGTGTCTTCAGACACATGTTGGTAATCCATCATTGCCCCTCACCAAGCAATATAATGGCATGCAGCCAAACTGCTCACAACACACAGCTAGCACAGCTGACACTCCTTCACACACACAACCATCTTAATTTAGTCGCAGTTTAACCAGCAGACCATATACTTTGCCTCCCAGTAGCTATTGTCCAAGTCAGCACTAACCTGTCCCTGAAGGCCACTGGAGACCCACATCTTGTCATTGTCTAGTCAGAGAACATCGTGTACAGGCACCAATTGGAAAATTCCAAACATGAGATTTTATTTATAGAAAGCAAAAGCAAACACAAATAAAACCAATGGAGGCTGAAATTCACCCAACAAACCAATCTGGATTTCTGTATTGTGAGTAATGAATATTTTACAACCCATGACTTTCTGCTGCAGCCAACTCTCATCCTGTCTGGCTTGTAGTGTCCAATGGAGCTGAGCTCTGTCATGAACAAGGACAGCTACTTTCTCATGGATGGCTGCAACCTCCCCCCGTTGAAAGGCTGCAGCTGCTATCCCAATTCCTCAGCATCCAGTACATCTACTACTCCAATTGTGCAGGTCACAGCATACTGGGATGATGTGGCACACTCTGCACATGTCATACTGCAGAGATCCAACAGACCAGTCCAAACAGCGGAACCACACGTTCAACAGCCGCATTTCCTACTCCACATGGCCCTGGTTGAAACACGGGCAGTATTAAATCTGCATACCACGTCAGTTAAGGGATTTTGCAATGGTGTAATGAGCCACAGTTGTTACCTTGTCTCCAGGTAACCCACCTTGTAAAGTACCTGGGCCCTCAAACGCACCAGAAAGATAAGGGCACTCCAGGATGTACAAGACATGGCAGTTTTCATTGTAGCAGACTGCAGGGAATGCAGTTTGCAGTGGACACTGTGAGCACTGGGCCCCAGTTAGTTCCTCTGACTGCTTGTGCTGGCCCTACATGACCGACCACCGCACACTCCCTGAACTCTACTAGGACTGATCCCCTGTCTATGAGCATCCAACAGCAAAGCCCCTGGACAGTGTTTGGACTTTACCCATCACTGACAATACCAGGACTCCCTGACCAACAGCAGTTTCCCTTAAGTGGACTGAGGACTAACCCCCACCAATTACTGACACAGCCCCTTGAATTAAATTGTATGTTTGCCATGCAGGCATCTGGTACATGCTGTAGGTGTTAGATTGATGTCTCAGTGTCCATACATTAAAGAGGTTTTCCAGCCACCAAACACTTCCCTGCTGACAATCATGACAAGACACCTGTCTTTGTGTCTTTGCTAAAGAGCACCTCCCTACAGCCGTATTGAAAGCCTTTGGCTCTGACTGAAGCATCAGCATGCTAACAGGGAAGGCAGTGATGAGCATGTGGGTAAAGGGCTGAGAGAGCTAGTGAGCAGCTTTGAGATGCAGCCTGGTCCCATTCTACAAGCTTGCTGACGCGATTCGCTCTGTTGACTTTTAGAAGTCACTATGTCTAAGAAATGTCAGAGATCTGTGCAAAACAATTTAACAGTAGCTCTGTTAGCACATGCTGGATGTGTGGATGAGGAGTAGGATGTGGCTGATGCTCTTGGATTATGTGCTGAGCTGCAGTTTTGGTCAGACTCAATGCGGAAGGAGTTCAGATCAAGTGGTGAGCTGAGTCCGCTGGGTACCTGTCCTGATTTGCATACCAGGTTTCCCACAGTCTAGTTTGTTTGGTGAATTTGGTCAGACAGAAAGTTGAATACTGCTGTGGCATGTTGGATTGTCAACAATGCAATTTATAAGCATGAAACCCCCTTAAATGACAACTTGCTGCTGCCAATGAGAAACTCACCATGGTGTGTGCGAAAATCATAAAAGATGGAGCAAGATGTTCCTGATGTTGAAATGGGCCTTGCTGAGCCCCTCATCCAATTCTGCCACTAATCACTAATAGCCACGTCGCTCAGATCCCTATATGATTCTAGCAATAGTTATTAAATGATGATAACAAATATCCTTCCAGTCTTCCAATTGTCTTTATTATTCCTGAATTCTTATTCCCTAAAATGTGAAATTGCCTACTTAAACCTCTCCTCCTTTTCCTTTAAACCTGCCCTGTTGACCACGATTTTGACCATCTATCCAAATCTTTCCTCAGCAGACTCCATATCACTTTTTATCACAGCTTGCCCCGGTTTTGCAGTCTCACATAATTTTCAGTTGTCATTACTGACTTCAAAATGTGGCAATAGCTCCTGCTGCGTTTCCCTCTCTACCACCAAGCCTCGATGTTTCTTTCCAATTAAGTGTGGCACCAGTTTGTCTTATATGCAGTCAATACAAATGTTTGTGAAAAGATTGATCTCGCACCAAAGTCTTAAATATTTTCTGAATCTCCAAACCGACCTGAAAGCACGCAGAAATTATTTAATGGATTATCACTTGGTTGTTAGCACCAAATAGTGCAACACTCCCTTGTGCTCAATATTGAAATCTCAGGAGTAAATATATTCAAGCCAATTGGCAAGAATGTATGATGATGTACACAAGGGATAGATTGCTCTTCCGAGCATCCTGTAAGTATCTGTGCATGTTTCCACAGATGTTCAATGATAAAATAAAAATATGTAATCCTCCTGTGATCAATAAGTTGAATCTTACCTTTGTTTTAATCTAAGTGCTAGGTTATTGGAAAGCTTTTCATTGCAAGGCATGATAAGGTTTCCCACTGTATCTTACTAAATTCACTTCATTTATTACCTATCACGTACCCATGTTTCTCCTCACATCCAATTATACCCTCTCTTTCCACTCACCATTCTCAGAACAATTTGCCATGACTGCTATAACCCTGACTGGTGTTTCTGGAACCAGTGCCATCTTTAGTGTTGTGCATCTGGGCAAGCACTGGCATTCCATAGCTATGCTGCACAGTTACTGACATTTGCCCTGAACGTGACAGACAAAGGAAATTTGTCACGCTGTAAGGACCTGGAGCAGACATGAGATGTCCTCTTTCCCCAGGACCCACAGAGGAGAGTATAACATGAGACTATGCTGACCTGATCCACAGTTTCCACTGGAGTCAGTGTTGTCGCAGCCATTTGGAGGAATGCCCAGCAATTTATGAAGATGGTCAAATGACCTTCTTCATCCTGACATCATAAGTGCCACCATCTTCTCTCTGATATCTTACACTCACTCCATTTTTGTAACTGCACCCACTGCAAACCAAGACTCATGTTCCATGACTCTCACTGTTGCCTACACCATTTTACCTCACTCGCTGTCACCCACATCAACTTCCAACACCACAAACTCTGCACTGCCTGCTCATTTGTTCGGGACACCATCATGATGGATACTATGTTGAGGTAACAGAGGCTGGCTGAAGTATGGTTGTATTTCCTGGTCAGACAGAGGTAACAGGAGCAAAGTTAGAGAATCTTGCATCAGAGCAACTCCCCAATATGATCCCACCACCCAGCAATCTTGCCAGCGGTGGGACAATCTGACAGTATGCTACCAACTAGGGTGATTGGACACAACAAAGTGTCAACTTGATAATGCTATCAGGATTTGCTGAGGCCAAAATCTGGCCATTGCCTACAAGTGGCCTCCTGGTAGCGGGTCAGCAAGGCCTCTTTTAAATCCCAAGCCCTTAATCAGAGTAGCTGCTAGCAAAATTAATTAATAATGAAGTTGTTGAATGTCAAAGAAAGGTGTTTGGATCTTATCTTGTTGGAGATGATCATTTTCTGGCATTTGGTGGCACAAGACCTATTTGCCAGTCCAAGCCTGAATGTTGTACAGATCTTGTTTAATGTGGGTATGCATTGCCCTGAGGCCTGAAAAGTTCCAAATTGAACTGAACACTACGCAATCATCAAGGAATGTCCCCATTTCTGGCCTTATAAGGAAGGGCAAGTCATTAAAGAAATTGGTTCATCCCAGGATCCAGCCAGAGAGAATACCTGCAGCAAAGTCCTGGGGCTGAGCTGATTGCCTCCTACAACCACTGGCATCATCCTTTGTGCTGAATGTGACTCCAACAAGTGGAGAGTTTCCCCACTATTTCCGTGCTTTAGGCTTCTTAGTCAAATGCTGCTTTGATGTTAAGGTCCATCACTTGTATCTCACCTCTGGAATTCAGTTCTTTCTGTCCATGTTTCGATCAAGTCTGAAATTGGGTCCAAAGCTTAAAGTGGTCCTGATAGATGTAAAATTCAGCACCAACGAGCAGGTTGTTGTTGAATAAATTGGGCTTGATAACACAATCAATTACACCATTCATTCCTTTGTTGATGACTGAGAGTAGACATTAGAGTAGTAATTGGCTGGATTGGATTTGTCCTGCTTTTGTGAATGGGACATACTGTGAACTATTCCTGTTTCTTATTTTCTTATGTTCTTAAACCCCAATGTGAGCCAGCATCTTTCAAAATGGAAAAACTGTTAATTAAATGCACATAGTATTATTTCTAACTTTTTGAAAATGGATGGCAAAGCTCTATTTGACTAATATCAGCATCTCACTGTCTTTGCACAAACTCCTGCGTTATTCAAGTCATAAAATGGACCAAAATCCATGCCAGAAGAAGATGTTAAATTCCCTTTTTGTACCATGTGTGGAAACCGCTCTGGTCTGATGTGACATCATTCGCGATTTAAGAAATCACAAAAATATGTGAAGAATTTCAAAATTGCATGGATTTTTTTGTAACCTTTCAAATTGTTTGTTTCTTCATAAGAATTTCCCAAACAAAATGCATTTTCTTCAAGAGTATTCTTGCCTCTATGTTATCTGGAATATTCCACAATCCTTTTGGGAGAAACACTCAGAAGCTGAATTGTACATGAATTGCTAAAAGTTGATTTGCAGGTGCAACAGGTAATTAGGATGTCAAACAGAATATTGACTTTCATTGCTAGAAGGATTGAGTTTAAGAGCCGGACGGTTGTGCTGCAATTGTGTAAGATGTTGGTAAGGCCGCATCTGGAGTATTGTGCCTATTTCTGATCTCCTTACTTGAGGAAGGACATATTGGCTTTGGAGGTGGGGCAGAGGAAGTTCACAAGTTGATTCTGAAGATGAGGGAGTTACCCTTTGAGAAGAGGTCAAGCCACCTGGGACTATACTCGCTAGAATTTAGAAGAATGAGAGGGAATATCATAGAAACATATAAAATTATGAAAGGGATAAATATGATAGAGACAGAGAAATTGTTTCTACTGGTAGGTGAGTCTAGGACTTAGGGACATGCCTCAAGATTACCGGGAGTAGATTTGGACAGAAAGGAGGATGAACTGCTTTTCCCAGAGAGTAGTGAATCTATGGAATTCTCTGCCCAAGGAAGCAGTAGAGGCAGCTTCATTAAATATGTTCAAGATGTAGTTGGATGGGTTTTTGCATGGTTGGGGAATTAAGGGTTATGGGGATTATGCAGGTAAGAGGAGCTGAGACCATGGTTGGATCAGCCATGATTTAAATGAATGGCAGAGCAGGCTCAACGGGCCAAATGGCCCACTCGTGCTTCTATTACAATGAAACTATGAAGCCGCAACTTGATGTTATCAGTGGTACTTAAATACAGAAAAGTAGAATTTGAATGATGGATTATTTTTCTAGTTTTTCCAAACATAGGAAGAACTGACGCATCACTTCTTTAATATTGAGCAGTTGAAATTTAAAAGTGAATGAAACTTATCAATGTGCTCTAAAATCTCAAATGACTTTTGGTGAAATTTCTTTCTTTATAAATTAATTCCCCTCTCAATTTTGGCTTTCCTGTAAATCTTTTGGTTCTATACATTTAATTTTTAACTTGTAGATTTGACTAAAATGTGGCCTGTGGGAATGAGATTTTTAATGCAACTTAAACAGAGGAGTAGGATTTTGCTTCATTCCCATTCTACATTCCAATTCTTTGAGATTTCTTTTAAGACTATGAAACATATTGTGCCAGTTTCAGTCAAGTTCCCAATGGATGCCAGTCTACGGAACAAGTATGTTCCCATGCTTGTCCTTAATTGATATAATGCTTAGTTCACATCAGGAGCAAAAAATAAACTTGCTCCAAATTTCTGACAGTGAATACAGAACTCCTCATAGAATTCCAATCTAAATATTTGTAGAGTTAGATAACTTGTGTATCACTGGCTGTTTTTTATTTAAGCAATGTTAAAGGTTCCAGTATATGCACATTTGGAAATTGTAGAAAAAAGTGTTTGAAATTCTCCTGGTTAGATTAGAGTTCAAGTTTCTAATGAAATTAATTTGGCTAATTACAGACAGAAAATGTTCAATGAGTCTGTGCAATCCAGCAGCTTAATTGAGTATAATTATACCTTTATATTGCATTAGAGATTATAAGATGCAGAAGTGAGGAAACCTTTTCTTCAAAGAAGATTTTAAAAAGTAGTTTTGTTGTTTTTTTTAAATTAGATTAGATTCCCTACAGTGTGGGAACAGACCCTTTGGCCCAACCAGTGCACACTGACCCTCTGAAGAGTAACCCTCCCAGACCCATTTTCTTCTGACGATTGCACCTAACACTATGGGCAATTTAGCATGGCCAAGTCACCTGACCTGCACATCTTTGGATTGTGGGAGGAAACCCACACAGACATGGGGAGAATGTGCAAACTCCACACAGACAGTTGCCTGAGGCTGGAATCAAACCTGGGACCCTGGTGCTGTGAGGCAGCAGTGCTAACCACTGAGCCACTGTGCCACCCTTTATAATAAATATTCTCTGACCTCTTGTACATCTACAATTTTCTCCCTGAATCTCAACGCCTCTAAAATTCCTTCTCCACCCTTAAGAAACTATTTCCTTGACCAAAAATTTGTTCGGCTTTTCTAACACCTCTTTCTGTGGTTTGTTGTCAGGTCTTGTTTGATACTCCTAAGGAGTACCTTAGTCTATTTTACTACAAAGAATCCTATAATTAGTGGAAATTGATTAAAAGTCAATGAATTAGCATGAATAAAAGCTGCTAACATGAGAACATGTACAAATCTATAGATAGATTGAAAATCTTTCAAATCAAAAGATAGTTTGTAAACTCTGATCCTCCCTTCACCGGATACAGAAATGACTAAATACTACAGAAGTTTAGAAAGCAACACTAAAATAGAATGGGCTGAATCTTACCATATTTTGGTTAAGTGTAATTTTTGTGTGTTTCATGGAAGATTTCTAAAAAACCTAGAAAGTCTACTCATGTTATTGACACCAACCCTCCTCATTAACTGTCTACCATACACCTATGGTGCCTACCTCTTCCTAAACTAGCCCAATTCTTCCACTTACTACAGTTAGAAGTTCTCCCCACTGCCCGGATACCCCTGCACTTGAAGCTGGTGCCATCTAAAAGCTGATTGTGGATCCAATCAAGCATTGTCAGTCTGGAGCTGCTCTGCATGATTTGTGTCACTTGCTTTGGACTTGACAGAAAAGGACAAATTGATGCCCTGCTTCCACCTTTTGTGAATAGGGACTCAGTGTTCCCAGTGTATGGGGTGGTAGAGAGGAGAGCTGTTCACTTCCTCCAGGACCAAACTGGCCCAAGTTGCTCCCTGGGTCAGTGTAATCTGAGTCATCAGAGAGAAATACCCTGTAGTACAGTAAGAATGTCAATGACCTTATCCTCTCTGCTAGAGTAAATGCCATCAACTCTGCAGCTCACTCTTGTTCAGCCTCTGCTACACCACCCATCTCCCACCAAGGCTCATTCTCGAACACTCTCATTATTGAATGCAACAGCTTTTCTCACTTGTTGTCACTGACTTAACACCTCCCCCTCCCCCACCACCCTAATATTATTAACACTGCAAAGCATCTGTGCTGACTATTCACTCACTTGGGGCACCTGAACATTTCCTTCATTGAGACCAACACTGACAGCTGTGACATCCACTGTCATCTCACTTAATCCTGCCATTTCTCTCATTCCAGGAGAAAACAACTCACAAAAGGGCAGAAGGAAAGAAAAAGGGTGATTGGGCACCTGACATTTAGCTGCTTACCCCTGGGTTACATGGGTTTGATTCCACCCTTGCGAGACTGTCTGTGAGGAATTTGCATGTTCTCTCTGAATCTGTGTGGGTTTCCTCCTGATGCTTCGGTTTCCTCCAACAGTCCAAAGTTGTGCAAGTTAGCTGCATTGGCCATTAGTAAATTGCCCATAGTGTCCAGGGGTATATAGGTTTTCTTAGTTAGCCAGGGTTATGTGGTTTGGTGGGGGGGGATGCTGGCTCTGAGTAGGATGTTCTTCAGATGATCAGTGCTGATTTGATGGGCCAAATGGCCTCTTTATGTACTGTAGAGATTCTAAGATTTACAAAAGGCAAGGCAAAACCAGGCAGGGGTGCTGTCTATAGCCAGGTAGGTGCTAAGTGAGTAAAGGAAGAACCTGGTCCAGTCCTTTAATTCCTTGCAAGGTCTCCTTGCCGCAGTATCACACTGAAATGTGCCAGTGAGCTGTGAAGTGTGAAATGGTGCTAAAAGTTGATGGGTAATGTGCCAGGAGGGAGCGGACAGACTGTATAAGGGGATTAGATGTCAGCATCTATGGGCACAGGGTGTGTGCAGTCATCTTGACTTCATTGGAAAACATGACTTTCTCACACAATTCTCCATGGTTGTCACCTCAGCCCAAGTCATTCAGGGCCTTGGAAGATTCCATCCAGTTTTTCCAATTTAAACTATTTTGGAATATATTTTCCAGTCCATTAATTCTGTATTAGCAGAAACATTGGAAATATATTTATTGCTGCTATAGATAATCCTGTATTTTCTATTTTTCCTGTTTTGGATTGATTTCCTATTAGAGCAGCACTGTAAGTTTCATTCTATGGCAAGTTGAATATTTCAGCTTGCATAAGTTATATTGACAATAGTCAAAGGCATGGGTTCTTGTCCTCACTATGTTTGAATTGTAAGGAGCAACGCATGCATGCATGCTATATCAAATGCTTTCCTCATTCAGTTTTTCACTAACGTAGCAAGACCTATGGTACGCTGTTTCCTTGCCAATCTGCTGATATTTTGTGGCTATTTGTGTATCTGTACTAAATACAAAAACAAAATGCAAATGCAATGCATTTGGGGCCATTTGGGTCTTATCATCATTTATCTTTCCACGTCAATGAGCGGGCGCTTATGAATTTATTGAGGACTTCTGTTGAGGAGGGGACTAAAGCTGAAACCACATTCTACCCTTCTGGCAATTTACCTGCCCATTTTCACTCCAGGCAGGATAAGAGCAAATCTAGGTCCAAAATCCAGGTTTATACAAACTTTGGATATTTGACAGAATCTATAGGCCTGATTTTTTTTTATTAAGAGGAACATTATTTTAATGGTAAAGTGGAAAATTCAAGTTGAGCTAAGTTTTGACTTCGGAATTGTACTTGAGGAAGCATTACTAATTTCTCCAGTTTGAATTTGTCCCAGATATCACTCCTGATTTCGGCTAGATTTGGCTCAGATTCAGTAGGAGACAATTTGCTCATCTCTAAGAGTCAGAAATCCGTATTTATGTGCTGATTTTGAAAATACATTGTTGTCCTGACATTTAGTTAACTTTACAATAAATAAGGTCAGTGAGTTCAGGCATTGCATCTCAAGAAATCAGAATTTTGGAGTCCAAGGCTAGTTTGAAAATGAAGGGATTCAAGAACAACTTACTAACTGAACCAAAACTATTAGTGTGGTAAGATGGGCAAAAAATCACTTCAGAATTTTTATTTAATGTTGGTGTTCCAAAAATGATACAAACATGTCAGAGTTCAAAATGGATAATCGTTTTTTGATTATACTATTGTATTACAAATGCAAATCTTACATTATTTTAAAATAATTAAAAATGTTGTTTCCTGCTAATTCCTCTCCTTAATCTTGAAGTGACATTTTCACGTAACATTCCAATACATCAGGATAGAATTTCTTCTTGTGTAACTTTTCCTCTTTATGCAAAAGCAGTTGGCATGTTATTGGGTGACCAGTATGTACAACACCTGATAACTGGATGCACTTTTATTAATGGGATGAAATATTAGTCACTCTGTACTCTGAAAGACTGATAACAGCTATTTTATGCCACCTCTCTCAACTAATTTCTAAACTTTACACTTTTGTTTCTACTGACTATGGAAACATTTGTCAAACAGGTTTGAACTATTACAGCTTGTCTGCATTGATTAAAATGTAGCTGAACTTGAGCATTAGGATTAAATTGTTGCCAAGAGCCAAAGAAAATCCAAGATTGCAAGGTTCCAGGAGTGAGTTTGTGAATTTACAAATGGTGGCAACTTTTAAAAGATGCAATTTTAGTAGGAGACTGTTCAAGGAATGGTGCTATTTAAGAAATATTTCTAAAAGTGTTCTGTAACTAAAGTATAACTGCAGGAAACACCAGGAAGCTTGCATAGAATGTGCCACGAAATGATGGTTACACTGGCTCACACTGACAGTGTAACATTACATTTTCCATGGTACTAATTGTGCTAGAATGAAAACAATGGTGCACGACATGAAGACACAAAGGCATTAACAGAAACATAGGTGTATTTTTGTCACAGGTCAGAACCCTGCCAAGAGATAAAGACTTTAGTTGGAACCCATTGCATTTGGGATCCATTTCTTGTGTTCATTTATATCGTCCTTTTATTATTATTGCCCAGAATGCCATAATGTACTGTTTCTTTCTCTTCCCATTCACTATTATTTCATTGTAAGGCATCTTTCTGCAGCTGGGAGAGTAGCAGACCAGCTGGCATCTACTTAGCCAAAGGATAGCATTTTTCTCTGTTATGAGTGACACCTCCTAAGTCATCTTAGATTTTGCTCCACATAGGCTAACATGTCAGGTAACTGCTTAACAACTATTCTGCTGCTCATGGTACATCACCAATCTGTTTAATTTAAAATGTTATGACACCATGAAACAATCTCCAGACAGGAATGTTCCCTCCCAGTCGGGAAATACTTCAGCGGTCAGGGACATTCAGCTTCGGATCTTCAGGTGATCATCCTCCAAGGCCGACCTCGGGATATGCAACAGTGTAGAGTGACCAAGCAGAGGCTGATAGCCAAGTTCAGCACCCATGGGAATGGCCTCAATCAGGACCTTGGGTTCATGTCACACTACATGTGACCCCACTAAACTGTACACTCTGTCTCACACACAGACACACACACTCTTGCATACTCACACTCATGCAGACCCTCTCTCTCATACACACGCTATCTCAGATACACACACATACACCCCCCACATTCACACCAACACGCACTCCCTCTCACAGACTTATATTCTGTCACAGTCACACATACTGTACCAAGCATACACATACACAAACACACACTCTCACACGCGCACTCACACACACACACACACACACACACACACCCATGGGGTAGATATGCATTTGCAGAATTGTATTTGCAGAGACATTGTATTTTTGCTCAAAAAGCACACAACCTGCAGGCAGCCAATCCATATGACATTTTATACATTTGTACTTTGGAAATAGAACCAGTCTGATTCAAGATTGGGATGCAGACAGACTTGAACCTCACATCTTTAATACACTGTCTGAGCTGAGATGACACTTTATTTTACATAAAACCTTTAGTTATCTCAAGAATGTGACTTAAAAGAAGTTCTGAGATTTACATTTTCACGAATCGAAACCTGAAGCCCATTCTAAAAGATAAAAGACTTAACAGCAATCTCCGTTTGTTCAAGAAAGCATTTCAATTGCATGACACTATGATCTTTTGCAATAAATTCTGAGTCTCATTATCCTGCCCCACTAGTTACCTGATGAAGGAGCAGCGCTCTGAAAGCCCGTCCTTCCAAATAAACCTGTTGGACTATAACCTGGGGTTGTGTGATTTTTAACTGAAAGTATCATAGACAGTAGACATGCACTCTGATAAACAAAGACCACTGAATAAAAGAAATAAATCAATTGTATCTCAAACTTTATTGTTAACTTAGTGGAAATTGTGTTACACAAAGTCCATTTATCCACTTATAACAGGTGAAGATATATTCATTATTCAGAGGTTTTATACTTTTAATTTGTATGTTATGAGGTCCATACCCAGTCTCCATGCATAGCGTTTGCTTCTAGTAAGATAGTCGTTAGTACTACTGTTGAATGTATCAGGGTGTTGGAAATGTGCTCAAAGTTTGGTGGCAATACATCCTCCTAGTTTGAGAGATATATGCAGGAATGTATGCATGCATCCCATTGCCTTCTTGATCCTATTTTTGTTGATCATCCAGATATACATTCTATCTGAAGATTGCAGTAATTGGATCAAGGTCAGCCAGTTGGATCTCTATTCAGGAAACCTTGGCTGACAGATATAAACAGAAGTGTCGAGAATTCTGTTCACTCTCGGAGCAGCTCTGAGCTAGCTACGTCAGTGTCATATATTATTCCCACGTAAATAAAGGTTGAATTGGTAATGGGATACCAGCATTCATGCAGTTATTGCAAAGACATTTTGCATCATCAAAGCAGCAGTAAGACTTTTTTAAATGGGCCTGAAAGATGTTGTCAGCCAGCAACCAACAAATATAATACTTAGTCTCAACATTATGCTACTCTGACAATAAAGGACTTAAAAAGGAATTTAATTGTTTTGAAACCTAAAGCCAAAATGACCATGGCAAGGAATAGAGGACATCTTGTTGCCAATTTTAGATGTTACATGTTTGCAGTGCAATATCTGGGAAGATAATGAAAGTGCCTGTTAGGAAAACTGGAAAGATTTATTTTTGCTTTGATTAAATATAAGCAAAAATGTAACATTGTAATTGCAGTATATCAAACTGAGTCCACTGCCAATTCTTTCTAAAGTCAGTTATTGATTATCTTAGAGATACGCTTTAGAGCAATTGCTCATGAATGAATAGCTTAGATAACAAATGTTATATAGCATGAACCTTGGTGGGAAGGTTGATAACTCGGTGTTTTTTCTTGCTATTTTCTCCATTTTGTTCTTAACAATGAGGATATCTTTTATTTGGTGTTTCCTCTAACTAGTTCGCCAATGGGGCAATTTAGTGGAGAGACAAAAATAGAGGCTCTGTTTTACCTCCTTGATAAAGTATCCACCGACCAGTAGTGGGTTTTCTCCAGAATCTTGGAGCCCACGGCTGGAAATCCCAATCCCAAAGCCAAGAAATGCTAGCCTTGGGCAGTGGCAGCTACTGGTTAAACATCCAGAGCATTAAAACTATCAAGGCACCCAGGATGTAGGTGAGTGAGGGGGTAGGAGTGGTAGCGGAATAGAAAAAATATCAGAGGGTGGTCCTTAGCAGATGCCAACCCCAACCCACTCCCAAAATGCACACAGAAACACACACACACATACATTTCCTCCCCTCCTCCCTCACCACTGAATATATGAGCAAACCTAATCCTAGCTTTCAGCATGGCCACTGCCCACTGCTCCACACATTGCTGGTTGAGTGTTGTGTATTATGGACCACGCCAGACACCCCCAAAACATTTCAAAAAAGCAGCCTGGATCCTAAGGACCTGCTTCTTTGGGGTACAGCAGCGTTCACAATACTACTGCTAAAACTAAACCAAACCAGAGAGAAGCTGAGCTGGCAGAACTGGCCACTCCCTTTTCATTGTACAAGTTTTTTAAAAATGTTAAATGCCTTTTGCTTGAGGCAGTTTCTGTTAGCTTTGGCCCTAAAATCCATCTTTTCAGGTGTGTTTATGACCTCTCTGAAAAAAAAGGACAATATAACCTTGTCAAAGAAGTAGCATCGTCACATGTGGCAGTAGGATATGATGCCCAAATGGGCATCCAGGCTCTCAATTGGCACCTTTACAAAGTCACCATCTCTATGGCTTCCCACATTGGACTTAAGCAGGTGGAGGGGTAATGTACTTGCCACACAACTAGACCTCTTCCCCATCATCTCCAGCTATCACTGGGGTGGCATAAAATACTGCTGAAAATGTGTTGCTGGAAAAGGTCAGGCAGCAGGTCAGGCAGCATCCAAGGAGCAGGAGAATCGACGTTTCGGACATGAGCCCTTCTTCAGGAATGAAGCAAGTGTGTCCAGCAGGCTAAGATAAAAGGTAGGGAGGAGGGACTTGGGGCAGGGGCGTTGGAAATGTGATAAGTGGAAGGAGGTCAAGGTGAGGGTGATAGGCCGGAGTGGGATGGGGGCGGAGAGGTCAGGAAGAAGATTGCAGATTAGGAAGGCGGTGCTGAGTTCGAGGGATTTGACTGAGACAAAGTGGGAGGAGGGGAAATGAGGAAACTGGAGATATCTGAGTTCATCCTTTGTGGTTGGAGGGTTCCTAGGCCACACCGCTGAGGCTAAATGCTAGCTCGAGGACACCTCCTCCTACTGCCCCCTTTACCATGACCCCACTTCCCACCACCAAAGCATCATCTCCCAGACCATCCATAACCTCATCACCTCGGGAGATCTCCCATCCACCGCCTCCAACCTCGTAGTCCCACAACCGCGCACCGCCCGTTTCTACCTCCTGCCCAAAATCCACAAACCTGACTGCCCCGGCCGACCCATTGTCTCAGCCTGCTCCTGCCCCACCGAACTCAGCTCTGCATACCTCGACACGGTCCTGTCCCCCTTAGTCCAAGAACTCCCCACCTACGTTCAGGACACCACCCACGCCCTCCACCTCCTCCATGATTTTCGCTTCCCCGGTCCCCAACGCCTTATTTTCACCATGGACATCCAGTCCCTGTACACCTCCATCCCCTATCACGAAGGACTCAAAGCCCTCCGCTTTTTCCTTTCCCGCCGTACCAACCAGTACCCTTCCACTGACACCCTCCTTCGACTGACTGAACTGGTCCTCACCCTGAACAACTTCTCTTTCCAATCCTCCCACTTCCTCCAAACCAAAGGAGTAGCCATGGGCACCCGCATGGGCCCCAGCTATGCCTGCCTCTTCGTAGGATATGTGGAACAGTCCATCTTCCACAGCTACACTGGCACCACCCCCCACCTTTTCCTCCGCTACACGAGGAGGTTGAACAGTTCATCCACTTTACCAACACCTTCCACCCCGACCTCAAATTCACCTGGACCGTCCCAGACTCCTCCCTCCCCTTCCTAGACCTTTCCATTTTTATCTCGAGCGACCGAATCAACACGGACATTTACTATAAACCGACCGACTCCCACAGCTACCTAGACTACACCTCCCCCCACCCTGCCCCCTGTAAAAACGCCATGCCATATTCCCAATTCCTTCATCTCCGCCGCATCTTCTCCCAGGAGGACCAGTTCCAATATCGTACAACCCAGATGACCTCCTTCTTCAAAGACCACAATGTCCCCCCAGACGTGATTGGCGATGCCCTCCACCGCATCTCCTCCACTTCCCGCTCCTCCGCCCTTGAGCCCCACCCCTCCAATCGCCACCAGGACAGAACCCCACTGGTCCTCACCTACCACCCCACCAACCTCCATATACATCATATCATCCGTCATCATTTCCGCCACCTCCAAACGGACCCCACCACCAGGGATATATTTCCCTCCCCTCCCCTATCAGCATTCTGAAAAGACCACTCCCTCCGTGACTCCCTCGTCAGGTCCACACCCCCCACCAACCTAACCTCCACTCCCAGCACCTTCCCCTGCAACTGCAAGAAATGCAAAACCTGCGCTCACACCTCCCCTCTTACTTCCCTCCAAGGCCCCAAGGGATCCTTCCATATCCACCATAAATTCACCTGCACCTCCACACACATCATTTATTGCATCCGCTGCACCCGATGTGGCCTCCTCTATATTGGGGAGACAGGCCGCCTACTTGCGAAACGTTTCAGAGAACACCTCTGGGACACCCGGACCAACCAAACCAACCCAACCACCTCGTGGCTCAACACTTCAACTCCCCCTCCCACTCCACTAAGGACATGCAGGTCCTTGGACTCCTCCATCGCCAAACCATAGCAACACGACAGTTGGAGGAAGAGCGCCTCATCTTCCGCCTAGGAACCCTCCAACCACAAGGGATGAACTCAGATTTCTCCAGTTTCCTCATTTCCCCTCCCCCCACCTTGTTTCAGTCAAATCCCTCAAACTCAGCACCGCCTTCCTAACCTGCAATCTTCTTCCTGACCTCTCTGCCCCCACCCCCACTCTGGCCTATCACCCTCACCTTGACCTCCTTCCACCTATCGCATTTCCAATGCCCCTCCCCCAAGTCCCTCCTCCCTACCTTTTATCTTAGCCTGCTGGACACACTTTCTTCATTCCTGAAGAAGGGCTCATGCCCAAGACGTCGATTCTCCTGGTCCTTGGGTGCTGCCTAACCTGGTGCGCTTTTCCAGTAACACATTTTCAGCTCTGATCTCCAGCATCTGCAGTCCTCACTTTCTCCTGGCATAAAATACTGCCCAGCTTGATCAAAGCCCACACTGCTTGCATGGCATATGGTTCAGACTGAAAGTATCATTCAATGATTCAGTGGTTTAAAATATAACCAAATAATGTCGAAGAAATATAGCAGCATCTATGGAGAGAGAAACAAAGTTAACGTTTCAATTCCCATGATTCTTCAGAACTGTATCAAAGAAGAGTTAGGGACTCAAAACATTAACTCTGTTTTTGTCTTTTTCTCTAGCACTTCATGTTTTTATTTCCTATCTCCAGCATCCACAGTATTTCATTTATTTTTACAATATATAGTTTGCTTAACAAAATCCATTAATGGTAAAATTCCAAATTGATGAAGACTTCTCTAACCACATTCTTTTTCATGCGAAAATGTATAGTCATCTCAATTGTAAAATAATAAAACCTTGTTTCAACATATTTTATTGAAAGAGATGAGCCTTTTGGAGCAAGCAAGGTCTTTAAATGAATGATTAATTACAATATCTGTATTTGATTTCTGAACTCTTGCACGAATTGTAATAATGATTAACAATGATTATGGAATGCATTATTTACAAACAATGGGAGTTGGTCGGGGCTGTAAATATACATCAAATGACTATCATTTCCATCTGTACTAATAACGCCATCACTAGCAGTGACAGAGAATAATACCAAAATATTAGAGCTGCCACTACTTTACCAAACAGGGACCTCGGCCAGATACACGGTTTTCATCAAGGAGCATTTACATTTAGGCAGAGCATGTTGTGCAATTTTGTCCATATTTATTTAGTGCAATCTTTAAATGGTCTGAAGATTTATTTAATCATACGTTCCTGCATACAGTAATGTAGCTGTTTTGCTATTGATGCAAGAGAATGGATGAATAATAAAGTTAGTGCAAGTTCAAGTCTCACCACAACAATTTGAGAATTTCAATTCAGTCCAAAAATTCAAGAAATAAAAGACTAGCCATGGTACAAATGACTACAAATATGTTTGTTTGTCACAAGGCCATAATTGGTTCACTGTTGTACAGGAAACATATTATTCCTGTTTGGTCTGGACTAGATGTGACTCCAGCCCCACACTAACATAATTCAGTTTCATTTCCCTTGTAAGTGATCTAGCAAGTCACTGAATTGTATCAAATCAATGAAATGGTTTATTGGCCTACTCATGACTTCAGACCCAATGCAATGTGGTTGACTCTTAGTCTCTTGGGTGGGCAGTAACAACTGTTGCCCAACCAACAATGCCCATGTCCCACGAGTGATTAAACAAAACTCTGCATCGCAAGATTTACAATAATAAGCATCTTTATACTTTAAGGGATCTGAATGAAAGGACTTGTACAGAAGGAGGACGGGGGACTCCTATCTGCTTTCGGTGTCTCGAAGTCTAGGAATTCTGAATCAGTCTGTGTCTGGATGCTACAGAATGGCATACCTGGGAAATTTCACATGATCAAATGAGGACCAATATAACTGAAACAAGGTAGAAATCATCCAAGAGGGTAGGAATTCTTTTAAAAATTGGGGAACCTAAAGGAATAAAAAGGAAGCCAGATGGATAACCAATCAGAAAACATAATAAATAATAAGCATTACCTGAGATTGGATATAGAAATCAAGATGAGTTTAGAATTTTTAGAAAGAAATCCTGGTTAATGAGGACAATATTGCTGTTTACAGACACAGCTATCTTGCTGTAAAGAGAGGACTCAATGTGTTACATCACATTTCTCCTGCAACCCTGTGCATCTGTCATACTTTTACTTCTATGAGTTGAAGATGTGTTAAAATATATTATGATAAAGACAAAGCACTGGGATGTTGCACAGTAAAAGAAATGCAGAATGGAGCCCTGGAGAAACTCAACAACTCTGGCAGCATCTGTGAACAGAGAAACAGACATGATGTGTCAAGTCCAATATTTTCTTCAGAGTGAAAGAAGAATCATATTGGGTAGAAACATTAATTCAGTTTTTAGATTACATTACTTACAATGTGGAAACAGGCCCTTCGGCCCAACAAGTCCACACCAACCCTCCAAAGAGCAACCCACCCAGACCCATTCCCCTACACCTAACACTACGGGCAATTTAGCATGGCCAATTCACCTAACCTACACATCTTTTGGACTGTGGGAGGAAACCAGAACACACGGAGGAAACCTACACAGACACAATGCGCAAACTCCACACAGATAGTCACCCAAGATGGGAATTGAACCCAGGTCTCTGGCACTGTGAGGTAGCAGCGCTAACCACTGCACCACCATGCCAGTTTGTCTCTCCAGGTGCTGCCAGACCTTCTGAGTTTCTCCAGCATTTTCCATGCTTGTTTCAGGATTCCAGCATCCACCGTAAGTTTCTTTTATGTCAATAAAAATAAGATTGTAACTAGCATAAAGTTCAATTCCAATAATTATATTGTTACCCTTTTAAATACTATTGTTTAAAATTATTTTCATATAATAATCCATTTATTATGCCGTATGAGATCCTGTGGAATATGTCACATCATCATCCACAGCTATTCTTTTTGGCAAAATCTATTCTAGTGAAAGTGTGATGAACATTCTTTCTTGCTCTTGCTGAAGTAATAAGAAATAAGCTTCAATTATATCTATATTTTGATTCAGATTTCCAAGGGGTTCTTCTGAGAAGTGATCAATCAAAGTTATCATTATGTTTCCCATTGTGTCATGTTCAATATTCAACAGAATGAGGAAAAAGAACATTTTTGTTTGTGGAGTGGAAAATAGTTAGAAATGACCTGTGTAATCTTTGTCAGAATTGTATCACATGCAAGTAACATGGTATATGTATGAAAATATATTTATGAAAAAATACAGCAAGTAACTTTAGATCATGAACTTCACACCAACATTAAGAATGTTCCAAAGTGCCAGGAGGATATGTCTTTTGTGTTCATTAATGATCGAATTCAATCATTACTTTTGAAAGCTCCATGTAATGTATTTATAGCATTGTATTATTGTTAGGCTTCCTATCACTCTATTCACCTCATCTTGCCTACTTGACCTTAAGGCGAATTTCCAAACCCCATACTCTTGCTATTTTAAAATCCATCTTGTTTCACAGATATAACATCAATAATCTCCACCCTTGCCAATCTTATACTAAAATCCTCATTCTGACCTTTTTCACTTGTTTATTTGTTTATTCCAATGCTATCCTGACAAACTTTCCATCCTTCACCTTCCACACACATCAGATCCTCAAAAGGGTTATGTGTGTTACTTATTCAGGCACTAAGTCCCACTCAATTTTATCTGCTGCACTGTATTGACTGCCATTCAACAGCAATTAGGAACAAATCAGCCATTCTCAGGTTGGCAAGCCATTCTAATGGCTCGGTGTTGGTTGTGTTAGGAATACCTTTAATGTCGTTCAAAACTTTAGTGTCACCTTTTACCAAATTCTATTCACCCATCATCCCTACACTCACGGATTTACATCAGACACCAGTTAAGCCTCAGCTTCATCACTGGCAGCTTTGTATTCAGTTACCAAGGCTCTAAACTGTGGAATTCTGTTCCTAAATCTCTGTCTCTATCGCTCTCTTTTCTCCTTTTAAAATGTCTCTTTAGCCAAGCTTTTGTTCAAAGCTCTAATATCAATGCATAGAGCTCAATGTCAAAATCTGAGAACAGTCTTTAATTATTGTGTTAAAGGCCCCATATAAATCCAAGCTATTGTTGTAATGTTTTTCACAATGCCCTTCACTTTTTTTCACCTGTTTGCAAACGTGTTGTTAACTTGCTACATGTGATTTTTAACAAGTCATTGGCTAATTGAGTTCACAGATTTCATACAGGCCCATCTAGTTACCGCAATGCTGGAGATTTTAACAAGAATGTAGTTTTTATTTTGCTAAGTATCAACTATTAACATTTATTTGAAGGCATTGCTTAGCAAATAATTACAGATGTGCCATTCACTAAACTTTACTGCTCTACAAATTTCTGCCTCGCAAGAAATTGATTTACAGATGCCTACAGCTCTTGTAAATAAGTAGCAAACACTGTGAAAAACCATGTAGTGTTTATATTGATTATATTTTTGACAACATGGCCCCCACATAACTGATGCAAAGAGTACAACAAGGTGGGAATCACTGAAGAAACTCTCCAAAGAAATGGTGCCCTGTACACTAATTTATTGCTTGGACCAGACAAACACCCAGGTGACCTACAGCTACTAGCTCAATAATCTGTCTGTTTCAGACCTTTGTGATAAGCTAAAAGGTCTTGCTTTTTTCCAGAATGCTTTCCCTATGCTTTTTAAAGGGCACAGCACCACTGACCATTTTCGCCTCGGGCTTATATTTAAGATGTCTGTGGGGGAATGAAACAAGCAGCAGTCAAATATCCGTGCAAGGCTGTGTATCTTGGCCAACCTGTGATCTTCTTAATAGAATAGATCTTCATACATATTCCCTCACAGAAGTCCCAAGAGCAACAGCAGCTCTTACAAGAGTTTAACAAAATAGTATACTTTCCCAACATGTTGATCCTCTTGTGCATAGTTATATTTCAGTAGATAGTCCCAAAGTCTTGACATGAACTGGGATTGTTCAGTACAAGGACAATATAGACAGTCCATATTTTCAAATCTTCTGTCATCTTTCAACACCAATTTTTGTTTTACGGTACAACATTCTTCACCATTTTAGTCAGACCTGAGGAGTAGTTGTCCTCCAGCTACTCTCACTGATTTGGCTGCTGGTTACTGCCATTAAATGCTGTCACACAGTCCATCATCAAAGTATTCTTCCTCACTCCCTGCAAGATTGGCATATCACACATTGGCTTGAGCTTTTTTCTTGTCATTCATAATGTAAAACCACTATCAGTATCATTGCACATGACCTAAACTAGTTGCATATCTTATAATCATTTCCTAGTAGTTGAAAAGTGTGGCACTGGAAAAGCACAGCAGGTCAGGCAGCAATCAAGGAGCAGGAGAATCGACTTTTCGGGCATAGGCCCTTTATCGAGAAACCTTTTCTCGCATTCAGGTATTGGTGACTGGGTTTCTGATACTCACTGTCTATCCAGTGTGTCGCTGTGGTACTTCTCTAACTACTCACTGGTGGTGTATCTGTTTCATTCTCCTTTGAATTTGAAGATGAATGACCTGTGGCTCTTTCATCCTCCCTGCCATGGGTGTGTTCTAAATCTCATGACTTAGGAACATAAGCTATTCAGCCCCTCGAGCCTATTCTATTATTCAAAGAGATCATGGCTGATCTGTGGCCTAACTCCAGATACCTGCTTTTGGCCCATATCCCTTAATACCTTTGCCTAATAGAATTCTATCTGTCTCAGATTCAAAATTAACAATTGATCTATTATCAACTGCCTTCTGTGGAAGAGAGTTCCAAACCTCTACCACCCTTTTGTTGTGTAGAAGTGCTTCCTAACATCTCTTCTAATGGACTGACCCTTCTCAGACTGTGCCCCTCCCAATTCTGGAATCCCAACCAGTGGAAATAGTTTGTCTTTATTTGCCTTGCATTTTCCTCTTAATATCTTCAAGATTTTGATCAGATCACCTCTTAATCTTCTAAATTCTGGAGGAAACAGGTCTGATTTGCATAACATCTTCTCTTTGTTTAAATGTAATCCAGGGATCGTATTTGTAAACATGCATTGTATTCTTTGCATACATCACTCTGTCATTGCTGGGCCATCGATATATTTACCAGGTAGAATATTTTAAAAGTCTGAGTTTTTCACAAACACTGTGAAAACCATGTAGTGTTTATTTTGATTATATTTTTACATCAGACATATTGACACCACAGTATGATTGTGCCACTGCATGGAATTGATGATCCATTGTTTGTTGTGAGATAGTGTATTATACATTGTAACATGGAGTGCCACTAATTAGGTTACATGTCCTTTACTATACATAATGCAGATGTGTTGACGTGGTTGCATTGGTTCTGGCTTTCAGAGTCTATTGACCTGCCTTTTGGCTTATGATGTTGATAGTCATTAAAGGTGCTGCTCGTCTTATACCACCAACATTGGAGGCTAGGTAGACAATATGAAAGCCTTGGTCATCTTCCAAAGGTTGCATTTTGGTTTGTTCACTTTGTTGATTTGTTTGTCACCTTCCTATGGTGCCAGGGTTGTGGTAATGTACCAGTTTTTTGGTCACCTGGCTGTTGTCCTGGCATCTGAATTGACTTTTGAAACTAGAATTTCTGCGCACACTGATGGTATTTGCTGTCAAATGCTTTGCAGGTATAAGAAAGTCTCAGACAACTTTTGAGTGCGTGAGACAAACTGTATTTATCAATTACCCTCTCTTCAGAGAAATCACATTCATGCCTTTTGTTGTGGCATCTGACAAGAAAGTCATTTATATACTCTTGGATTCCTGCCCACCCCCCCCCCACTCCACCCACCATTTAACATAAACAACTAATCCAGAAGTTGAGTTATATGTTGAGCTGGTCCTCACACACTCTCCAGATCTTCTCTGGATCTTTTTTTTAATCATCCTCAGAATTAAAATGTGTACTTAAATAGCTGTAACTCAGTAAAGATGTCATTCACTGCTCAATCCATAGTCAAATGCTTGCTCTCTATTTCTTGTTGCAGATCTATGTTTCTTTGTTTTATTGAAGTAGAGTGCAGGTTTGTTTGTTCCCTTTATTTTACTTGGTTTGCTGTTCTGGTCCTTTTGCATCTATTTTACCTTATTTTTCATGATTCTGACCTCTTCAGGAGGTTTTGCAGAGTGCCAGTCTTTCTCTTTAAAAGGTGAAGATCTGTGTTGACAGCTTTATGCAACTAGGGGGAGTTCACACCAGCTCTGGCATTGAACTAAAGGAAAAAAAAGATAGAATCAACCAACCACTGTACACAAGTATGTATCTCCAGCTTAGAAAATCACTTTATATGGGTAACAATGTGCTTTTGTCAATTGTTAAATTGATGGTATTTCTTGGCTGTTAATGTTAGTTGTAAGCCTGTAAGGACGCATCACCTAAAGACGAGATGTGAATCATGTAGTACTGAAGAATGTTGCCAACTTTTATTGTAACACATGGTATCTACATAAGCATACTACAATCACAAAACCTTGCAATTCAAACGTATGACACCATGCTTCCTTCAGCATGTCATGCTGCATGCGAACAGATCTCATTCAGATAGACATCAAGAGCTCGATGCCATTAGGTCACCTGTCATGATATGCTGATGACATCATGAGCATGTCCCTTTGAAGGTATTTTGCATAACTGCTGCAAGGTAATAAGCAATGAACAGAAATGTAATCTCCACCAAAAAAAACGAAGTATGAAGTTGGTTTTAAGCTAAACATAAAAGGTAGGAAATTGAAGAATTATGCCATTTTCCCCATCAAACCTACTCTGTCATTCAATATGATCATGGCTCAGTCTTTGTCCCAATGCCAAACTCCTGCTTTCTCCTCATACTCCTTGATACCTTGAGCTTCTAGAAGCCTATTTGTTTCTTAAATACTTCAGTGACTTCAGTGTTTCTTAAATATATTTCAACAACTTCCCCTCTGAAGCAATTTGTGATAGAGAATTCCAGAAGCTCATGCCTTTTGAACAATGAAATCTATCCTCATTTTAATCCAAAATGGTTTACTATCTATTCTGAGACTGTGACTTCACATTCTGGATCCATTGACCAAGAGGAACATTATCCTTGCATCCAGTCCACACAGTCCTTGTCAGATTATTAATTGTGTTTCAATGAGATCACCTCTTATTCTTCTAAACTCCAGTGAATAAAGGCCCAGTCAAAAAAATCTCTCCACATAGTACAAACCAGCCATCCCAGAAATCAGTCTGGTGAACATTCACACTGCTCCTTCAATGGCATGTATATCTTCTCTTAGATAAGGAGACCAAAACTGCATATACTATTCTAGGTATTTTTTCACCAAGGACCCGTACAGCTGCACTAAGACATCATTCCTGCTGTACTCAACTGGCAAGTGTTGCAAAGATACTAGAGCAACAATTAGTTGATGTAGCCCTTTATGGAATGAAAATGTCCAATGTTATGGAAGAAGACATGGGTCGCTTAGGGACTAGTGAGCAGGTCTCAGCCAAAATTACCATTATCCAGTGATTCCTAAGACACAGCCTAAACACGAGTTCCCATTATGCCACATCAGCAACATGGATGAAAAGCTTTTGAATTTTCAAAGGCCTGTTAACTGAACTGTGGAATTAAATGGTTCAAAAATGATTCTACAGGGCATAAGAAGACAAGATTAGTGGCTATACTGGCCTGCATGACCAACAGAATGAATTAAAGACTGTTGTAATCTGCAAATGTAAAACCATGCTGAGAATCAAGGTTCCTTTTGTCTATGTCCAGCTTGATGGGAAAGGATGTAGTGAAGGTGTATGCCAATTGGGCAGAATAGACATCCTGATGGTCTATGCAAATGAATACAGCTTGTTGATGTTGGACATGTTCAGATCTCATACAATCAATGATACAAAGAGATGCTTTGAAGAAATAACATCCAAATAATAGTTATCTAAGGAGATCAAATGTTTGTGGATCAAGTTTCAGATATGTGTCTCAATGAGCCTTTCAAGGATCCTGATCATATCAAATGGAATATCTGCATGGTTAATAGAGAAGAATCATACACAATGAGTGAAATTGTGCTTGCTGGTACTCTTGAGGTTTTGTGTAGCTTCATCATCAAATCATGGGATTCTATTGATGCAAAAGCTGTCATCATCTGATCATTCAAAAATGCAGTATATCCAGATCAATGGCTGGAGAAAATAAATGTTGTGGCAGGGTGACTCTGAAAGCATAATTACCAAAGCTAATCCATTGTGGGATCCTTACAATGATACCCTAAGTGACTCAGAATGAATTTGAAGGAAATCTTCCTGTCAGATGCCGAAGACAATTAATTTGACAGTTTAAAAAATATTTTTGATTGTGGTTAATTGTCTCCTTTTAGAATTAATGCATTGAACAAAACATGTCAGGTTGAATTACTCTGAATTTTCCTTTTTATCACATTTCAAAATGGCTGCCATCTGCATCAATACTGGTGGTTCACATTTGATGCTCAGTGTACAAATCAATCTTCATTGTTAGAAGGATTTTTGAGGCTTCAAAGGTTGACTTGTATATCAGGATGTATGGCATTTTATTGAATAAATATCACATGACATTCTTCACAGACATGCAAGGAAGTGGAAATAAATAGCTAACTATTTAGTAGGGGTAACACATGTCTGCAAGTATCGGCAGGAGGCAAGACATACCTACTTTGAAACAGCGATCTGGTTAAGAATTATCGAGGGTGACAGGAACAAAAAAAATGTGTAAAGCAGGAAATCATATAACATCATAGCAACACAATTGCACTAAACAGACTGGAAATCTGTTTAACATCACAAAGGAAACTTGTATATCATTATAAGAAACTAATCACTGTAACTAGGCAGAGGGAAGAACTGTTATGAACATGAAGAGGCATGATTATCATGAAATGTGTCACACTGAAGTACTGAATAACCTTAGAAAGGATACAATTGTTATAGAATTTGTAGGCTGGACATGTCTAGTTTCACATAGAATGCATTGCAATAGTTTTGGTTGACTTGTGGTCATATATTAATCAGGATCTCTGACTACCTGGCAGAATTGTAAAGTGTACACATGTGTGTGACAAACTACTTTGCCCTCTGTGTGCCTGCTTGAAAATAAACCATTGTCTTGTTTGGACTATCAATGGCCTCGGTCTCTAGTGTCACTTGGATGTCACAACAATGCACCTTTCTGTTGTTTAATTAGATTGATCTTAAATTACATCGGACTGGACAATCTCCCCTTAGAAAAAATAAAGAAGTGTAAGAGTTACATTGAAATAAGAATGGGATAAACATTGTAATGTACATGCAGCAGAGCACCTACTATGATGTTGCCCATTCTAAATACGCAAGTTTTTCAACCATTAACATTGAATGGATTGAAAAGCATTGGTTGGAACTGAGCAATTTTATGACATATCCTGGGAATATGTACATCAGAATGTTTGCCCCTAAATGACACTGCATTTTGTGTGTCATAGCACATACTAGTTTTCTATAATGTACAAAACATAAGTAAACAATAGTTACTCCATGTTAATGATAAGCAGAATTAATGTCTGCTTTTGTAGTAGAAACCCGATTGACTTATACTCAATTCCTAGAAGCATGTGGCAAATATGAGGAATGGCAGAAGCCTTTCCAGTTGTCTGGCTGAAATTTTCTAAATTCGTTTCAGCTATGTGTTTAGTCGGTATGATATGAAGCTGTTGGTGTTGCACTGGGGTGGACAAAGTCAGAAGTCACATGAACCAAGCTATAGTCCAAAAGGATTATTTGAAATCCCAAGCTATTGGAGCACTGCTCCTTCATCACCTGCTTGTGATTTCAAATAAACTTGTTGGACTATAACTGGATGTCATGACACGTCTGACTTTGATTAGTAGGGGATGCAGGTATTGCAGTATCGGTAATTGTCACAGTCTAAATTTAGGTGAATCCTGAAATTCAAGTCTTCCCAAAAAACTGATGAATGGAGCAAACAGTTGTGGGTAGCATGTTAGGAGTCTACCCCCACCTATTCTTGTCTATGTCTCGGTGACTGGTTAGAAAGTGACACTGAGAGCAAATTATTAAAGGAGTCGAAAACCACACCTAATGGCATAAGTTTTTGCTACTCACAGAAAAATAATTTGAAATATGAACCTCGAAACATTGAAAGTCTGATAGATTTCCAAAAGCTTATGCAATAAAAAAATCATTTTAATCTGTCATCATAAAACAACCAGCTAAACAATAATAGAGCATCATGAAGAAAGATTCCAAAGTACTTGTAATGAATTCCATGTAATAGAAACCATATTCCATTTAGTTTAAAACAACCAGTTATAGTCCAACAGGTTTATTTCGAGTGCTGCTCCTTCATCAGGTTGTTGTAGAGGTTAAGATCATGCTCACAGAACTTATAGCTAAAGGAGTCCAATGTCATAGAGATGTGATACATTAAGTAATCTTAGATTACTGTATCACATCTCCATGATACTGGAGTCCTTTGGTTATAATTTCTGTGAGCATGATCTTAACTTCCACTATCACCTGATGAAGGAGCAGTGCTCCAAAAGCTAGTGCTTCCAATTAAACCTGTTGGACTATAACCCGGTGTTGTGTGATTTTTAACTTTGTACACTCCAGTCCAACACCGGCACCTCCAAGTCATATTCCATTCAGACAGTCACAATGATATATCAGTAACTTAAGCAAGGGAAAAGCTTATCTTTTGAACATTTTCTTACCTTTATGTTGTACTACACATTCCATGGAGCCAAGACCATTCAGTCCAATTGTCCATAGCAGCGTTCATCTTCCATAGGTGCATCTGGCTATCATTCTCCATCGAATGTCAATAATAAATATATCTATTTTTCCCTCTCTCACATGGTTATCCAGTCTGTTTGTTAATGCGTCTCTACTGTTTGATTCAACAAGTTTTTGTCATCACAAATGTCACTGTCTAACCATTCTCCAGTGAAAGAGGTCTCCTGAATTTTTAGAAATAAAACAGAAACTGTTAGAAAAACTTAAGTAGGTTTGGTAACATCTGCAGAGAGAGAAAGACAATTATGTTTCGCATCCAATATGATACTTCTGCAGAACTGAATTTTTTGGATTCCTGGATTTCCTGTTTGATTTATTAGTGACAATTTAATATTTATGTTCCCCAATGTTGATCTTCCTCACAAGAAGCATACTTTCTATCCTTAACCTGACATTTTATCATCTTAAATTACTCTATCGGGTGACTCTCTATCAAGTCTTGTCTTTTCTAAATAAAGAGTCTCATTTATTCAATCTTTCCTGATAGCAACAAATTTTGAATTTCAGTATCATCCAAGTAAATCTTCTTTTGCATCATCTTCTCCGTTTCCTTATCCTATCCCTAACATGGAGGCGAGAATTGTTCATAGTAAGTCTTAGTGCAGTCTAACCAAAGTTGAACGTATGTTTAACAAAGTCAACTGTATCAACTTGAGAAAAGTGTCAGTTTGGTTTAGAAATAGACGTCTCACCTCTGCGTTGTTGTGGATTCAAGCCACACTCAACTACATAATCTTCGGTGATTGGCCAGTACAGTACAGAAACAGTGTCACATTTTGGAGGTGTCCTCTTTTGGATGAGACATTAAACCAACTGATCTGGCCATGAAGGTCTGTAAATATTATTTGAGGAAATGTTAGAGACCCTCCCTATGTCCTAGCTGATACATACCCCACAAGCAACATCACAGCCAAGAAAGTCTGTTTATCTGTTCCCTAATCTCATTACTGAGATGTTGCTGTGCACTTACTAGATTCACTTCACAAAATACAAAATTGGCTGAGAGGCAGTTTGGGGTATCCAAACGTCATGCATGATGGCTCAGTGGTTATCACTACTGCCTCATAATGCTAGGGACCTGGGTTCAATTCCTGCCTCGGGCAACTGTCTGTGTGGAGTTTGCACATTCTCCCTGTGTCTGAGTGGGTTTCCTCCCGCAATCCAAAGATGTGCAGGTCAGGTGAATTGGCCATGCTAAATTGCCCATAGTGTTAGGTGCATTAGTCAGGGGTAAATGTGAGGTAGGGGAATCAGTCTGGGTGGGTTACTCTTCAGATGGTGGTGTGGGCTCATTGGGTCAAAGGGCCTGTTTCCAGACTGTAGGGAATCTAATCTAAGGCACAAAGCCAAGTTTGTTTTTACTTTCCTTTATTATTTTTCTTAATATCTAATATTTAAAACAAAATCATATTTTTATGACGATCTGTGAAGCCCTATGTACTGTTCCTCACCTTCCCCACAGAACAAGAATAATTTATTTGCAAAGACATGTATTGTCTGTGAAACATTTTGGCATGTTTCTGCCAAAGATGTTGAGGTACCTTATAAATTTGAATTCTTTTTTCCTCTTTTCCTTCCCTTTTAGTTCAGCAGTCGTGTGCTACGCAAGGGGAAGGTCAATCAATAGGATTCCCTTTGAGTCTGTCGACACTACTGGATTGGTCTTAGCAGGATTAGTCTCTCTGGAGACTTATCATAGAACACTCAGGGTAAGCTTTATTTTTCTAGTTTTCAGCTTTCTGGCAACACAGTATATCTCTATACAGCCAATTATTTTTCAAGGGCTTATTAAGAAATTTCCATACATGTAATGTAAATTGGAAAATGTTTACTGTCAAGTGCAGTTGTACTTCTAAATCCATGATGTTAAAATGACTATATTTATTCAGAATACTTTTCAACAAATTATTTCTGTGTGAAAATGCAGCCAAATTAATTGGCAGAGAAAATATTGTGTGCAATGCTTTGAGTTTACTGACCAATAGAAAGAAAGAAAAACATGCATTTGCTTTGTGCTTTCACTGCACTGGATATCTCAAATAATTTACATCCATTGAAGTCTGTTTGATGTATTTCTCTGTTGAATTCTTTCACTTTTGAGTGTTTATAGACTGATTTTCTTTTGGCTGAGTCCAACTTTCGTTGAGTCTTTTAGAAGGATTTGCACTGCAAGACCTCAATCATTTTCTCACTGCATTGGAGTATGGTGTGGTGCCCATGTGGGACCAGCAATGGTGGACATAACTCCAGATCCTGCTAGTCTGGTGTAAGCGCCACCATCTTCTCTGTAACATCTCACATTCACTCATTATCTCTGCTAATATATTCGCCTAGTCCCAAGACTCATGCTGTACTACTTTCTCTGTTGCCTGTCACATCGTCCCTTAGCTGCATACCCACCTGGGCTGCCTATTCACTTCACCTTGCCACCTGCACCAAAAGTAACAGCAGGACCTGCCTCTCTCTCATTTCAGAGGAAAACATTCTAATTGGGCAGAAAGCATCAAGAGCATTCAGTGAGAATTCTGACTATCTACTCTGAATATCTGCCTATTTCCAAATTCCTGGACTGATATTATAGGCTGGTATTGACTTACTAAGCCAGGCTCCCCTTTGACTTAAATGAAGCCTGCAGCCAACTATGGCAAGCTTCCTTTCTCTGTGTGTGCACTAAATAGCAGGAAATGACGGAAGTAATGAGCCTGCTGTCTGTGGCTAAGTAAGCAAAGCACTAAAAAAGCAAAGAAAGAAAGACATTGCAAGGCAGAGATGCTGTGAGTTCAGGTAGACTCAGAATGAGTGTCCACTGTGACAGTGGGTGAATGAGCTGGAGATGTAGTCTGGTCCAGTCCATGAGCTGGATGTGTAGTCTCTAAGTGCAATGTGTCCTCACTGCCACACTACAATAATGGTTGCCCCAGGATGCAGCACTGAAATGCAGAAGGGCCCTGTAAGAGGATCGGAGATGTCCCATGAGAGTTCTTTGAAGCTGGCACACATTAGATGCTGATGGCCATGGGTATGGAGTGCCTGTGTCTGGTGCCCATGAAGCGTGCCCTGAGATGTTGGTGCCCGCTGTTCAATATGGAAGTCTGTTAGAGCAAGAAGTGAGTTGATGTTGTCAGGTATCTGATTCAACATATGCCAGCCTTTAAGAGCCCTCATGGCACAGCTCTGATCCTCTTACAGGATGCTGCTGGCTTCTATCATTGTAATGCTGCAGTGAGGGGACCACACACAGTTCATGTTTAGTTTCCTCAATGTCTAGCCTCTCTGATGCATTTGGTGAGGTACGAAGCTGAACATTAATGAGATGAGTTAGTCTGTTCACAAAGTATTTAACAAGAAATTATTCTCCTAATTGACAATTCCCCATTGTCTAGTGAGAAACTGAATGCATTGCTTAGTAAATGGTGGAGTGAGATGCTCCTGATAGACTTCACTGGTTTTCTCATTTGATTCTGCGACAAATCTTGTCAGGTCCATGTTGCTCCACACTACATTTCTGTTCTTTACTGATGTTCTCTCTTTCTCCCTTTCTCTTCTGGTGCTGAACATGACACACTGGGCAGAATCTTCCCAGTCCCTGAATGACATACGCATTGGCAACTGAGTTGGGAAAATAGGGTAAGATCAGTAGAAATGAAGTTCTTGATATCAGGAGAAAAGATTGACTTCTCCCATCAAGTTCTGAATAGCGATATGAGAATCTCATTGGTGAGTGGTGCACGCCTGATCATTATTCCACATCTCAACACTCTGCAGCTTCCTATTATCCCAGCCACACAGATAGAAACTGAGTTGTGAAAATTTCCAACAAGAAAGTCAGAGCAGACTTCAGTTTACCACTTGCTCCTCCAGGGCTCTACGTAAAGACAGCAGTCCTCAAAATGTCAGATATGCTCCCTCAGCCGCTGCATAGGTGGAGAGGATATTGTGAAAGGGATACAAACAGTTGACAGAGAGGATTGATAGGTTAAGTAAGTGGGGAAAATGTTAGCACATAGAGTATAAAATGGGAAAAATGCAAAGTTGTTCATTTGAAAGCTGCAATAAAAGAACAGAATATTATTTAAATGGAGAGAAACTGGAAAAAACTGGAACACAAAGGGACTTGGGGTTACTTGTGCATGAAACACAGAAAGCTACTATACCATTACCTGCTGCAATTAATAAGCCTAGTGGAATGTTGGCCCTGATTTCAAGAGGTTGAAGCATAAGAGAAGGGACATGTTACTGCAACTGTACAAAGTACTGGTGAGACTATATCTGGAGTACAGCGAGCAGTTTTGGTCCCCTATTCCAGGAAAGATATCATTTCTTTGGAGGCAGTTCAGAAAGTGTTCACTAGGATGATCATTGCAATGGATGGTTTAGCTTATGAACAAAGGCTAAACAGATTGGACTCTACTCACTAGAGTTTAGAAAAATGAAAGGTGACCTCATCCTCGAGGGTGGCACAGTGGTGAATCTGTGGAACTCATTGCCACAGAAGACTGTGGAGGCCAAGTCATTTGAGTATTTAAGACAGAGAAAGGTAGGTTGTTGATTAGAAGGGATCAAGGTTATGGGATAAGGCAGGAGAATGGGGTTGAGATCAGCTATGGTTGAATGGCAGAGCAGACTTGATGGGCTAAATGCCTAATTTTGCTCCTATAATGTATGATCTTAAAAATTTGACTTATCTATTTCTATCAACCACCTTTCCCTCGATTATTCACAGCATCAGGGACATGGGTTCAATTTCAGCCTCGGGTGACAATCTGTGTGGGTTTCCTCCGGGTGCTCCAGTTTCCTCCCATAGTCTAAAGATATGCAGGTTAGGTGAATTGGCTATGCTGAATTGCCCATAGTATTCAGAGATTAGAGGTTAGATGCATTAGATAGGGGTAAATGTTAGAGTTATAGGATAGAGGTCTGGGTGGGTTACGTTTTGGAGGGTCAGTATGGACTTTATGGGCCAAATAGCTTGTTTCCACACTGTAGGGATTCTAAGTTCTCATTGGAATATATAGGATTCATAACATGCTTGCCTGGGTAAATGCTGAGGAATGTTTCCCCTCAAGGGCGAGTCTAGGACCAGAAGGCATAGTCTCAGAAAAAAAGGGGCTCCAATTTAAGACTGAGATAGGGAAGACTTCCTTCTCTGAGTGTTGTGTGGCTTGGTACTCCTTGGCAAAGGGTGAAATGGAGACAGAATCAGTGTGTAGATTTAAGGCTGATAGGTTTTTTTTGTGAATAAGGGATCAATGGTTATAGAGGAAAGGCAGGCAAGTAAGGAATGTCAGATCAGCCATGATTCTATTGAAAGGTGGAGCAGGTTGGAGGGGGCCAAATGGCCTATTCCTGTTCACCTTTCTTATGGTCTTATTCTTATAATCTTATCTCCTAATCATGGATATTGACATTGAACATGTATCAGCCTCATGACTCCCTCATACCCACTTCTGATTCAATCACAAAGCAATTCTGCAATTCAGAGACTGCATTTTGAGTGTATTGGCATCTTTCATTAAAAGGCTGTTGGCAGGGCCACTTTGCACGTAGTGATGAGCACCCACATTATGATTCCAGCTGATGTTATTGTAGGAGAAGTCAGATTTTGGACAGAAATCAGTTTTGATTGATCAATTTTTGTCTTTTCTTAATTTAATGAGGTGGTTGCTCACTGAAACACAAACACGCAATGCTGCAAATTTGGTTGAAACAATGAACAGAAGTTTATTACATAGAAGAAATGAAGATAAGATACAATAAACCAAGCTATTTACAAATATCACAAGTTGGAAAATTTTAAAACACATGGTAACAGTACAATCCTGTCTATCCCACCACCATCTGTTCAGAGTGCTCAGATTCCAGAAAGAGTTCGCTTCTCAATCAAGTCTGTTAAATCTCATTTAAACTTACAGAACACTGTGAGGCTTAGATTCAGTGGACACAGAGGAGATGTTTCCACTCGTCATATCCGAGACTTGGCCTCAGAGTGAAGGGACGACACTTTAGAACTAAGATGTGGAGGAATTTCTTCAGTCAGGGGATGGTGGATCTGTGAAAATCATTGCCACAGAAGACTGTGGAGGCCAAGTGATTTGGGTATTTAAGACAGAGAAAGCTAGGTTGTTGATTAAAAGGGATCTAAGGTTATGGGAGAAGATAGGAGAATGGAGTTGAGATTAGCTATAATTGAATAGCAGAGCAGACTCAATGGGCTAAATGTCTAATTTTGCTCCTATAATGTAGTCTTATACCCTTAAAAGTTTGATCTATCTATTTCTTTGAACCACGAGTCTTGATAGAGTCTTGAGAGTTCGATAGTCCTTTTTCTTGATTATTCACACAATTAAGACAAGACTTTCTCAACTTCAAGTAACCCATTCAGGGTCTTAAACAAACTCTTCAGTGTACAACTTCCAAACTAATACCCTTACACCAAGGTAATCTGTTTCTGAACTATTCTCCGAGAGAAACTGTTACTACAACCAGGACTTCCACAATCTGAAATCAAAAGTTCTCCAAGCTACGTGCTTTTCCCTAAACCAAATAAAAGTTGCTGATTCCTCTAAATGAAATCTCAGTAATGTTTTATAATGTTAGCTTTCTCCTACTGTAAAGCTCTCAAACTGCAAACAAATTCTGATTATCATTCCAGGAGACCACACTCTCTCTCATACTAGTTTAAAAATAAACTGTGGCTCTGTCATGATTGTCAGTTGTAATTTGTCAAGAGGGTGGACATGTTGCTGCGTGGCACTGTGCTACATTAATATCACACCTACTCCACGAGCTAACTGTTTGTGGAAAACACACTGCATGTGCTTCAACCAAATGACGATGAAAAAACTGGGACAAACAGCAGCAAACAACAATATTTCTTCATTTTGCCTGTAGGTGAACAAAAGGCCAATAACTCAAAAGGTGAGGAATTCAATGCCTGATTAAATAGAAATACTAGGTACACCTTTGAAATGTTCTGCACCAAGCTGTCCCAGACAATAAGGACCATGTGCAAAGCTAATCTTCATGCAGGCTTCATGCATTACTCCAAATGCAAAGGAGTAATTCCCCAAATGGGTGCATTTTTCCAACTCCTAGGCAGCCTTTCGAAGTGAGTTGTTGCCATTTGGTTGAAAATAATTTTGCCCACTTCCAACTGAGCTAGGGATGTCCAATCAACATCACATGGCAAGTATTTTTACAGTATTGTTAGATTCATAGATAAATCCCTGCACAGGACTTCCAGTACCCAACATTCCTTAAAATAATTTTAGCTTTCTTTAAAATTCATTCTCAACAAAGAAGTGTTTCTGAAAAGGCAAGCAATCATTACCAGTTCCTATTTGCGGTATTGTGCTTTCTTCTTGAATGGCAGATTGATGCAAATAATTAGCTTACTAAGTCAACTCAGGGGGCAATTCAAATTCAACCACACTGATGTGGAGCAGGATTCACTTTAGGTAAATCTGCAGGTTGTGTCCCCTAAAATATAATAATGGAGCTGTGTAGTTTTTATGTTCCAAACATTATATTCTAGATTTAAAAAAGAGGATTGTGATTCCAAATGCATTTTGATAGGATTTGAACTCCTATTCCTCATATTACTAGTCCAGTAATATAATCTATATTGTATGGATGAGATTATTGACACTTGATTCAGTAACCACAGCTTGTTGGTGTATTACAGTAAGAAGTCATTTAAACTACTTTGGTGAGTAGAATTACTGCTTTTTTAATCTCATTATGTCTTCGTGCTTCAAGTTAAGATTAATATTGAATATTTTTGAATCTTATTGTGCTGTATATTTGTGCATTGCATCATTTTAAAAATTCCATATAGTCCTGTTCTTATGCAATTTTGACTTTTGACTGATGGCCTTGACAACGTATTGCCTTATATTTGAATGCCCATATCACAACTGCAATGGACCAATGCAAGACAAATATTATTTGGACAGACAAATAAATCACTTACACTTATTAGTATAATAAATAATAACAGAAATATTTAACAATCACTGAAGATTTCTGGAGGACATGAGTGGAGGCCTGGACTCAAGTGCTATCTGCGAGAGAGGTATACCATAACACATGTGGACAGATTTATTCAGATTAAGAAAAAAGCAAAGTCGTGTTAATTTGGTGGTAAAGAAAAGAGCTGAGTTCTGGATAGGGAAAAGATCCACAGTGGAAAGGTTGAAACTAATATTTGCACAATATTTAACAGTCGACTAATCATAATGCTATAGCATTAGCATAGTCTTTAGCAGTAAATGTTTCAATTTCAGTTGATCGTTGTTTGCTACATGTTCCGGGCTAATTATTATCACCTAAGATCTGTTATAATGTGCCCCCCCTGGTGCTCACCTTCCACCCTACCAACCTTCGCATAAACCAAATCATCCGCCGACATTTCCACCACCTCCAAACAGACCCCACTACCAGGGATATATTTCCCTCCCCACCCCTTTCCGCCTTCCGCAAAGACCGTTCCCTCCGCGACTACCTGGTCAGGTCCACGCCCCCAAACAACCCACCCTCTAATCCTGGCACTTTCCCCTGCCACCGCAGGAACTGTAACACCTGCGCCCACACCTCCTCCCTCACCTCCATCCAAGGCCCTAAAGGAGCCTTTCACATCCATCAAAGTTTTACTTGCACATCCACTAATATCATTTATTGTATCCGTTGCTCCCAATGCGGTCTCCTCTACATTGGGGAGACTGGGCGCCTCCTAGCAGAGCGCTTTAGGCAACATCTCCGGGACACCCGCACCAATCAACCACACTGCCCCGTTGCCCAACATTTCAACTCCCCCTCCCACTCTGCCGAGGACATGGAGGTCCTGGGCCTCCTTCACCGCTGCTCCCTCACCACCAGACGCCTGGAGGAAGAACGCCTCATCTTCTGCCTCGGAACACTTCAACCCCAGGGCATCAATGTGGACTTCAACAGTTTCCTCATTTCCCCTTCCCCCACCTCACCCTAGTTCTAAACTTCCAGCTCAGTAACTGTCCCCATAACTTGTCCGGACTTGTCCTACCTGCCTATCTTCTTTTCCACCTATCCACTCCACCCTCTCCTCCTTGACCTATCACCTTCATCCCCTCCCCCACTCACCCATTGTACTCTATGCTACTTTCTCCCCACCCCCACCCTCCTCTAGCTTATCTCTCCACACTTCAGGCTCACTGCCTTTATTCCTGATTAAGGGCTTTTGCCCGAAACGTCGATTTCGAAGCTACTTGGATGCTGCCTGAACTGCTGTGCTCTTCCAGCACCACTAACCAGAATCTGATTTCCAGCATCTGCAGTCATTGTTTTTACCTCTATAGTGTGCCCAGTCATAAACTACAAGTAATCAAAGTTCATTAAAAGACTGAGAAAATAGTTGTATCTTTGTTAAATGTTTGCTAATGGTTTTGTTAAGTGAAACTGTGAAAATTCAATTTCAAACAATAGAGAGTTCCAGTCTGACCATCCTGTGAGTGTATGCATTTCGTAAAGATCAGAGAAATGTATTATAATTGCAACAGTGGACAAATCTCGGATTTTTCTAGAGATTTGTACTGCTATTTGACATTGGAAGGTCTGCGGAGTGAACACAAAAAAAACTAGAACTTTCAAACCATTGGGTCTGTTTAGCACCTACTGAATATTAGGGGAATCAATCACATGATTATTCCTGCACCAGGGACATAACTGAAGGAGGCCAACATAGGCAAGTATATTCAGCAGCAGTGGAACAACTAGAGTTTGAAAGGATTGTACGATGCATATTGGATCTATGGATTGACACAAAAGGTTGTAATTTATTATTGCTAATTGCTTTCTTGTAATCTATAGGCAGCTCCATAATCTTTTAAGCAAGCATCTTAAATTTGATGTGGCCGGCAGCTACTCACCGTCCTTTTTTCACTTTCTCAGGCTAAAAGGGAAGCAGCTCAATTACAATGAGTAATATTTGCTTTTCCACCGTTCATAAAAGGTTTCAGTGTAGTTCTCAAGCCTACCAGTAGCACCTAGTCCTGTGGTGAAAGGAATTTTTTCCCCTTGAGCTAGCACAAACTCATTTTACATGAGATTCCACCTTTGTTCTTAATGACCCTCTCTAAGTCTTTTAAATGAATAAAATTATTGAATCATAACACCTCCAGGGCACAAGACAGCAGGCACCCCTGCTCGGTCATCAGTCCACCAACGCTGTGTTAGTTTTGGCTACAAACGACCTGGAGACTATGTTTTAAATCTATCCTGTCCTCTCTGGACAGAAGCCAAATGAAATAATAATACCAAATCAAATCTTTTTGTTGGTGATAGGAAGTCTGCGCACAAGTGTTTTTACAAGAATCAAAGACATTTGCGAGTGTAATAGCCAGAGTGTTTCTCACTGCTGAGGAGTTCTGTTTACCTTTATAATAAAAATACACTTTGTCATGGTCAATGACTCTCATAAATTTCTATGTAGGTGCCAACCACTTTTCTAGGCTACTAAACTAATGCAAAAGAGGCTTCTGCGAGACTTTGATGAACTATGGAGAACATATGTATCTCTGGGATACGGTCTGCTGTCCACAGATGGCGCAACCCGGTCTGATTTATGAGGTTCAACCTCACAAGTTCTCTTACCTGCAACGTTTACTTCTTTTGGGACTCATGTTGACTGAACTGCTTTCAGCACAGACCTGAGTTCCAGCTGATTTGAAGTTATTTTAGAGCCTCACTTTTGTATGGTGTTTGACAACATTTAAAAAATATTTCTATTTAAGTCTTTTACTGAACAGCATTTGTTTCATGTGTTCCTTGCTCAGAGAATGTCACACAGCTGTAATGTTTTATTGATTGCAATAAAATGAAAATAGCACAGTGCAAAACCTAAATAGAGGTTAATGCCATCCTGGAGGCATTTTGTCCAAACCTAAACATGTGTCTATGCTAGAGAAAATTAACCCTTTTTGTACTGAATTAGTCTGACATCTGTAGAATACAGACATCTTTTCCATCACTTAGGATCTAATTAAACTGTCACTTCAACAATAATGCAAGTGGTTTTGAGTGCAGATTAGTGGAAAATAGCAATATAAATCCTTATTTTTCCAAAAGAATAGGGTAATGCCAAATGTTTTTATGTTCCACTTACTCAAATCCTCCCTCCCTGCCATGCTGTCTCTCTGCAGTTTCCCACTGAATACGATCTAATTCCAGCCTTAATGTTCTTGAGGTTTACATCCTACTTTAAAATACAAAGGCCTCTTGTTTTTATTCGGTTGTGTTGTTCATTTTATTCAACATAATGCAGCCCAAAGCAGCTAGCAAATACAAAACAAAGAAATATCAAGTGGAAAGTGAGTTTCTCCAATAATTTGTGCTTTGTTTAAAAAGTCACCACAGTGGAAGCTGGGCCAATGCTCAAAATTAAGCACAGCCCAATCTGAATTCATCAAACTGGTCAGATTTTGCTAATTGAGCCTATTCAGGCCTTCAAGGAGACATTTCAAATTAAGCATTGTTCAGGCACAAGGACACCAATAAACTAGCTCAAAGTATCTAAACATTACAAAAGGTCTCATTTATAAAGTAGCTGCCAACTGAGCATGATTCACGGTGTTGTACATTTTTTCAGTCAATTTTAGTTGTTTGAAATTTGCAATGGCTGAAAGTAGATATGCTAAGTAAAATTTTTTTTTGTAATGAATCCACATGCAGCTTGTCACTGAATTGATACCAGGCCACCACTTCTAAATAGGTCAAGGAGTACTTTTTGCAACAACAAAAAGAGTACCAAATTACCATAATGAAACACTGCCTGATTGCTCTGGTCCATAGATTTTTTATTGGTAATGTGCAAATGAATTTGAGCAAACTCTTGAGCAAAAGTTTCAGTTTGGAAAAGGAGTACAGTATGTGCAGTTTTATGCTTCACTGGAAGTGTCCTGGGAGCAGCAAGGCCATAAAATTGGGAAAGTGAATTTGGGCTGTTGAGCACATTGCCTTCCCATTCCTCCCCAATTAAATGCAGGACAGGAAGGATGGAGAATAGTCTTCCACCCAAAGAGAGATTGAAGACTTAAGTAGCCACTTCCTAGTCAACAAATAGCAGTTAGTGGGAGCCAGGTCATGGAATAAGAAATCTGCTAAGATTTAGTGGGCATTGCTGGAGACCTGGTGGGATTGTCCTCTATAGCACACTTGGGCCAAAGGACAGATCACTATCTGGGCAGGGATTGACCCATTTGAGAGCCTATCATCTTGCCCTTTTACACCTAATTGGCTTTTCCTTCTACCATCACCATGGCTCCCTCACTGGCCTTGACGACCTCAGCGCACTTCTTTTATTCTTTCATTGAATGTGGGCCTCACTGGCTAGGCCAATGTTTACCACACTTGTGAGTTCCAGGGCTCTAATGTTGACCCCTCTACTAAAGATACCATCGACCTCCTCCTTCATTAGAAAGAGACAGCTAGTGGCTTAACCTAATGATTACCAAGCCTCAGACAAGGGAGGAGGTTGAAGGAAGGTCATTCCTAACCACTTCAGTCAATGTAGGAATTGATCCATTACTTTTGGCTTTCACTTTGCATTAGAGACTAGCCATCCAGCCAATTGAGCTAAACAACCTGCAGCTCTGTTGCAGTCCCAGCAGTGGCCTCCATTCACATTGGTGCTGCTAGCAGTCTTTGGAGGCAGGAAAATCTGCAGGACCTGGAAACCCCAGAAGCTGACCAACAAAGGCTTGATTGGAATGAAATCCCAATTGGTGGGGATAGGGAGTACCCAGGGTCCCAGGAATGCACACAGTAGAGTCATCAATGATTCCCCAGCTGATTGAGGAGCCCACTGCTCTGAGCATTAAATTCTACTCTATCAAAGTTTCAGCCGAACTGCCAGTTACACCCAACTTGAACTATCCCAGACTCTGTTTTTAAAGTAATGTAGAAAATGACAAATGAATTACAATATTATAAATATTTACTTTTAGTGAATTCCAAATAATCTTTAATTTACTTTACAATTTGCATTGCCACCAATGATTTTTGTCACTCAGTGAAAGTTGGCTGCTAAATCTTTCTAATTTACAACAGTGTCTATGCTTTGAAAGTTCTTCACTGACTGATGAGTTTTGGGATGTCTTGATCACCATGAAAGGTGCTTTATCAGCACAGAGCTGTTTTTGTTCTATTTTAAATTTCTCATTTTCTGAAACAGAAGTCCAAATGCAACGATTTCTGATGAAGGGCTTTTGCCCAAAACGTCAATTTCGCTGCTCCTTGGATGCTGCCTGAACTGCTGTGCTCTTCCAGCACCACTAATCCAGAATCTGGTTTCCAGCATCTGCAGTCATTGTTTTTACCTCCTTGACAACATCCAGGTTTGGAGTGATGAGTGGAAAGAAATATTTGCGCTACACATGTGTTGGCATCACCAATCAAGTGGCATTACATCACTGCATTCTCCACTATCAGCATCTTGAGGGTTATCATTGACCAAAAACAGAACTGGACTAGCTATATAATTATTGTGGCTGCAAGAGTAGGTCAGAGGCTAGGAATCCTGCAGTGAGTAACCCACCTCCTGACTGACTCCTCAAAGTCTGTCCATCACCTACAAGGCACAAGTCAGGAGTATGATGGAATACTCCCCATTGACCTGGATGAATACATGCCCTTAAAACATTCAAGAAGTTTGACACCACCCAGGACAAAGCAGCCCACTTGATCCACAAACATCCATTTCCTCCACTAATAATCCTCTGCAAAAGCAATATGTACCAGCTATAAGATGTATTGCAAGAATTCCCCGAAGATCCTTAGACAGCACCTTCCAAACGCATACCATCTGGAAGGTCAAGGACAGTAGTTACCTGGGAACACCACCACCTACATGTTCCTCTCCAAGCCACTCACCAACTTGATTTGGACTTCTTTCACCTGTAATTCAGTGTCACTGGGTCAAAACCCTGGAATTCCCTCCTAATGCCATTGTTAGTCTACTTACACCAAATAGACTGGAGTGGTTCAAGACAGCAACCCACCAGCACTTTCTCAAGAGCAATTGTAAAACACTAAGACTTATCTTTTGGTGGCAGTCATGATTCTAACCAGGGCTCTTCTACACTACTGGCAGCACTCACCTCTGAGATCTGGCACTGATGGGTGTGATGGAGCTACTGATTAAGGCTGAAAACTTTTCAATTAGCCCACTTGCAGCACATTACTGTTCCAGGATGACTTCCTATGGACAAGTCAGCTTCCAGCTAACCTTTCTTCAGCTGGTATGGGGATGAACTATCTACCAGCATATATCCCTGCTACCACCGCCACTGCCCCCGTATATTTCTGCCCAATGACATAGCAAAATTTCACATTTTAAGACTTTACTGCAATAACAAATTAAAAGTTCTATTGATTAAACATTATCTTAGTGAGCAAATAATATATTAAGCTACAGGACAGATTAACCCCTCTCCCCCACGATTTAATTTTGGCTGCCAACAAACCCATTTCACAGAAATATACAGTTCTATACATTAACATTTAGGTCTCCAGTGATCAATTCAAAATGATTTTTCTCTCTAAACCTTTTCCTTTCCCAACCTGGAAATATTTATCTCCGGAACTCAGCAGGTTTTCCTGCAGCCTCCAATCTCTAATGTAAGCTTAATAAATCTTAAAGCCTTATTTTAATTTCTTGTGAATTTGATCTTTCCTATCAAAGTGTAAGCTCCTAAGGCCATTCATTCCAATCGAGCAGTTCGTGGTCTGCCTCTGGGGTTTCCAGGTCCTGCCAATTTTCCTGCCTCCAAAAGATCCGACAGCACCAAGGTGAATGCTGTTGATGAAGGGCTTTTGCCCGAAACGTCGATTTTCCCACTCCTTGGATGCTGCCTGACTTCTGTGCTTCTCCAGCACCACTCTGATCTAAACTCTGGTTTCCAGCACGTGCAGTCCCCACATTTGCCCAGTATTTCCAACAGTGGAGTCATACTTTAGGGTAAACTTTGATTCTGTGTCCAAACCTCTGGAGTGGCGTTGAACACAAGACTGTGATGGGAAAGCATAGGAATTAGGAGCAGGAGTAGATAACTCAGCCCTTCGAGCCCACTCCGCCATTTAACAAGATTTTGGCTGGTCTTATCCTTGTCTCAACTCCACTTTCCTACCTGCTCACCGTACCCCTTTATCCCACTTTTCATCAGAAACATTTCTTGAATCTGTTGATTGATTGATTCTGCCTTCACTGCACTCTAGGGTGATGGGTTCCACAGATTCACAATGCTCTGAGAGCAAGTAGTTTCTCCTCATTTCAGTTTTGAACCTGACTCCTCTCACTCTGTACCTGTGACCTGTTGTTCGAGACTGTCTCACAAGGGGAAGCATCAGTTCAACATCCATCTTCTCAATCCCCTTTAGCATTTTATATACTTCAATTAGATCCTGTCTTTTCCCCCACCACCCCACACACACACACACACACACACACCCATTCAACCACTCCTTGTACGATCCCCTTTCACTACTGGAATCAACCTGGTGAATCTGCTCTGAACTGCTTCCAGTGCCATCATATTCTTCCTCAAGCAAGGAGACCAAAACTAGACACAACATTCCAGGTATGGTCTCACCAATGCTTTATATAATTGCAACAACACCATATTTATCAGCCAGTCCCTTTGCAATAAATATTACAATTCCATTTACTTTTCTTATTATATGCATCTCCTACATACCCACTTTCTGTGATTTATGCACACAAAGATGCCCAGATCCCTCTGCACTGACACACTTTGAATCTGCTTCCCTTTTAAATAAACATTTTCCCTTTTATTTTGCTAGCCAAAATAAACACTTATCTACATTAAACCCTATCTGCCAGATTCTGGCCCGTTCTCCTAACCTGTCAATATCCAACTGTAAACTCTTTGTTTCCTCATCACTGCCTGATTTCACACCTATTTTAGTATCATCCACAAACTTTGCTGCGTTACACTCTGTCTCTGTTTGCAGATCATGTGTATAGGTTGCGAATATTTGAAGTCTGAGAACTGAACCCTATGGTAGGCTACTAGTTACAGTTCACCATCCAGAGAAGGACCCATTTATTCTGACCCTCTGCTTTCTGTCAGTCAGCCAATCCTCTATCTGAGCTAATACTCAACCCTTAGCCCCCTGGGATCTAACCATCTGGATCAGTCTTTTATGCTGCACCTTGGAAGTTTAGATTATATCACTTCTAATGGATCCCCATTATTCACCTCATTGGTTACATCCTCAAATAACTGAAGCAAGTTTGTCAAGCATGACTTACCCTTCATGAGACCATGCTGACACTGGGGAATTGAGCTTTTTTGTTCCAAGTGTTCAGTTATCTCTTCCTCTATGATTGACTCTAGCAACTTCCCCATGACAGAGGTCAAACTAACTGGTCTATAGTTTCCTACTTTTTGTCAATCTCCTTTTTTGAATAAGGGTGTCATATTAGCATGTTTCCAATCCACTGGTACCTTTCCAGAATCGAAGGAATTTTGGACAATCATAACTAATGCATCCACTATCTCTGCTGCCACCTCCTTTAATACCCTAGGGTACAGGCCATCAGGCCCTGGGGACTTATCTGCCTTTACGAGAGACTTAACAAACAATCCAGGTCTTTTTCAATATATAATTTCAGTTACATCACATTGTAAACATTTGCTATAAATTCTGTGTCGTTACGATCTTTTACTCCACAATCACCTGATGAAGGAGCAGTGCTCTGAAAGCTAGTGCTTCCAAATAAACCTGTTGAGTTTTAACCTGGTATTGTGTGATTTTTAACTTTGTACACCCCAGTCCAACACCGGCATCTCAAAATCATTTAGTCCCATCAATTTACTTAGTTACAAGTTCCTCTGTAGCAATTGCAGCATCAGGGAATAAATTATTATCTTCCACTGTGAAAATAAAGACAAAATATGAGTTTAGTATCTCTGCCATTTCTGGTTTTCTAATTATTAACTCTCCATTTTCATCCTCTAAAGATCAACATTTCCTTTTACTATTCTCTTCCTTGTCATAGTTTGATTATTTGTTTATTTGTTATTTATTTGGGGTTATATAGTTATGCACTTGAGACTAAGTATCACAAAATATACTGGACCTCAAAAGAGAATGCCTGTTTTAGCAAAAGGTTGTTAATCAAGGTGAAAATTTACTACAGGGTTCAAACTTCAGGACTTTTATCACAGGTTTTTTTTGCTACGGCTCTAAATCAACTCCAGATTCACTTCCAAATATAACATTCCATATTAACAGAACTCTAGATGGGTGGTGTCAAATGGCAACAACCATGTGCTGCATTGCCGTTTGATCCTACGTAAGATATTGACTGCTTGAAGTGAGCTAGCAGGTGAAGCTGTTTTATGCAATTTAACTAATGTTTATTTAGCCAGTCACGTCACAGGATTCTAGCCCAAGGGTGTAACAAACAATATTATTGCTTAGGCAGTGTAATAATTAGTTCATCTATAGTGAGTATGTCTTTGGTGTTGTTGTAAAATGAGCCAAAGGACCCTTGTGAACCTATAAAGCTTCTCAAGTTAAACAGAAACACTAGTGATCACATTTGTAAATTAGCTATAAACTTGTTATGGTGATGGGGTGAGGGGTTCATGTAGGTGACTTCAGGAGACAATGTTTCATTCTGCAAAGCAGAATTAGAATGCTTGAAATAAGATCCACCATGTGCCACGTATTATTGAAACGAATATAGTACATTCAAAATTAATTACGTGCAAGTTTTGTTAAATTAGTTTTAAAATCCACACCTTTTTTAAATTCATTAAATAAATTCCTTAGCTTTGAAATAATACTCTTAACTTCAATGAGTTGTATGTTAAAAGAAGGTAGGGCTTGTAAAGTAAAATGTTTCAAAAAGTGATATTTGAGTTAACTCTTTCCTAAGAGTACAGGGCAGAAATTAGTTTGTGCAAACACATTTCTGTTTTTAAAAGCTTCATTAATATTGTTTTTGTTTACCACCTAACTGATGCATGTAATATTGAAGTACACAGTGCTTCTGTATACTTCAATGAATCATTTTGTTTGTCCCAACTCTGCAATACAGAACCCCCATTGCCTTTTATTTGTCTCCCTATACACAGCACCTCTCTCTGCTTTAAATACTGACAAACACTCACTGAACAATGACCTGTGCCTCAGCCATTGCTTGTGAAAATACATTCCATACTCCAACAATCAACTGTAAAGAATTGGCCCTTTACCTCTCTTTCACACATACTTTGCAATAATTCTAATCAATTCAATTTCACTTTATTGTCCATACAGAAATTCATTTAAGGTACATTGCTCATTCATTAAAATATTACATAGAAATAATAATAAAGAATGAAAATTACAATATCACAAAGACCTTACTTTAATTAAAATATATTAAAAACAATTCCAATGCACTAAAGTCATTGGACACCAAGTTCCACTTTGTGCACATATTCTTATCCATACATCAACTCCACTTACTGATTTCCCAAAACAAGGAAATGATTTTAATATTTCACTCTATTACAGCTCTTTAAAAACACACTGCATTTTCTCTCTGTAACCCAATTAATGTTTCCATCACTACATCTTTGCATCTATTTTGCAACTTTGTGAAAGTGAGTACTGCAGATGCTGGAGATTAGAGGCAAGAGTGTGGTGCTGGAAAAGCACAGCAGATCAGGCAGCATCTGAGGAGCGGGAGAATTAATGTTTCAGACAAAAGCCCTTCATCAGGGCTTTTGCCAGAAACATTGACTCTCCCGCTCCTCGGATGCTGCCTGACCTGCTGTGCTTTTCCAGCACCACACTCTTGCCTCCATTTTGCAACTTTACCTGCTTGCACTTTAAGTGAACAATATATCTGTAACTATTAGAGTCTTGTTCACCAATACCTGGAGTTCTTTTTTTCTCTCATTTAAGTGTCTGACCTCATTTCTTGTTCATGCCCAAGATCTATTATGTCACACTAACCCACATTACATTTCATCTGCCATTTTTCCAATCCACTAACTTGTGTAAAAGAAAAACCCAAACAACTGCAGATGCTGGAAATCAGAAACAAATTCAGAAATTGCTGGAAAAACGCAGCAGTGTATGGAGAGAAAGAAAGGTTGATATTTTGGGTCCAGTGACCCTTCTTCACAGCAGGGTTTTTTCAGCGATTTCTGATTTTTTTTCACTAACTTGTGTCTTCTGGAAGTTTGTAAAGTTTTCCTTGCTGTTTGTCAAAATTCTAACATTTATATTGTCAGTAAAATTTAAAATCGTTTTCCTAACACATAATCAAATCATCTACATGTGTCACAAACTTAATGAGGCACAACTTGTTCCAAACAATAGTATAGATCAGAGTGGTGCTGGAAAAGCACAGCAGGTCAGGCAGCATCCGAGGAGCAGGAAAATCGACGTTTCGGGCAAAAGCCCTTCATCAGCACTCTGATTTCCAGCATCTGCAGTCCTCACTTTTGCCTTGTTCCAAACTATAGTCTAGTATATTTGATTTCTCTTTGTCAAACAACTTTCTATCCACGTCACTGCATCTTATCTAACACTATACAACACTATAAAAGTGAAATTTTGAATACTTTATTCATTGACTTCTAAAAATCCATATGTACTAAAATTGAGTGAATTTTGTTGATCTATTCATTGATTTCTTTCAAAAGAGACTGTTATTAAATTTGCTAGGATGACTTGCTTCTCCTTAACAATTCTACATTAACAGTCATTGATTAACAAATGGATTTTCATAGACTTGCTACTTTTATCTCAACACTGCCAACTGAGAAGTGGTGTCCCAGAGTAGCCTGCAGGCTCTGAACCAAGATATTGGACAGACTAGTTTCACCCAGTCCAGTAAAAGATAAAGCAGTGGTTCATTATCAAAGGCCAAGATTTATATTTTCAAGGTACACGTCCGAACCTCCTGACCAGACAAAAACAATAACAACGTATCTTTAAGGTGTTAATTCCAAAGAAAGAGTTTCATGCATTTTTGCATGAATTGTAAATATTGTTTTATCATGGTAACCTCATTTGAGTTTAATTTGAGAGGTTTTCAGTTTCATGAATTGAAATCTGTTTCTTGTCGTTCCAAATCCTTTTCATGTTGTATTCCAGTTTATTACTCTCTTCTAAAGTTATCTGGAGTGATTTCATCTTGAATTCAAAAAGTTAGCAAACGTTATTCCAGATTGAAGATTACCAAGATAAATTCACTGTAAGCAGTACTTAAAATTGGCTTTGAATTGCTCTACAGTCCTTTTTAGATGCATGTTAAGCAGTTCTGAGTAACAGACGATTGCTAGTGTGGTAATGTGGTCACCCCACTGGCAACTGTCCAAAGTACCTGCGTGGGCCAATACTTTTCTATCGTTCCTCGCATGTGGAAAAATGTAGATCTTATGTTAAATGAAACAAACTGAAGTCATGTGGAGTGACTCCATTTAGCTCTATATGAATGGGTCTTTTGTGTCAGCAACAGTGCTTCGACTCTGTAATTTCAAGCTGCCACTTCTTTGTAGGTGTAAATTGGATTCCCTCTTTACTTATAACGTTTTGGACCTGATTGCTCACCAAGAGCTGTTTTAAAGTACCAAAATTAATTAACGATACTAATAAACAAGCCACATAACTGAAAGACATCACGGTAATAACTGCCTGCAAATATAAAAGATAAGCAAACAAAGAGAAAAAACATGAGCTTATTTTAACAGCAGAGAATATTTCTGAAAAAATACCAATAACATTTGTAGAATATTATTAATGAGGGTGGAAGTGGCAAGGGTATTAATAGTCAAATTAAACCAGAAAAGCTTTATCAGTTACATAAAGAATTAGTCTGGACAAAGACCTTTTTGCTTTTCCTTTCACACATTACCATTATCCCCATAGAAACTGTAAAATGATTCTGCCATTTAAACTCCATCCCACTTCCTGATCTAATTTGAAATGCAGTCAAGTTTGAAAAGCAAACCTGACTATTTTAAAATACCAAATGCAGGCAGAATTCTAAAATCACATTTAATGGAGAATAGAGGAAATCAAGTACCAGGTTTCCTCCATATTCATAGTTCCAATTAGGTGTTTTCTCTATTTTAATTCATTAAAAGAAACACAACTGTATAAGAATTATATGTGACTAAATAAACACATTCATCATGATTAATGTTGCTTCCCCTGTCATTTTGAATGGATTAACTAAAAATGATTTAAGTTGATCATTGTCCTCATTTTATTAATATGTACAATAAAAGAGAAGAAACATGTATTTTGGGGCCTAATATTGAAAACAATTCTTATACCAAGTGCACAATCAAAATGGGAGGAATGAGAATTTGGCAATTTAATTCATTTAGCTTGCTTAGTTCCAACTGTATTCCTCACCTCCACGTTCATATTTTTCCTGCCTCATTAACAGAATAGGATCCCAATATGTCACTTGAGTCAGGAATGACTCTCCTTGCAAAGCCTGTAGTTGAATCTTTTTTCAACATGCCAGGTTGCAGTTTGATTTAGTTTGCAGTCTCCTTAGTTAATAATAATATCCTCCAGCTCTCATTTCCTGGTTTGACATAAAAGCCATCCACCCCACTGATTCCATCTTGCCCGGTTAGAACAGATTTAGATGCCGTAGCCTCTTTTCACAGTTCACTGATTTAAGACATTGCTCCATCCTTGTGGCTCTTCTTTGATCCCTTTCTCTTGCCTGCCTCTTTTTTTATGAACTCAGTTTGCCAAACTAGACAAGATCCTCAAATATCTCAATGGTGCCACATAAAATAATACTGTAGTCCCCCTTTGTTATGCTATACATAGCAATGACCTTGGCATTTATTGCCATATTAATAAGGATACCTAAATCATCTTTTTGAATGTCTTTAATTTGCTAATTACTTTCATACAATATTTTCCGATATTCAGTGCCATGTTTACTCATTTGCCAAATGATCAATGTCCTCAGATCTCTTTGCCCCATTCGCCCTAAAATATCCTGTTTTCAAATAAACAGAAAATTATTTGTAATTCTTAATATTTTGTTCATAATCTCCTCTTCAAAAATGTTAATAAATATCTGTGTCCCAAAACTGATCCCTGAGAGAACTCTACTGATCTCCACTGGGGCAGCATGATGGCTTAGTGGTTAGCACTGCTGCCTCACAGTGCCAGTAAATTGGATTCAGTTCTAGCCTCAGGTGACTGTCTGTGTGGAGTTTGCACATTCTCCCTTAGTCTGCATGGTTTCCTCTGGATGTTCTGGTTTCCTTCCATGGTCCGAAGACGTATGGGTTAGGTGGATTGACCATGGGAAATGCTGAGTCATAGGGTAGGGATCTGGGTCTGAGTGGCATATCTTCAGAGGATCAGTGTGGACTCTATGGGTTGAATGGCCTGCTTTCATAGCGTAGGAATTCTATGATCCAAAACACAGATAGAACTATTCATTTCTCATTACTATTCCAAACTGAGTAGTTGTGAGGGGTGTTCATACTGGCAATGAATAGGGAAGCTAGATCAGTACATGGAGGGAGCAAGGAATATCAGGGTACACTGAGAGAATGACAGATTGTTGGTTTAGAGAAGGACAAATACTGTATGGAGCAGTTTCTGTACCATAAACTCCAATACCTGTGGGAACATTCGAATATGGGTCAGCCATTTGGCCCTTCAATGAAGCTCCACCTTCCTATAAAATGCAGGCTGATATGATTGTGCTCTCAATTCCACTTTATTGATTGATTCATCCCATTCCATTACCTTTGCACACAACCCTTTAATCTTTTGGCTATCAAAAATGTATCCAACTCAGCATTGAATAAGTTGAATAATCCAGGTTCCTTTGCTTTCTGTGAAGAAAAATTCCAGACACAAACAACCCACTGAGAAACCTCCTTTTCTCAATTTTAAGATGGACACTTCTCATCTTTGAACTGTTCTCCCTCATTCTAACACTCCCCACAAAACATCATCTTTGTATCCATTCTATTCAGTTCCTTCAGAATCTTAAATTAAAGTGAAGTACTCTGGATACTGGAGATCTGAAAGAAAAACAGAAAGTGCTTGAGAAATTCAGCAGGTTTTGCATCTTTGGAGAAAGAAATATAGTTATATTCATCACGTTAGACTCAAATGTTGACTCTGATTTTCTCTCCACAGATGTGTGGAGTTTCTCCAGCTAAGTTTCTCCAGCATTTTCTCTTTACCTCATGATATTCCAATAAGATTACCTCTAATTCTTCTGAAGTATTGACTCAACCTGTTTAGCCTTACTTCATAAGATAAGATCCTTTTCACAGGAATGAATGGAATGAGCTTTGTTTGAATTGCTTCGATAGTAATTATACAAAAAAACTGAAACTATTCAAGATGAAGTCTCACTAAGACCCCGTATAGCTGCAGTCAAACTTCCACACCTTTAATATTCCATTCACTTGAAATTAACATCAATATTCCATTTATTTTCTTAATCACCAGCTGTACCTGCATACTAACTTTTTGTAGTTCATACACTAGGATCCTTCTGCAACACCTAGTTCTACAATGTCTCTCCATTCACATAATATGTTGTGGTTCTATTCTTCTGCTAATGTGGTCAAATTCAGATTTTCCCACATTTTGCTCCTGCCAATTTTGTCCACTCATTTATTCCATCTATATCCCTTTGCAGATTCTTCCTCTTGAACAACTTATTTTCTTACCTATCTGCATGTGATTACCAAATTTAACTACGATAAATGTAATCCATTTCTCTAAGTCATTAAAATAGATTGTAAATAGTTGGGGTCCCAACACAATTATAGTTTTCTAACACACTAAAAAAGTTATTCTTGCTCCCTGATTCTTGTTAGATAATCAGACTTTTATCTATGCTATGTTACCACCTACATCATGAGCCCGTACTTTGTTTAATAACTTTCAATGCGCCACCTTATCAAGTTACTTTTGCAAAATCAAGTACACAATATCTATAATTTGATCTTTCTCTACTTTGCCTGTTATGTAATGTTGAAGACTATTTGCCTTTCATAAAACCATGTTGACACTGCCTGATGCTGTTAAGACATTCTGAGTATCTTACTGTAACTTCCTTTCAAAACAAATTCCTGCAATTTCCCTGACAGATCTCACACTAACTGGCCTATTGTATTCTGTTTCTTGCCTCCCTCTTTTCTTGTGTGAAGGCATTATAATTGCTCTTTTCAACTCTGCTGGAAAACTTCAAGAATCTTGGGAATTTTCGAAATCATAGCCCATTCCTTTACTATCTCTGCAGTTATTACTTTTAAAATCCAAATGCACAGGCCTTTAGGTCCAATAATTGTTTTAAGTTCCTCCTTCCCTTTCATCACTTGCTGATCAAGTCTCTTCAGGAAGTTTCAAAGTCTTCCACAGTGAAACAGAGACAACAGATCAGTTCATCGCCATTTTTATTTTCACCTTCAATTCCGCAGAATGCACATTTGAATAGATGAATTCTAACTTTAGATACATTTTCCATTGTTAAATATTTATCTGGAATGTGATGGAGGGACATTCAACCAAGACATTCAAGAGGACATTAGATGATTACTTAATTGGAAATGACACACAGGATTGTGGGGAAAGGGTGGGAGAATGGCTTTAGGTCAGAACATTCATTAGCTTCATATAATTCCTACGCAGAACACCTTTTCTTAGTCCTATCTACTTCATTGGTACTCACACAGATCTTTTTCTTCCATTTGCAAATTCCTTTCTGGCTTCAACCAGCTGTTGTGAACTCTGACACTTGGCAACACAACTTTCTGGACTGTCACTCTCCACTGCAAACAGCTAGGTCTATTCTCCTGACTATACTGGTCAGAGCATTGAGTACAGGAGTTGTTGCAATTGTACAAGATACTGGTTAGGCCACTTTTGGAATATTGAGTGCAATTCTGGTCTCCCTCCTATCGGATGGATGTTGTGAAACTTGAAAAGGTTCAGGAAAGATTTACAAGGATGTTGCCAGGGTTTGAGGATTTGAGCTGTAGAAAACGGCTGAATAGGTGGGGGCTGTTTTCCCTGGAGTGTCAGAGGCTGAGAGGTGACCTTATAGAGATTTATAAAATCATGAGGGGTATGGATAGGGCAAATAGCTAAGGACCTATCCCTGGTGTGTGGGAGTCCAAAAATAGAGGGCATAGGTTTAAGGTGAGAGAGGGAAAGATATGGAAGAGACCTAAAGGGCAACTTTTTCATGCAGAGGGTGGTACATGTATGGAATGAGCTACCAGAGGAAGTGGTGGAGGTTAATACAATTACAACATTTAAAAGGCATCTGGATGGGTATATGAATAGGAAAGATTTAGAGGCATATGGGCCAAGTGCTTGCAAATGGGACTAGATTAGGTTAGGTTATCTGGTTGGCATGGATGAGTTGGACCGAAGGATCTGTTTCCATGCTGTACATCTCCATGTCTTTATTCTGCTCCCCATAACCACAACATTCCTATTTTACTCAATTCCCATATCACTTGTGTAATGGTCAGTTTGTTCATCCAACTTCCTTCCCTATGCTCACCCTCACAAGCTCTCTGAACCTTGAATCTGTTGAACAATTGTAGGGACTAAGATTCCTCCATTTCTATCCCTTGGTCACCTTACCTGCCTATTTCATAGTCATACAGCTCTGTCCATGACCACTGACCAAATCAGACTACCCTAACCAAAGGAGTATGACTGCCTTTTGGAACATATTATCCCGGTAACTTTCTCCTTCCCAAATGCATTGCAGTGTTCAAAGCTCAGCTTCTAGCTCATTGACAATGAGCTGAAGTTCCCATTCATTCACCTTCGACACATCACATGCCCTATCATCTTGTATTTGTGTTAATTTAGGGCTCAATCCGACTGGAAACTGAAGTCTGCATATTCTTTCTCTTCCTTGGGTTGATTATGATACTTTGTACTTATGCCCAGTCATAATAGTTAGTTTTCAACAAAGATTATCTTGGTAACTGTTTGTCCAATCATACCATTTTTAGTCCCATTGTGTCAGCAGGACTTGCTGGTTTGTCAAGCTTGCTGCATAGTCAATATGCCTACAGCATCATAATTAGCCACTCCCCTACATTGATCGACATTGTAATTTCCTGGCACAAGTACAAAACCAGAAGAAAAATCTGTGATGAATGGTAGAATGACTTGTTTAAGAGTTTGTTAGTTTAGTTCATGGCAAATAGGCTGTTTGTCTATTTGTGCAGCCATTTCTGGCCATGAATTTTCTGGATTGCTCCAACCAGATGTTTCATACTTCAAAAGAATACAATAAAAGTGTTTTACTCTACAGATAGGCATCCATTGGAATAATTCACGTTCTGGATGCCAAAGATCTTGAATAGTTCTTACCCCTGAGCAGTAGATTTGCTGTTAAAAACTTTGAACATGTTTATGCTTGATCGCAATGAGAGATGGGTCAGACCTCATGTGTGGACTCCAAATATAAAGATATTCTAAAGGCAAGGAGTTAAGTTGCCTGCTAAATTATGTTGGGAGAAAGTGAGGACTGCAGATGCTGGAGATCAGAGCTGAAAATGTGTTGCTGGAAAAGCGCGGCAGGTCAGGCAGCATCCAAGGAGCAGGGGAATCAACGTTTCGGGCATGAGCTTGCCCGAAACGTTGATTCCCCTGCTCCTTGGATGCTGCCTGACCTGCTAAATTATGTTGCATTGTTCTTCATTTTCATTCACATTAATTAAAATACTAAACATCATTTAAACTCCCAACACCATTATTTATTCAAAATTAAGGATCTTTGCTTCAGTTTGACAGAATATTAGAATTATCCTGCTGTCATTACTTTATTGGCAACCTGGAAAGAATGTTCAGTTTCTTACACACATGGCCTAATATTGATTTTTCTCCATTTCGGAATGCAGTTCAGAATACTATATACTTTTCATCAGCTACAATCATTGCCTTCTCACTTTCCTTTTGTGACAAAATATAAAAATTTTCATTAGTCAAGGAATTTCAAGTTATCCAACATCAAGCGTTCCCCCGTTATCAGATTTATCAGCCGCCTGACAATGTTCAATATTGACAAACAGAAGAAATCATCAGATGCTTGTTCTGTGCTAAGTGTGATACTTGAGATAAAGGAAAGCCTATTTCAGGTGTTTAAGCAATTTCATTGACAACTATTCAGAAGAAGTAGCCAATTCTGAAAGTCAATCTCAGCCCATTTTGTTTGGGGGACCTATCCACAGAATCTTAAAATTTCCTTTAATATTAAGTATCTCATTTTCATGGTTAAAAGATACACAGCCTCATAATGGATGAATATAATCTCATCAATATGTTTCTTCAACTTGGAGCAGTCAATTTATATTGATGATGCCCTGCTCGGTCATTTACCTGGACATCCAGATTTCTGCTGATTCTGAAGAGAACTCAAGTTCTGACCCAATATTTCACTCTCTGTAAAATGCAATTGCAAGGCATTGTAACTCCAGAAACTGTGGTACTGAATAATCAGCTACATGTTCATGTTCATGATTTTCCATATGAAGGGACGTTGGTCTTTTTTCTGGCAAATCTGAAGGTGCCTTTCCTGTGGCAAAGAGAGGAAAAATCAAAAGTAAAACTGTTAAGAGAAAGATATGTTATTTCTCACAGACCCAGTTTTGCTGTTGTTCCATTTATTAGTCTGCCTTAATCGAACTATGCCTTAACTAATTAGATAGACATAATCCTAGATTGGACAATTTTGAAACATTTAGTGACCAACTGAAATTTTTTTATTTGTCAGCTCTGTCACCCAGATCCTTTTGAAATTTTTCCCATTTTCTTTTCCTGAGTTTTGTTGTTCAATGCTTTGCAATTGTTTGGCTGTTTTATTTTTCTCAAACTTTCCAGGTCAGGTAAAACTGATTCAAACTCACTTGTCGAGCTCACCTGTCCATTTCTCATGTGACATTTTTCATTGCCGATTGGAATCAAAACACTGATACTTGTAGACATCATTTTTTGTACCTCTTTGGGATAAGTTTAAATAAGGAAGTTTTTTCAAAACAACAAGTGCTGCAAATCACACTGTAGATGCTGGAATCTGTACTGAAAACAACAAATGCCGGACTGCAGCATTGCATTTCCTGTTTCAGTACAGATTCCAGCATCTGTGGTAATTTCCTCCTCCAAGGAAGTCGTTTCAAGTTGACTTGTATAATTACATATCATACTGAGATAAGAGAAAGAATTTTAAAATGTATTTTGCAAATAAGTTATATTATCACTGACATAGTCACATGATTTGCAATAGAGTTTCCAAAAGATTTTTTGTATAGTTTTCTCCTTCATTGGCCAAAATGTATCTTTTTCCAACCCAATCATAATTCTGAGCTAGACTTCAGAGTTGGGCAAATAGAAAGGCGAAGAAAAAACTGTTTTAGTTTCTCTTTCCTCAAATCACATGGCAGACTTCCAAATGAAGATCATTTGGTACCATTAGTACCAACAGGAATTGGCCAAACATGCTTGCCTGAGGTATTTCTGTCACATAACTTGAAAATTTGTGGGAAAAGTTTGTTCCAGCTTACAGTTTAGGGTGTAGGTTTGCTCGCTGAGCCGTAGGTTTGATATCCAGACGTTTCATTACCTGGCTAGGTAACAACATCAGTGGTGACCTCCAAGTCTAGCTACAGTTTCTGATGTTTTCAAGAAATTCTGAGAAAAGGAATTTAAATTAAGCTATATCTGGTGACTCTTTCATTGTTTTCAGTTCGAAATATAAAATAGCTAAGATGTTCTTTGAAGGGTGTTTTAAACACAGCAACATATGTGGCAGAAAATACCATCAAATCTAATCGTAGAGTCAGAGAATCATAGAGATGTACAGCACAGAAACAAACCCTTCGGTCCAACTCGTCAATGCCAACCAGATATCCTAACCTAGTACCATTTACCAGAACTTGGCCCATATCCCTCTAACCCTTTCCTATTCATATACTCATCCAGATATTTTTAAAGTGTTATAATAGTATCAGCCTCTATCACTTCCTCTGGCAGCTCATTCCATGCACGCACCATTCTTTGGTGAAAAGGTTGCCCCTCAGGTCCCTTTTAAATTGTTCCCCGCTTACTCTAAACCCATGTTGTCTGGTTCTGGACTCCCCCACCCCAGGGAAAATACCTTGTCTATTTACCCTATCCATGCCCCTCATGATTTTATAAACATCTATAGGGTCACCCCTCAGCCTCCAGTGCTCCAGAGAAAATAGCCCCAGCCTATTCAGACGTTCCCTACAGCTCAATTTCTCCAACCCTGGCAACATCCTTGAAAATATTTCAAGTTTCACAACATCCTTCCAATAGGAGGGACACCAGAATTGCATGCAATATTCCAAAAGTCCTGTACAGCCGCAACATGACCTCTCAACTCCGATACTCAATGCACTGACCAATAAAGGAAAGCATATTAAATGCCATCTTCACTATTTTACCTACCTGTGACTCCACTTTAATGGAAATACGAACCTGCACTCCAAGGTCTCTTTGTTCAGCAACATTCCCCAGGACCTTACCATTAAGTGTATAAGTCCTGCTCTGATTTGCCTTTCCAAAAAGCAGGTCCTCGCATTTATCTAAATTACACCCCATCCGCCACTCTTCGATCAATGGCAAGGTTGAGCCATCACTCATTGATGATATAATCATCTACAAGCTTGCAGAGTTAAAATTCAATGTGCAATTGAGAAGTATGCTTTAAAAATTTGAAAGAAAATTTTAATCCTGTTAGAAATAAAAAGTGCAGCTTGCCCACTGAGGTCTCACTCTATTTCTGCAGATTCAGTTGTAGGCAGCTCTACTGAAGAGTGAGCGAAATCTATGAGAAAGCAACATTGTCCCACTTCAAAAAATGCAGATTCATCTCCAGTGTCAATGAGCTTATGCCTACTATTTTATCTGGAGATTGGGATGGGGAAGGCTTTCCACTGTTACCCAGCCTGTACCCAATCGCAGACTCCTCTTCACCTCCTTCCTGTGACTTCCAGCAGTGGTAACTGGTGACTGTAGAGCCACCTCTCGTCTTGGTTTCAGGTGTGAAATGAAATGATTCTATTCCAGAGGGGTGGTGGAGGGGTCCTTACTGCTAGGGGCCCCACCTTAGCTACCAGTTGTTTATCTCCTTCCCCTAATCCAACACGAGGTGTCAGTATTTGAAGAACAGTTACCCAGACAAGAAGATTTTAGCTGAGCTTTTATTAATTGTTTTAAATTTTCAAAAAGAGCTGACTCTCTCCTCCTTCAACATTCCATCCATCCATCAGCTACTAGATTGTAGTTTGGCATATTTAGAAATGCAGATTTATAATACAGATTAGGTAATTTTGATTCACACTTTTAAGATTATAAAAGATGGAGTTTACCTATTCACAGCCCCAGTGCTGTTTCACCTGCCAACCATGTACATTGCAACTTCAAGGCCAGAGGTTATCACGCTCCAGAGGATTTACTGTCTATTAACTAAATGGCATAAACTTCCATGGGCCCTTCTGACCCCTGCTTCCAAATTCCTGATATGCATTCCCGCAATGCAAACATTTGACACCAGGATCACAAATCTGTCCTGTGCTGTTTTGTATGTATGATGGGCCATGCTGTTATTTTAGCCCCTGTGTCTCCGTGTACTACAGCCATTCATATTTCATGGACTTCCGCTCTGGTGGTTACCATTTACCAGCTTTCATTCAACTGAAAACGAACGGCTCAAGCCCCAAACATTGCATACAATTAACTTACAAACTTCCAACGTTTGTCAGAAGCAATTGTGAAGGTGAAGAAAAAAGCTTCACTGCTGCATAAAGTGTCCGATTTTTCCAATGGGAGATATCTGTGGACTGGGGTGCCTATTGGGAATTTTTTTGAGGACTTCTATGACTTTAAGTCTCAAAACTAAATTCTGTCAGTAATGCCCCATTAAAAGCGACCAAAGAGGTAACGATTCTGGTACATTTTTTCCTCTCTCTCTCTTCCAGTGGCCAGGAGGCACATCGTTGTGGGATGCAAGTTCAGTAATCTTCCCACTAAATGATAGAGGGGAGCTAATCCACTGTTGCAGTGTGGAGTGGATCGGACTGCCTATTAAAAAGAATAATCCGGAACTCTCAGGATTAATTTATGACCTGGTAGCATCTAGGGGATTTCAGGAGGGCGGGGACATGGTGTTTGGGGTTAATGGTGGTCGTGAATGTGCCCTGCTCTGGTGCTGCAATTCCTCATGTAGAAATCATGAATTTAGGATGCGAGACAATTGATCCTGGACTACGATGGGCAGCAGTTCTCTGTTAATGCCAATAAAAGAAGGCAATTGACTCCATGACCCAGAAAGTGGAGAACTCAGATGAAAATCAAGGTTTTATTGTAAAAGCTGGTGCTTATGAAAGGACTATGTCTTCAAGATGTGCCTACTTCCTGCTCGAACAGATGCTCAGTAATGCATACTGATTTCATATTAAAAATCTAAAAAACAAATGTTCTTTTGCCATTTACAAGCTTTCTCTTAAATGTTATTTATCAAATTCAGCATTAGTTTCTTTTTAACCAGAAGAATGCTCGACATGCTTGAATAGTTGCCAGAGACTGAGCTGTGAAACAGTCAGGAAATTTCCCAGCTTCCAGATTCTCAGGGATTTATTGCATCAAAATAACCCACGAATCTATCGGTAATCGGGTCAGGTCACTGAGAGCTATAAATTCCATTTGCCTATAGGGTTCTTTAACATCTTTACACCAGGCCACTACCATGAAGACTTTGTATTCTTCAGTGATACCGTTTTGTTGATTAAAATTCATTGACAGTAAAATTGTTCTATCAGGAAAACACTTAATTAGTCTTAGTTTTGTCTTTTTCTTAAATTTTTAAAAAAGATTTATGAAAACCCAGTTGACCAGTAGGAAAAATCATTTAAACAACACTGGAATAATTCAGCACACAAGACCTTTCTTTTCAGGTTTGCAAACAGCAAATGAGCTCCATTGTACAATTTAGATTCAAAGGGAAATATTTGCGTCACGTTTAACAATTGTAAATGACTATTATCACATAAAATATTTCAATTATAGTGGAATGAGGCAATGCTTGTGCTTCTACTATATTTGCGAGGTTACGTGTGAAGTGTGTCATTCTAATCTCAGTAAAAGTCTAATGAATCCTCGTTTGTACACAGAGACCAGACAGATGCCTCTGCGCAGTCAGCCGTCTCTCACTTCAACAGCATCCAGTAAAACAAAGGCTGATGGCAGGCGAGTGTCTGTTGAATGCTTTCGGTGACACAACCCCGTTAGTATGCTAATTCAGTCTCTGCATTATAAATTCAGATCAGCTTCTCTTTCCTGGAGCCTTGTATTGTAGCAGTGGCTGCTATGTTTAATTGCCAATTTCTTGCATGCATTATAGATGTGCATACACACACACAGACACACACACACACACACATAGTCTCTACCTCCCCTTGACAATACAGTTCTCCATGCTTGACCCAGACTTTGTAAAGGTGAGTAGCACTGATGTTATAACAATTGGCAGATGTCTTTCCCTGATGCCAGCCTTTATTATGCAATTTCCTGTTATGATAATGCTGTTTCCCTGACTTTGATGTGTATAGCAGATTTGCTTCTGCCAGAAATTGTGAAAAGTTACTCCGCTATGGATAAAACATGAGAGGGTTGGCCCCTTTTCAATTCAAACTTTGATAGACTGGGGGAATGTAAACCTGTTGATAACAAAATAGGAACTGGGGCATGAGAAATTCTCTTTGAGAAGACAGAATGCCTGTGTTTATACAGTAGAATACCACTTCAACTTGGGCATGCTCACTTGGCAACCCTCTCCTCCCTCACAGTGTCGTCAGCAATAGTGACTTATTGGTTTTCTCCTGCAGCCCCAGAATACACACGCACAGAAATTCCTGTCAAGACTCAGGGACAATCATAGCTCTGAAACAAGTGGCTGGATCAATGGTGTACCATTATTCAACACTATAATTCATTTCACTGGGGTTGGCACTGGGCCAAGCTGTGCTTTCTCCTCTCTTCTCTCGCTCCCTCTTCCGTTTTTAAAATAAAACATTTGGCATGCTACGGCTTCTTAATGCTTTGTGCCTCCCGCTTCCATTCCTATTCAAAAGATCTTTTAGCACGTCTCTAACAGGAGCTTACAATCCTTTTAGCATGCAGTTATGTTTACTTACAAGAACGCGACACAACCTTTTTTTTTCTCCTTCACGTTCGAGCCGCTACACGACTGCAAAATGAGAGGATGCATCACAGACGTTTGCATAGTCACAGCATTAAAACAGCAATCATGTATTACCTTACCGCTCTTCTTGTCACAGAGCCAAGGAAACCTCTGTTACGTAGTAGCTACCTCCTGTTCCTTTGAGTCAGTTCTTTTACATGTTGCCGTACCCTTACGTAGCAGAAATGCGTAGTTCCCATGCCTGCGGAGATGCCCTGCCATCTCTCACACTCATCTGGCTTTCTCTCACGCTCTTTCTCTCTGGCTTTTCTCTCCTTTCTCTGTGCCACCAGTCACCAGATGGGATGCGGCTGGCTTGCAGGAGCTGCCTTTGCTTTCTGTGCCAGCTTAACACCAACAACGCACTGTACAATGAATAATCAATAGCCTTATTGATTTGTTGCGAATGTTTGTAAATTCCTGAAAGGAAGAAAAGGAAAGCACTGATACTCGCGGGAACTCAAAGGGGAAAGCTCATTGGTCTGTCTAGTCCATTCGTGCTGGGAAACCAGTGTGTCTCTGCAACAATTGACTATACAGAAGCAGTGCTTGTGTTAAAGAATGCAAAAAAAAATCTCTGATTTGCTGTGTGTTAAACAGCCTGAATTAGCTCTCTTTGCAATTGTGGTACTGCTTATGGCCTACAGTGGAAACACTTGTCTAGACAGTGTTGATAGTACACCCGCAACCTGGCACTCTCAAACCAGGTTATCACCTTCCTTCAGTTGAGCAATCATGCTTGAATACAAGATCAACTCAACACATAGCACCTAGATTGGGTTTGTGACAGGAGCATTAGTAACCTTTATGATATTAATCGGGAGCTGGATTTGATTTCAGGATTCAATTCTCTGATTCGGTATGGAAGGAGAGCCATCCATTTTATCAGACACAGCCAGTGGGATGATTTTTTTTTTGCAGAGCGCTGATTAGCTGCCGTGATCCAATTAGCAGCACACTTCTATCAGGGACTCAGCTCCACAATATTGTTACAGTGTCCAGGACCTAGTCATAAATCCTGAAGACAGTGAATCTTTGCACTGGGGAAGATTAATTGCAGATGCAGCCTATATATAAAAATGTTCAAGATTGAGCTTCATACAGAGATGAAAATTCCAATCTGTGCAAAATGCTAGCAATTGGAGCAGGCTTTTATAAAATGCTGAAGCACTGATAATGCATCTATTGTATAAGGGCTTATAACTGGAAATATTAAAATCAGTTAATATTTCTGATTACATTTTGGACAAAATGTAATTTACTGTACAGGATGCAATATTTATGGCTACATTTATAATTAGCTGTTGAGATGTTTTAGTTCTATTTTAAAATTAAATGTTTAAATCAGCAACGTGCTAAGTCTTAGAAACAGTACAGTTTTAAAATACATGATTTGAAAAGCACTCAGCACATTGAATTCAGTTTCAATTATTATGCATATTGATATTTGACATGTTTTCTTTCTCTTTTGTTGTCTGCTGTTGTGAGGTTTTGTTACTGCTTGTGTAATATGGTCAGTAGCATTCTGATGCTCGGAGCTCACTTTATTGCTATCTCTGAAAACAATAATTTGCATTTATGTAGCACCATTAAGGTAATAAAACAAAAGGTTATGGACACAAACCAGCAATGGAAAAAAATAAAGAGCTAAGCCAATGTCCTGTTGAAAGCAGGAGATTTTTTTGAAGGTGAGAGACAGAGAGTGGGTCTAGAGAACATACTCCCTTGAGTAAGGTTGAGCAGCTGAAGTCACTGTGAGAAAATAAGGAGCAATAGAACTGTGGGATGCACAAAAAATTCAGAGAATTATTGGAGAAGGCTGAGAAATTAGGTCAGAGGAGATTATTGAGGTAAGGTTAAAAAGAGTGTATGAAGACCACAAAAGTGGTCTGTTAAAAACAGAAGGATTGTTTTAGGGATAGAACACTTGGAGGTCAATGTGGATACAAATGAATCTATTGTGGACAGGATTTGAATAGCAGCATTTCAGAGCAGCTGAAGTTTACACATGGATGGCATTAATCTTGATAAGGTAATGGATCTAAAAAAGTTAACGTTGAAACTGCATTAACTTCCAAACAATCTAATGTCACATGATCTTTGGGTGAAATCTGAAGGAGACAGATTCTGGCTCCTGATAGTTTTTGCAATTCAGTTGAGCTAGTCAAAATAACATCAATACATTGATATCATACAATAAACTGCATCTTGTTGGCTATGTTATTGCCTCATCTCATTAGGACTCAATAGTGGTTTATCTTATACCATTGCTAATTGGATAGCCTTTAGACCCAGCATAGAAAAGAGGATGGATGTGAGCATTCTACCTCAACTGGAAGCTACTAGTGGTTGATACTAAAGCATGCAACATGGTTATCAGTAAAGTGGTTCATTGCATAAATACCTCAAGGTAACAATGGTGAAAAATATCCATTCAATCCAGGCAAAAAAAATTCATGCGAAAAGTAAGCTGACCACTTCAAAGACATTATAGCTCTAAGAAGGCACAGATAGTCAAACAGGAAAGCATGTAAACAATCAAGTTGTCAGCAGCTCTGTGGAAGCAGGAGTAGGGCAAAAGAAACATTACAGGAGAAAAGTTTCATCTCAGAAAGCTGGTAAGATGTGGAAGAACATCTGTGGGGTTAGGGAGAGAGTTAATATTTAGTCACTGTGGGAAATTAAAGTCCTTCCGGAAAAAGGGTCTGTGGGAATAGTTTGCAGCTCTGTAAGTACAATTAGTAATCCCTATACCAGTACTGTTATTTTAAAAACTGTTATGATCCCAGCTGATGTTATTACCAGAAAACACATCTGAAATCTGGCTTAATAGGTTTTTTTAATTTAATAATGTCTTTTACTGAAACACAAACAAGCAACGCTACATAATTGGCAAAAAAAAGTTTATTACACAAAGTGCCAAACTATGTATATATAACGTAATTTGAAAGATTTCAAAATACTTGACAAAATGCAATTCTACTTATCCCACACCATCATGTTACAGTGCTCAAACACGAAAGCGAATTAGCTTCTCCAACACATCTATAGTTTTAACAAAATTGTTTTTTTCAAGTCCCAGTGTCGTGAGTTTGGTAACCTCTTTTTTGAGTATTCACACAATTGAGCCTAGACTTTCTCAGCTTCAAATAACTTCTTCAAGGCACTAACCAAACACTTATGATCTGAAACTTTCAAACTAAAAACATCACACTGAGGTAACCTGCTTCCTAATTTCTGAATTACCACATTTCAGGAGGAACTGTTCCATAATCCAATTTCAACCAACAGATAAAATAAAAAGTTTTCCAAGGTATGGTTTTTTTCCACAAAACCAAAAATTCTTTCAACTGAAAGTCAGCTAATGCTCTTTGAGTTGTAATCTGACTGATCCTAAGTGTCTCCTGATGGAAACAATTTGCCATTATCACCCCAGGAATTACTGACGAGTTTATCGTTAAATCCCTGCATACATACAAACTAAATCCCACCTGTTGCTAGTTTAAAATCTAAGTCCTAAAATAAATTATCATATCTTACATCACAGTAATTACCCAATCAAGAGTAAGCTTCACAAGACACCGTGGGTAAAAGAGTAAGAGTCAGTTACGTTCACTGAGGGCGCTGTATCAGAAAAGCCATAGAATGAATTTATGGTAGGTGATTGAAAAGATTCTGAAGATATACTTGGAAGAAGATATAAAAAATTTAATATTTTAATAAGGCCAGAATACTCATAATTTAGTTTGTAATTTGGTGGAACGATTTATAAATACAACAGTCAAAGAAATTTATTCAAAAAGTTGTACGTTATGTTTTCAGCTGTTCAAGGTGGGAAAACCTCCAGAAGGCAGGAAACTACCATTGTGATTGGAAAAAAAGGTCAGAAACTTCCCAGTAAGCTGTATAGCGATAATTCTGTACATTATACAGAATTAACACTTTGTTGTAAGAATATCATGCAATTTCAGTAAAAAAAAGGTTCAAAAGATTAGTGCAGAAAGAAAATACTGCGACATTGCTATTATTGAGAGTTTAAATGTTTGAAAAAATATTTAAACAAAGAATTAAAAGTGCAGTGACTAAATCAGAATTATAAGTCTTAAAACCAACAACTTTGTATTGCTGAAAAATTAGATTTTTGAAGTAAAGTAGCATTTAGACATTGCAGAATTTAAAACCACATTACAGTACTAAGAATTCATATTCACATTTGGAAAACATGGCAGGAAAAAAAATTGCCATTGAGATTTACATCAGAGATGGACCATACTGAATGTAGGATTGAACATCTTGGAGAAGACAGTTCTGAAGGTACAGAATTTCTTTGAAATTAAACACTAAATTTCAAGCTGAGTAAGCAAATGAATCACTGTATTCAGTAGATTCTACAATTGTTAATGTTATGAATTGCCACAAAATAAAAGATGGTGTAGGTACTTCTGAAAAAGTTCCAAGAACTTTTGACAGTGATCTCAATCTAAGAGCAAAGCAAATTCTCAAAAATTTAAGTTTAATAAAAGTTAGGTATCTAGTTGAATCTGTAGTATTGCATAATCTTTGTGTGGAGAAGAGGCAACCTTGTGAAATGTCCCAAGGGAAACAAGTGGGTGAGATTATCTCTGGATGCATCACCACCTAGATAATGTTATTGTTATTTGATTTCGATAAGTTTACCTTCCGTTTTTGTAAATTTAAAAAGAACAAAAGAGAAGTACAGCACAGGAACAGGCCCTTCAGCCCTCCAAGCCCGTGTCAATCATCATGCCCTAATGAAACTAAACAACAAACCTTCTGCCCTTATTCAGTCCATATCCCTCAATTCCCTTCCTATTCATGTAGCCTTCCAGATGCCTCTTAAATGTCGTCAACATGCCTTCCACCACCACTTCTGGCAGTGTGTTCTATGCTCCTACCACTCACTGGGTGAAAAACATCCCTCACACATCACCCTTAAACTTTCCCCCTCTCATCTTGTACTGTGCCCCCTTGAAATTGAAACTTCAACTTTGGGAAAAAGCCTCTGATTATCCACCCCTATCTATGCCTCTCATAATTTTGTATTCCTCTATCAGGTCTCCTCTCAGCTGCCATCTTTCCAGTGAAAACAATCGCAGTTGTTTTAACTCTCTTCATAGCCAATGCCCTTGAGACCAGGCAACATCCTGGTGAACCTTCTCTGCACTGTCTCCAAAGCTTCCACTCCCTCTGGTAGTGTGGTGAACAAACTGTACACAATACTCCAAACGCGGCCTAAAAAGGGTTTCATATAGCTGCAACATGATTTGCCAATTCTTGTACTCCATGTCCAGGCTGATGAAGGTAAGTATGCCATACGCCTTCTTAATCACCTTGGCCACCTGTGTTGTCACTTTTAGGGAACTGTGGACCTGCACTCCCAGACCCATCTATATGTTAGTGTTCCTAAGGGTTCTGCCATGTACACTATAGTTCACTCCTAAACTTGTTCCTCCAAGATTCCATTTGCCATTTAATATTGTTTTTGTTGCAGCTCTTTAACCTGAATTCATGTTTTAGTGTTCAAAGAGTAGAAAGAAAGGGATTGTTGGCAGCACTCTAATCAAGCCACAAGACACTTATCAGTGGTACTGCAACATATGATAATTAGGAGTAAGCAAGGTATTGGCAAAGGCAGCTCTAAGTGTCCATGAAGAAGTTCAAACTGTGGTTAAGGATGGGTGGACAATGTGACAGAGATGGAAATCACTAACCTGGACTTTAGTTAGAGCACAGGAATCATAGGGATTAGCCTGAAGTTGAATAAGAGTTGGGAAGTGTGTACTGAGTGCTTCAGTCTCAAACAGGACCAAGGTAGAGGCTATAGTTTTGAACATGGAAAGGGTTTTGCTGATAATAAAATAAAATGCTTCACTTCAAGTTAGAGCAATATCTAGCTCACTCATAATCAGAGGCGCCCAGCTAACACGAAGGTGGTTGTGAAGTTGGGGATGGTGGTGAAACGCTGGAACAAAATGTTAGCAATGTGAAGAGAGAAAATTATCCATGCCTGGATATGGTAATTAGGCATTTAAACCAATGTTTCTCGCAATATTCTCAGACATACCCCATATATTCTTATTTCCTCCACCATCTGCCTTTGATTTCTCCAGAAGGCTTCATGGTAGTGCAATATGTGCCAGATGAAGTGTGGGAAGGTATATGCCGGTTGGTTTTAAACTGTTCATGAAAGTAGGACTTTTTGCACATCCCTATTTTTCCAGAAGGCATTTCAGATTCAGCCATGTCCCTGTGGGTCAGCAGTCACTTGATCAGACCAGGTAAGGATGGCAGATTTCCTTTCCTAGAGAGCATTGGTGAGCTGGATGAGTTCACAATTAACAGTGGTTATTCAGTCAGCATTAGGCAAAAGTATTATTCCAGATTTATTATGAAATTCAAATGTTACCACCTGCAATGGTGAGATTCGAACCCACAATTCCAGAACATTAGCCTGAGGTTCTGAAATGCTTGTCAGGTGACATTACCAGCTCCCCACTTTAAGACGGAAGAAAAACTAAACCATCATTTGCCCTTACGAAATGGAGCATGAAAAGGTCAGAGATCCCAGTATTCTAAGCATTCAGTTAGATAGGAACAAGAAGAAGTTCAAATGTTACATAATTTGTTTGTTCAACTTCTTACCAATGACTTTAAGATTGTTGGTATTCTCAACTAGAGGAAGGGGGAAGCATCTTTAGCATATTAAAATTGATTTTTGCCCTATTCTGATTAATCATCAGCAGAGATTATGGTATGGGTGGATGGCCCAACTGCTGGAAATACACCCAACCGGGAAGGCGAAAGGACAATTGGAATGGCTCTGGGTGGGAGGAAGGTGAAGGATAATTACAACAATGGATATATGAACTTGATGAAACAGGAGCAGGAGTTTGCTATTTGGCACCTGAAGCCAAATAAGATCATCAGATAAGATGTATAACAAGGTCGGGGTTGTTACCTTAAACTGACTTTTCTGCCTGCCCCCATAATCCATGTGTCCATTGGTTCTGTCTCCACTGTTCTTTGAGATAGTTAATGCTGAAAGATGATGGCCCTCTAAGAGATAAAATTTCTCCTGAGCTCCATTTTAAATGGAAGACTCCTTTCTCTGAAAGTGCAGTGAATGAGATTTTGATCTCTGATGATGTATCAGTGACATAGATTTATGGAAAGGGGCAGAAAGTTTCGAGAAAATACTTTTTTCACCAAGAGGCTGGTGGGAATCTGGAACTCAGAGTGTAAGAATGGTGTAGGCAGAAACCCTCATTAGATTTAAGATGTATTTAGATGTGCATGTGCAATGCTAAAGCATCCAAGGTAATGGGGAAAGTGCTGGAAAACAGAATTAGAGCAGTTAGGTGGTTGTTTTTAACCATCGTGGACATGATGGGTCTAAGGACCTTATTCTGTGCTGTCAATCTCAATGATTCTATGACTCTAGGAAGCAGCTATAATTTGTACCAGAGAGGTTAAACCTCACACTAGAGCATGTGTTATAGTGTAAATAAAAATAGGTTTACAGAAACATCTTAGTCAGACTATTGTCGCTCTTAGATAGGGGAAATATAGCAATATTGTACACCAAGCCCTGAGTTACCCAAAGAAACATACAAATAGGTTCCAAAAATAGAAGCTCAACCCAGAAACAGTGTTCATGGTTTCAGCTTCCTCCACAAAGAGAAAAATCCTTTCATCATCTGCTCTATCAATCCCCCTCATAATCAATCACACTTCATTCTTTGAAATTTCAATAAATGTGGCCCAACCTTCACAATCTTTCCTCACAGAACAAGCCCTTCCTCACAGGAATTAGCCAAAGGAACCTGTCTTTGAACTGCCTCATTTGCACGTATATCTCTCCTGAAAACAAAGAGACCAAAATTGTACATAGTAGGTACTCTGTTGTATTGGGATCTGATTAGCAACCATTGGTGTCTTGAGAAACAATCCTCCATTCTGTGCTGAGTCGAAGAACCTGTCTAATTATCATTGATCAAGAGTAGACCACTAGAGAGATTTAACAAGAAGAGGTTATTTTCAAACATTACAAGTTTGCTTTATAGCAATAGATGTAATCAATATTAACTCATCAGACATAACAACAACGTTCAGCAGCCAGCTATGATGTATATGTTTCCAGCAGGACCTCACCCACGGCTAACTATTTCTCCTGCCAAAGAACATGTGACATCATCAGAATACGGATAGCCAATGCAACTTCTGTCCTACCTCTTTCAGAACCATTATTTTTCACACCACAACTCCACTCCTCCCAGGTCTTATTCCCACAATTAACATTTATGCATTCAAACTACTTTTACATTTACCACTAGCCCATCCTCCCACAAGTCTTTGACTTCACTAATGCAGGTGGTCTAGAAGTGTACAATTCTTCGAGAACACATTCCCTTCAGAATTAGAAGATTGCAGCTCGTTGGTTTGATAACAGTTAACCTTAATTCTGGTTCTTCTCTGGAGAATCCTTTGTCTCTAAGATGTGTTTCATTGAGGACGTCATTCTTCAAATGCTGGTAGTTGGTCTACTTCCTTTTCTAGTGGACCCTTAATCTCTTGAATTTCTTTTGCAAGTGAATTGTTCCTTGCTAAGCCAGGTAGATGTCGATATCATCATCTGGGACAGATGCCCATCTTGTCAATGTCCATCATGGAAGATCGCTATGATGTTAAAACAAGTACTTCTTTGCTGGATTTTTGGACTAGCAATCGCTTTTAATTTGAACAAGTCTTTTTCTTCATTCCTGAATGTTCATGCCAGACAATTTCTTCTTTTTGACAATGCCCAGTATCTGCAAAGTTGTATGCAGCTCATCTCTCTTTTGTTCAGATAAATCTTTACTCTCAATCTGCTGCAATGTTGGAGTTGATGTACATAAATGTTTTATTTCAGTTTGATGATTAGGTTGGACACCTTCATTTGGCCCTGTCATTTGGTGAATGAGACATTTTCACATCCTCAATTTTGTCATTTGGATTGTTGCTTACTCAGTACCATATCTATCATTAATATTGACAATTCTACTTTGTGAGACAACAACTTTCAGTGTTCTTCAGGGAACATAAGAATAGGAATCTTCTCCACCTGTCATGTAAAAGCTGTAACTTTCTTCCTGTTGATAGCATGGAATTCTTTTGCAAACAGAATTCTTCTTATTAGGTCCCTTCTTCTTTTTGGCTTCTGCCATTAATTTGCAAATCTTCCACTGGTTGACTTTCCAGGTTGGTTGACAACAGTTTGTTTCTTAACCAGTTGCTGTGTTACTGCTGAGGATAAGATATGCATGAGGATCCAAACTGAGGAGTGCCTTGTTTGTGTTACTGGATGCTGTTCTACCTGGATCATCTAGTTTAATCTTTGTAGGTTGTAATTTTCGTTTCTCCAGCCGTGGTATCTGATCAGTCAGATGGGGACACTCATTACTGTATCAGTTTTAAAATCAACAAAATCTCCAATGATGTGAATAATCCAACTTTAGTTGGTTGAGTTAGTAATTTTGCTTAAAGTACTAATTTCTTCTAAGAATGCCTTTGCACTCCTTTTAAATGTAGGCATTTAATCTCTTACATGTATCTTTTCAAATATACGTAGCTCTACTGCTTTGACCTTTGTATGTGTGAACATGAAAATGTGTTGCTGGAAAAGCGCAGCAGGTCAGGCAGCATCCAAGGAACAGGAAAATCGACGTTTCAGGCATAAGCCCTCCTGAAGAAGGGCTTATGCCCGAAACGTTGATTCTCCTGCTCCTTGGATGCTGCCTGATCTGCTGCACTTTTCCAGCAACACTTTCTGGTCTGATCTCCAGCATCTGCAGTCCTCACTTTCTCCTATATGTGAACATCCCCATATTTGCAACTTTGTAACTGTGCTTTCCTTCTATACTCTCCTTGAAAACCGTGTTAGGGAATTGGAGCTGGAGCTGGATGAACTACAGATCATTCGGGAGGCTGAGGGGGTAATTGAGAGGAGTTACCGGGAGTTGGTCACTCCTAAGGCTCAGGACAAGGATAAATGGGTTACAGTTAGGGGGAGGAAAGGGGACAGTCAGACAGTGCAGAGATCCCCTGTGGACATTCCCCTCAGCAATAAGTATACCGTTTTGGATAATGCTGGTGGGGATAACCTACCAGAGGAAAGTCATAGCAGTCAGTTCTCTGGCACTGATCCTGACACTGTGGCAAAGAAGGGAAGGGGGCAGAATAGAAAATTACTCGTGGTAGGGGACTCGATAGTTAGGGGAATCGACAGGAGATTTTGTGGTCGGGATCGGGATTCCCAGAAGGTATGTTGCCAGGGTCCGGGACGTCTCCGATCGGGTGTATAAGGTTCAAAAAGGGGAGGGCAAATAGCCAGAAATCTTGTTACATAGTGGCACTAATGATATAGCCAGGAAAAGGATTGAAGATATAAAAAATGATTTCAGGGAGTTAGGATGGAAGCTGCAAAGCAGGACGAACAGAGTAGTGTTCTCTAGTTTACTACCGGTGCCACGAAATAGCAAGGCGAGGAACAGGAAGTGGGCGCAGCTTAATACGTGGCTGCGCAGCTGGTGTAGGAGGGAGGGATTCAGATATGTAGATAATTGGGATGCCTTCTGGGGAAGGTGGGACCTGTACAAGAAGGACGGGTTGCATCTGAATTGGAAGGGGACCAATGTCCTGGGTGGAAGGTTTGCTCGAGTAGTTCGAGAGGGTTTAAATTAGTATGGCAGGAGGGTGGGAAACTGAGCTGTATACCGGAGGTGAGAGTTGATGCAGATGAGGCAATAGCAAGAGGTAGACCAGCTAGTGGGAAAGATTTTCTTGGCAAGGAACCAAGGTATCAGTTAAAGTGTGTTTGCTTTAACGCAAGGAGTATCAGGAATAAAAGTGACAAACTTAGGGCATGGATCAGTACCTGGTGCTATGATGTTGTGGCCATAACAGAGACATGGGTTTCTCAGGGGCAGGAATGGTTGCTGGATGTTCCAGGGTTTAAAGCATTTTAAAAAGAATAGGGAGGGGGGAAAGAGAGGAGGGGGTGTAGTACTACTAATCAGAAAGGGTATCACAGCTACAGAAGCTTCCATTGTCGAGGAAGATCTGCCTACTGAGTCAGTACGGGTGGAAATTAGGAACAGCAAGGGAGCAGTCACCTCTTTAGGGGTTTACGACAGGCCCCCCCAATAGCAGCAGGGAGATGGAAGAAAGCATAGGTCGGCAGATTTTGGAAAAGTGTGGACGTAGTAGGGTTGTTGTAATGGGTGACTTTAACTTTCCCAATATTGATTGGAACCTCCTTCGAGCAGAAGATTTGAATGGAGCTGTTTTTGTAAGGTGTGTTCAGGAGGGTTTCCTAACTCAGTACGTTGACAGACCGACGAGGGGAGAGGCCATTCTAGACTTAGTGCTCGGAAACGAGCCGGGGCAGGTATTAGATCTTGTGGTGGGAGAGCATTTTGGTGATAGTGACCACAACTGCCTCACATTCTACATAGCTATGGAGAAGGAGAGGATTAGGTAAAATTGGAGGATATTTAATTGGGGAAGAGGAAACTATGATGCAATTAGACATGAGTTAGAAAGCATGGATTGGGAGCAATTGTTCCATGGTAAAGGCACTATAGACATGTGGAGACTGTTTAAGGAACAGTTGTTGCAAGTGATGAATAAATATGTCCCTTTGAGACAGGCAAGAAGTGGCAAGATAAAGGAACCTTGGATAACGAGAGCGGTGGAGTTTCTCGTCAAAAGGAAAAAGGTAGCTTACAGAAGGTGGAGAAAGCTAGGGTTAAGCTCAGCTCTACAGGATTACAGGCAGGCAAGGAAGGAGCTTAAAAATGGTCTGAGGAGAGCCAGGAAGGGGCACGAGAAAGGCTTGGCAGAACGGATTAGGGGGAACACAAAGGCATTTTACACTTATGTGAGGAATAAGAGAATGGTCAAAGAAAGAGTAGGGCCAATCTGGGATAGCATAGGGAATTTGTGTGTGGAGTCTGAGGAGGTAAGGGAAACTCTAAATGAGTTTTTTTGCTTCTGTCTTTACGAAAGAAACAAACTTTGTAGTGAATGAAACCTTTGAAGAGCAGGTGTACATGCTTGAAATGGATAGAGATAGAGGAAGCTAATGTGCTGAAAGTTTTGTCAAACATTAAGATTGACAAGTCGCCAGGCCCGGACCAGATTTGTCCTTGGTTGCTTTGGGAAACGAGAAATGCAATTGCTTCGCCACTTGCAAAGATCTTTTCATCCTCACTCTCCACTGGAGTCATACCTGAGGACTGGAGAGAGGCAAATGTAATTCCTCTCTTCAAGGAAGGAAATAGGGAAATCCCCGGTGATTACAGACCAGTAAGTCTCACATCTGTCATCTGCAAGGTGTTAGAAAGGATCTGAGGGATAGGATTTATGACCATCTGGAAGAGCACGGCTTGATTAAATGCAGTCAACACGGCTTTGTGAGGGCCAGATCATGCCTCACAAACCTTATCGAGTTCTTTGAGGATGTGACTAGAAAAGTTGATGAGGGTCGAGCTGTGGATGTGGTGTATATGGTCTTCAGCAAGGCATTTGATAAGGTTCCCCATGGTAGGCTCATTCAGAAGGTCAGGAGGAATGGGATTCAGGGGAACATAGCTGTCTGGATACAGAATTGGCTGGCCAACAGAAGACAGTAAGTGGTAGTAGAAGGAAAATATTCTGCCTGGAAGTCTGTGGTGAGTGGTGTTCCTTGGGCCTCTATTGTTTGTAATTTTTATTAATGACTTGGATGAGGGGATTGAAGGATGGGTCAGCAAGTTTGCAGATGACACAAAGGTTGGAGGTGTCCTTGACAGTATACAGGGCTGTTGTAGGCTGCAGCGGGACATTGACATGATGCAGAGATGGGCTGAGAGGTGGCAGATGGAGTTCAACCTGGATAAATGCGAGGTGATGCATTTTGGAAGGTCGAATTTGAAAGCTGAGTATAGGATTAAGGATAGGATTCTTGGCAGTGTGGAGGAACAGAGGGATCTTGGGGTGCAGGTACATAGATCCCTTAAAATGGCCACCCAAGTGGACAGAGTTGTTAAGAAAGCATATGGTGTTTTGGCTTTCATTAACAGGGTTATTGAGTTTAAGAATCGTGAGAGCTTGTTGCAGCTCTATAAACTTTGGTTAGACCGCACTTGGAATACTGCATCCAGATCTGGTCGCCCTATTATTGGAAAGATGTGGATGCTTTGGAGAGGGTTCAGAGGAGGTTTACCAGGATGCTGCCTGGACTGGAGGGCTTATCTTATGAGGAGAGGTTGACTGAGCTCGGACTTTTTTCATTGGAGAAAAGGTGAAGAAGAGGGGAGCTAATTGAGGTATACAAGATAATGAGGGGCATAGATAGAGTCGATAGCCAGAGACTATTTCCCAGGGCAGAAATGACTAACATGAGGGGTCATAGTTTAAGCTGGTTGGAGGAAAGTATGGAGGGGATTTCAGAGGCGGGTTCTTTACACAGAGAGTTGTGAGAGCATGGAATGCGTTGCCAGCAGCAGTTGTGGAGGCAGGGTCATTGGGGACATTTAAGAGACTCCTGGACATGCATATGGTCACAGAAATTTAAGGGTGCATACATGAGGATCAGTGGTCGGCACAACATCGTGGGCTGAAGGGCCTGTTCTGTGCTGTACTGTTCTATGTTCTATCCATCTTCTGGAAGCGACCTCCAGTATTACAGATGTAACAATCTTCTGACATGTATATACCTGTCCCTGCCAGGCTTTGTTGTTCCTTAGCACTGACATTGAGTTGTAGTTTCTCCTATTTCCCTTACTCTTTGTGTTGACTATTCATGTGCCTCTTTGGAGTATCAATACCTTAGAAAATGAATGGGTTCTGTTGTTCTCCTGAGGTAGAGTTTTCTACCCCTCTCAAGATCTGTCTGAGGATTTGATTTTTGCTTTCAATATAATTTTAATAGCTGTCTCCTAAAGTAAATCCTCCTCAGAATACAAGAAAAAGATTAATCAATAAATCCAACAACAATTCTGTGCTTTACGAATTCTGATTTCAAAGCTGATTAGCCATAGTTTTCCACTAAACCATAGATGTCATTAATTAAATTGTCAATGAATTCCCCTGATAACTGAAACTTTCAATTGAATCTTGTTCATTCAATAATTTTATTTGTTCTCAGGTTGAGAGCCTTTTAAAACTTTATAAAAACTATGTGTACCTTCTTTGATATTTTGACACTTGATAATGTTATCTGCTGGACGACTGACTGAAATAAGATATTGACTTGTTCACATTCAGATCTGTTGTTTAATTTTGAAGCATTACTGTATGGGTAGAAATATTTTATCAAAGAAGTCCAATTCTGTTATCTGTTTGACCCATATCTTACAGTGAATCTTTTTTTGAAATTATGTTTAGAAGTATTTGTTTTACTCGATGTTTTTATTTACTCTTTAAGTTGATTTAAATCTGTAGCATCTCATTCCTGTTATAATCTATTGTTTTTGTGCTTCTTACCTTGCATTAATCAGTACTGTTTAAATTCTGTTGTCTTAAAATTTGAATACTTCTGTAACACAATAATGCTGTCTTTCCTTTCCCCGACTCTAGTTTGAATAAACTTATTCAGCAATACTGAATGGAATTCTTCCAGTAAGGATTAAAATTTGTTCACCATTGAGCTGCATGAAGCTACTTCTAGGCAACAGTGAGGACTGCAGATGCCGGAAGTCAGAGTCTAAATTTGGAGTGGTGCTGGAAAAGCACAGCAGGTCAGGCAGCATCCGAGGAGCAGGAAAATCAATGTTTCGGGCAAAAGCCCTTCATTAGGACTGAAGGCAGGGAGCCTCCAGAGTGGAGAGAACTTGCAAGCTACTTCTTGCAAGTTTCAAATTGTAATAAATGGCAATACTTTATCTCTGTACAGCTTGTCGGGAGGTTTCCTGTCTTTTTTCAAAATAAAAATGATGGTTTACACTTTTTGCAAGATTTTCCTATCTTCTGCAGCCATACTAAAGGTTGTCCCACTTCTGCACAAGTAAAATGCATACTTCCCACCTTTCAAAGTCTAAACACACATGCCTTAAAATAAACTTCTTTGGTTGTAGCAATAATAAATCTTCATGAAAAAAAATTGATGTTTAAATCCTGAGTGTCTAAATCTTCTAGAAGTCTTAAAATTCTTTTAGCCTGCTCCTTCTGCATGATTCTTGCAAATCTTTTAAGCTTACCCTTTTCTCGTTGTTAATAAAGTCTGTGGCCTTCCCAATACCACCAGCCCAGTACAAATTATCCTTCTAGTCTTTCCTCTATCAGTCGCAGCAATACCTGATGGAGTCTACTCAAAATGGTGTTGATGTTTGTTTTGAGAGGTGAGAACTCCCTTTTTATTTCTGTTTCTTCTCTGTCGTGTCTTTGTATCATTTTTGCAAAGTTTCCTCCAATTTACCATCTGGGATATTAAACTTTATTCCTGAAACTTGTAATCATTCGAAATGGAGTTTCTGACTAGCTTTGACTCTCTTCGTAGCCCACACTGTTTTCCCTTTGTCTCTTACTGATGTTGCTGCTTGCACTGTCTGCTGCTCCCATGCAGCTGCTGCCATTTTTCGTGTTTCAACTGTACCATGACTTTGACTTCCGAAAGGTAATAAGAGTCCCTTTGTCTGAAAAAGAACCTTTCTTCAGGGTGGAATGGATTCTCTCTTCCCAAACACTGGTTGCCATATTGTATGAATGCCTTCTTATTAAGTTGCATTGTGATATGAATACTAAACATTGCAACTTGTAGTTGTGGTAGTTTACTGCCACCAATTCACTTTACTGTGCTGAGTCTAGATAAAGAAGGAGTTTTCCTCAGCCACCAGACCAAGCATGCTGTGTAATTTTATACCCATAAAGAGGTTGGTCACAGCAACTTTCATGAGCAGTGCCTCATATGCCATAGAAGCTTGGTGTCCTTAGACATGGTAGGCAAATTTGGGAACTGAGTTTGATTTCTTATACTACAGATGATGAGCAGCAGATCTTCAGTCTCAGTATTACGCTGCCTGCCAGCTCACACAGTTCAGTCAACACTCAAGAAAACTTGATGATTTAAGAACTCTATAGTCGAGCCATCATGGTAATCCTCAACAAGAAGCAAGAAGGTGGTGAATGGAAAAAGTATTTCTGAGCTGGTTAAGAGATGAACTGCTATAGGACAGTTAGCAACTCCCTACAAACCAATGATGAAAATACATCAAGGCAGGAGGCGCATTATTCCTGGAATCCCCATTGCCCTGGGACAACCAGTGAAATGTCACCCCCATAAATGAAAAGTAAGTGGTAGTTGTGATGTAGTCATCAATACCATCGCTCAGTGGTTAGTACTGCTGCCTCATAGCACCACAGACCTGGGTTCAATTCCAGACTTGGGTGACTGTTTCACCTCGTGTCTGCATGGATTTCCATGGAGCATTCTGATTTCCTCTCACAGTTCAAAGATGTGGAGTTCAGATGGATTGGCCATGCAAAACTGTCCATAGTGCCCAGGGACATGTAGGTTACATGGACTAGCCATGTTAAATGCAGGGTTATAGGGATAGGGTGGGATGCTCTTTAGTGGTTTGGTGTGGACTCGGTGGGCTGAATGGCCTCTTTCTGCACTGTAGGGATTCAATAGCTGCCTTTTGCTAAGATTGGATCAGCAGCTATGTTTTGCTGAGGCAGGATTCAGGAAGCATTTGACAGATCCAGGTGTTTCTGAGTATTGTGGGGTGAGCGGAGGCTGGAAGAATATTGTGTGGTGAGATGGAGGCTGAAAAAGTATTGTAGGGCAAGTTGGAGGCTGGGAGAGTATTGTGGGGTGAGTGGAGGCTGCAAGAGTATTGTGTGGGGAGATGGAGGCTTAAAGAGTATTGTGAGGGGGGACGGAGGCTGGAAGAATATTGTGGGGCGAGGTGGAGGCTGGAAGAGTAATATGTGGGGAGATGGAGACTGGAAGAGTAATGTGTGTGGAGATGGAGCCTGGAAGAGTATTGTGGAGGGAGATGGAGCCTGGAAGAGTAACGTGTGTGGAGATGGTGCCTGGAAGAGGTGGAGGCTACAAGTGGATTTTGGAGGGAACAAAAGATTTCAAGAGTGGGGAATAGTCAATGAAGAGGAATCTAAGAAAACTTCAAATAACTGAAGTAATGAATTCCTTGCAAATCAATATGGGGTTTATATATGTTCAGATGCCACTATATTTGGAAAGGATGTAGTTGATCCTACTGCAAGGGCATTATGTTCATGCTTAAATTTAAATCTGAGACTGCATTCTGAGATTCAGCAAACAAGGTATAACTATCCGGTTAAAATGTTCAAGTTTTTGCATGCTTGAGATGGTAAGACCGTATCTGCCACCTCAGACAGGATGCTTCGGATGATTTTTTTTGTATGCAGAAGTATGTGTCAGTTACTTTGAAAAATGCTTTTGTTCCTCGCTGTTGCCTGTTGTCTTATGCCAATTTTAATCATGTGGTATCAAGGAATTTAATGCTTTCCTTGTGATTTGTGCTATTAAGTTTAATGGTGAATTGATTCTTTTTGAGCATACTGGTGAATTCTTTTAATTCTGTTTTTTTAACCCAAGTACCTAATATGTTAAAACAAATACAGAAAACATGGTTACGATATGAACAGTATCATCTAATAAATGATTTAGTGAGAATGAAGAAATACCAAAAATCAAAAAGTGGCTGTCAAGAAAATGTCAAAAGGAACCATGGGAAACCAAAAAAAAAAGACTCCTGTTGGAAAAGAAGCAGGAGGTTAATCATTTCATTCCAAAGATACCTCTACAAAAATTCCCCAGGGCAGTGTCTTGGGCCCAACCATCTTCATTTGCTTCATCAATAACCTTCCCTCTATTAGAAGTGGAGATGTTCTTTGATGATTGTACAATGTTTATCACTATTTGCAACTTCTCATATACTAAAGTAGCCTGTGTCCATATGTAGAAGGACCTGGACAATGGGCAACAAGGTAGCACAGTGGTTAGTACTGCTGCCTCACAGTGCCAGAGACCTGGGTTCAATTCCCACCTCAGGCAACTGTGTGTGTGGAATTTGCACATTCTCCCCATGTCTGCGTGGGTTTCCTCCGGGTGCTCCAGTTTCCTCCCACAGTCCAAAGATGTGCAGGTTAGGTGAATTGGCCATGCTAAATTGCCCGTAGTGTTAGGTGAAAGGGTAAATGTAAGGGAATGGATCTGGATAGGTTGCTCTTCAGAGGGTCGGTGTGGACTTGTTGGGCTGAAGGGCCTGCTTCCACACTGTAAGTAATCTAATCCAGGTTTGCTCTCATAAGTAACAGGTAACATTTGCGCCATTCCACTGCTGGACAATGATCATTTCCAACAAAAGAGAACATTGATTCTTGACGTTCAATAGTATTACCATCACTGAATCCTCTACTATCAACATCCCGGGGTTTGCCATTGACCAGAAATTGAACTGAATCACACATATCAATCTGGTGGCTAAAACAGCAGATCAGAGGCTGAGAATTCTGCACTGAATAATTCACCTCATGACTCCCCCAAGATTGTCCACTTCCCTGGATGAGTGAAGCTCTAACAACACTAAAGAAACTTGCTACTAACATCCAGAACAAAGTATTCTCCTTAATTAACATCAATTAAGGTACAAAACCACAAATGTCAGACGTGAGAAATGAGTACAGCAAACCAGGACAGGCAGCAAAATATATAAATCCTTTTTAACATTGTGGAGCAACGAAACATTACTGTCACAGACAGTGCCCTCCTATTAAATGTGAATGGTTGAGAAACCAATATGGTCATTCTAAAAGATGAGAGACTTAACAAACAATCTGAGTCTTTTTCAATATATTATTTCAGTTACATCACATTGTAAACTTTTGCTATAAATTCTGTGTCTTACAATGTTATTCTCCACAATCACCTGATAAAGGAGCAGCACTCTGAAAGCTAGTGCTTCCAAATAAACCTGTTAGACTATAACCTGGTGTTGTGTGATTTTTAACTTTGTTTAGCCAACAACATTAGCCTAGGAGACATAGTACTTAAGATTAAAGTATGCTGCAAGCAACTCTCCAATATAAGGGATACTAGATAGGTAACCGAAATATACTTCACAATCAAGAATTTTCATTCTTCATGGAAAACCTGCCTTGATCTCAGTCTTCCTCAAATAAGGGAAAGGGTTAAACTAGATTAAGTTAACTCACAATCAGTTGAAGGGCAGCAAAATGAGATGACCTTATAGGGTTTCTGTTCATGGTGGAAACTAAACAGAAAACAGCTTGTTAGTGAGCTAATGTGTTGGTATGGACTACCATGCTATGAAGATCACAGCTTGAAGGCAGCCAGCAGACACCCCTGCATTACAGTTAACAAAAAGGTTCTCTCTTGCTCTGAGTACTCAAAGACAGGCCAGCCAATGAAGTCACTATTGAGAAGGAAACAGGACACAGTCCTGTCAGCCAACTGCACAGCCAAGAGCCTTGAAATCAACTGCTTAATTAAAAGCTAAAATTCACACAACACCAGGTTATAGTCCAACAGGTTTATTTGGAAGCACTAGCTTTCGGAGTACTGCTCCTTCATCAGGTAGCTATAGAGCAAGACCATTATACACGGATTTTATAGCAAAAGATGTGTCTTGCAACAGAAATGATTTATTGAACAAACCTAGATTGCTGTTAATTCTTTCATCTTCTAGATTGGCTTGCAGATTGCGGATATTTATACGTAAATCCCAGAACTTCGTTTCAGTCATCTTCTCAAGATGTTAAGGTTTTGTAAAAAAAATGATAACTCAGCTCAGACAATGTATTAAAGGTGTGAGGTTAGATCTGTCTGTGGGTTTTAATGATGACACTCGACCAAGCCAGGCCAGTATTTTCTTACACTGAAATAGATGCTGCCAGAATCCTTTGCCATGAGTAGCAGCTCACACAGTATAGAAAGCTGGCAAACCAATACATTATTCTGCCCATCAAAGTGGGCAAGCTCACGTTGTAAACAGAAAATATTGCAATAGCTCAACTAATCTGGTACCATTTGTGGAGGAAGGAACATAGCACATAGAGTATAAAACACAGAGTAATACAGCACAGAACAGGTCCTTTGGCCCTCGATGTTGCACTGACCTATGAACTAATCTAAGCCCATACCCCTACACTATGCCATCATCATCCATGTGCTTACCCAAGGACTATTTAAATGCCCCTCATGTGGCTGAGTTAACTACATTGGCAGGCAGGGCATTCCACGCCCTTACCACTCTGAGTGAAGAACCTGCCCCTGATGTCTGTCTTAAATCTATCACCCATCAATTTGTAGTTATGCCCTCTTATACAAGTTGACATCACCATCCTAGGAAAAAGACTTTCACTGTCTATCCTATCTAATCCTCTGATCATCATATATGCCTCGATCAATTCCCCTCTTAGCCTTTTTCTTTCCAATGAAAACAGACCCAAGTCTCTCAGCCTTTCCTCATAAGACCTTCCCCCAGACCAGGCAACATCCTGGTAAATTTCCTCTGTACCTTTGCCAATACTTCCATATCCTTCCTGTCATGGGGCAACCAGAACTGTACACAATATTCCAAGTGCAACTGCACGAACATTTTGTATAGTTGTACATGACATTACGACTCCAGAACTCAATCCCTCTACCAATAAAACCTAATACACCGTATACCTTCTTAACAGTATTATCAACCTGGGTGGCAACTTTCAGGGATCTGTGTACATGGACTCCAAGATCCCTCTGCACATCCACACTACCAAGAATCTTTCCATTGACACAGTATTCTGCTCTCCTGCTATTCTTCCCAAAGCAAATCACCTCACATTGATCTACATTGAACTCCATTTGCTACCTCTCAGCCTAATTCTGCAGTTTATCCAAGTCCCCCTGCAACCTGCAATGTTCTTCCACACTGTCCACCACTCCACTGAATTTAGTATCATTCGCAAACTCACTGCTCCATCTACCTATGCCTGCGTCTATGTCATTCGTAAAAATGACATATAGCAGTGGTCCCCTTGGAGCACACCATCAGTAATCGGACTCCAGGCTGAATATTTTCCATCAACTACCACTCGCTGCCTTCTTACAGAAAGTCAGTTTCTAATCCAAACTGCTAAATCACCTTCAATCCCATGCCTCTGCATTTTCTCCATCAACCTACAATGTGGAACCTTATCAAAGGTTTTACTGAAGTACACCATGTACACCATGTCAACTGCCCTACCCTCATCCACATGCTTGGTCACCTTCTCAAAAAATTCAATGAGGTTTGTGAGACATGACATGCCCTTGACGAATCTATGTTGACTATCTGCGATCAACTTGTTGCTTGCTAGATGATTATAAATACTATCTTTCATAATCCTTTCCAAATTTTTTCCTACAACAGACATATGGCTCACTGCTCTATAATTATTTAGTCATCTCTTCTACCCTTCTTGAACAAGGGCATAACATTTGCAATCCTTCAGTCCTCTCGTACTAAACCTGTAGACAGTGACAACTCAAAAATCAAAGCCAAAGGTTCCAACACCTCCTTCCTTTCTTCTGGACCAGGGGACATGTCAACTTTCACTCTTTCTAGAATTGATAACACGCCTTCTTTACTAACCTCAATCCTTTCTAGTCTAATATCTTGTATCTCATTCTTCTCCTCTACAATATTCTCCTTTTCCTGAGTGAAAAACAATGAGAAATATTCGTTTAGCATCTCTACGATCTCCACAGAGTCCACACACAACTTCTCACTTCTGTCTTTGACTAGCCCTATTCCTACCGTAGTCATCCTTTTATTCCTCACATAATTGTAGAAAGCTTTAGGATTCTCCTTTATTCTACCTGCTAAAGACTGCTCATGTCCTCTCTTTGTAACTCCATCGCCTCATCTGAACCATCTTGTCTCATCATCACATAAGCCTCTTTCTTCCGCTTAACAAGAAACGCAATTTCTCTAGTAACCCATGGTTCCCTTACCTTATCACTTCCTCCCTGCCTGACAGGGACATAACTATCAAGGACACGCAATATCTGTTCCTTAAACCAGCTCCACATTTCTTCTGCCCTCCTCCTTTGCATTTTGCTACCCCATTCTATGCATCCTAAGTCTTGCTTAATTGCATTATAATTGCCATTCTCCCATCAATACTCTTGCTCTTTCCATTGATAAACTAAACGTAACCGAATTATGGTCACTTTCTCCAAAGTGCTCACCTACCACTAAATCAAGCACCTGGTCTGGTTCATTACCAAGCACCACATCAAGTGTGGCCTCCCCCCTTGTTTGCCCTTCGATATACTGTGTCAGGAAACCCTCCTGCCACATTGGACAAAAACTGATCCATCAGACGTACTAGAGTTATAGCATTTCAAGTCTCTGTTGGAGAAGTTAAAGTCCCCCATAATGACCACCCTGTTCATTTCACTCCTGCCCAGAATCGTTTTGCCAATCCTCTCTTCTACATCCCTGGAACTCTGCAGAGGCCTATAAAAATCTCCCAGCAGTGTGATCTCTCCTCTCCTGTTTCTAACCTCAGCCCTTACTACCTCAGTAGATGAGTCCTCATCAAAAGTTCTTTCAGCCACTGTTATCCTGTTCTTGACTAACAAGGCCACACCACCCCCTTTTACCACCTTCCTTAATCTTAATGAATGATCTAATCCCTGGAACCTACAACATTCATTCCTGACCATGCTCTATTCATGTCTCCAAAATGGCCACAACATCGAAATTCCAGTTATCTATCCATGCTGTAAGCTCACCTACCTTTTTCCAGATATACCTGGCATTGAAGTAGACACAGTTTAAACCAGCTTGCTGTCTGCCAGCACACTCATGTGACTGTAAAGTCCTGTCCATGCCCTCTCTACTCTCATCGTCCTGTCCGCTGGAACTATACTTCAGGTTCCCATCACCCTGGTGAGCTGGTTCCTGTTTGAGTACAAATATTCTACTTCAGGACAGTTCCAAAGAGCCTTTGGACTTAAGATATTAAGTATTTCTCCCTCCACAATGTTGCAAGACTTTCTGAGTTTCTCCAGTATTTTCTCCTTTTATTTCAAACTTCCAGTATCCATGGTATTTATTGAACCATACACGATACTCCATTTGGTAAATTTCCCCCACTTACTTAATCAATCTTTGCCTCTGTCTGTAAATGATGATGGTTAAACAGAAGATTGGATATCAGAGCAACCTCTCGGGATATATTAACTATGTAAGGACAAACCACGGTGGAACTTTGACAAGAGAACCCTGCCACCAACCATGAGAAAGACCATGGGATACATAAAGAGATAGATTGCAGGGAGGATGGTCAGGTCAATTCTGTCCAGTGGAGTAGAGAAGTCCAAGATAATTCGGAAGTGTAATGAATCATGGTTATATTCTGAGAGAATATAATTGATTTTAAAAAAAACTAGGTGGTTTCAGTGATGTGGGAAGAATGAAATTTAATTAAAGGGATTTGAAAAAGAAAGTTTGTCAGAGGTAGGATGAGAGTTATATATTTTAAAAGAAAACTATTGGAGAGCCAAAGTTTAGACTAAGAGTGGTAATTGGAGAGTTGCTTTCTTTACAATATACACATTGACTCCATATTTTGGAATTATGGGAAACAAGGATTGTAAAGACTGTAGACTATTTGTAATATGGCTGGAGAAATGAAAACAAAATGACAGCCAAATATAGAAGACCATTTCAGGAGATTTCTTCTGTGCTATGTGTGGCAATACTGAAACTCATTTATAAATCCAGATTTACATCTGTTGGGAAATTGTCACTGGGGAAATTGTCCGAAGGCACAAATGAATAAAGGAGGTCAGAGAGACTTGTCCTATCTTTCCCTTTTATAGGAACAAAGTAAGTTCATATTTCTCCCATAATCTTCAATTTTTTAAAAAAAATCTACATCTTGAAGACATATTCCTTTCTCCAACTCAAGGAGAAGGTGTCAGTTTAGGAGGTCGGTCTGTTCTCAGGGATTTCCACATGCTATTCTTGAATCAGCTGCCAGGAGGTGTATGAGAGCAGCCTAGGATGTTAAAATGTCTCCCTGTGGATAAGTGCCTGTTCTAGCATCTTCCCCAGTGACCTGGCCAAAATCTATAGCTTGTGTTGTATGAATCGTCACAGGGCACAGGGGATGTAATTTGCCTCTCATACACTATGTCATTTGCATATTTGAATAAGCACCATACTACTACCTAGTTACAGTGGTAATAGTTGCAACTATTCTGACATGGACTGATTAATTTTAAATATTGTTAAATATTGTTCATTTGCTTTCAAAAATCATGTATTTTGGCTTTAATCAACACATTAAATCTGTTCTTCAAGTGTGAAGGTAAGATTTGTTTCATGTAAATTTTCAATGTGGGATAAATTGCATGGACTTCAAATGAGAAACTTGCATTTAGTTTTAATTTTGCAAATCGCAACCTGACTCCATGCATCTTTCTCTGCAGTATACTCCAAAACATGCTCCAACCAAAGAGTGAGAAAAAAGAACAGCGGGTAAGTCAAAGGCAGAGCTGTTGCTGAACTGACTAAGAGGTGTGTAAGAGAAGCTGAGGAACATTCCTATTATCCCTTTGTAGGGAACCACCAAACCCAGTTGAGTAGCATAAGCTATGACTGGGAATGGGTCATGTGGAAAAATACGTTAAAACCCACATCCTTCCAATCAAGCCTATTCGACTGTGTGCAGAAGTAGTTAAATAGATTGAGTACTATTGCCACTTCTAAATTGTGAGACGTGAACTGGTAGCATTGGTTAATGATCTAATGATCCAATGAGCAGTCTCCTTGTCAGCACCAGACTGTGGAAGTTCATTGCTGGGAACCAATAATATTAGCACAGGTGCCAGTGCAATGCACATCTTTAGATCACTATCCTTTCACTTGAACTGGATCTGGATGAAATGAAACGAGAGTCTCTTCTTCCGTCTAGCACTCAAGTGAAATTCTGTTCAGTTGATTTTGTCCAGTTGTAAGAAGGTTTGCATCAACAGTACAATGAGAGATTGATGCTAAATGGAATTAGAGAGATGCAATGAACATGTAGATTGTCAAACAAGTGCATTCAGGGTGCTCTTGAGATTAGCATTGAGGCAGAGCAGATAGAATTCAACACTGATTCCAACCCACCCATTGTCTGATTTGGAATTCTAGTAGATGCCAAAATGATAGAAACATAATCATTAAATGCTGGAAACACTCAGGCAGCATCTGGAGAGTGAAAAGAAAGTTAACATTTCAGATCCAGTGACCCTTCTTCAGAACTGGTTTATTTGGCATTCAGCAGCAACTGTCCTCAAAGAAACACAAAATTGATTAAAAATGTTCTGTAATACGACTTCTAAAAATGATAACATTGTTCGTGGCAGCGAAGATGATTTTTGGGCTATTGGGATCTCTTCGGGGTAGAAATGACTTGTCAAAGGGGACAGGTTCCATTTGAATTGGAAGGGAACCAATATCCTTTAGAGAAAATTTGCTAGTGCTACTTGGGAGGCTTTAAACCAATAAACTTTAAACTAGTAACCAAAGTGTTGGAAAAGAAATTAAGGCTTGTCCAGTAAATAAGAAGAACAAGTCCAATAGTCAAGGCTTGACAGAGAACAAGACTGATAAATTAAACAGCATTTACTTCAAAGTAAGAGGTCTAACACATAATGCAGGTGAATTTAAAGTATGATTGGGAACATGGGACTGGGATAACATAGGTATTACAGAAAATGGCACAGGGACAGACCGGACTAGCAGCCCAGTGTTCTGGGTTGAGGATGCTTTGGAGGGATAGAAAGGGAGGCAAGGGAAGAGGGAGAGTGGCATTTTTGGTTAGGGACAACATTATGGTTGTACTTAGGGAGATATTCCTGGAAGATTGTCCAGTGAAATCATATGGATGGAATTTAAAAATAAGAAAGGGATGATCGCCTTGTCAGGACTGTGTTAAAGACCCCACAATAATCAACGGGAAATTGAGAAGCAAATATAGAAAGAGCTCACAGATATATGGAAGAATAATAGAGTTGTAATGGCCGGGAATTTTAATTTTCCAAATATAGTCAGGGACTGTCATAGTGTTCAGGGGTTGGATGGGAAGGAATTTGTTAAGAGTATACAAGAAAATGTTCTTATTCAATGTGTGGATGTACCTGCTAGAGAAGGAGCAATACTTGACTTTCTGTTACAAAATAAGGCAGGGCAAGTGACTGAGGTGTTAGTGGGGGAGAACTTAGAGGCAGGGGATCATAATTCTACTAGTTTTAATCCCATTGTGGTTGTGGAAAAGAATAAAACTGATCAAAAAATTAAAGTTCTAAATTGGAGTGAGGCCAACTTTCACAGTATTAAGCAGGAATTTTGAAAAGTTGATTGGGAGAGACTATTCACAGGTTAAGGGACAACTGAGAAACAGGAGGCCTTGAAGAATGAGACAATGCATGTTCCTGTTAGTGTGAAGGGCAAGGCTGGTGGGTGTAGAGAATGTGGATGACTAGAGAATTTGAGGCTCTGGTCAAAACAAGGAGGCATATATCAGGTACAGACAGCTGGAATCAAGTGAAGCCCTAGAAGAGTATAATGGCAGTAAGAGAATACTTAAGAGGGAGGGCAGAAAGGGGACATGAGATACCTTTGGCAAATGAAATTAAGTTGAATCCAAAGAGATCCTATAAATACATTAAAGGCAAAAGAGTAACCAGGGAGAGAAAAGGGTTCCTTAAAGATCAACATCTATGTGTGGAACCAGAGATGATGGGTGAGATACTGAAAGAATATTTTGCATCAGTATTTACTGTGGTGAAGGACATGTTAGCGAGGGAATTTGCAGACATGAATAGTGATGTCTTGAAAAATGTTTATTCACAGAAAGGGAAGGTCTGGAGATCTTAAAACACATAATGGTAGATAAATTCGGTCAGCATTCGGTCAGGTTCCACATGGTAGACTGGTTAGTAAGGTTAGATCACATGGGATCCACGAGGGGCTCGCCAATTGGACACAAAATTGGCTTGAAGGTAGGTGACAGAGGGTGTTTTTTGGCCTGAAGGCCTGTGACCAGTCATCATCTGCCACAAGGATTAGTGCTGGGTCTGCTGTTTTTTGTCATTTTAATTGTGTCATTTCAAATAATTTTGCTGTGAATATAGGAGGCATGGTTGGTAAGTTTGCAGATGACACTAAAATAGGTGGTGGAGTGGACAGTGAAGAGGACTAACTCAGAGCATGACAGGGCCTTAATCGAATGGGCCAATGGGCTGAGGATTGGCAGATGGATTTTAATTTAGATAAATGTGAGGTGTTGCACTTTTGAAAGGCAAGTCAGGGCAGGACTTATAAAGTTAATGGTAGGACCTAGGGGAGTGTTGCCAAACAAAGAGACCTAGGGGTGCAGGTGCATTCGTTCCTTGAAAGTGGAGACACAGTTTGACAGGGTTGTGAAGAATGTATTTGGCATGCTTTCCTTTATTGGTCATAGCATTGAGAATAGGAGTAGAATGGCATACTTGCAGTGGTACAGAACATTGGTGAGGCCCCTTGTGGAATACTGCCGGCAATTCTGGTCACCCTTCTAAAGAAAGAATGTTGTTAAATATGAGGGGGTGCAGAAGGGATTTACAAGGATATTGCAAGAACTGGAGGATTTGGCCTACAGGGAGGGGCTGAATAGGCTGGGGGCTTTTTCCCTGGAGCATCAGAGACTGAGGGGTCACCTTATAGATGTTTATAAAACCCAGAGGGCCATGGATAGGTAAATAGCTAAGGGCTTTATTCTAGGGTGGAGTTTACAGTGAGAGGGAAAAAATTTAAAAAGGACTGAAGAGTAAAATTTGTGTGCAAAGGGTGGTATGTGTATAGAATGAGCTGCCAGAAGAAGTCATGGAGGTGGGTACACTTATGATATTTAAAAGGCATTGGGATGGATATATAAATAGGAAGCGTTCAGAGGGATATAAACCAAATGCTGGCAAATGGGATTAAGTCGAATTGGAATGTCTGGTCAACATGGATGAATTGGACCGAAGGGTCTGTTTCTGTGCTGTATGAATCTATGGTTCTATGATTAGCGATCAGGTTATCCCTGAAGAATATGTTTGTGTGTTCACTGATAGGTTTGCATGTAATACTGTATAAATTGCATACATTGTATCCTGCACCCTATTCTGTTACCTTGATGCACTTTATAGTGCAATCTGCCTGTAAGTACAGCACTTTTCACTGTACTGTGTGACACATAACAGTAATGAATCATATCAAATCAAATATTACATCTGCATATCATTTCTTAAGTTAGATCTATAAATTGTGTCAACAAGCCCAGTGAGAAACTGTTTAAGTATGTTCAAGCATTGCCTAAATTTGAAGAGATCAATGTAGAAGCCTTTTTCATCTCATTTGAAAAGGTAGCTAAACAAATGCAGCAGCCAGTGGCAATGTGAGTTTGTGATCCAAACAAAATTTGTAGGTCGGACAGGTGAGGTATTCGTATCACTATTGGAGGAGGTATCTAGGGAGTATGAGGAGGTGAAGAAAGCCACTATAAGTGCATATGAGCTTGTACCAGAAGCCGATAGACAATGTTTCAGGAATCTAAGGAGGGTCACTGGTCCAACCTCCATTGAGTTTGAAAGGATTAAACAGAGTAAATTTGACAGATGGATAAGAGCTTTAAAAATTGAGCAAACCTATGATGCCCTTAGAGAGGTAATTATTTTGGAGGAATTCAAAAATTCACTGCCTGAAGTAGTGCAAACTCGTGGAAAAGCAGAGAGCTAAAACAGCAAGGTTAGCAGCGGAAGTGGCTGATGATTATGAGCTGATCCATAAAACATGGTTTGGCTTGCAGAATCAATTTCAGTCCATGAGGGATAGAAAATAGGGCAAAGAGAAATCCTCACGTGGAAAGGGAAAGGTAGATCTCAGTGAAGATCATTAGGATAACTTATCACAGGGTAAAAAATGAAACCCTTGAGGGGGAAAAAAAGTTAAAATGCTCTGGTGTTTTCAATGTAATAAAGTGGGTCACACAAAATCACCATGTTGGTGGGATAGGAGAAAGCCAGATGGAGGAAAACTAGACAAGCCTGGGAGTTTTGATGGACTAGTAACAGAGAGCACAAGGGAAGTTAGACAACTGCCTCAGAGTGTAAAAGACAATCAGAGGTTGATTAAGGAGGAAGTGCCAGAGCTGCTTAAAAAATATACATGCAAAGGTAAAGTTTATTCACATAGGCCAGGAGTAACAGGTAAAGAGGTTACAATATTAAGGAACACAGGATCCTCTCAGTAGATAATGATGAAGGATGAGGAGATATGTACTCCAGAGGGACTATTACTAGAAATGGCACTGGTAACAGGAATTCATGGTGAGACAAAAAGTGCTCAATTATGTAAAGTGAGGCGAGAGTCCAGAGACGAGGGGAGAATGTCTGGTAGGAGTACTGGACAAACTCTCAGCTCCAGGAATGCAATTTGTCCTTACAAATAATATCGCTGATTCGCTGGTAGGTGTGCTGCCTACTCTAGTTGAAAAGCCAGTGGAAACACAGGCAACTGAAGAAATGAAGGATGCTTATCCAGGAATTTTCCCAGATTGTGTGATCACCAGTTACAGAGGCACAAGTTGAAGCAGGGGAGAGAAAAAGGCATAGATAAGGAAGCTGACACAGCTGTATCAGAGACTATTTTTGACCAGATAAGTGGGACAGAACAGGAGCAATTCGGTAAATATGCAAGTATCTTTAACTCTGCTATGCTTATTGAGTTACAGCAGAAAGATGAGAACTTAAAACTGCTATATCAAAGGGCATTTATAGAGAAGGAGAGTGAATGCATCCCAGTGTGTTATTAGTTAACAAATGATGTCTTAACGAAGAAATGGAGACCATTACACATTCAAGCAGATAGGAAATGGGCAGAGATTCATCAAGTTGTTTTGCCAATAAGGTACAGAAAGGAGATGCAGTGAATGGCGCATGAGCTACCACTTGGAGGTCATTTGGGGTGAGGAAAACATGGGCTAAAATACAAAGACATTTTTACTGGCCTGGACTACACAAAGATGTAGTTGAATTTTACCAAATTTGTCATATATGTCAGCTAATCAGTAAACCACAGGCAGTAATATAAACTGCACCTTGAACACCTATTCCAGCATTTGAGGAAATTTCACAAGAGTCTTGATTGATGGTGTAGGTCTCCTACCTCAAACAAAAAGTGAGAATAAGTATTTATGAACAACAATGGATGTGTCGACTAGATTTCCAGTGACAATCCCATTACACAACATCAGAACCAAAACGGTTGTGGAATAAGTATTTAATTTTTTTACTAGATACAGACTACCAATAGAGAGTCAGTCAGATCAGGGATCAAACTTCACATCCAACCTATTCAAGGAGGTTATGGATAACTTGGGGTAAAAGCAGTTCAAGCCTACTGCATACCATCCAGGATTGCAGGGAGTGCTAGAGAGATGGCACCAAACACTAAAGACCATATTGAGGCTTATGGTCAGGATTATCCAGGTGATTGGGATAATGGAGTTCTGTTTGTACTTTTTGCAATCAGAGATGCACCAAATGAATTGATCAAATTCAGTCCATGTGAATTAATTTTTGGGCATGAAGAGGGCCGTTAAAATTGATTAAGAAGAAATTAATAAGTCAGAATTCAGAGACCAGCCATTTGGACTATGTTTCAAATTTTAGAGAACAATTAAATAGAGCTGGAGAATTGGATGGACAGCATTCAGAAGTATCACAGCATACAATGAACCAGGAACCGGATAAGAAATCACAAATGCGCAATTTTGCAATTGGGGATAAGGTTCTGGTGTTACTTCCAGTAACAGGTGAGCCTTTAGAGTCATAGGGTCATAGAATGTACAGCATGGAAACAGACCCTTCCGTCCAACTTGTCCATGCCGACCAGATATCCCAACCCAATAAAATCCCACCTGCCAGCACCCTTCCTATTCATATACCCATCCAAATGCCTCTTAAATGTTGCAATTGGACCAGCCTCCACAACTTCCTCTGGCAGCTCATTCCATACACATGTCACCCTCTGTATGAAAAAGTTGCCCCTTAGGTCTCTTTTATATCTTTCCCTAGACCTATGCCGTCTAGTTCTGGACTCCTCGACCACAGGGAAAAGACTTTGTCTATTTATCCTACCCATGCCCCTCATAATTTTGTAAACCTCTATAAGGTCACCCCTCAGCTTCAGATGCTCCTGGGAAAAAAGCCCCAGCCTGTTCAGCCTCTCCCAATAGCTCAAATCCTCCAACCCTGGCAACATCCTTGTAAATCCATTCTGAACCCTTTCAAGTTTCACAACACCTTTCCGATAGGAAGGAGACCAGAATTGCACGCAACAGTCCAACAGTGGCCTCACCAATGTCCTGTACAGCCGCAACATGACCTCCCAACTTCTGTACTCAATACTCTGACCAATAAAAGAAAGCATACCAAATGCCTTCTTCACTATCCAATCTTCCTGTGATTCCACTTTCAAAGGGCTATGAACCTGCACTCCAAGATCTCTTTGTTCAGCATCACTCTCTAGGACCTTACCATTAAGTTAAAATGTCCTGCTAAGATTTGTTTTCCCAAAATGCAGCACCTCTCATTTATCTGAATTTAACTTCACTGCCACTTCTCAGTCCATTGGCCCATCTGGTCAAGATCCTGTTGTAATCTGAGGTAATCTTCTTTGTGTCCACTACATCTCCAATTTTGTGTCATCTGCAAACTTACTAACTGTACCTCTTGTGCTCGCATCCAAATCATTATGTAAATTGACAAAAAGTAAGGTTTAGTGGATCTTATCAACTGAGAGGAAATTGAGTGTGGTGAATGACTTGATAAGGACTCCAGACAGGAAGAAATCTCACAGAGTGTGTCATGTGAATATGATGAAATGGTATTTTGATAGGGAAGGAAAGCAAGAGAAGAAGGTGTTAATGATTACAGCACAGAAGGAAGAACAAAGTTCAGAGGATTCTGAATTGGACATTCCTCAAATCAGATTGAGGAAGTTATCAAAAATTGGGATAAATTATTGAGTTACCTTCCACAAGAAAATCGAAATGACCTGAAAGAGTTATTACTATCACATGGCGATATATGTGGAAATGAACTGGGAAGTACTAACCTAATCATGCACGATGTAGATATCGGAGATGTTATTCCAATTAAGCAACATCCTTATTGGCATAACCCTCTCAAGTTGGCACAGGTTCAGAAGGAGGTAGAGCACATGCTCCAAGATGGCATAATCGAAGTGAGTTACAGTGACTGGAGCTCACCTATAGCCATGATGCCAAAGTCAGATGGTACCCAACGGTTATGAGTGGACTATTGCAAAGTCAACGCTATTACAAAGACTGACGCATATCAAATTCCATGGTTGGAGGACTGTGTCGAAAAAGTGGGACAAGCAACTTACATTTCTAAGTTGAACTTGCTCAGAGGCTACTGGCATGTACCTCTGTCAGAGAGAGAAAAGTCGAGAGTGCAGTGCTGGAAAAGTACAGCAGGTCAGGCACGATCCGAGGAGCAGGAGAATCGATGTTTTAGGCATAGGCCCTTCATCAGGAATTGCCTGAAGAAGATCTTATGCCCGGCACGTCGATTCTCCTGCTCCTCAGTTGCTGCCTGACCTGCTGTGCTTTTCCAGCACTACACTCTTGATTGATCTCCAGCATCTGCAGTCCTCGCTTTCTCCTCAGAGAGACCAAAGGCAATTTCGGCTTTCGTAACACCAAATGGACTATATCTCCTCGGATGCTGCCTGACCTGCTGTGCTTTTCTAGCACCACTCTAATCTTGACTATATCAGTTTAAAGTCATGCAATTTGGTATGAAAAACATTCCAGCCACATTTCAGAGACTGACTAATGAGGTCATTGCTGGGTTACCCAATTGTATTGCTTACATTGATGACCTGGTGGTTTTTAGTCACTCATGGAAGGAACATTTACAGCATTTATCAGATTTGTTCGATTGACTTCGGAAGGCAGGCTTGGTGATAAACTGGGCTAAAATCTGCCAAAGCCCAAGTCATCTTCCTAGGCCACGTAATTGACATGGACAAATGGTCCCAAGAGATGCAGAAACAAAAGTAATTGGGGAATTTCCACACTGTCGATGAAAAAGCAGTTACCACGGTTTCTGGGATTGAGTGGATTTTACCGAAAGTTTGTGCCAAACTTTAGCAGTGTGGCTTCTCCACTCACCGAACTGTTAAAAAAGAGCAAGAAGTTTCAGTGGACAGTGGACTGTCAAAAGACATTTGACAGCCTTAACCACTGCCTCAGTATTAGCCACCCCAGATTACACAAAGCCTTTCAAGGTGGCTATCAATGCCAGTGATGTGGGTGTTGGTGCAGTGGTCCTGCAGGAGGATGATGAAGGGATAGAAAGACCCATTGGGTATTTTTCCAGGAAGTTGAACATTCATCAACAGAAATATTCAACAGTGAAGAAAGAGACTTTCAGCTTGGTGCTGGCATTACAACATTTCAGTGTTTATATTATCAGCAATGCATCTGAGACAATCATATACACTGATCATAACCCATTGACCTTTGTGGAAAAAATTAAGAATAAAAATGGCAGACTGTTTAGATGGAGCTTGTTGTTGCAGCCATTCAATTTGAGAATTGCGCATGTGGCAGGTTGCGAAAACATGATTGCTGATGCGTTATTGAGGCCTCGATTGAGATATGGAGGTGTTCAGGGTGGATGTGCCATGGCCTGAATTTGCATGTTGTTGTGCATGTTTGTATGTTTATAGTTATAGTGTATAAGTGTGTTTTAGACTACTAACCAATTTGTTTTTCAATGGTTTTAAAAATGAAGCCATCTTTTGATAGTGATGGTTCTTTTTTTTAAGGAGCGAAATGTCACAAAGCTGGTCCCTTTTTTCTAAAAGCTGTTCCTGTTCTCAAGGATGCAGTGTCCTTGGTTTTGTTCAGAGGAGTCATAAATCACTCTTTGGTGCCGATTAGACTGGTTTGATACAGAAATTAAAGGGTATTGAGAGCCTTTTTGTTTATATGCAAACAGATCAGACTTCAGGCCAAAGTGGTCATGTTTTCGAGGTGACCTGTATAATGAAAGGGGAGTGGTCAGATCTCTAGCTGAGCAGTTCAGTCCAGAATTAGTTAGGAGTTCAACAGTGAGCTGTAAGGAAACTCTCTCTCTCCTTCTGCCCTTCTAACTTCAACCTTTAAGCATTTGTTCCTTTTTTTTACTGTGTTTAAGGAGGTTCGCTTAGTGGGAATGTTGTGTAAATTTGGAACAGCATAATTAAGTCTAGTCAGGATAGACTGAGTTCTGTAGAGGCTCCTTATTCTGTTCTTTATGTTTCATGTGTAATTTTGTGAATAAATGTTTTTCTGTTTTAAAACCTGGGTGTCAACTTCACTAACTCATAGCGGGTAATTTTCACTGCACACTTATCAAAACAAATTGCAAAGTTATGGTCTGGGCTGCCTGCTGAAGAATGTTTTGAGTGGTCTGGCCTAGTCCATATCAATTGTGTTCTTGGATAGGGACAAAATAGCAGTGGGAAAAAAAATAATAAATTATTCGATCAAAGACAGTAATGGTAGTAGATTATGCCAGTTTTAGGTACTACTTTAATGTGAACAGCAAAGGACAGTTAGTTTAGCCACTCTCTAAATGACTTATCCCAACTGTTGTACATTTCCCTGGAAGTGTAGTTGCTTGGTCTTTAAGGTGGTGAAGAAAATGTCAGTCTAATCTAGACAAAAGTAGTTTTAATCTAATTCATCCTATACATGGAATATCACTTCAATCCATATGTGGAACTTATTCAAGTTAAACAAATGGACCTGATTTTCTTGGCAACTTTTGGCAGTTGTAGCTTTTTTTTTGTCTCTCTGTACAAATTTGCACATAATTGACTTGCACGAGTTTCATGCCAAATATTGCAATGCACAATTTCTTCCATTATACAAGTTCATCCACAGAAATCCATTTTGTCTGATGCCATCATTAGATCCCCATACAAAGAACAATGCAAGTGTGCTTCCAGTATTTACACCCATTTAACACTCAAAATCTTACCGCAGGATCCATAGCTACTGTTCCTACAGTAGTTTTAACATAGTATATAGTACATTCTCCTTACTGAGACCAGCCCTGTATTGTCTTAATATTTGAATATTGTTTTTGTTAACATTGGAATCTAACACATTGAAATAACCAAGCAGCTACATTTTCCTAGACCTTAATTCTTAAAACAATCAAAGACATGGGCTTTTCCATGGAAATACATTCAAATGAACTTTGCTTTTCTCCTTCAGTCAATAAAAATCCATCAGTAACATTTCTTTTAAGCTTGATTCCTTTAAACAATCCTAAATATTGAAAGTTAAGGTTATTAACATAATTTCAAATTCTGATGTTACCATGGTAACTCCAACAACACTGTAAGTAATCTGTCCAACTCATCAACTTAATTTTTGACGTAGCTGCATTCCGCACAAATTTTGATAGTTTTTGGCTGGCTGTCGATTGGAGTGTCTCACACAAGATGAGAACTTGGAACTTGATGCAGGCAAGTAATAAGAGTAAAAACTAGTAATTTCTCAGTTAGGATGGTTCAGTTGACTTTAAGAGGTGCTTGTTAGAGGGTTTTAAATGAGCAAGTTTACAAAAGGTTGAGTAAAAATGGTTCTCTAGTATCATTGAGGCACATCACTGAGGCAAGAGCATTGGTGGTGTCGTCTATCCATGAAAGTCCTTCAGTCTTTATGGTGATTAATCTTTCACCCAAGCGCCTTTCCATTGCCAATACACATGGTGACTATACATTAATACACAGATCTGATCAGTGCATTTTGGGCACACTCTGAAAATGTTTCAAATACAGAATCTCTGATACATGTAGACAACTTTGAGGTCATTTTTATGTGCCATTATTTCAGTGATCTTGCTGAACTTCTCTAGATGAATCCGACATCTTTGGAGCAACGTCTGTATCTTAAAATTCTATCCCGCATGGGATTTGTAACTTAAATTGTCACAGTTCCCCATTTTAACTCACACTTTTACTTTGAGTCTTGTTCCAGAATGCAAAAATAACACACCACTCTCAAGTTATTTTCAGGCTCCAAATTGAATTACTAAATGCACTTTTTGTAATTCTTACAAGCAACAGAACAGTATAGCCCTACACAATGACTAGCTGCTTACTTGCAGATCTTTGATGATACACTCTGCTCATTCAATGATAACAGTACATAGTCTTCTGCATCACAAGCCTGTCTCTTATTACAGTGCTAACGTCGCAACATCTCCCCGAGAGGTTCCTTGCAATTCTCTTTCTGGTTTCTCAGGTTCTCCATCTGCCCCTAAATGGATACTTATTCTGTTTCTTTGCAATTTTTTCAGAGAATATGATAAATTTATTATTGGCATAAAAAGACAGCTCACTGTTTTAGCTGATATCCTCTTTGTTCTCCTGTCTGTTGATAGCACCTTTCGAAAGCAAACTGAAAATGATTTTCACAGAATATGTGTTAGTCATGCCCCAACTACACAGTCTCACTGGTTTGGTTAGTACATCAAACCAATATAAGAAAGTTGAAAATCACACAACGCCAGGTTATAGACCAAGAGGTTTATTTGGAAGGACTAGCTTTTAAGAGTGCTGCTCTTCATCAGGTAACTAGTGGGGCAGGATCATAAGACACAGAATTTATAGCAAAATATCATAGTGTCATGCAATTAAAACAATATATTGAACAAACCTAGATTGCTGTTAAGTCTTTAATTTTTTTAGAATGGGTTTCAAGTTTTGGTTCATTAACACATAAATCCCAGAATTTCTTTTAAGTGACATTCTCGAGATAACTTTAAGGTTTTATTTTTAAAAAGTGATATCTCAGCTTAGACAATGTACTAAAGTTGCGAGGTTAGAGTCTGTCTGTATCCCAATCTTGAATCAAACTGATTCTATTTCCAAAGTACAAGTTTATAAAATGTCATATGGATTGACTGCCTGCAGGTTGTGTGCTTTTTGAGCAAAAATATGTCTCTGCAAATCCAATTCTGCAAATGCAAATTCACGCCTTGGACTGTGCGTGTGTGCACGCGTGCTCACATGCACGCAATCCTTCAGGTGACCATCCTCCAAGATAGATTTCGGGATATGCAATAACTTGGAGTGGCAAAGCAGAAGTTTATAGCCAAGTTCGGTACCCATAGGGATGGCCTCAACCAGGACCTTAGGTTCATGTCACACTACAGGTGACCCCTTTGCACTATACACACACACACACACAAACACACACACATACACACACACACACACGTAGACCTTCTCTCATACACACGCTCTCTCTCAGATACACACACATTCACTCACTGCACACACAACCTCACACAGGCTTATACTCTGTGACACAAATACACACACTGTACACGAAACACACGTTTTGTCACGCACATTCAGACTCATACGCACACACTCAAATGCACACACTAACATGCTCTCTCCCTCACATGCGCACGCGCACACATACACAAACACACATATAAGTCTATGGGGTAAATTTGCATTTGCAGAATTGGATTTGCAGATACATTCTATTTTTTTGCTCAAAAAACACACAACCTGCAGATAGTCATTGCAGGCAGTCAATCCATAAAACATTTAACTTTGTCCACCCCAGTCCAACACCGGCATCTCCACATCAATCTGAGAAAGGCAAAGTGCTCTTTCAGTTCTCCAGATATGCCGGAGCCCTATTGTCCATCTTACAACCTTTTGGGATTGGACAAGTCCAATCTGTGCTTTTCAATTGATTGACAGACTGTGAAATATAATAAAGAAGTTAGCTTTATTCCCAAATTCATTTATGCTGCTCCATGTATTCTGACTGACATAATGCCATATTAAATTAGTTTTTGTTTCTTCAGCAACAGTGAAATACACATGTGCAGGAATGTTGCCAACAATGAGATCCAAATCTATTCATGTTTCCCTTCACTACATTCCCTCCTACACATGTGGCATTATATCATTGGAAGGAAAGGCTGGAGTTACATCACAGAGTGAATTATACTGCAAAAGAGAACTCAACTGCTATAGGTCCAGGTGCAGTAAGAGAATTGCAACTCCTCCAACTTTTGCAAAGTGGATGATTAGGTCCTCAGAGATGAGGGATATTTTCTCAAAATGTGGGCTTGATACTGCTTTTGACATTCCAAACTCCCTTTGCAAACAGCAAATACTAATCACATATTTGAGAGAAAGACGCATTATATAAGATCTTAAGGGAAATGAATAGAGTGGATACGGAAGGATGTTTTCTCTTGTGCAGTAGAACACAATGAGAGGATATAATTTAAAAATAAGAGGTCTTTCTTTTAAGATAGAAATGAACAGAATTTTAGTTTTCTCAATGCAGACGGAGTCTTTACATGTTTTTGATAAACAAGTGACTCAGAAGTAGTGGAAAATGGAGCTGAGACCATAATCAGATCAAACATTCAATGGTAAAGCAGGCTCAAAGGATGAAAGATCTACTTTTGCTCCGAAGTCCTCCATTCCTATTCAGGCAGGCACCACAGGTAATTGGAGAGGGAGGTTTGGTTGAGAATATTGGGGAATAGGCACTTGGACTATTTACTGTAAATCTGACCATATTGGATTCCTGCATTTGCTCCCTTTAACTTCTTTTGTTTCTCTCCCTCAGCTAAAATCAGAGGTCCCTTGCCAGTTGTCAAAAATAGAGAAACACATTGTTCTTAAAGATTCCTGGAAACTGCTATGCTTATTGGAATGACAAAGATCAAAGTTTTTTTTTCATTTAAATCCCCTTTTCATCTCCAGAACACAAGGTAACCATGAAATGCACATTTCTTTGAAATCCAAAATAGACAGCACAAAAGCACAATGTACAATGGATGCAAACAATAAATAGTCACAATCTTCAATCTCACTTTTTGGTACACCTTGCAAGTTCAGGTTTGAGGAATACTTGCATGGATTGGTGGACATTGTGCTTTAATTTTGTTTGGTGCAACTCCCCTATTTATGACTGCTTTAACATCCCTACTGACCTTTAAATTTATTATGAAGGAAGGTCATTACCTTTTATATCTGACTGTAGTCTCGATGATTGTGACATAGTGGTTGATTTGTGATACAGAGTAATGCTGTTCATGAGTTCAAATGCCACTATTGGAATTTTAAGTCGATGACTAAATCCAAAATATGAAACTAGTTTCAGTAATAGTGACCAAGACAGGGGAGATAATGACCTATTGGCATAATTGCAGGACTTTTAATCTTTAAACTCAGGTAATGTTCTGGGGACCTGGGTTTAATCCTACCACAGCAAATGTTGGAATTTTAATCCAATCAATAGTTGAATTAAGAGTCTACTGATGACCATGAAACCGCTGCCAATCATCAGGGAAAAAAAAATCCACCTGGCTCAGTAATGTCCTTCCTGGAGGGAAATCTACCATCCTCATCTGGTCTGGCACATAAGTGACTCTAGAGCCACTGCAATGTGGTTGACTCTCAACTGCTCTCTGAAATGGCACAGTTGCATCAATCGCCACAAAGTGCCAACAAAGAACTGAGACCAGATGACCATCTGACATCAATTTAGACACCAGAAATGACAACAGCAAAAACAGCCCTGTTGACCCAGCAAAGTCCTCCTTCCTAACATCTAAGAGCTAGTGCCAAAATTGGGAGAGTTGTCCCTCACTCTCATGCACTTTACATTTACAGTTAAGCCAGGAGTCAACCCTGGTTCAATGAAGAGTGCAGGATGGCCTGGCAACAGCAGAACCAGGCATACCTAAAAATGAGGTGTCAATCTGGTGAAGCTACCAAACGGGACTATTTATGCGCCAAAACAGCATGAACAGCAAGTGATGGGTACAGCTAAGTAATCTCACAACCAACAGATCAGATCTAAACTCTGTAATCCTGCCACATCCAACTGTAAATGATGGTGGATTATTAAACAACCACTGGAGGAGGATGCTTCACAAATGTCCCCATGCTCAATAATGGAAGAGCCCAACTCTTCAGTGCAAAAGGTAAGGTGGAAGCATTCATAATAATCTTCAGCAAGAAGTGCCGAGTAGATGATCTATCTTGGCCTCCGCTAGAGGAACAACCATCACAGATGTCAGTTTTCACCAATTCAGTTCATTCCATGTGTTGCAAAGGCAATGGATCCTGACAACATTCCATCACTAGTGCTGAAGATTTGTGCTCCCAAACATGCTAAGCTGTTGCAGGACAGCAATAACCTGCTTAGTGATACCCCAGTTCAACTTCCACCAGTACCACTCAGACCTCACTACAATCTTGGTTCAAGCATAGACAAAAATGGGCGGCACGGTGGCACAGTGGTTAGCACTGCTGCCTCACAGCGCCTGAGACCCGGGTTCAATTCCCGCCTCAGGCGACTGACTGTGTGGAGTTTGCACGTTCTCCCCGTGTCTGCGTGGGTTTCCTCCGGGTGCTCCGGTTTCCTCCCACAGTCCAAAGATGTGCAGGCCAGGTGAATTGGCCATGCTAAATTGCCCATAGTGTTAGGTAAGGGGTAAATGTAGATGTAGGGGTATGGGTGGGTTACGCTTCGGCGGGGTGGTGTGGACTTGTTGGGCCGAAGGGCCTGTTTCCACACTGTAAGTAATCTAATCTAATCTAAAAGAGCTGAATTCCAGCGGGAGGCACGACAGCTCTTGATATCAAGGCTGCATTTGACCGAGTTTGGCATCAAGGTAACCCAGCAAAACTGGAATCAATAGAAATCACAGAGACCTCTCTGCAGGTTAAAGTCATACCTGACACATAGGAAGATGGTCATGGTTGTTGGAGGTCAGTCATCTCAGCTCCAGGACATCTCTGCAGGAGTTCCTCAGGGTAGTGTCTGAGGCACAACCGTTTCAGCTGTTTCATCAATGACCTTCTCTCCATCATAAGATCAGAGGTGAGACTGTTCGCTGATGACTGCACAATGTTCAGCACCACTCATGACTCCTCAGATAGTAAAGATGTCCATGTTCAAATGTAACAAGATCTGGACAATATCCAAGCTTGTACTGATAAGTGGCAAGTAACATTCACCTCACACAAATGCCAGGCAATGACCATGTCCAATAAGTGATGATTTAACTACTGCCCCTTGACATTGAATTTATCACCATCACTGAATCCCTGACTAACAACAGCCTGAGTGTTGCCATTAACCAAAAACTGAACGGGACATGTCACATAAATACAGCGACTACAGAGCTGATTAGAAACTAGGAATACTGCAGTGAGTAACTCATCTCCTGAACTACACAAAATCAGTTCACCATTTACAAGGAAGAAGTCAGGGGTGTGTTGCAATACTCCCAATTTGCCTAGATGGGTGCAGCTGCAACAACACTCAAAACCTGGCACTACCCAGGGTGAAACAGCCTATTTGGTTGGCACTGCACTCACAAACATTCCACCACTGATGCTCAGTAGCAGCAGTGTGTACTATGTGCACTGCAGAAATTTGCCAAAGGTGCTTAGACAGCACCTTCGAACTTCACAACCATTAACATCAAGAAGGACAAGGGCAGCAGATATTGAGAAACAATACCACCTTTAAGTTCCCCTCCAAGCTACTCAACATCCTGACTTGGAAATATATTGCTGTTTCTTTACTGTCACTGGGTCAAAATCCTAGAATTCCCTCCCTAATAGCATTGTGGGTGCACATACAGCACACAGACTGCAATGTTTCAGGAAGGCAACTCACTACCACCTTCTCAAGGGCAACTAAAGACAGGCAATTTACACTGTCCCAGCGAGTGATGCCCACATCCTAAAAGTGAATGAACAAAAATGTATCAGTTACCATCCGTGCACAGCCTTGCCTCGCGTGACACTGGTCAGGAATGCAGGTGACTCTTATCTGCTCTCTGAAATGGTCTAACCAGGTCTGTTAGGAATGGACAGCAAATGCTGGCCTTAACAACAACATCCTGTTCTACAAAAGAATAAAACAAAATGACTGTTGTGGGACACTTGCTTGGCCCCAGAGAATGTCTTATGCATTATTAATTTTGGCTATAAAATTTAAGACACAGCCTACAACAAATAAATAGGTGGTTATTTGACAACAAATTCAAGACTACTTGGAGCAGGGTAAGGGTGTAATTTTCATTAACCACTGAAATGACTTGATCAGTCAGCTATAAGCCAGTTTACAGGATGAGTTGTCACAAAAAGAACTGAACAATATTAAACTTACTGGCATAATGTGTATTTTTTAAATAAATTACTGAAACATGAGCTTTATGGCATTGCTGATTAATGCCACATATTCATATTCAAGACTTCCTGTCTAGAACTGGAGCCAATCTACCCATTGAGTAATTTTTCTCTGTCCTTTTTTTGATAATCTCTCTAATATGGGAATGCATATGAAAAGGAATGTAATAATCACTAACACAGTGTGGCTGTCATAAACATATTTATTGATGAAATATTATCAATATTTGTTAAGCTTTGCCTTTTGTTTTATTGGGCATTTTTATCCCTAAATAACAATTCATCAATCATGCTAATTTTGGAAATGAGTAAGCAACATGGTGCCTTTTTCACATCATGCAAGAGTTTGGCTGCCCACGTGTTGCATTCATCACTGCGCTGTACTCTTTATTTAATATATTAATGTTCAGATTTGGTGTAGAGATTTCTGTGATACCTGTGACTTAGTCAAGTACTTTTCTCAAGAGGTGATAGGCATTTATGATCAGAATAATTTGTCTGATTTCAATTGCCAGGCTTGTTCACTTGTAAAGCTGTTCCAGGTATCGGGCAGTTCCAAGAATTACTTCTATGACTTGAGAGTCATTGCTAATTTCTGTGTTTCTGGTCACTTGGCCCTATTGCAGACTCATTCTATATGTAGTCAATCTCCTGTAAGAGCATAGGTTGTTGCCGTGTCATGAAATTTCCAGATAACAATAACCTAAAAGTTGGTTACCTCAAACTTTATTTCAAGTATATGGAAATGAACAGTTAATGCATGATGAAATATGGGCCCTTGCTTTATCGCACCAGCCTTAGAGTGTACCAACTAGTTCAAGATATTTTCTAAACAACCTGTTCAGAGATGTTGTTTCAGGCCACAGGAACAGGTGGGACTTAAAGCCAGCTCTTCTGGTCCAGGGGTAGTGACATTACCACCATACAAGACACCCAGGTATCAACTAGTTCTGTTGTGTACAGTAAGGTGGCTTAGCAAGATGGAAATCACGGTGTAACTTAATGTATCCTATGTCAATATCTTGCCATTGTAGATTGCCCATATTCTCTCGCCATCCTGCTCTGTTTCAAACCCACAATGTCAGTGTCTCCAGGCTGATTTATGCTTCAAACTACATTTTCTTATATTCACTCATGGGAAATGGATATCACTGGCTGGCCAACATTTTATTGCCAATCCTCAGTTGCCATTAAGAAGGTGAGGGTGCGCTACTGTCTTGAACTGCTGCAGTCCACATTCTGTAGGTTGACGCTCAATGTCCTCAGAAGAATTATAGAATCCATATTAGTGAGTTTTGAGAAGATTTGTGGCTCAGGTTGAGGTTCTGGATGTAGGTTTGCTCACTGAGCTGGAAGGTTCGTTTTCAGACATTTCGTCACCATATTAGGTAGCTTCATTGGTGAACTTCTGGATGAAGCACTGGTGGTATGGCTCGCTCTCTATTTATTTGTTTAGGTTTCCTTGGGTCAGTGATGTGATTTTCTGTGGTGAAGTCATTTCCTGATCTTTTTCTCAGGGGTGGTAAATGGGATCCAAGTCAATGTGTTTGTCGTTAGAGTTCCGGTTGGAATTCCGTGCTTCTAGGAATTCTCATGCATGTCTCTGTTTGACTTTTCTGAGGATGGATTTGCTGTCCCAGTCAAAGTGGTGTCCTTCCTCATCTGTATGTGAGGATACTAGTGCGAGTGGGTCATACCATTTTGTGGCTAATTGATGTTCATGTATCCTGGTGGCTAGTTTTCTGCCTGTTTGCCCAATGTAGTGTTTGTTACAGTTCTTGCAAGGCATTTTGTAACTTACATTAGTTTTGCTTGTTGTCTGGGGTCTTTCAAGTTCATTAACTGCTGTTTTAGTGTGTTGGTGGGTTTGTGGGCTATCATGATGCCAAGAGGTCTGAGTAGTCTGGCAGTCATTTCGGAAATGTCTTTGATATAGGGGAGAGTGGGTAGGGATGGATATAGGGGAGAGTGGGTAGGGTTTCTGGGCATGTTTTGTCTGCTTTATGGGGTTTGTTGCTGAGAAATCAATGGACTGTCTCCAGCTTCCTCATTTCCCCTCCCCCACTTTATCTCAGTCCCAACACCCGGATTCAGCACTGCCGTCTTGATCTGCAATCTTCTTCCCGACCTCTCCGCCCCCACCCCCTCTCCGGCCTATCACCCTCACCCTCACCTCCTTCCACTTATCGTATTCTCAGCACCCCTCCCCCAAATTCACACCACCACCACCCCCCCCACACCTTTTATCTCAGCCCGCTTGGCACACCAGCCTCATTCCTGAAGAAGAGCTTATGCCCGAAACGTCGATTCTCCTACTCCTTGGATGCTGCCTGGCCTGCTGCGCTTTTCCAGCACCACACTTTTCAACGCTGGTCTCCAGCATCTGTGGTCCTCACTTTACCCTAGTTGTGTTCATTGGGTACCTGTCATAGAACATAGAACATAGAACATTACAGCGCAGTACAGGTCCTTCGGCCCTCGATGTTGCGCCGACTTGTCATACCAATCTGAAGCCCATCTAACCTACATTCTTCCAAGTACATCCATATGCTTGTCCAATGTCGACTTAAATGTACTTAAAGTTGGCAAATCTACTATCATTGTAGGCAGCGCATTCCATACCCTTACTACTCTGAGTAAAGAAACTACCTCTGACATCTGTCCTATATCTATCACCTCTCAATTTAAAGCTATGCCCCCTCGTGCTCGCTGTCACCATACTTGGACAAAGGCTCTCCCTGTCCACTCTATCTAACCCTCTGATCATCTTATATGTCTCTATTAAGTCACCTCTCAACCTTCTTCTCTCCAACGAAAACAGCCTCAAGTCCCTCAGCCTTTCCTCGTAAGACCTTCCCTCCACACCAGGCAACATCCCAGTAAATCTCCTCTGCACCCTTTCCAAAGCTTCCACATCCTCCTTATAATGCAGTGATCAGAACTGTACACAATACTCCAAGTGCAGCCGCATCAGAGTTTTGTACAGCTGTAGCATAACCTCATGGTTCCGGAACTCGATCCCTCTATAAATAAAAGCTAAAGCACTATATGCCTTCTTAACAACCCTGTCAACCTGGGTGGCAACCTTCAAGGATCTGTGTACCTGGACACCAAGATCTCTCTGCTCATCTACACTACCAAGAATCTTACCATTAGCCCAGTACTTTGCATTCCGGTTACCCCAACCAAAGTGAATCACCTCACACTTGTCCGCATTAAACTCCATGTGACACCTCTCAGCCCAGCTCTGCAGCTTATCTATGTCTCTCTGTAACCTACAACATCCTTCATCACTATCCACAACTCCACCAACCTTAGTGTCGTCTGCAAATTTACTTCCCCACCCTTCTACGCACTCATCCAGGACAAACAGCAGTGGGCCCAACACCGACCCTTGCGGTACACCATTGGTAACTGGACTCCAGGATAAACATTCCCCATCAACCACCACCCTCTGTCTTCTTTCAGCAAGCCAATTACTGATCCAAACTGCTATAAACTTCTGAGTTGGGGGGAAGGGAAAGTGAAAGCGACAGGGAGTATGGCGTTAAATGGAAAGATAAGCAGCAGGATAGCATGTTTCCAGGCGGATTTAAAATTGAGGCAGACTGGGAATGCAGAAAAAAGCAAGGATAAGTTAGGACATCATATGACTTCCAATATCTGTAATGATAAGAAAGTTAGCATTAAGGCACTTTACCTGAATGCTCATAGCATTCATAACAAAGCAGATGATCTAATGGCACAGATCATAGTGAATGATTATGATGTGGTAGGCATCACAGAGACTTGGTTACAGGGGGGTCAGGACTGGCAGTTAAACCTCCAAGGATTTTCAACTTATCGAAAAGACAGGGAGGTCGGCAGAAGGGGTGGGGTTGCCTTGTTAGTTAAGAACAAAATTAAATCTATGGCACTGAATAGCGTCAGAGGATGTGGAGTCTGTGTGGGTGGAACTGAGGAACCACAAAGGCAAAAAAAACCATAATTGGAGTTGTGTACAGACGTCCTAACAGTGGTCAGGACCAGGGACGCAACATGTACCGGGAAATAGAGAAGGCATGTCAGAAAGGCAAGGTTACAGTGATCATGGGAGACTTCAATATGCAGGTGGACTGGGTAAATAATGTTGCCAGTGGATCCAAAGAAAGGGAATTCATGGAATGCTTACAGGATGGCTTTTTGGAACAGCTTGTCATGGAGCCCACAAGGGAGCAGGCTATTCTGGACCTAGTGCTTTGCAATGAACCAGACTTTATAAAAGATCTTAAAGTAAGGGAACCCTTAGGAAGCAGCGATCATAATATGGTAGAGTTCAGTCTGGAGTTTGAAAGAGAGAAGGCAAAATCGGATGTAATGGTGTTACAGTTAAATAAAGGTAATTATGAGGGCATGAGAGAGGAACTGACAAAAATAGACTGGAAGCAGAGGCTCGCGGGGAAGACAGTAGAGCAAAAATGGCAGGAGTTTGTGGGTATAATTAAGGACACTGTACAGAGGTTCATCCCCAAGAAAAGAAAGATTATCCGGGGAGGGATTAGACAGCCATGGCTGACAAAGGAAGTCAGAAAATGTATTAAAGAAAAAGAGAGATCCTATAAAGTGGCCAAGAGCAGTGGGAAATCAGAAGATTGGGAAGGCTACAAAAACAAACAGAGGATAACAAAGAGAGTAATAAGAAAGGAGAGGATCAAATATGAAGGTAGGCTAGCCAGTAATATTAGAAACGATAGTAAAAGTTTCTTTCAATACATAAGAAACAAACAACAGGCAAAAGTAGACATTGGGCCACTTCAAACTGATGCTGGAAGCCTAGTGATGGGAGATAAGGAAATAGCAGGAGAACTTAACAAGTACTTTGCATCAGTTTTCACAGTGGAAGACATGAGTAATATCCCAACAATTAAAGGGGGTCAGGGGGCTGAGTTGAGTATGGTTGCCATTACAAAAGAGATAGTGCTAGAAAAGCTAAAAAGTCTTAAAATTGATAAATCTCCTGGCCCTGATGGGATACATCCTAAAGTTCTGAGAGAAGTTGCTGAGGAAATAGTGGAGGCATTGGTTGAGATCTTTCAAGAGTCACTGGAGTCAGGGAAAGTCCCGGATGATTGGAAGATCACTGTTGTAATCCCATTGTTCAAGAAAGGATCAAGACAAAAGATGGAAAATTATAGGCCAATTAGCCTAACCTCGGTTGTTGGTAAAATTCTAGAATCCATTATTAAGGATGAGGTTTCTAAATTCTTAGATGAGCAGAGTCTGATTAGAACAAGTCAACATGGATTTAGTAAGGGGAGGTCATGCCTGACAAACCTGTTGGTATTCTTTGAAGAGGTGACAAGTAGGTTAGACCAGGGAAACCCAGTGGATGTGGTCTATCTAGACTTCCAAAATGTCTTTGATGAGGTGCCACACGGGGGGGCTGCTGAGCAAGGTGAGGGCCCATGGTGTTCGAGGTGAGCTACTGGGATGGATTGAGGATTGGCTGTCTGACAGAAGGCAGAGAGTTGGGATAAAAGGTTCTTTTTCAGAATGGCAGCCGGTGACGAGCGGTGTCCCACAGGGTTCAGTGTTGGGGCCACAGCTGTTCACATTATATATTAATGATCTGGATGAAGGGACTGGGGGCATTCTAGCGAAGTTTGCAGATGATACGAAGTTAGGTGGACAGGCAGGTAGTACTGAGGAAGTGGGGAGGCTGCAGAAGAATCTAGACAGTTTGGGAGAGTGGTCCAGGAAATGGCTGATGGAATTCAATGTGAACAAATGCGAGGTCTTGCACTTTGGCAAAAAGAATAAAAGCACAGACTACTTTCTAAACGGTGAGAAAATTCGTAAAGCCAAAGTACAAAGGGATCTGGGAGTGCTCGTCGAGGATTCTCTAAAGGTCAACATGCAGGTTGAGTCCGTGATTAAGAAAGCGAATACAATGTTGTCACTTATCTCAAGAGGGTTGGAATATAAAAGCACCATTGTGCGACTGAGACTTTATAAAGCTCTGGTTAGGCCCCATTTGGAGTACTGTGTCCAGTTTTGGTCCCCACACCTCAGGAAGGACATACTGGCACTGGAACGTGTCCAGCGGAGATTCACACGGATGACCCCTGGAATGGTAAGTCTAACATATGAGGAACAGCTGAGGATCCTGGGATTGTATTCATTGGAGTTTAGAAGATTAAGGGGAGACTTAATAGAGACGTACAAGATAATACATGGCTTGGAAAGGGTGGACGCTAGGAAATTGTTTCCGTTAGATGAGGAGACTAGGACCCATGGACACAGCCTGAGAATTAGAGGGGGTAAATTCAGAACAGAAATGCGGAGACATTTCTTCAGCCAGAGAGTGGTGGGCCTGTGGAATTCATTGCCGCAGAGTGCAGTGGAGGCCGGGACACTAAATGTCTTCAATGCAGAGATTGATAGATTCTTGTTGTCTCGAGGAATTAAGGACTACGGGGAGAATGCGGGTAAGTGGAGTTGAAATGCCCATCAGCCATGATTGAATGGCGGAGTGGACTCGATGGGCCGAATGACCTTACTTCCACTCCTATGTCTTATGGTCTTCTGGTCTTATATCTTCCACAATCCATTCTTGCGCATTTTGTACAATAGCCTACTGTGGGAACCTTATCGAACGCCTTGCTGAAATCCATATACACCACATCAACCGGTTTACTCTCATCTACCTGTTTGGTCACCTTCTCAAAGAACTCAATAAGGTTTGTGAGACACGACCTACCCTTCACAAAACCATGCTGACAATCCCTAATCAAATTATTCTTTTCCAGATGATTATAAATCCTATCTCTTATAACCTTTGCCAACACTTTACTGACAACTGAAGTAAGGCTCACTGGTCTATAATTACCAGGGTTGTCTCTACTCCCCTTCTTGAACAGGGGAACCACATTTGCTATCCTCCAGTCTGCTGGCACTATTCCTCTAGACAATGGCGATTTAAAGATCAATGCCAAAGGCTCGGCAATCTCATCCCTGGCTTCCCAGAGGATCCTAGGATAAATCTCATCCAGCCCAGAGGACTTATCTATTTTCACACTCTGCAGGATTTCTAATACCTCTTCCTTGTGAACCTCAATCCCACCTCGTCTAGTAGCCTGTATCTCAGTATTCTCCTCCACAACATTGTCATTTTCTAGAGTGAATACTGTTGAAAAATATTCATTTAGTGCTTCCCCTACCTCCTCTGACTCCATACACAACTTCCCACTACTATCCTTGATTGGCTCTAATCTTACTCTCATCATTCTTTTATTCCTTAAATACCTATAGAAAGCATTAGGGTTTACCCTGATCCTATCCGCCAACAACTTCTCATGTCTCCCCCTGGCTCTTCTGAGCTCTCTCTTTAGGTCTTTCCTGGCTACCTTGTAACCCTCAAGTGCCCTAACTGAGCCTTCACATCTCATCCTAACATAAGCCTTCTTCTTCCTCTTGACCAGAGATTTCGCTTCTTTCATTAACCACGGCTCCCGCACTCTACAGCTTCCTCCCTGCCTGACAGATGCATACTTATCTAGGACACACAGGAGCTTTTCCTTGAATAAGCTCCACATTTCTAATGTGCCCGTCCCCTGCAGTTTCCTTCTCCATCCTATGCTTCCTAAATCTTGCCTAATTGCATCGTAATTGCCTTTCCCCCAGCTGTAACTCTTGCCCAGTGGTATACACCTATCTCTTTTTATCACTAAAGTAAACATAATTGTGATCGCTATCACCAAAGTGCCCACCTACTTCCAAGTCTAACACCTGGCCGGACTCATTACCCAGTACCAAATCTAATGTGGCTTCGCCCCTTTTTGGCCTGTCTAAATGCTATTTTTGAGCACACTGTATAGGTGATTTTCCTCTGCTCTGTTTAGTTCCTTTGTGCTGCAGTGTGTGGTGACTCATTGAAATAATGTTCTAATGCAGCTTTGTTTGTGGGTGTTGGGATGATTGCTTTTGGAGTTCTGCCAACCATCCAACCCAAATTTTGGGTCTGCTATTAGATTAGATTAGATTACTTACAGTGTGGAAACAGGCCCTTCGGCCCAACAAGTCCACACCGCCCCGCCGAAGCGTAACCCACCCATACCCCTACATCTACATCTACATCTACCCCTTACCTCACACTACGGGCAATTTAGCATGGCCAATTCACCTGACCTGCACATCTTTGGAGTGTGGGAGGAAACCGGAGCACCCGGAGGAAACCCACGCAGACACGGGGAGAACGTGCAAACTCCACACAGTCAGTCGCCTGAGGCGGGAATTGAACCCGGATCTCAGGCGCTGTGAGGCAGCAGTGCTAACCACTGTGCCACCGTGCCGCCCACCGTGCTATGTGGATGACACTTTTGTCATCACTCAGCGAAACAATTTAGAGGAATTTAGATACAATTTTGATACCCTTACTGGCATTAATATCACGAAAGAGGAGGAAAACAACAACAAACTGCCATTTCTAGATGTTGCAGTAGAGTGAACAGCCAATGGCGAAATTCAAACCAGCAAAGTATGCTGTTTTGGAAAATATAGGGGGTGATGGATTCTCAGGGGAACGTAGCATGAACAGCCAAGTTTCTGGTATTGCGACTGGCTCTAATATAATGAGAGGTATGTTGGGTTCCAAGCAATTGATTGTGTTAGGAGACTGTCTAGATAGACGTTTCTGTGGCCAGCCGCGAAAAATCAGAATGGTGTGTTGCTTCCCTGATGCCAGGATCAAGGATGTCTTAGAGAGAGTGCAGAATGTTCTCATGGGGGAGAGAGGCCAGCAGGAGGTCATTGTCCACATTGGAACCAACAACATTGGAAGAGAAAAGGTTGAGGTTCTGAAGGGAAATTTCAGGGCGTTAGGCAGGAATTTAAAAAGGAGGTCCTTGAGAGTAGTCATATCTGGATTACTCCCAGTGTTACAAACTAGTGAAGGCAGGAATAGGAGGATAGAGCAGATGAATGCATGGCTGAGGAGCTGGAGTACGGGAGAAGGATTCACATTTTTGGATCATTGGAATCTCTTTTGGGGTAGAAGTGACTGTGCATGAAGGACGGATTGTACCTAAATTGGAAGGGGACTAATATACTGGTAGGGAGATTTGCTAGAGCTGCTCGGGAGCATTTAAACTAGTAAGGTTGGGGGAGGTGGGTGGGGGCGTGGGACCAAGGAGATAGTGAGGAAAGATTTCAATCTGCAACTGGTACAGTTGGAAACAAAGGTGAGTCAAACAGTCGGGGCAAGCAGGGACAAAGCAGAGAACAGGTAGGACTAATAAATTAAACTGCATTTATTTCAATGCAAGAGGCCTAACAGGGAAGGCAGATGAACTCAGGGCATGATTAGGAACATGAGACTAGGATATCATAGCAATTACAGAATCATGGCTCAGGGATGAGCAGGACTGGCAGCTTAATGTTCCAGGATACAAATGCTACAGGAAGGACAGAAAGGGAGGCAAGAGAGGAGGGGGAGTGGCGTTTTGGATAAGGGATAGCATTACAGCTGTGCTGAGGGAGGATATTCCCAGAAATACATCCAGGGAAGGTATTTGGGTGGAACTGAGAAATAAGAAAGGGGAGATCACCTTAATGGGATTGTATTATAGACCCCCTAACAGTCAGAGGGAAATTAAGAAACAAATTTGTAAGGAGATCTCAGTTATATGTAAGAATAATAGGGTGGTTATGGTAGGGGATTTTAACTTTCCAGACATAGACTGAGACTACCATAGTGTTAAGAGTTTAGATGGAGAGGAATTTGTTAAGTGTGTACAAGAAAACTGTCTGATTCAGAATGTGGATGTCCCTACTAGAGAAGGTGCAAAACTTAACCTACTCTTGGGAAATAAGGCAGAGCAAGTGACTGAGGTGTCAGTGGGGGAGCACTTTGGGGCCAGTGGCCATAATTTTATTAGTTTTAAAGTAGTGATGGAAAAGGATAGACCAGATCTAAAAGTTGAAGTTCTAAATTGGAGACAGGCCAATTTTGACGGTATTGGCAAGAACTTTCAAAAGCTGATTGGGCACAGATATTCACAGGTAAAGGGATGGCTGGGAAATGGGAAGCCTTCAGAAATGAGATAACGAGAGTCCAGAGAAAGTAAATTCCTGTTAGGGTGAAAGGAAAGGCTGGTAGGAATAGAGAATGCTGGATGACTAAAGAAATTGAGGGTTTGGTTAAGAAAAAGAAGGAAGCATATGTCAGGTATAGACGGGATAGATCGAGTGAATTCTTAGAAGAGTATAAAGGCAGTAGGAGTATACTAAGAGAGAAATTAAGAAGGCAAAAAGGGGACATGAGATAGCTTTGGCAAATACAGTTAAGGAGAATCCAAAGGGTTTTTACAAATACATGAAGGACAAAAGGGTAACTAGGGAGAGAATAGGGTACCTCAAAGATCAGCAAGGCAGCCTTTGTGAGGAGCCGCAGGAGATGGGGCAAATACTAAACAAGTATTTTCATCAGTATTTACTGTGGGAAAGGACATGGAAGATATAGAATGTAGGGAAATAGATGGTGACATTTTGAAAAATGTCCATTTTACAGAGGAGGAAGTGCTGGATGTCTTGAAACACATAAAAGTGGATAAATCCCCAGGACCTGATCAGGTGTACCCTAGAACTCTGTGGGAAGCTCATGAAGTGATTGCTGGGCCTCTTACTGAGATATTTGTACCATTGATAGTCACAGGTAAGGTGCAGGAAGACTGGAGGTTGGCTAACGTAGTGCCACTGTTTAAGAAAGGTGGTAAGGACAAGCCATGGAACTATAGACTAGTGAGCCTGATGTCGGTGGTGGGCAAGTTGTTGGAGGGAATCCTGAGGGACAGGATGTACATGTATTTGGAAAGGGAAGGATTGATTAGGGATAGTTAACATGGCTTTATGCATGGGAGGCTTTATGCATGGGAAATCATGTCTCACAAATTTGAATGAGTTGTTTGAAGAAATAACAAAGTGGTAGATGTGATCTATATGGACTTCAGTGAGGCATTCGACAAGGTTCCCCATGGGAGACTGGTGAGCAAGGTTAGATATCATGGAATACAAGGAGAATTCGCCATTTTGATACAGAACTGGCTCAAAGGTAGAAGACAGAGGGTGGTGGTGGAGGGTTATTTTTCAGACTGGAGGCCTGTGACCAGTGGAGTGCCACAAGGATCGGTGCTGGGTCCTCTACTTTTTGTCATTTACATAAATGATTTGGATGCAAGCAAAAGAGGTACAGTTAGTAAGTTTGCAGATGACACCAAAATTGGAGGTGCAGTGGATAGCAAAGAAGGTTACCTCAGATTACAATGGGATCTTGATCAGATGGGCCAGTGGGCTAAGGAGTGGCAGATGGAGTTTAATTTAGATAAATGTGAAGTGCTGCATTTTGGGAAAGCAAGTCTTAGCAGGACTTATACACTTAATGGTAAGGTCCTAGGGAGTGTTATTGAACAAAGAGACCTTGGAGTGCAGGTTCATAGCTCCTTGAAAGTGGAGTCACAGGTAGATAGGATAGTGAAGAAGGCATTTGGTATGCTTTCCTTTACTGGTCAAAGTATTGATTACAGAAGTTGGGAGATCATGTTGTAGTTGTACAGGACATTAGTTAGGCCACTGTTGGAATATTGCGTGCACTTCTGGTCTCCTTCCTAACGGAAAGATGTTCTGAAACTTGAAATGGTCCAAGAAAGATTTACAAGGTTGTTGCCAGTGTTGGAGGATTTGAGCTATAGGGAGAGGTTGAATAGGCTGGAACTATTTTCCCTGGAGCATTGGAGGCTGAGGGGTGACCTTATAGAGGTTTATAAAATCATGAAGGGCATGGACAGCAGAACGAAAGGGTTTAGGGTGAGAGGGGAAAGATATAAAAGAGACCTAAGGGGCAACCTTTTCACTCAGAGGGTGGTACGTGTATGGAATGAGCTGCCAGAGGAAGTGGTGGAGGCTAGTACAATTTGTAACATTTAAAAGGCACCTGGATGGGTATATGAATAGGAAGGGTTTGGAGGGATATGGGCCAGGTGCTAGCAGGTGGGACGAAATTGAGTTGGAATACCTGGTCGACATGGACAAATTGGATTGAAGGGTCTGCTTCCATACTGTACATCTCTATGACTCTATGACTTCATCTACAGGTATACGAACCAAATACTGAACTACAGAAGCAATCATCCCAACACCCACAAACAAAGCTGCATTAGAATATTATTTCAATGAGCCACCACAAAATGTAGCACAGAGGAACTACGCAGAGCAGAGGAAAATCACCTATCCAGCGTAATCAAAAATAATAGGTACCCAATGAACACAGTGCACCGATTTCTCAGCAGAAAACCCCAAAAAGCAGACAAAACATGTCAAAAAACCCTAACCACTCTCCTCTGCATCAAAGACATCTCAGAGATGACTCCAGACTACTCAGACCCTTGGCATCATGGTAGCCCACAAACCCACCAACACACTAAAACAGCAGTTAATGAACTTGAAAGACCCCACAGACAACAAGCAAAACTAATTTCTGGATTAGTGGTGTTGGAAGAGCACAGCAGTTCAGGCAGCACCCGAGGAGCAGTAAAATCGACGTTTCGGGCAAAAGCCCTTATTCAGGAATAAAGGCAGAGAGCCTGAAGGGTGGAGAGATTCCAATGTAACTAATGTAAGTTACAAAAAACCATGTAAGAACTGTAACAAACACTACATTGGACAAACAGGCAGAAAACTAGCTACTAGGATACATGAACATCAATTAGCCACAAAATGACATGACCCTCTCTCACTGGTATCCTCACATACAGATGAGGAAGGACACCGCTTTGACTGGGTCAGCACATCCATCCTAGGACAAGCCAAACAGAGACATGCATGAGAATTCCTAGAAGCACAGAATTCCAACCGGAACTCTATCAACAAACACATTGATTTGGATCCCATTTACCACCCCCTGAGAAAAAGATCAGGAAATGACATCACCACAGGAAATGACATCACCAATCCAAGAAAACCTAAAAATGTAAATAGAAAGCAGGCCATACCATCAGTGCTTCATCTGGAGGCTCGTTGATGATGTTACCTAGTATAGTGTCGAAACATCTGAAAACAAATCTTGCAGCTCAGCAAGCAAACCTATATCCAACGGAATCCATATTCTGTGGAAACAGGCCACTCAGCCCATCGAGCCCACACCACCCCTAAAACGAGCAGCCCAACCAGACCCCTATCCTACCCATGTAACTTTGCATTTTCGCATGGTTAATTCACCTTGGCTATATATCTGTGGACTGTGGGAGGAAACTGGAACACCTGGAGGAAACCCATGCAGACACAGGGAGAATGTACAAACTCCACACAGACAATTGTCCAATCAAACCTGGGTCCCTGGCGCTGGGAGGCAGCAGTGTTAACCACTGAGCCACTATGCCACCCCCTGAGAGAATTCCAGGAATTTGACTTGGTGACACTGACGGAATGGTGATAGATTTCTACGTTAGGATGATGATGGTTTGAAGGGGAAGAAACAATTGTGATGAAAGGGTTTGTTTTTCAATCCAGGCAACAATGACACATATGTCATTGCACTTATCATTAGGAAGCTTGTTGCTAATGTAAACTTGGCCTTGATATCATGGAACCTTATAGCAAAGGAAGCCACAGGTAACCCACCACCTGTGAACAACTGTCCCAAATTTTACATGATTGTTCCATATTTCAGGCAAATGTTCTGTGTTTTGGGTTTCATCTCACGTATGTTGTATGCAACAGCACATGGGCACTGCGCTCCCTTCCTGGATGTCTACTTGCACAGGTTGATTAAAACACCCTCTTCTGTTTCCAATAATTAGTTATCCCGTGTATCAAAGGAAGAGCAATTCAATTTGTTCTCTTTCCCAGCAGCATGAAAACTTCATATTTTTAACTTTATACCCATTGCCATTTGAAAGTTAGAATCTTCTACCATCACCCTTTCAAGCAGATAATAACAATTTCATGTTCATAATTCAAATTCTCTTAATTCTGGCTCTGTTTTTGTTCCTGGGCCGAAGACACACAGGCAGGGGACCTCCTAAATCTGTGAATCCACTGTTACAACTGTTTACCTAAACTTCTCCTTTTTTGGTAGAGGTGGGCGAGGGGCTGGAATTTGGAGAGGTGACCTTGGGAAGACCTCAGAAAGATGTCTGGGGCAGGGGTGGGATGAATGGGAAAGTTTGCTTCAGAAACCTATTTCTGTATCCAAAGTTTGAAAGGAAAGGTTAACACGTAGAACAGCTATCACTCCTAATCCTACTTCATCCCTTAGGCACCCCATTTTGTTTTATTCATCAATATCAATATGCTGAATTAGGTAGCAAAAGACTGAAAAATTATTGCAAATTTATTGTTTTAGACACTAGAGTCCACTTTTCCTTGCCCAGAAACTAATACCCCTAATTTTAAACCTTACAAACCCAATGCCACTTTGATGATTTTCTGAAACAACAATTAACAAACAGCGAGAACAATAACAGAACACACAATCAAGTGTGGGGACTAAATCAAAATTGTGTCAGAAAGAGAGATAATATAATCCAGGCTCCACAGTGCCCACCTTTCTCTAAAAGCTTCAAAGGTATTGGTAGACACTGGAGCTTGCCCTGCAAGTACAACCAAATGTACACCGAGAAGTGGAAGACAGAGTCAAGCAGTTGGAAATTACAACCTCTTCCACTTCCCGCAGACCAGTTGATAGGTCCTTGAGCCAGACCCAGGAGTAGGGCCATGAGCAGGTCCTCCTGCCTCCTGCCCACACCCCTGTCCATACCAGGTGCCAAAAGATGAGGCTGAAGTGCAACCGAAAAACCGTAGAAGTTTTCAATAAAATTGAAAGAAGGTACAATATCACACAACCAACATAGTCATGGTCCACAGACCCCACAGCACCATGGAATAAGTAGTTGGATTGCAGGTCCATGAACCACCTTAATCACAGGACTGCTCCACGATGCATTCTCCACTCCAGGGTCCTAATGGAAAGAGCTGAAAATGTGTTGCTGGAAAAGCGCAGCAGGTCAGGCAGCATCCAAACAGCAGGAGAATCGACGTTTCGGGCATAAGCCCTTCTTCAGGAATTTCCTGAAGAAGGGCTTATGCCCGAAACGTCGATTCTCCTGCTCTTTGGATGCTGCCTGACCTGCTGCGCTTTTCCAGCAACACATTTTCAGCTCTGATCTCCAGCATCTGCAGTCCTCACTTTCTCCTGATGGAAAGACACAGGAATCCCGCATTGAATGCTGGATTAAGCATATGGTCTTAGCAAAATCTCCTTAATGATTGTGTATAAATTGCTATCTTTTTTAATGCTAGAACATAAGATATGGACTGAGTGAATAAAAATGCTGTGTAATTTAGACGTGGACAATGACCTTGTGTAAAGCCTACATGATTTAAAATGCTTTGTCCGCAAAAGGGCTTTTGAGAGCTGACTGAAGTATTCTAATAATTAACTGGATATATAAATAATGAAACTAAATTTTCAATGTTTTTGAACTGGAATACTATTCCTATCCAAGCCGATCTTCAGCCTTTGGTTAATCTGATTAAAACAGATAGAGTCACAGAGTCATCGAGTCATACGGCACAGAAACAGAGCCTTCAGTCCAACCAGTCCATGCCGAACCTAATCCCAAACTGAACTTGTCCCACCTGCTTTCTCCTCATCCATATCCCTCCAAACCTTTCCTCTTCGTGTATCAATTCAAATGTTTTTTAAACATTGTAATTGTACCCACATCTATCACTTTCTTAGAAAGTTTATTCCACGAGTGAAAGAAACAACATCTGTGTAAAAAGTTTGCCTCTTATGTCTATTTTAAATCTGTCTCCTGTCACCTTAAAAATGTACCCCTAGTCTTGAAATCCTCCAACCTAGTGAAAAGACAACTACCATTAACTCTGTCAATACCTTTCATTATTTGATAAACTTCCATCAGATCTCCTCTCAACCTTCTACTTTCCAGTGAAAAAAAAATCCCAGCCTATCCAGCCTCTATTTATAACTCAAACCTTCCATACCTGGCAACATCCTGGTAAATCTCTTCCGAGCCCTCTCCAGCTTTATTATATCCTTCCTAAAAGTGGGCGACCAGAAGGGCACACCGTGTTCTGAAAGCATCCTCACCAATGTCCTGTACAACTGCATATTACTTCCCAACACCTATACTCAAAGCACTGAACAATAAGGGCAAAAGTGCCAAACGCCTTTTTAACCAACCTGTCTATATGTGATGCAAAATTCACGGAATTATATATCTGCACCCTTGTGACTCTCTGTTCTACAACACTATCCAAGGCCCCACCACTAATTGTGTAAGCCCTACCCCTGTTTGTTGTACCAAAATGCAACACCTCATATTTATCCAGATTGAATTCCATATACCATTTTTCAGCCCATTGATCCATTTGATCAAGGTCTGTTTGTAATCTTAGAAAACCTTCTTCACTATTTACTATGCCACCAATTCTGGTGTCATCCACAAATTTATTAACCATGTCTCCTATATTCTCATCCAAATCATTCACATAAATGACAAGCAAAAGAGGACCCAAAACCAATCCCTGTGGAACACCGCTGATCACAGGCCTCCAGTCTGAAAAGCAACCCTCCACCATTACTCTCTGTCTCCTGCTGGTAAGCCAATTATGTATCCGATTGGCAAGCTCATCCTGGATCTCTGTTCTAGTTATTTTCTCACGCTGTTCGTTGGCCTTGCTGCACACAAATTGGCTTCCACATTTCCTGTGTTACAACACAGACTGCATTTTGCAATTAACTATAGATGTTGGAAAGCACTTTGGGGTATTCTTAGGTTGCGAAAGATGCTGTAGAAATGAGTCTTTCTTTCTGAATAACTTTTTCTGATCCTGCTGTCCTAATTCAAAAATATATGTATTTTCTGTTACTGCCTCATTTGTAGTAGGTTGCTCAATGTTAAATATTCTGAAGGACTTAAGCATGTATAATTTGCTAAGTTTATCAATTGTCACTTCCTCCACATATGTGACTTACATATACAACTGACTTATGTGCACGTCCTCTTCTTCCTCATTGCTTACCTTGGCACAGCAATCCAGACACTTGCAAACACAGGTTTGCATCACCTCCTGGTGTGTGGCCTGATATATAGCTCTTATAGAATGGCCATTCAAACTTGTTTCATCTTCTTCTCATTGGTTGAATGGCCTTCCATTCTATGTACTTATGCCATCTATTATGATCTGCAGCCATCTGCAAATTTAATTTATCACTTTTGCATTTTAGAGTCAGAGAGTCATAGAGCTGTACAGCACAGAAACAGACCCTTTGGTCCATCTCATCCATGCTAACCAGGTATGTTCAACTAATCTGGTCCCATTTGTTAGCACTTGGCCCATATCCCTCTAAATACTTCTTATTCATATACCCATTCAGATACCTTTTAAATGTTATAATTGTATCAACCTCCACCATTTCTTCTGACAGCTCATTCCATACATGCACCACAGCCTGTATGAAAGAGTTGCTCCTCGGTGCCTTTTAAAATTTTCCCTCTCATCCTAAACCAATGCCCTACAATTCTGGACTCCCTCACCCCAGGGAAATGACCTTGTCTACTTACCTTATCCATCACCTTATGATTTTATAAACGTTTATCTAGTCACACCTCAGCCTCCGATGTTCCAAGGAAAACAGCCCCAGCCTATTCAGCCTCTCCTTATAGCTCAAACCCTCCAATCCTGGCAACATCCTTGTAAATCTGTTATGAACCCTTTCAAGTTTTATAACATTTTTACAATAGGAGGGAGATCAGAATTATACACAATATTCCAAAAGTGTCCTAACCAATGTCCCGTACAGCTGCAACATGACCTCCCAATTCCTCAATGCTCTGGCCAATAAAGAAAAACATACCAAATGCCTTCTTTACTATCCTATCTATCTGCAATACCACTTTCAAGGAACTATGAACCTGCATCCAAGGTCTCTTTGTTCAGCAACTCTCCCCAAGACCTTACCATTAAACATCTAAGTCCTGCCCTGACTTGACTTTCCAAGATGCAGCACCATCTGCCACACCTTGGCCCAATGGCCCATCTGATCAAGGTCACACTGTATTCAGAGGTAACCTTCTTCACTGTCCATTACAATCGCGTCCAATTTTTCCTTCATTCCTTGCATAATATGCAAGGATGATGCCCACATGAGTGCATACATGAGCAGTATTCTCCTAATCTCTCTTGCTTCCCAATTGTTGGTCACTTGAGTGTAACCTTGGATGTACCCTAATTCATTGAAGTGCATAACATTGAAAAATTTTAATTTTCATTTAACACACCAATTTTACAATGAAAGTAACTTAACCCACCTTATTGTTCAGATTCATTGCAACCTTTCTGGACTTATGGGTCTAGTAATAAAATGTTGAGCAAAACATCAATGTCTGTTTGTCTAATGCTAAGGATGGCTGGCTGAACCAGTATCAGACATGAAGAGTGTATTTTAAGCATATTTAATTAATCAGAGAACTATTGTCAAACAAACTGATGGACTGATCTTTAAGCTAAATAATCCATGAATCAGCTGTTATTTGTCATCAGTGGCCTGTAATGCAAAGCATTTAGGAACTCATGGTGTCCTTGGATGTATTAATTTAGCAATTTATGTGTTAAATCCACCGTGGGTACTTCCTCTTCTGCTTTGCTGTGTTTGATGTCCCAGAGAGCTCACCACACCCTATTGATTGTTTTCCAGGATTTTGAGAATTCCCTTTGCTACATCTATTTCAAGAATTTCTGCTATAGAAAGAGTTGCAGAAGTGGAATAGCCATCACTTAATCAGAAAGCACTTGCCATTTGCAAAAGATTATGGGGTGTCAGCAGTATTTTCTTGTTCCATGAATTTGTCACAGTCTTTAATTTGAAAGTTAAACCAGGGATCAATGGCTTAGAGCCATTGCCTTTCAGTACTGTGACCTCAGTTCACTTCTCAGAAGAAATTAGTTGGTGAAGGTCATTGGCTGGCTCAGACTGATGAGGAACATATGTTTGGCAGTTCTCAATCTCAGTCAAAATTCATTGTTCCCATTTGAAAAAAAAAGCTTTCACCTAAGAAGAATGCTTAAACTTTAAAAAGGCTCTTTTGGCTATTTCATGATCACTTGCAAATGTCAAGTCACTTACATATTTGACTCATATCCTGGTAATAATAAGCAGGAGAAATTGAGGGACACTGGTGGGTGGTAGCTCGAAAATAAACAAAGGTTAATAATTCCAAAGCAGATATGTAATATTTTTATACAAGTGACAAAGTGAATATATGACTAGTCAAGCAAATTCCATCTGGTCAAAGATGTGGGGCTCAGATATTTTATGATATGATATTTTATATCATATAACTGCACCAGATAGCGCTGTGTCTATTTTATATAGAAATATACAGTCTATCTGTGGCCCCTCTGTCCCTATACCTTACGTGACCGGACTTCAGAATTTAGCCACAACCTTTGAAACATTTGTTGGAAAATAGTACATTACATTGCAAAATCGGTAACATCCACACTTGCAAAATCTTCACCGTGATAAAACAGCTTTTAGACATTTCACATTACAGGATCAACAGGAGCTGGCAAATTAAGGTGGGGGTGTTGGGAGGGTGGGGTACATTGATGAAAGACAATGTTTTGAGAAGTTATTGAACTGAAGGGAAAAAAAACCTGAGAGATTAAAGTTTTAATGAGGGAGGTCAAGAAGGTGACAACCTTTAACCTTGAAACGTTTTCCCTGGTGTTTTTGTCATTTGCTTTGCATCAAAATATTCAAATAAAAATAGCATTCATCTGCTTAACCTTGATAGAGTAATGCTTTCTGAATGGATACAAGAGAAATATGGACAGGATTTTCTATTATGCAGCACATCTGTCATGGTTGCCGTTCCGCCTAGCTCAGATGGTCTCCGGGAGGAGAATACTGCATTTTTGAGGCCAACTCCAGTATAGCCCATATTGAGGGATGATGGAAGGGCTGAATGACTCTGAAAAGCCTTGAAAGTTTGGTACAGCAAGTGCAGCTAGCAGCTTTTATGTTACCAGAAAACATTTTTTTAAAATAGTCTGGACAATGAAGCTGATTATTTTTTAATTGACTGCAGAGGCTCAGGCATCCAATTAATTTTTAAAATCCCACTTACCCAAGTAACATTACTGACCATAACACAGCTGTTCTTCATGTCCAAGTTGCCGAAAGATAGGTTCTAATCAATGCTCAGGGTACTATGCATCTGTGGACTTAAGCCCAGACCTTCTGGCTTGGAGTTGGGGAGATATTCTCCTCATCAATCTGTTCAAAACTACTATTTCAAATTTTTGGAGCAGGTGGGACAAACATGGTCTCAGAAGTATGGACACTATCACTGCACCACACCTTCTCTCAGATCTTTTTGAGAAAACATGTTCACAGCAGTTACTACAGTAGTAACAAGTGGGACCACAAGACCCTCAGTGTTGCTAGGACAAAATTGTTGGTTATTATTTCTACATGGGCTTATTGAGAATGCTAGATGGATTTCAACTTACCACACCTAACTCTGTCTCTTAAAGAAATCACCCAACATTGCACAATAAAAACCTTGGTTCCTCTCTTCATGTGCTGCTTGTTCATCCACAATTGCAGTCTCCTGACTATGGAGTCCATCTTTATCTCCTTTTTCTTCATCAATCTCCTCTTTCTTCTTCTTCTCCTACTCTTCTTCTTCCCCTCTGCTGCTTCTTCTTCTTCTCATCTGTCCTGTTCTTCACTTCCTCCTGCTTCTTCATTATTATCTTTGCTTCCTCCTCCTTTTTCTTTCTCTTCAGCTCAGCGATACGAGTGCAACTGCTTGGTTAATTTAGTCAGAAGTCTGTTATTGAACTGCTGATCTGTATAGATACATCAGGAATAAGGTGTAAATTTTCCATTTGGGATCTTGACATAAGCTAATCACCCTTTGGACCCTTCTCAGGCTGCTGAGTATTGGATGAAAGCCTCCCCTGTTGCCACCTAAACAATATGTGGTGCACCCTCCACAACTCATGATTGATTTCCCCCTTCTTGATGCAGTCACATGCAAGATATCCACAACCTTAGTTTTTGCATTGTCATACTCATTGAAAGCAATCAGATTATAGGTCACCTTCATTTGATACAGCCCTCTTTCGTAATGCCCTAAAACTTGGCATACCAGAATTCTTCCAGTGCATTTCCTTCCCATTCCCCACCCACCCAGTCCATCTTTCTGTGAGCCTTTTCTGCTGAGTCCTCTTTTCATTTCAGAAACCTTTTCAGTTTAGTCTCACTTGCCTGTACCGGTCAGACTTTCTGGTATCAGCCAATGCGGTTGCCTCACTTGAGCAAACTCACAGATCCAGTCAGCCTTCATCCCTTGCAGTTGAAGCAATTAACTAAAACATGCAAAACCACTTATTACTGAGTATCCTCATGAGCTGATTGATCCGATGAGGTTTCACTTCTTACACTGGAAGAGTTTGTGTAAAGAAATGGCTTGGTTATGAAGGAACCAAGCTAGTGAAGAACTTTGCATTTTTCTTTTTATGTCAAGAATCTACTTTATTCATAAAAAAGCTTTGTGTGTGTGTGTCTATATTATTCACAAACACATTTCAGTTCTGTACAGTAGCATATCAAGGAAACAAATACACATTTGGAGTTTGACTCTATCCAAACAAACCTGGAGAAAATCTAGTCTACCAGGGTATATGTATCTTATCCATATATAGCTGGGTTCAAGAACATGTGTTTACTTTTTGGCTAGCATGATTGCACCCATGAAAGTAATCCCAACAGACTGGGATGTTAATGAGTATTGATAGCATGCTAACAAATGCAGAATATGTAAGATGGGAATGCTAACCTGCTTAAAAGATTCTGAAAATCAAAATTCTTTCCACATTTCATGACTGTATGCATTAGCAATATTGGGTAAAAACAAGGGCTGCAGATGCTGGAAACCAATATTGTCAATTGGTTGTCAATGAATGGTTTCTGCTTCCAGGACCTCAGAGATCCGGACAGCAGCAAAAAATATTATAGAAAATATTGCTGAGAACTTAATGGTGAAATGTCAACATATCATTGGGACACTGACATTCTGCCTTCCACCCAATTAACCCACCCACGTAAGTTCGGAAAGGTGCAGGCAGGCCCAAGGATTCTGCCCAGAGTTCCTGTCCTCTCCTAAAAGGTACACATAGGTATAAAAAGTTAAATCCAAAGGAAACTGGGAAGTTTTGTCATTAAAATTGTAGAATAATTAAAACTCTTGCTTCTAGAAATAAAATATCTTGTCTTAAGGATTTTTTACCTTTGGTGAAAACAATATTTTCACCAATATGCTGACAATGAAATCCAAGATACTGCAAAAAACACAGTCCACTACAATTGAGAAGGTAACACATAGAAGCATTACATTGCAAGTTGATTACTTAAGTTCTTTGAAGGAATATTAGGGATATACAGGAATCTATTTTGTACTGAAGCTCATTTGAAGGTTAAGCAGTACTCTTGTATGTTGATCTTTTTGCAAAGACATAAATCTCTTTCTGTGTGAATTATTAAACATGATTATAGTTCATTCATTTGTGGGTTAGAAACATCATGGTGAGAAGTGCTGGTGAGTTGCCTTCTTGAACTACAGCAATGGACGTAATGTAGGTGCTTCCATGGGGCCACTAGGGAGTGAGTTCAAGTATTCTAACACAATCACTGTTAAGGATCAGTGATATCATTCCAAATCAGATGGGTGTGGTATGTAGGAGTACAGAGGGTTCTCAATTTAAGAATGTCCGACTTATGGACTCTTGTACTTACGACCAAAATCTCATACAGCGGTGTAATTTTAAAGACCCGACATTTTCTGTACTTACAAACAGCTCTTTTGTGTTGTCCTGTCCTGCATTGTGCTCTGACGTACGTACAAACCAGCTTGCAAACAGAGTCCAGAATGGAACGTGTTTGCAACCCGGAGGCTGCCTGTATTTGCAGATGGTGGTGCTCCGATGTGTCTGTGGCCCTTTTCCTTTTAGGTAATGAGGTTCAGGTACTTGGTAAGTGTTGTGAAAGGGTCGGTTGTGGCTAATGTAAATCTATTAGAAAATATATCTCCTTACATCACAGATGATTTTTAATAAATCCCTTTCCATGTCTTCAAACCACAATTACGACATCCAGATTAGTTTTGCAACAGAATTGTTTGCTAAATGGAAAATTCCTTTCCATATTTTCCATCTTCCATACACAGTCGGACGGTTCTGGGAAATGTGTAATACAACAACAGAATTAAACTGCGTCGTTAGGTTTGATTAAACTGCCCTTACCCCATGTTGTTGATCTACTATTTCAAACTAACCAAGAAACTGGCACATGTCTAGAACATTTAATAATCACGTTGGGTTTAATAACACACAGGGTACAGCAAGTACCTGTTTATTTCACTCTCCATGCCTTCGGGGAAATTGAAATATTACAGACTTCGGAAAATGAGAATGATCCCATTTAACAGAAGATATGTTGTGAGTGATAAAAGATACATTATGTCCTCCTCCTCAATGCTACAAGAATTCAGCTTCATTTGCATAGCCCCTGACAGAAGATTCTGTGCCAGTAAAAACAGTAGGGAGGAACAGGAGGGAAAGGTTAAAACAGTTGTTTTTCTTGCTGCCCTGCTGATGTTCTTTCCTGCTGTAGCTCTCATTTTAACTTTAAAAAGGCGAGGTTCCAGTAAACGTGTTCAGGCAGCTATCATCATAGTGGTGGCACACCGAACTGATAGGCCAGTTGTTTTACTGGCACCAATCTTATTTTCCATCTGTTGCTCAGGGTAGTTGTGAATACATGCTGCTCTCACTTCTTGCTTTTGCAAGTTGTTAACAATCATGAACAATGAAACCACTCAGTGCGCTGATCAGAAAGTAATAGGAAACCTGATTTTAATGAGGAAATATTGGATGGTGGGGGAGTAGTTACAGGCAGGTGGTCTTAGTTAGGAGCTATCAACTCTTGTATGTCTACTCTTTTAAACATTGAAGATGTTGCTTTCCAATGACACAGAAGCACATGCCTTATACGCTCCTGAGTCAAAGAGTGAAAGATATTTTTCTTCTGTGGTCTAACAAAAATGAGAATGAAGTTTCATCAGTGATCTTATAGAATTTTGCATTATTATATTTGTCAATCATGGCAAGTTCTTGGAATTCCCAACGTTCTGCCACCTTTTAGATCCTTTTTTTCTGCTCCTCCCCAAGGATAAAGATACAAGGCTCCCAGTTGAGAGCTGTGCTTAAGGGGATCTGGTATGGAGATAAAGCTATAACGTAGTCTGCTTTTCTGAGACCCTCTCTTTAAGAATGGCCCTCTGTTAGCAGTGCAGGATTATTGAATCTATCCTTGTACCTTTCCAAACAGAGTTATTAACTTCACTTTTTCAGTGCTGAAGATAACAAATCATTTGTCTGCTCACTACTCAACCCAACCTATAACTGCCCCTAGTGATGCAGTCATTGGCTTGTCTTTCAAACAGCAAGTTAACCTCTCTACAGAGAGTAGTGTCATCAGCTGAGGCAACATCACTTGTAATGACATCCAGACAGTGCTGGCTGGAGTTGATCATGTCACCCGAGGCCTTCTGTACAGGAACACAACGAGAAATTGATATTCGATTTTTCAGGTGGTAGTTGAGCAAACCCAATCAAAAAACCAAACAGAATTCTGCATTGCTAGGCCTCCTCTCGCTGATCCCATTTCTTTTCAATCCAGCTTATGCCAACTTCAGGAACATCCAGCTGCATTGAAACGAATAATGTGACTCGGTGCAGGATTTTCCTTGTGAGCCTTTTTACCCCGCACTAACTGACTAAATTGTGAGTTCTAAGCCCCATCCTGTGTGGGTACAGTCATTGCTTGATTATCCTTGGGATAGCTAATTAATAGTCAGAGGGAGGGTTGCTATCAATTAAGGATGACAGATGGACTCTCGAAACCTTAGGGTCAATCAGAGCTTGAAAGGGCAGCTCGTGGATGGATAAGAAAGAGGAGAGAAGTCTAAGGCCTTTTAACAGGAGGTGTAAGGCTTTGAGAGAAGGAAAGATTGCTTGGCAGTTAAATTAGAAAGGGAACACTTCAAATGGCAAGTACCTTCCCTCCAATGTTTTCAAAGTTTTCATTAAATCTTGGCTGGACTGTGGAACCCAGCGTGCGTTACTCATAGCAATTGGTCATTCAGCTTTGACAGGTGCTATGTTCCATCTGGAAGTCAGCTGAACAATACCTGATGTAAGACTGCCACATTTTCAGGCCATTGCTGACAATGTTTCTCCAGCATTATTCCATTATTGCCTCCAAAATTTTCATCTACCGTTTCTAATTATTGCTCTGGGGCTGTCTTTATTTCATTCCAACTCTTACAGCCATTGTACTAGTATAAGAATAGCTCTACATCCCTGGTGGAAGAAAGGCCAACAGAGGGATCACAAAGCAGGAACTTAACAATATCCTTCCCTGCAGTATATAGACTAAGAGGCACATAATTCTCCTTGTCTGAAAGCAGCTCCAAGGAGATAGTGGTATCTACTCACCAGGGAGGCCCTAGTGGATATCAGCTACCTGCTGCATCCAGACTAAGAACATCATCAGCAGTGACTGCAAAAGTCATACTCCACTGAAATCCTACACATCCAAATTGTTTCCAGCTGCCACTAGGGGCACTGTAAGCATAAAGGTATCAACTGTATATAGATAACATGAAGCAACTCACAGGCTCATTGTTTGAGCAGGTCATTTCCTTCCCACTGGACAACCGACAGCAGTCGGAGCAATATGTATGATTTTATGGTGTTGCACAGGGTTATAGATTCTATGTGGCCTCCACCTGTTTCCTCACCCAGTGCCCATCACCTACATAAACAGGAAAGGATTTCACGCTCAAAATGCCTCACTTTGTTTGCAACATTGAGCACCAGGTTATGGAAGTCAATGTTTATTTCCCAGGCAGCTTTCACAGTACCTTCACTTTAAGGCAGTCCGCCATCCAACAAATATTTAACCCATAAAGACAAGTCTCCCAGGAGTCCATTGTTATCCTCAGCAGTCAAGGTTCATGACATCTCCACTGTATTTCAGTGCACCAGCTGAATATAGATCGAATGAGGTACATATTTCCTGCAGAGCAGTCCTCGAGCATGTCATTGGCACAGTGACCTCTCCAGTCGCCTGCTCCCATCCATTCTCAGGATGTGCACTGGCAGCTGAAATTGCTCCCCTCCCCCTTTCCAACACCAAATGCTGCATTTCTCTCTCTCTCTGTCGTTTAATGTTTTTGTGCTTTCTATTACAAACAGTCTGCAACAACTTTAGTTTCTATGACTGCAATATCCTTTAAACTTAAATGTAAAGGCCGTGATTATGACGTTTGCAGATAAAACATCAATAATGAGGATGTAGATTGCAAGAAAGTTATCAATGGACTAGTCATGGAGAAAGTGGAGACTGCAGATGCCGGAGATCAGAGTCAAAAAGTGTGGCACTGGAAAAGCACAGCAGGTCAGGCAGCATCCGGGGAGTAGGAGGAGGATCAGGAATGAGAGCTTATGCCCAAAACATCGATTCTCCTGTTCCTCGAATGCTGCCCGACCTGCTGTGCTTTTCCAGCTCCACACTTTTTGACAATGGACTAGTCATGCAGGCAGAATGTTTGCAAATGGAATTCAATACAGAAAAGTGTGAAATCATGCATTTTGGAATATGCAATAAATTGTAGGATATTTTAAGGTATAGAGAATGGGGTATTTTGAAATGCATGGCCAGAAATCCCTGAAGGTAACACAAAATGTGTGCAAGAGGTCACATACTTTCCTTTGTTGGCCAAGGTTGTAAGAGCAGGGAGGATTATGGTTGTATTTTTTTAAAAAAACACCAGTTAGTGTACAGCTAGAGTACTGTGTTTGGTTCTGGTCATACAGCATGATGTGATCAGGGTACAGAGAAACTTGTGGGGGTGTTGTCAGGAATGGAGAATTTTTTCTGTGACGGAGGATTGGATTGGGAAAAATGGTGAGTAGAGACTGTATTGATAAAATTATGTAGGGCCTAAGTTGAATTGCTAGGGGGGGACTATTTTCTAAAACAGAGAGGTCAAGAACCAGACGACATAAATCTAGAGTGATTAGTGAAAGGCTCAGAAGGAAGTTGAGAAGATATTTCACCCATGAATGCGGTTTAGAACCTACTCTCAAAGTCAGTAGAGGCAGAAACCCTCATCACAGTGAAATAAATTTGAAACACCATACCACCAGGACTACGGACTAAGGGGTGGAGGAAGGTGGGAATAAGTGGGATCACCCTTTACAGTGACACAGCCAAGAGATGACTGCTATTGTCTCATAGGGTCTGGCAGGATGCCTGAGACTACATGGATCTCAGGAATAGGTGATGTTTATATATTAATTAAAAGATAACTAGGACAAAATTGTGTGTATAAATATGTGAACATTTAATCAATGGGTTAGAGTTTTGTGATGTGTTGCAGTAAAACTGGCCTGAAAAGTGTATACCTGCACTTAACGAAACATTTAACCTCCGGTGTTTAATAATGACCACCTTCCGTGCTGTAAATATTACTGTTTCTACTTTCAGATGAAACCTTGTTATGCAGAGGGAACTCATGGACTCGTAGGCATTATTATAACTAAGACAATGTCAGGGTCAAATATTCCTCAGTGCTGTACGTGTTTAATATACTGTAGAAATGTGTGGCCTTAATGAGCTCTAGTAGCTTGTCTGATTAATGAAATTTTCCTGCTCTGTTTTTTGTGTTGTGAAAGTATTCATTTTAGGTGCAACCAGCTCCTATTTCCTTGGGGCTACTCTTTCTTGGGGCCTAAGACATACAGCAAAATTAGTGTATTTGCTTCACTTCTTCCACGGATTGATTCTGATCCATCTGACACCGTTTTGTGGGCGGCACGGTGGCACAGTGGGCGGCACGGTGGCACAGTGGTTAGCACTGCTGCCTCACAGCGCCAGAGACCCGGGTTCAATTCCCGCCTCAGGCGACTGACTGTGTGGAGTTTGCACGTTCTCCCCATGTCTGCGTGGGTTTCCTCCGGTGCTCCGGTTTCCTCCCACAGTCCAAAGATGTGCAGGTCAGGTGAATTGGCCATGCTAAATTGCCCGTAGTGTTAGGTAAGGGGTAAATGTAGGGGTATGGGTGGGTTGCGCTTCGACGGTTCGGTGTGGACTTGTTGGGCCGAAGGGCCTGTTTCCATACTGTAATGTAATCTAATCTTCCCTCAGCCATCTTTCAGAAAAGATGTTAAGTTGAGGCCCTGTGCGTCTTCTTAGTTGGATGTAAAAGAATGCTCAGACACTATTTTGCAGATCAGAGATCACCCTCAGCAATATCATTTGAAATACCTTGTCATTTTGTGTGTGGGAATTTGCTTTTAACAAATTGGTTGTTGTGTTCCTTACATTAAAACAACGTCTATACTTCAAACACATAATTTGCTGCAAAAAAACTTAGGACTGGCCTGAAGTTAATGAAAGGTGTGATGTCAATGCAAGTTTTCCTTTAATTCCTCTATTGCAACAATGTTAAATCCAGTAGTACCCCACACCTCCAAAATCACAGGGCATCAGTGAGGTACAAATCATATGTCCAATTAATGCATTACATCATGTTTGTAGTTGTAGTTTGATTCTAAATTTTGCTGATTCTAAATTTTGCTTTCTTACAAAACATGGTAAAGGAAACTTTTGACATAATTTGGGCCGATGCTATGGAAGCCATCAGTTTTTTAAATTGAATTAATGCTATTACACTCAATGGTATCTTTTACACAACTAGTCAAGAACCTGATGAATTTGGTCAGGTAACAGAGTCGCTATTTCTATGACTTGATGCATCTTTTAGAAACATTTCAAATTTGTGAAGGTTTTCTTTTAGTTCTCCAGAGTGTTGAACGTCATCGTATGTCTGGTTGTGTAACAGTCTGTGAACCTATTCATCTCCCAATCACTTACACATGTCTTTATCAGATTGTAAGTACACTTCACACATGCCTTATTCTAATCAGCCACCCATTTCTTTCAAAAAATGAGATGATGAGAGCCATCCAGTTATCTGAAAGCATGAATGATATTGTCAGAACTGTTTTGGACTTCCACCATACATAATTGATCAACTCCTTTCCATTGACCTTCAGTATACTGGGGAAATAAGTATACTAGCTTGTATATCTGAGAACACTGCAGATTTGTAACACACTTGTTCTCTGGTACTAATTTGTCACGTAAGTGATAATGTTCTTTTGTTTGATCATGGAATGTGCACGTCATTAGCTAAGTCAGCATTTATTGCCCATGGGATTTTAGAGCACTGGCTATAAAGTTGCCATTAGGTTAACTTTACATTCTAGACTTTTACAGAATTCAAATTTCACCGTTTGTCCTGGTGGGCTTCAAACTGAACAGTAGCCTGGAGTTCTTGAATATCAGGCAAAAGTGGGAACTGCCTGAAACATTCCTGATGAAGGGCTTTTACCCAAAACATTGATTTTCCTGCTCCTCGGATGCTGCCTGACCTGCTGTGCTTTTCCGGCACCACTCTAATCTTGTCTCTTCTTGAATAGCAGTCCAGTGACATTACCATTATGTCACTGCCTTCCCCTAACTGCATTTTTAAAAAAATAAAACATGCTGAATCTCTCTAACTTATTACTTATGCTTCTATTCAAATGTTTAAACAAGTGATCACATGACCAATTGAGACCATTAAATTTTCATCTCAATAACTTGAAGAAGTACATTTTGAATGGACTTGCTGCTGAATATATTGTCACTTTAATAAATTGTAGCTATTGTGCCAAACTTTAATAGCAATTAAAGTACACTAATTCACAATTTGACTTGCATAAGTAAAGCAATTAGTATTTGTTCATTTTGCATTGTCACTCATATCCATCTGTATTTCCTGATATCATAAAATTTTGATTGCCTTATAATGGTTTCCCAAAGTTAATACTCACTACGTGATTTTCATTAGCTTTTACATTTTCTGGATTGATAAAGAATTTTTCGTGTATCTGTAGCTAATGATAGCACAGAAATATCAAGAGCTTTGTGGAATGCAGACTTGCTGCACGTGCAGTTAAGTGTTACCTGTGTCAGAAGAAGTATTGATCTGAATGTCGGTACTTACATTAACAATTGAAAAGTGAGAGTTGTTCTGACCCCATGTTCTTTACACTTGAGAGGGTCAAAATGAAGATTTAGGAGGTCACCCTCAGCACTTACTCATGGACAAATTTGTCTAGTGCAAGTCAAAAATAATTTAGATAAGTAGACAGCATAGATATTTAATGTATCTTTTCTGCCTCAGCCTCATGAACTGGATTGTGCTATAAATAATACGTGCACATTGTCTTGACTTTGCTAACAGCTTCCATGGAGGTGCTAATGTAAGAAGGCTTTGTAGAAATGTTTTGAAATATTTTAAATGTAACAATCTAGAAATACTACATGTACTCTTGGTGCCTTTTTTAACAAATTCTGGCGGAGCTGTAGTTGCTCACACAAGTTAAATTGTAGTGTCTGCTTCCAACCAGTAGGTGAATCTATTGCAGCAAATGTCTTTCGGATAATGAAAACTACCACCAAAAATATCCCAAGAATTCTTCAGTAAATTGGAAACTGCTTTCTCATTAAACTGACTGTGTTTTGGTGGCTACAATGTTTTTGCTTCCCGAAACCAAAGATTGTTTAAACAAAGTTAATAACCCACGCAACTTAGCTTGGCTTTCTGTAAGAACGTACCTTCTTCACAGTCATGTGCAGTCTGACCTTATTTCACCAACATCTAGGGGATATGGGTTTGATAAAGGCACACCAATTAACTGCAGCAAACTAGAAAAGAGTTTTGTAATTAATAAGATACTCATACAAATATTGTGAGCGCTTTCATGGTTTTCTCAGTAGGCCACCAGTGCACTTCTTTGGTTTTTTTAAAGGGGGTAAGAAGCTGTTCTTGTCAGTAATTGGCTGCTGTTCTAGTTTGCTAAAATGAAAGTGCCTTGTTTAGACACCAGCAGCTGGCTACCATTCCCATCTGTTTTCAATGTTGTGTGTTTTTTGCAGTGCTTTGTGGTCTACATGAGATGCACCAGAGCAGACAGGAAAAGACATGCGGTCAGAGAAAACTGGGAGTGACAACTAGTGTTCTGGTTACCATAAGTACATGCAAAAAGTAGGAACTGAAGTTCACATAGGCACAGGCTAAAATTCCTTTGCAATTACTGCACTGCCTTCCTCTCTCCTTACAGTGTCTAATATTTGAAAATATATTGCAAACAGCATGTTTCTCCGGGTGTTTTTTTTTAAAAAGTATGCATTTTGTGAATTTGATACGACTATTTCTTCTGTTGCTGTACTTAAGCTGTAATCCAAACTCATATGAGATTCGACCTATTTAATATTACTCTCTAAATACTTGCACATTCCATAAAGGTTGTGGATGTATTTTAACCCTTTCCTCGGCCTCAGGCTGTGAGTGGGATACAACAAAGTGCCCGCTGGATGAAATGCATTATTTTATCACCTTAACTTCATCCAGCCCAACAGCCTTCCAAGAATGCTGTGTTCCTCTACCTCTGGCCTTTTGTGCAGCCTTGATTCCCTCACCTCACCACTGGTGGCCGTGACATTTGTCACCTCAGCCCGACACTCTGGAATTCCCCCACCTCCCCCCTCCCAAGCCTCTTTACAGTTCCAGTTCTTTGTGTATATTTCAAGACACTGTTTAATTTTCTGGCTCCAATTCACCGACTTCTGCATTTAACTCGAGTACCTTCGACTGTTTGTGCACAAGCCCCTCGGGGAGGTGGGATGCCTGTTAACACGTGCTAATCACTCATTTTGTGAAGCCATATTTCAACTCACTTTCAAACTAACACTTCCTGAAGCTTGTCAACAAAAGCAAGACCAAAGAACACAATGACAATTTTAAAAGATTTTTGTGGCCAGTGCTGACAATACATGCCATTTATTGCCTTCCACATTAACAATGCCTCGAGACCATGGCGATGACCCACCTTCTTGAACTGCTGTGGAGGTGCATTCACAGTGCTACAAGGGAGAGAGTTCCAGGAGGTGTGGAGGGAGTGAATGTTTAAGGTACTAGTTGGGTGGGATTCATCTAGTCCTTGATGGTGCTGCGTTGTTTGAGTGTATTGAGCTTCACTCATTCAGGCAAGTGGAAAATATCCATCATGCTTATGACTTGCACGTTGTGTGGGATGGGCTTTGGGGAGTCAGGAGGTGAGCTACTTGCCACAGAATTCCCAGCCACTGACCTTCTACGGCAGCCACAATATTCTTGTGGCTTAACCATTTTACTGAGGGTACTGAATCCAATTGATGGAATTGCTCCAGTAAACTCAGCACTCACAGCTGCTCCCTTACCAGTCAGGGAGAAACGGGTTTGTTAACGGGACTTTTACTGAGAGGTCACTTTCTGTATTTTGGAAGTTTTCTGAATCACTGTAGGATGGTTGGCACCCTGGCAGCTTTATAGTGGATCATGGTTGAGGATAAATACAAGCAAGAACAGCAGTCACCTATTCGAAGGACAGCAGAGGAGAGAGTGGCAGAGGGCTGCACCTCGCAGGAGTGACACAGGGTTCACAAGCATGTTATTTCTTAACGTTTGGAAGCAACAGTGTTACTCCAATTGTCACTTGAGTTGGTGGTGGACCTTTGCAACCAGTTAGAGGCAGCCCTGATTGCTAGCCATTAACAGTGCTCATCAAAGTCATCATCACTCTCCACTTTATTTTCTCTGAATCCCGCACATCTCTGGCAGAGAGAGATATCCAGTATCTCTGAAGCACTGGCCCACACATCTGGAAAAAAAAGTCAACCAGTAGGCTGTTTGCTAGGGCCAGTGATTTGCAAATGTCACTGTGATAACACCCAGTCAGTGTGGGTGAGTGCTCAGTGATCAGCTCCGATTGGATCTCCACGGTAACAGAGTGTCATTGACTGCATATACATGGAATGTTGCTTATTCTTAAATCAACCAGAAACTTAGGTCAACTGCTGAGGCTTCCACTCCATCAGTGTGCATCTTGAGTGCAACTACCATCAGGTATTTGGGCAGGTCGACACAAGATTTCCAGAGAGAGTGCCATAATATTATTTTTCTCTTTGGCAATCCCAGATCCTGATGTGGAGTCATAGAGTCATGGAGATGTACACTAAGGAAACAGACCCTTCGGTCCAACTCAACCAAGCTGACAACATATCCTAACCTAATCTACACCCATTTGTCAGTGCTTGGCCCATATTCCTCCAAACTCTTCCTATTCATATACCCATCCAGACGTCTTTTAAATGTAATTGCACCAGCCTCCACCACTTCCTCTGGCAGCTCATGTGTATATGCACCATCCTCTGCATGAAAATGTTGCCCCATAGGTCCCTTTTAAATTTTTCCCCCCCTCACCCTAAACCTATGCCCTCAAGTTCTGGATTCCCCCAAGCCAGGGAAATGACCTTGTTTACTCACCCTATCCATGACCCTCATGATTTTATAAACCTCTATAAGATCAGCCCTCAGCCTCTGGCACTCAGGGATAACAGCCCCAGCCTATTCAGCCTCTCAATATAGGTCAAATCCTCCATTCCTGTCAATATCCTTGTAAAGTGTCCTTAAACCTGCAGTTACACTTAGAGCACGGCAAGTCAGAGATGATGTACAATCTGACCTTGACTGATGATACCTATTAGGAACCTAACTAATGAACTCCATCAATGCTATGATGACTGCCATATGTAAAATTGAACAATCCATCAGCATCCTGAAGATAAGCTTCAGGCGCTGAGACAGATCTGGAGTGCCTTTCAGTTTATGCAAACGAGGTTGTCCACGACGGTCATGATGTGCTGCACACTGCTCGAGGACAGCAGGAGGACCAAGACACAGAGCTCAGATCTAATCTGGATAATCCAAAACAGAAGATACAAAAGGGAAAGCTGTTCACATTGTTGTCTGGAATGGTTTCATATTCAGGGCACATTAGTGGAGCCATCTCAGAAACACATACAAAGCCTATGTTTCCTGTACCAACCAGCACACAAACACCACTCTTAACCCCCCACAAAAGCCTGGTACTACTGAAATTAATAAGTCTTGTGACAACAAACCCTTATACATCTTCCATTGTTTCCTGTCAGTTCAGGTCTTCCCATTCATCATCAAACAGGTTTAAAGACAATTGGTCACACAGTATCAAAGAATGGCCAAGACTGGAAAACCATGCAAAAGAGTAAAAGTTATTGAAGTTCAAGTAAACAACAGAATCTTCACAGCTTAAAGTATTCTCCCTCTTGAGCAGAGGTGGAGGCAGGCTGTTTAGATCACTGTTATGAACGTTGAGACCTTTTTGGCTGATGCTTACTTGGTTTTGGAGTGCCCCAGGGCCCCACCAAAGACTGCTGCAGCTGCAGCTGTACAGGGGCATAATGGATCATTGAAATATGAAGTAACAAGGGGTCAGTCAATAGGTGAGAAATGAAAAGGTTTTCAGTGGACTATCAACATTGTCACATTTCATTGCTTCCATTCTGCCTGATGGTGCAAACACATTCAGAAGCCATGGCTATCTGTCACGCTGCTATTTAAGGTGGTTGACAATTTAGTGTCCAGACTCTGCACAGCCATAGTCAAGGTATGGATAGATTGATTTGATTGTTGTGCTTGATGTTCTGTTCTGCAACATCAAGGTCCTCCTGCTGGAGAAAGACTGACTGCAGTCTCTCTGCAATTGTAGTCCAGGGTTTCGGCATGCCAATCTGTTGCACATTCTCTGCTGCTTTTCATTGATTCTCTTTTTCAATTGTGGGACCCTAGAATCGGGATTCACAGTCTTAGGATCCAGTGTAGGTCATTTAGGATGGAGGTGAGGAAACATTTCTCCACTCAAAGAGTGGTCAATCTGTGGAATTTACAACAACAGAGGGCTGTGGAAGCCAAGTCGCTAGGTATATTCAAGAAAGAGATAGATACATTTTTGATACTAAAGGCATCAAGGTGTATCGAGAGAAAACAGGAATATGGCATTGAGTTAGAGGATCAGCCATTCTCATGTTAAATGGTGGAGCAGTCTTGGATGGCTGAATACCTACTGCTCCTGGTTTCTATGTTTCTACAGCATCACCATCCAGCTGAGCAGAGCTTAGTGAAGACTACTTCCTCCCACACAGATACTCCACTGCTTTCTTTTCCACCACCATCTGTGGTTGCTCATTCCTGAAGTGTCAGTCACCAGTTGCTAACATAACAGGCTGTTCAAAGTTTGGTAGAAGATTTGTAGCTCGGGTGCTCGTTGTTGTGGTTCTGTTCGCCGAGCTGGGAATTTGTGTTGCAAACGTTTCGTCCCCTGTCTAGGTGACATCCTCAGTGCTTGGGAGCCTCCTGTGAAGTCCTTCTGTGCTGTTTTCTCCGGTATTTATAGTGGCCTGCCTCTGCCGCTTCCGGTTGTCAGTTCGAGCTGTCCACTGTAGTGGCCGGTATATTGGGTCCAGGTCGATGTGTTTGTTGATAGAGTCTGTGTTTTCGTGGCTAGTTGGTGTTCGTGTATACGGATCGTTAACTGTCTTCCTGTTTGTCCGATGTAGTGTTTTGTGCAGTCCTTGCATGGGATTTTGTACACTACATTAGTTTTGCTCATGTTGGGTATCGGGTCCTTTGTCCTGGTGAGTTGTTGTCTGAGCAGAGAACAGCCAGGGAATTCCTAGAGGCATGGCATTCATCCACAGACTTTATCAACAAACACATCGACCTGGACCCAATATACCGGCCACTACAGCGGACAGCTCGAACTGACAACCGGAAGCGGCAGAGACAGGCCACTATAAATACCGGAGAAAACATCACAGAAGCGCTTCACAGGAGGCTCCCAAGCACTGAGGATGTCACCTAGACAGGGGACGAAACGTTTGCAAGACAAATTCCCAGCTCGGTGAACAGAACCACAATAACAGGCTGTATAACTAGCTGATGGGAGCATGCGGATCAGAGCACATGAGTCCTGCTGATGATACATCCTGAGAGGTATCCTTATCAAAAACAGCACTTGCTGTGATACACATGAAGGCCTTATCAGAGACAAACAATGAGTTTGCACGCATAGGATAAGAATGTTTCAAGCTATTATTATGAAGACGATTATATTTCATTTGCTGTTAAAGTTGAATCAAAATGATTCAGTGTTTTTTGCCATGATGGGTAGCTAAATTTGAATTGTCTCAGCAGGTAACTGGGAGGTCACCATCTTCCAACCTCTGATGTATAGAGATACAGGTTTTCAACATATCCACTGCAGTGGATTGGCCCCCAAAGCTGGAAGTAAAATGTTAATGAACAAACTGATACCTCCTGCAGACAATTCAACTTATTCCAGATTTGTTCAGGTGAATTCCCCCTTCCTTTGACCCAACTCCCAACACAGTTCCAAGTCAATACAAGACTTGATGTTCTCCTTCAGCACCAATTTCTTTCTGATTATTTTCTTGTGAGCCACTTTGAGATGATTCACGATGAAACAGACACTACTTAAATTCAACTTGTTGTTGTACTTTATGCTAACTGCTGTGTCCATTAGGAGCACCAAGAAAATGCTGCACCTATGCAATATTCAGAGGACTGAGTGCCGATCCATTGAACTGAAACTCCAATTTTTAACTGAGTTACTAAGGCAAGTTCGTGAAATGAAAGGCAACAGGAAGCTGTCGGCGCACTTCCATACAGAATGCAGATGATTGCTGTGAGAACGCCTCATAAACTGATGAAGTAGGGAAAAGACAAATTCTGAGGGCAGCACACATATCTGGAAATCTGTAAATATCCTTGAAAAGAATGTGATTCCACTGGGCTAGTTTACTCAGTTAAAAAGCAGAGCTCGTGATTGCCAAGACAGAGAAAAAAAATGCTACTTAGGCAAAAAAAATGTTATTATCGTGGATTATATCCTCTAAAAGTATTTTGGCATGAGGATAGCTAGTGGAATTAAGAAGTGGTGGAACTTGGAAGAACGGATATAAAATCAGAAATTAAATTATAATGAGGTACCTTTACACTCCCACCACATCACCACATTAAGCATGTGGTTGGATATGGTACAGGACACTTACCAAGAGGGTCTCAGAGCAATCCATTCAGATTCAGCAACTCACAAAACCTTGAAACCCATTATCGTTATCCCACCTGGTTACGTTTGCTCTGTCATTTAGTAATGACACTAAAAACCCCAGCCACTCTGTTAATAAGTAAAACAGGGTTGACATTAGACTGAAGAAAATTATCATTAATTGAAAAGATTTTTTACATATGGGAGAATACTGAAGAGCTTTTTTAAATCTTAGGATTAAATATTTCCATATGCAGCTGCTGCCAAATACAAAAAATTGTTTGATAATTACATTTGATTCCGATGTCTGACAGATTTTTCCATATTTATGCAGTTTCCCATTTTCCCGGAGTCTGTGTAGCAGCGTTACATAAATTTACTGTTTCTTTAACTCTTTACCAGTTGCACTAAACTTTGCCATTTTGGAGACAGTGGGGAGTTTTTAAGCTTGAGAGCAGGTTTTGGGAGGGTGATGAGGCTGTGGGCAAGAAACCTAGCTGATGTCATCCTTTTAATTCCTGGGCCTTTGAGCCTGAAATCTGAGCGACTAACTGGGCCCAAGCTGGGGGGGTGGAAACGAAGCTGGTACATAAGCCTTGTTACAAGGCCCCATTCCACTGACTGCAGCATGAGTATGAAAGCGACAATTTAGTCAGGATGTGAAAGTGGGTTAGGCCTGCTCTGACTGAAGATATGACTTTACTTGAAGAACCTATCCTCCCCCGGCCCTATAAACAAAAGCTTCACCTCCACCTTTGTGCTCCTCCATACTTCACAGCAGCTACAGTGTTTAGACAAAGCCTATGTGTGCATGCACCAAGAGGCTGAGTTCCAAACTATCACTGATTGACTGGAGGAGCTATACAAAAGATGGGACTTGGATTAAGCATCTGGAAGTCAAAGGTCCTCGACCAGCCTGCTCTCACCACACAACACTGCCTCCCCCGCAAGCAAATATCAAGATCCACTGAGAGTCACAGGATACTATGAATCACCCCCCACACGTTGGGTGCCTCTCACTGTGGTGAAATTCTCAATGTTACCCTCCAATATGCCAGCACAATCTTTGGCCATCTAAAGAACTGAGTGTTTGATGACAGACACCTCCAACTTGGCACCAAGCTCATTGTCTACAAGGTGGCAGTGTTAACAGCTCTGCTGTATGTGCCAGAGTCATTGGCAGTGTGCAATGAGCACATCAAAACCCCTTGAGATATATCCACAGCAATGCCTTGGCAAGCTCTTGCGAATCTTCTTGCAAAATAGGTGGTCCAAAATCAATGCTCGCTCTCAGGGTCACATCACCTGACAGTCAAGCAACTGCATACGTCTGGCCCTGATTGTCCACATGCCTGACTCAAGTCTTCCAGAATAAACTCTCTGTTCCAAGTTAGAATTATGGCAAGTGGTTAACAGGAGGGCAGAACAAACTCTTCAAGGATGTCCAACTCACTAACCCAAGACTGCCCAAACTAGAGAAGAACCATTTATAAAGCTACCAACAAAGCATCTCAAAGCCCAGGAGAAAATTGACTATGAACACTCAAATGGAGGAGATCCCATTAAACACCTCATTAACACTACTTGAGGCAGATTCAGCATTGGGCAATTTAGTTACTCGGACAAAATTCCACGTATGGAGTCAGCTATTATGAGGGGGCATAGCTTTAAATTAAGGGGTGGTAGGTATAGGACAGATGTTATGGGTAGATTCTTTACTCAGCGAGTCGTGAGTTCATGGAATGCCCTGCCAGTAGCAGTGGTGGACTCTCCCTCTTTATGGGCATTTAAAAGGGCATTGGATAGGCATATGGAGGATAGTGGGCTAGTGTAGGTTAGGTGGGCTTGGATTGGCGCAACATTGAGGGCCAAAGGGCCTGTACTGCGCTGTATTTTTCTATGTTCTATGTTCTAAAAGCCCAGGACGGAAGAAAGTCATCTTTGATCCAGGAGACTGTTGAAGACGAGATAAAAAGAAGACTTCAGAGCAGCTTTCATTTGAGGCAGGTCTGGTGAGATTCCCACCCCCATGTTGTCAAGAGGCCGTCAAGAACATGTTGATGCGTAGCACCACAATTTGCAAACATTGCTCCTGACTGGGACCAGTACCTTACTTCCTGCCTGAAATATCCACAGAATTGGTACTGTGTGGATAATTAATCTGTAGCTTTGTAAAACCCTCATTGAGTAATTTTGCTTGGGCAAGGGGAGTTAAAATACCTGCTGAAATGAATAGTCTAAAGGTATTTTTGTTGTTGATAAATGAGAGTGACTGTGTCGTTCTTTTTATTTTGAAGCTGGACAATGCTGTAAGTCACCCTCTGACTGAACACCAGTGAAATAGGGCTGGGGTCTAAAGCTGAGTATTAGATACCCCTTCACTTGGCTGTTGTGGCTTGACACATCTCACATAAAGAAAACTTTCAGGATGTATTCATTTAACTGTCTGCAACTATTGAACTGCCTGCAGTCTCGAGGATCTGGTAATACTGCCATTGAAGCTCTGATGTCTCAATTCTATTTGCATAAATATTTATTATTTGACGACCTGTCTTGTTTGAATTCTGTAGGCTTGTTGCTTTCATAAGAGTTGTTTTTAGTGCTGTTCTCTAAAATCAATATAATGTAAGAAGTGAATTAACTCTTTGAATCTATTAATCGTAAAATTAGTCAGAATTTAGAAAATGTGGTTTAAGGAATGATCATCAACATCGGTTTCTTTTAGGTAAGCCATGTTAGAGAATTGATGGAATTTTTGCAATTGTAGATTGAGTAGACAAAGTGAATTCCATAGGTCTATCAGTCTTCTGAAGGTATTTTGCTCTGTCCAAGGATATGTAAATCTGTATGTAAGAGAATAGGGCAAGACATAAAGCTGGAACTTTTTTTTAAAGTCCACTTTCCCTGGATTTTTGTAGGGTTATTCACCATGAGGGTAAGTAGATTCTTCCAATATATCTTACCAAACCCACCTCATTGATTACCTACCACACTCATGGCATTTGTCATTGTGTGTTGTATCAAGTTGCCTTCTATTAGGACAGTCAAATGTGTCAATGACGTTCTGTCTAGCTTGAAGCACCTGCCATAACTGAACTCTGTCATGGAGAGTATCAGTATCCTCCTCCTCCTCCTCAGAAAACTGTTGCCATTCTCCCTGCTCCTCTGCATCCTGCACATTTTTCATTGCCTGCTCCAATTTATAGTATGCCAGGATAATGCCACGCACACTGTCCAGATGAAACCCCAGCCCTGCTAGATGAGACAAAGAAGTGGAACCTCATCTTCAATAGCTCTGCTCCACCACAGTGCTGGTTGTGGCAAGAGCAGCATTAAACCTGCACTCCACATCAGTCAGGGAGATCTTGTAATTGTGTCATGGTTACAGTGAGTAACTCCTGTCTCCCAGCAACCAGCATTGTAAGGTACCTGGATCCTCAAATGCACCAGGTATGTGAGGGTGCTGCAGAATGCAGGAGACGTGGCAGCTGCCAGGGTAGTGGGCACACACCTTGGGGAAGTGGTAACAGTGATCACAGATGAGCTACATATTGATGAAATGCAAGCCCTTCATGCAGATGAATTCTGCAGTGTTGTAATATGGCTCTTTCAGTGCCAAGTGTGTGCAGTTCAATTGCACCTTTACCTGGGAGAGAACAGGGGGAGGGCAATGATGTTAGTGCACCTTAGGGCTCAGGCTGCACAACTGACATTGGCTTGACAGCATGTAATAAACATGTGAGATTTGCACAGTTGGCATCAGTAACTGCTCTGACGTGTTAAAGGGTGCATGTCTGAGAGGTCCCACGCAGGTTTCCCATCAAACACGAGAAGGAATCAATCACACTGAAGCTCAGCACTGCCATTACCCGTGCAGCCATTTAAAGAGGATTACTACCCACTTCTGGAGGCCTCAGTTGCACTTCAGAATCTGGAAACAGTACAATCACTGTATCCAGGGACAACACTGTAACTCACCCATCCACAGGAATTGTGGTTGGAGTTCTCTGGGACTCCTGTGACAGCTCTTTGAGCTCTATGCTCCTCATGCACCATATAAGCCTGCTTCTGCTCTGTGCCTCCTCCTACTGCAGCTGTCTTTGCCTTCTGGATAGGCAGCCCACAGTGAGGCATGCTGCACTCTGATAATGGGGCCTTCACCATACACTGAGACATACTGCACTCTGATAATGGGGCCTTCACCATACAGTGAGACATACTGCACTCTGATAATGGGGCCTTCACCATACACTGAGACATACTGCACTCTGATAATGGGGCCTTCACCATACAGTGAGACATACTGCACTCTGATAATGGGGCCTTCACCATACACTGAGACATACTGCACTCTGATAATGGGGCCTTCACCATACACTGAGACATACTGCACTCTGATAATGGGGCCTTCACCATACAGTGAGACATACTGCACTCTGATAATGGGGCCTTCACCATACACTGAGACATACTGCACTCTGATAGTGGGGCTTTCACCATACAGTGAGACAAACTGCACTCTGATAATGGGGCCTTCACCATACACTGAGACATACTGTACTCTGATAGTGGGGCTTTCACCATACACTGAGACATACTGCACTCTGATAGTGGGGCTTTCACCATACAGTGAGACATACTGCACTCTGATAATGGGGCCTTCACCATACACTGAGACATACTGCACTCTGATAATGGGGCCTTCACCATACACTGAGACATACTGCACTCTGATAGTGGGGCTTTCACCATACAGTGAAAAATACTGCACTCTGATAGTGGGGCTTTTACCATACACTGAGACATACTGCACTCTGATAATGGGGATTTCACCATACACTGAGACATACTGCACTCTGATAATGGGGCCTTCACCATACAGTGAGACAAACTGCACTCTGATAATGGGGCCTTCACCATACACTGAGACATACTGCACTCTGATAATGGGGCCTTCACCATACACTGAGACATACTGCACTCTGATAGTGGGGCTTTCACCATACAGTGAAAAATACTGCACTCTGATAGTGGGGCTTTTACCATACACTGAGACATACTGCACTCTGATAATGGGGGCTTCACTGTACATTGAGACATACTGCGCTCTGATAATGGGGCCATTACCTTACAGTGAGACATACTGCTCTCTGAAAATTGGGGCTTCACCAAACAGTGAGACATACTGTAATCTGATAATGGGGCCATTACCATACAGTGGGATACACTGCACTCTGATAATAGGGCTATTACCATACAGTGAGACATACATCGCTCTGATAATGGGGCCCCATTCACCATACCATGAGCCATACTGCACTTTGATAATGGGGGCTTCACCACACAATGAAACATATTGCACTCTGATAATGGGTCCATTACCATACAGTGAGACAGACTGCTCTCTGATAATGGGGACTTCACCATACAGTGAGACATACTGCTCTCTGATAATGGGTCCATTACCATACAGTGAGACATACTGCTCTCTGATAATGGGTCCTTCACCATACAGTGAGACATACTGCACTCTGATAGTGGGGATTTCACCATACAATGAGACATACTGCAATCTGATCATGGGGCCATTAATACAGTGCACAGATAATGGTGCCTTCCTCATACAGGGAGACATACTGCACTCTGATAATGGGGCCATTACTATACAGTGAGACATACTGTGTACAGATAACGGGGCCATTACCATACAGGGAGTCATACTGCACTCTGACAGTGGGGCCTTCACCATAAAGTGAGACATGCTGCATTCTGATAATGGGGCTATTACCATACAGTGAGACATACTGCTCTTGGATAATGGGGACTTCACCATATAGTGAGACATACTGCGCTCTGATAATATCGCCTTCACCACACAGTGAGTCATACTGTGCTCAGATACTGGGGGCTTCACCATACAATGAGACATACTGCACTCTGATAATGCGGGCTTCACCATACAGTGAGACATACTGCACTCCGATAGTGGGATTTCACCATACAGTGAGACATACTGCATACTGATAATGGGGCCTTCACCATACAGTGAGACATACTGTGCTCTGATAATATTGCCTTCACCATAAAGTGAGACATACTGCACACTGGTAATGGGGGCCATTACTTTTTTTTTATTTCAAAAATATACTTTATTCATAAAATGATTTGATGGTCTGTACATTTGGTCATGCCATACATATGTCAACATTTACATACACAGATCAAAATTTATCATTGTTATATACAGGTCTGTGCATTTCTCAATCTTATGCACATATATTTGGCTGAGGCATCAGCAGAGCCCAAAAAACGTCCGCATGGGCCCCCTGTTCTTCTTTAGGCAGGCCGATGTTACACAGTGGTCTTTCCCCACCGCGCCTTGGCGGCAGCTGCCCCAAGCTTCAGCGCGTCCCTCAACACGTAGTCTTGGACCTTGGAATGTGCCAGTCTGCAACACTCAGTCGGGATCAACTCCTTCAGCTGGAAGATCAACAGGTTTCGGACCGCCCAGAGAGCGTCCTTCACCGAGTTGATGATCCTCCAGGCGCAGTTAATGTTCATCTCGGTGTGAGTCCCGGGGAACAGGCCGTAGAGCACGGAGTCCCGCATCACGGCGCTGCTCGGGACGAACCTCGACAAGCACCACTGCATTCCTCTACAGACTTCCTCTGCATAGGCACATTCCAGAAGGAGGTGTGTGACAGTCTCGTCCCCACCGCAGCCACTTCAAGGGCAGCGTGCGGTCCGGGCATGCGTGAAGAATCTCACAGGCAGAGCCCTACTCACCACCAGCCAAGCCATGTCTTGGTGCTTGTTGGAAAGTTCTGGCGATGAGGCATTCTGCCAAATGGCTTTGACAGTCTGCTCAGGGAACCGCTCGACAAGATCCGCCCTCTCCTTTTCCCGAAGGGTCTCAAGGACACTACGTGCTGACCACTTCTTGACGGACTTGTGGTCAAAGGTGATTTTCCTCATAAATTTCTCCACAAAGGACAGGTGATACGGAACGGTCCAACTACTCGGAGCGTTCCGCGGCAGCGTGGCCAGGCCCATCCTTCGCAACACCGGGGACAGGTAGAACCTCAGTACATAGTGACACTTGGTGTTTGCGTACCGGGGATCCATGCACAGCTTGATGCGGCCACACACAAAGGTGGCCATCAGGGTGAGGGTGGCATTGGGCGTGTTTTTTTCCCCCATTGCACCGGTCTTTGTACATTGTGTCTCTTTGGACCCAGTCCATCTTTGATCTCCAAATGAAGTGGAAGATGGCCTGGGTGACTGCGGCGGCACAGGTCCTGGGGATAGGCCAGACCTGTGCCACATATAGCAATACTGAGAGTACCTCACACCTGATGACCAGGTTTTTTCCCGCGATGGAGAGCGACCGTTGCCCCCATCTGTCTAGTTTCTGTCTCACCTTCCTGATCCGCTCCGCCCAGGTCTTGGCGCACGCCCCAGCCCCCCCGAACCAAATACCCAGCACCTTCAGGTGGCCAGTCCTGACGGCGAAGGGGATAGAGGATTGGTCGGCCCAGTTCCCGAAGAGCATGGCCTTGCTCTTGCCTCGGTTTACCTTGGCCCCCGAGGCCCGTTCGAACTGGTCACAGATGCACATGAGTCTGTGCACGGATCCAAGCAGAAAACAGTGACGTCATCCATGTACAGGGAGGCTTTAACCTGTAGGCCCCCGCTGCCAAGAATAGTCACCCCTCTCAGGCTCGCATCCTTCCTGATGGATTCGGCAAATGGCTCTATGCAACCCACAAACAAGGCGGGTGAGAGGGGGCATCCCTGCCTGACTCCAGATCTTACAGGGAAGCTATCTGATTCCCACCCATTGATTGAGACTGCACTGACAATGTTGGTGTAGAGCAGTCTGATCCAATTTCCGATTCCCTCCCCAAAGCCCATTTTGGAGAGGACATCCCTCATATATGTATGCGATATCCTGTCAAAGGCTTTCTCCTGGTCCAGGCTGATGAGGCAGGTGTCCACCCCCTGTCCTGCATGTAGGCGATCGTATCCCTGAGGAGTGCAAGATTCTCAGAGATCTTCCTGCCCGGTACAGCACAGGTTTGGTCCGGGTGGATCACCGATCCCAGAGCAGACCTGACCCGGTTGGCGATGACCTTTGACAAGATTTTGTAGTCTGTATTTAACAGTGAGATCGGTCTCCAATTTCTAATTTCCTCCCTCTCCCCCTTCCGCTTGTAGATGAGGGTGATGATGCCTTTCCTCATGGATTCACTCATGGTACCTGCCCAAAGCATACTGACATACACCTCCAGCAGGTCCTGGCCGATCTAGTCCCAAAGAGCGGAATAAATCTCGACCGGTAAGCCGTCGCTTCAGGGAGTTTTATTCTTTTCGAAGGACTCGAGGGCCTTGGTCAGCTCATCCAGAGATAGCGGCTGGTCCAGCCTCTCTCGTGTTCCGTCATCTAGGACCTCCGTGCTAGAGGACAGGAACGACTGGGAGGTCGCGCTATCGGTTGGCTTCGAGTCATACAGGCTGGCATAGAAGGATTTGCTGATCCTCATGACGTCAGCCTGAGATGACATTACCGAGCCATCTTCTTTCTTCAGGCTGCTGAGCACGGAGCTCTCTTTGCGCACCTTCTGGAAGAAGAAACGTGAGCACGTCTCGTCCTGCTCCACCGAGTGGACCCTGGACCGGAAGATTATCCTGGAGGCCTCCGAGGCAAACAGCGAGGCTTGCTGGCCCTTCACCTCCTTGAGGTCCTCCGTGACATCGACCCCCATCGTCTGCAGCAGGAGCAGGTTCTGCATACTTTCCTGGAGCTGGGACAGTTTTCCACGCCTCTCTCTCACCTCCTGGACACCTTTGAGGATAAAGAACCTCTTGATGTTCCCTTTTACCATTTCCCACCAGTCCGCTGGAGACTCAAAGAGGGGTTTCACGGTTCTCCAACCTGCGTAATCCCTCTTGAGCTCTTCGATGTTTCCCGGGGTCAACAGCTTAGTGTTCAGCTTTCACGTTCCCTTGCCCGCCCGCTGTTCGTCCTGTAGGTGACAGTCGGCCAGCAGGAGGCAGTGGTCAGAGAAGAACACCGGCTTGATGTCGGTGGATCTGACCGAGAGCTTTCGGGACACAAACAGGTAATCCATCCTTGAGCGGATAGACCCGTCTGCCCGTGACCAGGTGTATCTACGCTGTGCTCCATCTGCAGGGGTGCTGAAGACGTCGTGCAGCTTGGCGTCTTTGACCGTTTCCATCAGGGCTCTGGACGTAGCGTCCGGTTTACTGTCCCCCCCACCAGATCGTCCATCTGCATCAATGATGCAGTTGAAGTCTCCGGCCAGAATGACCAGCCTGGACGTAGCCAGCAGCAGTGGAAGCTGTTGCAGGACGGCCAACCGTTCACTCTTACCCGCTGGGGCGTACACGTTGATTAGTCTCACGGGAGCGTTTCTGTATTTAACGTCCGCGACGAGGAGGCGCCCGCCCACCACCTCCTTAACTTCGGAGATGGTGAAGTTGCCTCCCCGCAACAGGATATCCAGGCCAGAAACGCAGCTATCGTTGCCCCCAGACCACACTGACGGCCCATGGGCTCACAAGCTCGACCATCACCTGTAACTGCTGAGGTGCGGTATCCCACACTCCTGCAGAAACAGGACAACCTCACAGTGAGTCATACTATGCTCTGGTAATTGGGGCTTTCACCATACAGTGAGACATACTGCACTCTGATAATGGGGACTTCACCATACAGTGAAACATACTGCGCTCTGATAATGGGGACTTCACCATACAGTGACACATGCTGCGCTCTGATAATGGGGAATTCACCATACAGTGAAACATACTGCGCTCTGATAATGGGGACTTCAAAATACAGTGACACATGCTGCGCTCTGATAATGGGGAATTCACCATACAGTGACACATGCTGCGCTCTGATAATGGGGAATTCACCATACAGTGAAACATACTGCGCTCTGATAAAGGGGACTTCAAAATACAGTGACACATGCTGCGCTCTGATAATGGGGAATTCACCATACAGTGACACATGCTGCGCTCTGATAATGGGGAATTCACCATACAGTGAAACATACTGCGCTCTGATAATGGGGAATTCACCATACAGTGAGACATACTGCGCTCTGATAATGGGGACTTCACCATACAGTGAAACATACTGCGCTCTGATAATGGGGACTTCACCATACAGTGAAACATACTGCGCTCTGATAAAGGGGCCATTACTATACAGTGAGACATACTGTGCACAGATAACGGGGCCATTACCATACAGTGAGTCATACTGCACTCTGACAGTGGGGCCTTCACCATAAAGTGAGACATGCTGCATTCTGATAATGGGGCTATGACCACACAGTGAGACATACTGCACTCTGATAATATCGCCTTCACCATACGGTGACACATACTGCACTCTGCAAGTGGCGATTTCACCATACAACGAGACATACTGCATACTGATAATGGGTCCATTACCATACAATGAGATATACTGCACTCTGATAATGGGGCTATTACCATACAGTGAGACATACTGCTCTCGGATAATGGGGATTTCACCATACAGTGAGACATACAGCACTCTGATAATGGGGACTTCACCAGACAGTGAGACATACTGCATACTGAAAATGGGGCCTTCTCCATACAGTGAGACATACTGTGCTCTGATAATATCTCCTTCACCATCCAGCGAGACATACTGCACTCTGATAATGGGGCCATTATCTTACAGTGAGACATACTGCTCTCTGGTAATTAGGGCTTTCACCACACAGTGAGACATACTGCACTCTAATAATGGGGAATTCACCATACAGTGAAACATACTGCGCTCTGATAAAGGGGCATTACTATACAGTGAGACATACTGTGCACAGATAACGGGGCCATTACCATACAGTGAGTCATACTGCACTCTGACAGTGGGGCCTTCACCATACAGTGAGACATACTGCACTCTGATAATGGGGCTATTACCATACAGTAAGACATACTGCTCTTGGATAATGGGGACTTCACCATACAGTGAGACATACTGCACTCTGATAATGGTGCCTTCACCATACGGTGAGACATACTGCATTCTGATAATGGGGTCATCACCACACAGTGAGTCATACTGCGCTCAGATAACGGGGGCTTCAACATACAGTGAGACATATCGCACTCTGATAATGGGGCCATTTTTTTAATTTCAAAAATATACTTTATTCATAAAATGATTTGATGGTCTGTACATTTGGTCATGCCATACATATGTCAACATTTACATACACAGATCAGAATTTATCATTGTTATATACAGGTTTGTGCATTTCTCAATCACATGCCCATATATTTGGCTGAGGCATCAGCAGAGCCCAAAACGTCTGCATGGGGCCCCTGTTCTTCTTTAGGCAGGCAGATGTTACAAGGTGGTCTTTCCCCACCGCGCCTTGGCGGCAGCTGCCCCAAGCTTCAGCGCGTCCCTCAACACGTAGTCTTGGACCTTGGAATGTGCCAGTCTGCAACACTCAGTCGGGATCAACTCCTTCAGCTGGAAGATCAACAGGTTTCGGACCGCGCAGAGAGCGTCCTTCACCGAGTTGATGATCCTCCAGGCGCAGTTGATGTTCGTCTCGGTGTGCGTCCCGGGGAACAGGCCGTAGAGCACGGAGTCCCGCGTCACGGCGCTGCTCGGGACGAACCTCGACAAGCACCACTGCATTTCTCTCCAGACTTCCTCTGCATAGGTACATTCCACAAGGAGATGTGTGACAGTCTTGTCCCCCTCCACAGCCGCTTCGAGGGCAGCGTGCGGTGCGGCAGAGAGTCCGGGCGTGCATGAAGGATCTCACAGGCAGAGCCCTTCTCACCACCAGCCAAGCCATGTTTTGGTGCTTGTTGGAAAGTTCTAGCGATGAGGTATTCTGCCAAATAACTTTGACAGTCCGCTCAGGGAACTGCTCGACAGGATCCGCCCTCTCCTTTTCCCGAAGAGTCTCAAGGACACTACGTGCTGACCACTTCCTGATGGACTTGTGGTCAAAGGTGATTTTCCTCATAAATTTCTCCATGAAGGACAGGTGGTACGGAACGGTCCAACTATTCGGAGCGTTCCGCGGCAGCGAGGCCAGGCCCATCCTTCGCAACACCGGGGACAGGTAGAACCTCAGTATGTAGTGACACTTGGTGTTTGCGTACCGGGGATCCATGCACAGCTTGATGCAGCCACACACAAAGGTGGCCATCAGGGTGAGGGTGGCATTGGGTGTATTTTTTCCCCCGTTGCCCAGACTGACTCGTTGTACAGCGAGTCCCTTCGGACCCGGTCCATCTTTGACCTCCATATAAACTGGAAGATGGCCCGGGTGACTGCAGCGGCACAGGTTCTGGGAATAGGCCAGACCTGTGCCACGTATAATAGCAATGACAGTGCCTCACACCTGATGACCAGGTTTTTTCCCACGATGGAGAGCGACCGTAGCTTCCATCTGCCCAGTTTCTGCCTCACTTTGCTGATACACTCCTCCCATGACCTGGCGCACGCCCCAGCCCCCTCGAACCAAATACCCAGGTGGTCGGTCCTGACGGTGAAGGGGATCGAGGATTGGTCGGCCCAGTTCCCGAAGAGCATGGCCTCGCTCTTGCCTCGGTTTACCTTGGCCCCCGAGGCCCGTTCGAACTGGTCACAGATGCACATGAGTCTGCGCATGGACAGCTGATCCGAGCAGAAAACGGCGACGTCATCCGTGTACAGGGAGGCCTTAACCTGTAGGCCCCCGCTGCCAGGAATAGTCACCCCTCTCAGGCTCACATCCTTCCTGATGGACTCGGCAAATGGCTCTATGCAACACACAAACAAGGCAGGAGAGAGAGGGCAGCCCTGCCTGAATCCAGATCTGACTGGGAAGCTATCTGATTCCCACCCATTGATTGAGACTGCACTGACAATGTTGGTGTAGAGCAGTCTGATCCAATTGCAGATTCCATGCCCAAAGCCCATTTTGGAGAGAACATCTCTCATATACCGACCATACAGTGAGACATACTGGACACAGATAATGGGGCCTTCACCATACAGTGAGACATCATGCTGTCTGATAATGGGGACTTCATACAGTGATACATACTGCACTCTGATATTGCCAGCTTCACCATACAGTGAGATATACTGCACTCTGATAATGGTGCGTTCACCTTGCAGTGAGACATACTGCACTCTGATAATGGTGTCCTCACCATATAGTGAGACATAGTGCACTCTGATAATGGGGCCTTCACCATATAGTGAGACATACTGCACTCTGATAATGGTGCCCTCACCATACAGTGAGACATACTGCACTCTGATAATTGGGCCATTACCTTACAGTGAGACACACTACACCCTGATAATGGGGTCTTCACCATACAGTGAGATATGCTGCTCTCTGATAATGGGGACTTCACCATATACTGAGACATACTGCTCTCTGATAATGGTGTCCTCTCTGCTCCATGTGGTGTACTCTCTGCTCGGTGTGGTATTATCTCTGCTCAGTGTGGTGTACTCTCTGCTCAGTGTGGTGTACTCTCTGCTCGGTGTGGTGTACTCTCTGCTCGGTGTGGTGTTATCTCTGCTCAGTGTGGTGTTCTCTCTGCTCAGTGTGGTGTACTCTCTGCTCAGTGTGGTGTACTCTCTGCTCGGTGCAGTGTTATCTCTGCTCAGTGTGGTGTACTCTCTGCTCAGTGTGGTGTACTCTCTGCTCGGTGTGGTGTTATCTCTGCTCGGTGTGGTGTTATCTCTGCTCGGTGTGGTGTACTCTCTGCTCGGTGTGGTGTTATCTCTGCTCGGTGTTGTGTACTCTCTATTTGTGTGTGGTATTCTCTCTGCTCGGTGTGGTATTCTCTCTGCTCGGTATGGTTTCCTCTCTGCTTGGTGTGGTATTCTCTCTGCTCGGTGCAGTGTCCTCTCTGTTTGGGTGTGGTGTACTCTCTACTCGGTGTGGTGTCCTCTCTGCTCGTTGTGGTGTCCTCTCTGTTCGGCGTGGTGTACTCTCTGCTTGGTGCAGTGTCCCCTCTGCTCCGTGTGGTAATCTCTGGTCGGTGTGGTATTCTCTCTGTTCGGTGTGGTATTCAATTCAATTAAATTCAATTCAAAAAGTGGCAAAGTCTGTGGGGAAAAGTAGCCCAAGCTACAAAATAAATAATCCAGGAGCAGCAGGTCTAAACATAGGAAAAGCAGGCAAAGTTAATAGTTATCATATCGCTGTAGTGAAAAGCTAAAGATTATCAGCAAAAGAACCATAAAAGTCAAGAAGTTATTTTCAATCTGACCTTTGAATTAAATCATTTTCAGTTTAGTGAAAGCCATGGAAAATGTCCCGAATGGATACTGTTGAGAGAGGATCAGAAACTGGTCAAGATGCATTTCTGGAAGAACTTCTAGCTCAGATGTTTACGAAGAGAAAATGTAACTCGTATTTTGATAGACTTGTAAATTACAGCCGTTGAACTTTGCAAGTTCTTGAGTACAGAATAATATCAGAAATATTGAAGCATATGCTTTTGAATAACCATTGTTTATTGATTTATAATTACGGTCCATAAATGCCTTCAATACTTGTCTAATGTCATCTATGATCAAACACACCTGCATTTATTATTTATCTCAATGCAAATAAGATTGTGTTCAGAAAACATTTTGATCTTCATTTGCAATAAAGTTAAATGAGAACAATGAATAACATGCAATGTGCACCTTTTACTAGCAGGAATTCTCTGAAGGTACATTAAGTCTTTAAAGTGATTTTCTTTTAAATAATTTCTACCTAGGAAACTTATGTACATGTTCAAATTCACTCTCTGCAGAGCTCCTTTCCTTAACTTCTTCCCCCTTTTTGGTGCCCATCCCCATTTCTACTACTTCTTACTGCTGTGTGTGATGATTTGATAGGCTAATACCATTCTTAATCAAAAGCAGCAGAAGGTGGGTTTTTACAGGCTCAGATAGATCTGACCCTATCAAGAACTGCTGAAACTTGCCCAGTGAAAGCAGACAAGTTTATCAACATGAGATTTGACTTTTCCTCTTGATTAAAAGCCCTACCATCTACTGGAGCCAGTAAGCTGTCTTAAAGTATTTTATTTAGATATGCTTTCTTACAGAATCAGTCAAGATAGGCAAGGTTCATATTTAACATAGAAGTACTTACAGCTTATTAAGGTTTTATCATCAAAATATTGTTCCAGTGTTTATGAAACTGAGGGAGACTGTGCTGTAATACCTTTAGCCCAGAAGCTCTGGGCACTATTCCAAAATGAAAGTTATTTCTGTAATTTGAGGAACAATATTGTAGCATTTAAAGTCAGAAAAAAATTGTAGTGAATATTTGTTTTATGTTCCCATTTGGCTGAAGCCACATACGTTATAAGGATCACAAACATCATAAAGAACACCGACACTTAGCTAGTTCTATCCTACAGCACAGCTGAACAACATGGCTGAAGCTTTTCTCCATATTTATTGAATTTAAGCCCAAGGGTGTGACTGGTAAAACAGCTGGTCCTAATTAGATCAGACTACAGTATCTTCTGACGCATTCATTCATATCCAGCCCTGTCTGCACACCAATATATAGCCTCTAGAATCAACTCCACACTACTCTTAATGATACCTTCAGGCTCCTAACTGGTATTGCTGGCTTATATAAATGGAAGTGGTATAAAGTAAATCCAAAATCAGATTGCTGATTCAGTAACAATGATGTGTGATTTTTTTTGCATTTCTATTCATTCGCTTTAAGACTGAAAATCTATTGCATGGAAATGCCTCCTCTGTTCAAATTTTCCACACTTGCGCATGTTATTAAATACCTGAGTCCTATATGTAAGGAGATAAAAAGTTAATATTTGCCCCAATGCTTATATTTTGACCAGGTCAGTTATTTGGCATTGACTGTTATAATTTTACAACTTTCGGCCAATATTTTCACTTTGCAGTCTTTTTCAAGGTGCTGCGATAATTTCAGCTCTTTTGCCTACAGAGTCTATGGAACTCACATTGGTCTCCTGAGAGTGAACATAATACAGAAGAGGACAGTTTGTTCAAAGAGTAGCTACCCAGCCCCCACTCCTTGAAATATGAAAGGCATGTTCACTTTGTTGGAGTAAATCATTGATTCATTCAAGCACAGAATGAATAGCTAGAAGTGATTGCACTACTCATCAAGGGTCTGTACCCTGGGGCCTCGCACAAATATTGTGTCATGCCCAAATTTGAAGGGTACCTTAGTAAAATGTATTAGCATTATAAAAGAGGCAGGTTTAGAGGATAGTATTTGGTGGTTTTGTCAAGGGGCAACACTGATGTTATCACAGGCCACTAGAGTGAAACTACATGTATCAATGGATACATGTCATACAGGTTTACAATGCAGAAAAAGGCCCTTTGGCTCATTGTGTCCCTGACAGTCAATGCAGTCAATACTCTAATCCATTTTCCAGAACTTGGACCATAGCCTTGTATGACTTGGCATCCCAAGTGCACATCTGAATACTGCTTCAATATTAAGACGGTTTCTGTTCTTACCATCCTTACAGGCAGTGAGTTCCAGGTTCCCACCACCCTCTGGGTGAAAAAGCTTTTCCTCACATCACCTCTAAATGCTCCCTATCATAAACCTATGACCTGGGTCAATGATCTCTCCACCAATTTGTAAATGTTTCTTTCAGTCCACCCTGTCTATATCCCTCATAATTTTACCTATCTCAATCATGTCCCCTCTTCTCTGCTCTAAGGAAAACAATACCACTCTATTGAATCTCACTTCATAACTGAAACTCTCCAGGCCAGGCAGCCCTGGTAAATCTCCTCTGCACTCTCTCCAGTGCAATCACATCCCTCCTAAAATGTTGATTCCAGAACTGCCTACAGTACTCCAGCTGTGGCCTAACCAACATTTTTTTCCAGTTCCAGCATAACATCCTTGCTGTTAAACTCTATGCCTAGACTAATAAAAGCAAGCACACCATATGCTTCTTAACCACTTTATCCACTTGCCCTGTCCTGTCATTATAATGGTTATGCATATGTCTCATCTGTCTTAAAGAAACCTCATCAGAGTGTGAATTAAAAATTCCACTGCAAGCGAGCCAAATTTGCCAATCAGCCTCCTGGCTAGACGAGTATGTTCAAGAAAGTGACCCTGTTTCAGTGGCATCACTGAATTGCAGTTTCAGTTTCCATTTGGCATTAACACTAAACTTGAGGTCTTCAGAGACAAAAGTAGAAATGACCAGAAAAGCTCAGCAGGCCTGGCAGCGTCTGTGGAGAGATATAAGAGTTAACGTTTTCAGGTCGAGCGACCCTTCCTCAGGTCACTTGACCCGAAAAGTTAACTCTTTTCTCTCCACAGATGCTGCCAGACCTGCTCAGCTTACTCTTCAGAGGGTCAGTGTGGACTTGTTGGGCTGAAGGGCCTGTCTCCATATTGTAGGGAATCTAATCTAGACTCTGATTTACAGCATCCACAGTTCTTTTGGTTCTTAAGAGTCAGGTGTTGAAGTTCAAAGTAGCTCCAAATTGAGGTAGACTTCATCTTCAGCTTTACTCTTGCATCATGTTGAAACCTGCTCAGGCCCATGTTTACCTCTCAAAAATAGCTGCAATTTATTTCTCCTTAGGTATGTGGTGTCACCTGTACTCAATCACTGAGACAACAAAACTTGTGATTCTCAAAGGGGACCCAAAGTACTGCCCAAAGGCAGTAGTGACAAAACAACAAAAGCAGAGCTCAGAGTGCCAGAAAGTTTCATTCCCTTTCTTCTGCTTGAAGGAATTTGAAAATTATCTATTCCATTGGAATCATGAACATTTAAAAGATTCTCAATGTTGATAATGTTGAGTTAGTCTTTCACATGTTTAAGGTACAGATGTACTCACGGATGGATAATTGAATGGAAAGTTTACTGAGTGATAATCCACAGTCCATCAGTGGAAAATAGAACAATTTGTATACATCATATAGAGAATATTAGACAGCAATGATTACTAAAAAAGCATTAATCTTGTCAAGAGATTGAGATGAAGTATTAAACCATGAGATCAAATCCGAGGAAAATGAATCCTGGGATCAAGCTATTTTCAGTTACTCTCACAGCAAATGTATCTTGAGATACGAACAAAAGAAATTAATTCTGATCTGTGAAAGTAGTTCCTGATGATATCACAACAAATGTGACATCACTTTAAAAAGCAAGAAGAATTTTCTGTGCAAAATATAAGCAAGGAAGAATTGCATCGATAGAAAATCCTGTAAAACTCAGAAACTTCCAAGCCACTTTAAATCAAGTGAAAGACTTTTGAAGTATTCCGACTGTTGTAACACAGGAAATGTAGCAGCCGATTAGGACACAGCAAGATCCCGTAAACAATGTGATATTGACCAGATTTTTAAATGTTATTTTTAGAACATATTTTAGATGTTGACCAAGGGAAATACATTGTGCAGAACAATTGGGCAAACTTCCCTATTCTTCTTTGAAGACATGTTTTGGGATTGTTTACATCCAACTGTGAGGGCAGATGGGGTCTTAGTTTAACATCTCATCCAAAACATGACAATCAATCAGTTGCTGAACTTAAAAGTTATGCGAAGTCATCTTCAGTCTTCATAGCTCAAATGAAATTTTAAATTGCTGCCATGTTTTGTGATTTTTCTTTATTACCTATTTGGCCCAGGGGGGATTTTTGATGAATTTTGATTATAGAGAAGGAGGAATGGATTAATAGAAAACACACAGTGTGTGTGTTGTATTAATTAATATCCTGTAACTGATCCAGTGGCCTGATACAGGGTATTTTTATTCTTTCTTAACTCTAAATAAATAAATCACCTGTACATATTGGGTTTAACATGTTCTCTTCTGCTGTGACTTGTAGTGAGGGTGCTTGAATCTAATATTTGAATCGTTGGAATAGTCTTTCGCAATTTATTATCACAAAACAATTATGTCTTACTAATGTTTTTCTATGACTGTTACCTTCATAATAAAACCTACAAACTTCTTACTGAATAGAACTGGTTGATGTGGATTGCATTCAGGTCTAATCAAAGCAGCAGAGTTCAGAAAGCCTCTCATGTGTCTCAGTCTTAAAGTTTGCACTGAAATATGTTAATCAGAGCTCATGAACAGAAGTTGGCTTATATTGATTTGTATTCCCCAACATGGAATGATCAAAGTAATTTTGTGGTTTAAAGTTGATGCAGATCTATATTTCCCTTTTTAAAAATATCTTCTACCTTCTCAGTTGATTGTGCCAGATATTGAAAACCTATCTGGGTGGGACCAGCTGAAATTTTGCCTCAGCTGCCTTAAATAATTCTGTAAGGATTCAGAAGCTGTAAAATCAGTCTAACGATGTTGAAATCGGGCTCTTCTGGAAATCTGCCATTTCTTTTTCTGCAATGCCTGCTGGGACTAATGGAAAAGTCATGAGGAGAAGAAAATGAACTTTGGAAACTTAGACTCACAGGTTGCAATTTTTCCAATCTCAAAGAATTGACTTCCTTGCTAGTTTGAGATTCCCACTTATGGTTGTGCAGTGTCACTAGGCCTCAGCATCATGGATAACTGGGCACTATTAATCATGTATACAATTTGTTTGGTGTAGCCACTAGCATAGGAAATGGTGATCAGAAGCCAAATGCTCCTGCTGGTGCCATAGTTACTCAGATCCCTAAAGGCTGATTCTTTCCTTAGGTGACCTACCTGGAACAGCTCAGTCAGAAGGTTGAAGGAACCTCAGGGGTTTGGATTCCTGAGCATGCTATAGACTTTAAAATCCACAGAGTGTGCACCAACTAACTAACTTGTTCTCCAGAAGCGAGCAGGTGTGACCAAGGTTAGGAACTTGGTGAGACTAATCTGAGGGCTAAGGGTTTTAAAAAAAAATATTCATTTATAAGATGCTGGCATTTTTCATTTTTTATTCATTCATGAGATGTGGGCGTTACTGGCTAGGCCAGCATTTATTGCCCATCTCTAATTACCCAGAGGACAGTTAAGAGTCAAGGATCTAGATTAAAGTGGTGCTGAAAAAGCACAGCAGTTCAGGCAACATCCAAGGAGCAGGAAAATTGACGTTTTGGGCAAAAGCCCTTCATCAGGAATACAGGCAGAGAGCCTGAAGGGTGGAGAGATAAATGAGAGGAGGGTGGGGGTGGGGAGAAAGTAGCATAGAGTACAATAGGTGAGTGGGGGTGGGAATGAAGGTGATAGGTCAGAGAGGAGGGTGGAGTGGATAGGTGGAAAGGAAGATTGGCAGGTAGGACCAGTCATGGGGACAGTGCTGAGCGTGAAGTTTGGAACTGGGGTGAGGTGGGGGAAGGTGAAATGAGAAAACTGGTGAAGTAAATGACCTGGGAGTTGCAGTGGGAGAGGGACAACCTGAGATTCTTGTAGCGAGAGGAGGAAAACTTCTTCAAGGCAGGCATCCTTGCAAGAGGATTCGCAGTAGGGTTAAAATCAACAAGGTAAAAACAATGACCGCAGATGCTGGAAACCAGATCTGAATTAGAGTGGTGCTGGAAAAGCACAGCAGTTCAGGCAGCATCCGAGGAGCAGGAAAATCGATGTTTTGGGCAAAAGCCCTTCATCAGGAATACAGGCAGAGTGCCTGAAGGGTAGATACCACATTGCTGTGAGTCTGGAGTCACATATAGGCCAGGCAGGTAAAGATGACAGATTTCCTTCCCTGAAGGACATTCGTGAACCAGATTACTTTTTCCTGACAATCAGCAATAGTTTCATGGTCATCATTAAACTCTTATTTCCAGATTATTGAATTCATATTGCACCATCTGCCATAGCGGAATGACAGGTTCCAGAACATTGCATGGGTCTCTGGATTAATGATCCAGTGATAATACCATTAGGCCATTGCCAGTCCATTAGACCAGCATTTATTCTCCATCCCAGTTAACAGTCAGCCGCATCGCTGTGGGTGTAGAGTCACATGAGGGAGGTGATGATCCAGTGGTATTATTGCCAAACCTGATAATCCAGAGGCTGTGGTAATATTCTGGGGATGTGGCTTCAGAGCCTGCCATGGCAGGTGATGGAATTAAAAGTTTAATGATGACCATTAAACCTCTATCAATTTTTTGGGGAAAAATCTATATCATTTACGAATGTATGTTAAAGAATGTATGTATGCTGTTCTTACCCAGTCAGGCCTACATGCCATTCCAGACCACAGTTATGTGGTTGACTCTGAACTGGCCTTTGGGATTAGGGATGGGTAATACAAGTTGGCCTAGCCAGCAAGTTGACAGGTTTCACATTAGTGAGCCAGATGAGTTTTACAACAGTTGGCAGTGGTTACCTGGTTGCCATTAAGCTAGTTTTTAATTCCAAACTTTTTTATTGAATTCAAATTTCGTCATCTTCCATGGTGAGATTCGAAGTTATTTGTCCTGATATGAGCCTGGGGTCCAGTTTAGTGACATCCAACACCTCCTGGAGAGGCAAGGGCCTGAAAGAATGGTTCAAAGGCCTCATGGTGAGGGAGAAATTAAATGTCTGATTGGGAACTGGCAGATGAAGGATCTATTTGGTTAGTTGATAGAGATAAAATAAAACCCATGGAGCTGAGACTTCAGAGGCCTCGGATGTATTGGTAGTCTCTCGGGGAAGAGAGCATGGGGTTCCCAATCGCTGTTCTTCAAGCAAACATTTGGATCCAAATGGGAGATGTAAGACACTCATCTCCTCAATCCATCCACTGTTGATGCACTGTAATCACTAAGTTTCCTGAATTTCAGGAAATTGGCAGACTGGAGCTAAAATTGAGAACCTGAACTGACAATGAGACATTCAACCTAACAATCATATTTAACATTGCTCTCTGACTCTTTGGAGTGCACTGACTGCCTCAGTTAGAGTCAAAAATTGGCAATTGTGATTTTAGAAATAGATCCCTAAACCAGGCAAGTTCTTAGATTAAAATTCCACTTTAAATTTCCACTAAAACAAGCCCTAATAGCACAGGGCCCAAATGAGAGATAAAATTGTTCAATTGCCATTGGGCAAGATCGCTGTTCCATAGCCATCTTGTTATCTACTTTCCATTGCATTAACATCCAGCCAGATGGATATTCTGATTGATACTGGAGCAGAACTGAGCAAAAGAAAAAATAACAAAAGAACTTGCATTCACTTAACTACCTTAGGACATCCTAAAGCACTTTACAGCCATGGAGTTACATCTGAAGTGCTGTGTTAAATTACTGTTGTAATGTAGAAATGCAGCAGTCAATTTACAAAGAGCAAAGTCCGACAAACATCAATGTGATAATGACTGGATAATCTGCAATTTTTTAAAATGGTGTTGTTGAGGGACATTGATTGGCAATGACACTAGGAATAACCTCTTGGCTTTTCAAAATTGTGACATGGAATTCTTCATTGCAACTAAATGGGTAGCTAGGGCATTGTTCGACTAACTCATCCTTATCCAGTATCCTCAAAGTGGCATTCCCTCATTACTCTGGAATGTCAGCCTTGGTTAGCAGAACTGAGCCCAGGGCTTGTCCCCTTCCTCCTGCTTTCTTTTATTTTTCTTCTTTTTTCTTTTCTTCTTTGGCTCTTTTAAAAAAATTTTTCTTCATTTTCTTTTCTTTGAAAGCCTGGAGAGATGTGAGTGAAGGGGGGCGTCTCCGGCGGCAACAACCCCAGCAAGAGCCGAACATGGCTGCACCCCAGCCCGGGATCTCCTGGTGAACGAGGAGCAGGTAGTGTTCAGGCCGAGCCCATCTGCTCCAGGCCAGCCGCATTCTTTTCCTCTCTCTCCTTTCCATCTTGTTGTTTTCTTTTCTTCATCTTTCTGCTGTCATGAGGTGGCTGGAGTGGAGTTGGTGCCAGGGATGAGGCCTTCTGGCGTCCTGGCCCGATGCATGGACTCTTGGAATCGTTGTGGGCATCAGCTGCAACAATGGCAGAGCATGGACTCCTGTCTACACTAGGCCCAGAGCAGGGACCTTGCAGAAGTCTTGGGGAATCTTGCTCGGACCACGACCAATGAAATTAACTCTATTTAAGTATTCTGTTTTATTTTTGCTATACCTCAAAATGGCGCCAGATTGTGGCGACAGAACATTTTTCACTGTATCTCCTTAGATACATGCGGCAATAAATAAATCATTCATCATTCTAGGTTCAGCTTTCTGAAGTGGGATTTGAACTTCTGAGTCAGAATACTGTGAGTGCTATCAAGCAGGTATCCAAACACATGTCTCACCAAAAGCTCCCTCTGGAAATACGTGAAGAGAAGTTGGATGAACAACTGCAGTTCACAACACAAAGGTTCCAAAATAATCCTTTAAACTCAAGTAAAAATTACATTTTATTAAAACTTATGATTTGTATCAAAATAAGAAAATTCTTAAAATGCTTAATTTAGTGAACCACCCAGCCGAATACTATTTTTTAGCACTCGGAATTCAGACTAGGCCATGGAAAATTGGGTTCCGAAGATTGGATTGTTTGTGAGCTGGTGTAGATTTAATGGACAGAATGGCCTCCTTCTCTGCCTAAATGCCTCTATATTTGCTAAATATTTCAAATATCTGAAGAGAAAGAATGTGCAGTTATATGGGGAGAAGGCAATCAACTGGCAATAGGTGATTTGCTCTTAAGGAAGGCCCTTTTCTCATATTGTAATAATTCTATGATTCTATGTTAGTTCAACTTGGTGTTAATTTGAAACATTTAACTTTCAACAAAATTAAATAATGATTTGAACAGATTAATAACTGTATGCCTTAATATTTTAAGCAGATAGACAATTAATTCAGTAACACTGGAAGCAAAATTTTATTGCCTTGTTTCTATCTAACTCATTTTATGAAGGCATTCATTGGTTTTTAGTGTTTGGTTTCATTTTCCATGCAATCCATATTATCTCACTGAAGCAAACGTTGTTCACATGAGTTTTGACAGCAAATCTTCCACACTGTTTAAAAGAATGGGGAATCACTGCCAAACCAGAACTCTCATTGCCTGATGCACAAGTTCTTTTGAGATCAATGGATAATGTCTGGCAGCCAAAAGACTGTCTGATTTGTACCTCGCTGAGGGCCAGCCCAGCTGAGCTTAACAAGCCCAACACATATTATATAATCGGAAATCTTCCTGGTCTGTTCACTTCAGCCAGTCATCTATTACAAAAACATAAGGTGTCACTTTGACTTTGGTGTATAATATAAACTATTTGATAAAAATCCATCACATCTCTCTCAGTTTTCATTTCCATCATCCTCATGTAAGAACCTAAGAACCAGGGATAGGAGTAGGCAATTCACCCTTATGAGTCTGCTCTGCCCTTTAATATGATCATGGTTGATCTCAGCTTGGCTTCAACTTTCCTGCCCACTCTCCATAACCCTTTAACCTGTTTTCAACATGGAGTATGAATTCGTCAGGCAAAGGGGACAGAGAATGGGGAAGAAGCAGTCAGTGGTAATTCACAGGAGGTTTTGTTGCCCATCTTTGACCTAATAACATAAGACTTCATGGGGTCAGGAGTCAATGTTGAAGACTCCCAGGGCAACTCCTTCCTGACTGCATGCCACTTCCAACGGGAGAGAACTTACCTAGGGATAGGGATGGTGGTGCTTTAGACATTATCTGGAAGTTATTATTCCATGTGTATGACAATGTTAAGCTGTTGCTTGACTGGTTATTGAGAAAACACTTCGCATTTTGTAAAAGTACCCCCATATGTTGGAAAAGAATACTTTACAAGATCAACAAGGCTGCCATTATTACTTCCTTTGCCAACATTTATGACAGATGGTCTGTCCAGCTTCATTCCTTTGTCAACACTTCATAAAAGAATGGCTTGCTCGTCCATTTCAGAGGGCAGGTAAGAGTCACCCACATTGCTATGGATCTGGAGTCACATGTAAACCAGACCAGGTAAAGATACCAGATTCTCTTCCCAGTTTTCATTAGACTAGATTTATAAATCCTGATTTTCTTATTGAATTCAAATGTGACATCTACCATGGTGGAAGTTGGGCCCATATCCCCAGAACATTAATACCTAAAAAGAAATTGCTGGAGAAACTCAGCAGATCTGGCAGAATTTAAGGAGGGAAAACAGAGCAAACATTTCAAATCTAACGACCCTTCTTCCGTTCTGTCCCAGGACTCAAAAAGTTGACTCTGTTTTCTCTCCACAGATACTGACAGATCTGCCGTGTTTCTCCTGAAATTCCTGTTTTTGTTTGTTTCAGATTTCAAGTATTTGGAGTTGTTTGTTTTATTTCCCCAGAATATTAGCCTGGAGTTCTCGATTGCAAATCCAGTAACATGGCCACTGTAGTAGTCAGAATGAGGTCAGTCAAGTGGGCCTTATGCAATGTGAGTTCCCTGATTGGGGCTGTTAATCTGGTTCAATCAGGGAATCTGGGCTGACAGATAAAAATGGAATGTCAAGGGTTATGTTCACTTTCAGAACCAGCTCTGAACTAGCTAGTCAGTATCATGTACGAAAAATAAAGGATGACTTAGTGACAGGATACCAGCCTTTGTGCTGTTATTTCAGTCACTATGCCATTACCTCTCATTATATAGCTGTGATGTTCCTTACCATGATTATTGCTTACAAACAAAGAAGACTTTTTAATCTACTTAATTAAAGAAAGTCTCTTTCAGTGCTTGGCCATGAACAAAAGTCTTTTTATTCACAAATATTCTCAATAGTGCCTTCTGCTGGACTTTTTTTTTGGGAGATTATGGCTGAACCTTGCCAAAAGCATTCACTGCCTCTGGTCGCAAGTCAAAAATTATGATATGAGTAATATATGAGAGGATAAGCACACAGTATACGATTGAGTGGCAAAGGGTGGGGCAGAAAATTTAACCATTAATGCAGTGAGGGCAATGCTGCTGAAATATGCCAAAAATGAAATGCTCAATTCAGAATTTATCTCAATAACTCTTCTTTTAAACAACACAAAAACAATTACAGGATAATACTTTTACTTAAAGTCCGACACAAAAAGAGAGAGGTGATCCTTTATTATGGATTTGTGTGTGTGCTCAGTACTTCACCAATCAAAGGAGATTTGAAGAATCACTGGTATCACTCACAAACATGATTATTAATTTTACTTTAGTGATTGTCAAATCATCAACACTTCTTCTGCTAGTCCCAGATGACAAAAATGTTTGCGTTTAGCACTGTCGAAAGATGCTTAGACCATTTAAAAAGTGATTGTTTTCTGGGTCATTGAAAAAGCAGAACACATCATTGGTATTTCAAAAGAGATAGCGATAACACATAAAACATGTGAAAACATTAATAATTTAAAGAAAGATAAAGGTTTTTGCCCAAAGAAAATAGTTTGCAATGATCCAACTAATCTGATAAAAATCTTATAAACCTTGACCTTGCAGATATACTGGGACAAGGTGTACTTTTTGGCAGTGATGTTTCCAATGATATTTGTGGACCATACATCATAACCATGCATTCCTAACAGAAACATTTACTTGCCATGGATTTGTTTTGTGTTAACATCGCAACATGCTTTCCAGTTCAGTTTCGTAGATGTAAAAGTAAGCCTGAAAAAAATATTTGACTGGATATGTTCCATAAGACTGCAAAAAAATTGAAAGGGTTTGAAGCTGCCACTCTCAAAATGCCACAAGAGTGTAACAAAGAAAAACACTTGACTGGTCCATCTTTTCTGATCACAAACTCCCATCCACTACAGACTCACCTCTTGAAACTCCCTTCTGAACCAAGCTGTCTGCAATGGTTTATTTTGTAACAGAATGTAAAGATTCTGAAGACATGCAGTAATGTTCTCCCATAGGGTTGATGTTGTGAGTAACGTATGGAGTATTGAAACTATCATTTGACTTATCACCTCAAATTGGCTATTGCACAAAGAATTTTACATCTTCATCCTTTTCCTCCACACTTCATTGATTGGTCAGGATCACACAAAATGGCAATAATATTCAACATCTTGTCTACATTATATACAGCATTCCAAGTACTTGGGAGTGATTCAAGCCACTCATCTTATTGCAGAGATTCAGTTGTCATTGTAAATTGTGAGAGTTCATAAGTACAATTTGAACCCCAGCATGAAATTCCAGCTCTTGGTTTCGCTCTTGTGTTTCCATTTTCTTTTGTTGCATGCTGCCATTAATCAAGTGAATTTGTTCTCAACTTGATGAAAGCATGTCAAATGTTGAGCACTGGGCTTAGATCAAATAAAGGAGTCCCACTGGTTGATGAGTTACTTTTGGACAGCAAGATGATACCATGATGAGACGATTTGTCAGCAGCACAGCAAGGGTTAAAATAAATGATGATTGTCCCAAGCTTTAAATTGCAATTGGAAGAATGTTGAACACCTTATTAGAGATGTATAAATGGTGAGGCTTCAGGGAAACATCAGCAGATTCAATTGTCGGGAACAACAACTGATTGATCTGGTTTCTGTATATTGTAATTAAATTGTGTAAAACAAATGTCTTGAACATAAAACAGTTGGAAATGGAGTTGTGTCTATGGCTTTCCATCTTGTGAGTTATCCACCCTTGACCAGGCCATGAAAATGCATCTCCTTTTATACCACAAAGTAAATACATTGCATTTTGTAACAATAGCAACTTCCGCTCCTGTTTTAGATATTATTGTTGCATTAATGATCATATCTTCAGATATCTAGGTCCTGGAACACTCTGGAATTTTCTCAGTATCCTTTTCAATCCTCCATCACTTTCTGTTTTTCTGAGTCTCCCTTCACTGCTGAAAATGCACCCATTCAACCAAGTATTTGGTCACCTGTTCTAAAGTTGCCACCTTTGGCTCAAAATCTGTTTTTGTCTCACTGTGCTCCTGTGATGTCCCTTGAGATATTATACCAAATTGAAAGTGGGAGAAATACAAGTTGTTACTGTTGGTACATAACAGCAAACACAATATCAATCATCCTTAAGAGAAATAAAATAATTCATGAAGAAATTGTGAGAGAATTTGTGAAAAGCATCTACACCACCTTTTTAACATTAAAATGCATTATTCTACCGCAACCACACAAAATGCATAATCATTGCTTTATACTTAGCTTTCTAACTTGCAAATCAGTGAAAATGTGGTCACTGTAAGTACTGTTTTCCATGTGAGGACCACTACAGTCACTAGCCAACTCGTGGGGCTAAGGAAACACTCATCAACATTGTAGGCAGACAAGCATGTCAACTGCTAATAGAGTGTAACCCGAATAACAGACTATTGACTAGAGCTTCCAACCTGGCAGCATTTCTATGATTTACATTTTGAGAGAGGATTTGTAAATCATTCCAACAGAGCATTTGGCATTGTTGAATGTACTACACTGACAAGGAGTGCATCCTCTCACGTCTCTGATTTTATGAAACATTTACGATCTGCCAAAATGCCACCATGTATAGACTTAATGTGTAAATATTACTCTGAATAGGCAGGACAATACTAAACATTCGGCCAAGATGTGTGGTCCATGCCAGGTGCTGATATTTTATCCTAACAAAGTTAACCTCCAGATTTATGTGGATTTATCTTGGAATAAAATTAACTAATTAAAAGAGAATAAAACAGTTGAATGCCTATCTCAGTTATGATTATCTCAGTTAAGGATGCAAAACATGTGCAATGTCAACAGACATGTTCCACTAATTCTACCCCTACCTTTGGAGCACACTTAGGCATGTCATATTGTTAAAACTACGAACATCTTTCAGTTATAAGTATAATTAGGTTTGGTATGCTAAACTGGGTCCATGTAGGGACAGAGACATTAAATATTCATAAAGCTGAATGTATTTTGTGTCATGCTTTTTTTTTCCTTGGAAAATACTCAGAATTGTATTCACTCATGTTTCAAGCTTGGCAGTTGAATTATAATGCTGCTTCTAATGTACAACATCATTTTTCTATTTTTATGCTTGGGAGTAGGGCATCTTTCAGCCAGTGTTATACTCGTGCTCTCCCAGGCAGAGCTTAAATATTCCTAGTCAAATAAAACGGTAGTTTTTGTTTGTCACTTCTAATAGAAACCATACAGATTTCTAAAATTTTAGTAAAAAAAGAATCCATACCATGGGGATCTGGGTTTGAATCTAGCCCAGAAAGCAAAAAAGAAATTCTTCTCTCTCTAGTGGCTGACAAGGGTCACAAGGAAAATGAGTTCTGGCAGTCTCCATCCAGTTCCCTGTGGGCAAGCCCACTGCATAAAATTTGCCCTGAATTCTGCAGCAATTTACACTAACTTAGCACTGTTGCTCTAATGGGAGGCCAGAGGATATAATGTCTGGAAATCAAACATGCTATGACGGTGCACAGGGGGTGCCCTTGTCATTGCTTCATACTGTCACTGGTTGCAAAGTTCCATATCTCCAACATCACTTCCTAACTGAGAACTAAAGATGCCAAATCATAATGTCTTTAGACACAGAAGGCCTGATTTTAACCTTGCCAGTTCACATCGGGCGAGTGGTTAAATGGTGGCCGGGGATTTGTCTCAGGTACAATGCATTCATGCCAATGAAAATTTTAACTGCCAGAGGCTGCAGGTTAATGAAAACATAAATGTCTGAATAAAACGTGCAAAGATCCAGTGATGCATGTCAATGCAATCAGGAAATATATCTTTAATTTAAAATCGCAGGAGGCTCTATAGTGACAAAACCATTGGTGAAAATTAGTGTAAGGTACCAAATAGGTATTTCAAAATGTATGAAAGGATTCCTCGGAGGCCAAGTGGTGGAGAAGTGATGCTTAAGCCCCTCAAGGAATCCTTGGGATGTTTTCCTGCCCCACTGCCATCCCGCATCTGTGCAACAAGCTAGATCTCTCTCATCTCCCTCATCCCTGCTATATACACACACACTGTTTCTGCAGGACATATTCCCATGTTCTTTTGATGCTTGTCAAACTCTGGTTCACATTTCCTCTCCTAGACCTAGAACTCTAATCTAGAAGGCTGGCAACACAAAGTTATCAAATCAGACTGTGGTGTTAAAACAACCTCATGAGCGATTCAATGAGAACTCCAAAACCTACACTAATCTTGCCCTGGGTTAAAACCAGGTGTAGGATGAATGATACATTAGGGTCCTCGAACATATATTTGTACCACAAGGACATTTAGCTACTGTGGAAAAATATGTCTTGGTAAGAAGATGCTGTATAATGTAACAATCAAATAATAAAGTCATATTGTACATCATAGGGTGGTACAAAAGCTCAGTGGTTAGCACTATTGTCTCACAGTCCCAGGGATTTGGGTTTAATTCCACCCTTAGGCAACTGTCTGCCTGGAGTTTACACATTCTTCCTGTGTCTGTGTGGGTATCTTCTGGGTGCTCTGGTTTCATTCCACAGTCCAAAGATGTGCAGGTTAGATGGATTGGCCATGCAAAATTGCCTATAATGTCCAGGATGTGTAGGAGGGCCAATGTGAACACAATGAGCCAAATGGCTTCCATACTGCAGGAATTCTATGCTGATATTTAGGGATAGTTCCATTGCAGGATCTGTGTCTGCATGATATAGGTGTAACAAGAGTAGCATAACTACAGTTAATGAACTGTAAGTAATTCACTTTCTGAGGCAAGATGAATCAGCCTAAAGAAAGACATCTCACGCTATGTCATTTTAATATTGGTGCCAATGCAACGAGTATTGTTACAAAGTTGAATGCTGACATTATTCCCCAACATCTCTCAGCCAAAGATGAGAGCCTGGTACATGTATGCACTCATTTGCAAGTATTTCTTTTGCCTGATCACACAGCACAGGCCACTCCAAGTGAAGTATTGGACACAAACAATTGCCATGCAATAATAGTACGTGATCAATCATGTTAGCAAAAATGGCCAGCAAATAAACAATCTAATTTCAATGGTCCTGGAATTATCTAACAATTGTATGGATTCCAAATTGACATTGCATTGATCTGACATATGATTTTAACTGATTACATCTGGCTAAATTTAGGAGGATTGTGACAGGAGGCAGTATTTGAAAACAGGGAGAAAGTGAGGACTCCAGCCCTGAGATGTTGACTTTGGATCACTGAATGTATTTAAAGGGGATGTAGGTAAATTTTTGAAATATCAAGAAGTTGATGGCTTTACTGAGCTGACATGAAAGAGGAGTTGAGGACTAGGGCAAATCAACCATGATCTGGTTGAATAGTAGGGCAGTCTTAAGGGGTCGAATAGTTTTCTCATTGCACACAGATTGACCCAGGGTCACTCCTAAGATTATGTAGGTCTGGCCACTATGTTGTAATTATTTGGTAACTTCCCAAGTTATTCCATACATTGATTTAATTTTGACATTGTTTTTGTAACATATGCATGTAATGGTAGGTCGTACATCGTAATGAATCAAAGTTTTGACTCCAGGGCAATTAGAGGTGAGGAATAAAATCCAGCCCTTCATATTTCCATTATTCATCATTTCTCCATTCTTATTCTAGTGTGAAACACCTTGAGAGATCTTTCTGCGCATAAAGAACACTACAGAAATGTAAGTTACAGCCTGTGCCCCATATGGAAAAGTTACTTTTATGCATTTAAAATTAATCCACTCTTCAGTGGAGCACTGTTCTACTGGAGCCTTGGCTGTACTGTGGAAAATGCATCCAGTTGTACAGATCAGAGAAATCCCCAACTAATACTTTGTGTTTCTCCAGACTGCAGTGAAAAGTTAGAATCAGGACTAAATTAAACAATAGATCATAAATCATTTAGGTTTACGTCTTTTAATAACTTAATAACAAAGCACGTGTTCTGTATAAAAAGAAAACTGAACCTTGACAAGTAATGGAATAGTCAGTCAACTGCATAAAATGTTCCCATGGGGTTTAAGGTAGTCTTCTCTGAGTTCCCTTTTTTTTCTCTGGGATTACATAAAGAAATGCAGCTGTGTATAACAGACCATATTAATTATTTTAGATTCTGCATTGCATAGCTTAAAGATGTTATTAATACTTTGGTAAAGAAAACTGTTGCAATTTGAGTCTGCACCAGATACCTGACACCAAAACAGCTTAGTCAAAGAGCTGTTAGCAATGCATTTGTTGGGACAAGAGGAGATAGTCAACTGCTTTTCACTAACTTAACCAAAGGGATGAAAATTGGCTTTGTACTATCAATAATGAAACACATATGGTCAGATAATATTGATTAAGAGCCATGAATAAACTCAATTCTGCCAAGTCTGAACCTGCAATTCATTAATTATGAATGTTATTGATGGAAACCATAATGAAAAGAGATGATGCTGTCTTGGTCACAGGTTCAGATTTTTTCCATTAAAGCAAGCACAAAAGTATCTATCATTAATGAACAATGTGGCTAGACAAAGAAAATAAGATACAGACCTATAATGGCCTTTATAACCTGCTGCCCAAGCTTCTAACAAACAGTAAGAGGGGAAAACCAGCTGTAGCTTGATTTTAATTAAGTCTGTAAGATTCATCAATATTTGTTACACAGAATATTCTGGATCTTTCTTGGCAGCGTCTGCACATCAGTCATTGTGGTCACATTGCTCTCAGTGTAAATCAGAGTCATAAAGTCTTATGAACAGTCAACACTGGGTTAGTTTCAACATGTGGTCATTTAGCATAAACCAGATGCAGCTGGGATTGTAGCTAGTGGCTGCGAGCCTACATTAAGCTTGGATTGATTAAATAATAAAGAAATAACTGTTTTTATTACAACAGCAAAACAACTGCTGCTTGCAGATTTAAATTATGTACCAATTTTGAAATCATTTGTGTGTCCTTCAGGTAGTTTCCTTATTGTCCAGTACTCTAGGTGAACAGTATACTTGGCAACTTCCTAAGATTTTATACAAATTGATTTAATTTTGACAGCTTTTTTATAGCATAAATATGTAGTAGTGTGTCACACATACTAATTAATCAAAGTTTTGCTTGCATATCCAGAGCAATTAGAAATGAAGATCAAACGTTGGCCCAGCCACATCTTATGACTGAATAGCTTTTATTTTAAAAATTGTCTAATCCTATCTATTCACCTTGCTTTCTGGGCTGATTATTTCTACCCTTTATTCTACAAATAGACCATCTTGCCACAGAAGCAGTAGTCCAGTTCAAGTGCTGTCATCATCTTGTGAGAGTTTTTTTTTGACAACCCAACATCCAAGAACAGTCTGTCCTAACATTTCCTTGCCATGCCTCCACATGATTTCCCAGGAAACATTTGTGCTACAGCAGGCCTGTATGGATCTGTTATGCCAGGCAATGTTGGCAAGACCACATTATTGTAGCCAAGTGCACCATTTTGTCTAAAAAATCTAAACTCTGTTGGATATTGTAACTTTGACACAAAGCACTCATGAAGCTGCTCAAACCTTCCCAATACAAGTAACTTCTTTCTGGCTCATGACATTTATGTAGTAAAGGAGATAAATTACAGCTTTCACTAAAGGTGAAACTTCAACAAGCAGGTCACCAAAACTCCAAACCTTGTAGAATTAAAATTCATAATCTAAAGTTTAATTTTCTTTGTTGCATGGGAGCTGATTTAATTTGCTTTTTCTTTTAGCTGATCCTCATTACAGGAAGTCTTGACCTTCTGCAATGACTGTGATTATGTTCTTGTTGGGCCCAATAAAATCTTCTTGTGAAGTTGGAACTTTGTAATAGCTTTGGGCCGATAGGCCATGGACCACTGGAATGTTAAGGTTTAGCAGCTGGAACTCTTGTCCTTCTTTTCAACACAAGTGAACTTCATCTCCTGATCACACAACATAATAGCTCATTTTAATCATGCCATTCTGATTTAAGTTTGTGCAATAATTCAGAGAGGGGAAGTAAATAAAAAGTATTTTTATGGGCCTGGAAGAGTAAGAATGCTCTTCGGCAATTTGCACAAGTATTATTAACATTGAAAGTTCCTGCTCTAGGCCCCAGCACCCCAGTTTTTGACATTTTCTTGTTGTTTCATATATTGTGGGCAGCATTGACATAACCAATATTTATCATCCATCCTTAATTGACCTGGAGAAGGTGGTGGTGAGCTGTTTTCTTGAATCACTGATGCCCCTGGGGTTTTGGTACTCTTACAGTCTTGTTCAGGTAAGAGGTCCAGTTCCTTGATGTAATGACGCTGAGGAGCCGTGATATAGTTCAAAGCCGTTGATGCATGATTTGGAGGAGTGCGTGCAGGTAGTGGTGTTCCCATGCATCAGTTGATCAGTCGCAATTGTTCTTCTCAACTGTAGAGTTACAGATTTGGAAGATACTATTGAAGCAATCTTTCTGATCACTGCAGTGTGTCTTGAAAATGATACACACTGAACATATATGTGGGTCCTTCCCCATCCTCTGCACCTATGTACTGCCTGTGACGTTAGTATAGCGAGACTGCTATTGTGCTGGCCTGTAGCTGGCAAGTTGCAGAAGACATTTGTTTAGGGTGTCTGCTTGTTCATGGCATGTCAATGAGCCATAGTTCTCTGAGCCCTCCTGTAGATATAGGTATTTGGCCCATAATCCAGGGGTAGCCAACCAAAGTCAAAATCTGCCATATAGATAGTTGAGAGGATTTCCATTATAGCCACACATGCAGACAGCCATTTCTGCCAAACTGGCCAGTTTGTGATACTTTAATGGCAAGGCTCAACTGTAAGATACAAAATTCACCATCCTCATTCACTTTCTGTGTTATAAGCTAAGACAGGGCATTTGCAATTCTCCAAGATACATCTTGTGCTGAGCCATTTAAATCTTTAGCAAGGTTTTGCACATAAGATGTTCATTCCACTTAACTAGGCTTGACAGCATGAGGGAGCTGAATTAACATATGCAGTTGAATTGACAAGATCCCTGAAGTACCCCAAGGTTAATGACTATCTGATGTTAATTCAGCTTCTAACTATCAATAGATCCGGCGCTCCAAGTACTTCAAACTCACTGGAATTTATTTTAACATTCATTGCTGTCACCCATTGGTTGCTATGCAATGTGGCTATCTCTTTTACAGCCTGTTAGAACAGCAGAACACTAAGATAGTGTGTTGCGGAAGGCTGATTTGCTGAAGCATTTTTTTTGTTCAACTTTATGATGTCAGTTATGAAAATATTATAAGTTTGGCCTTTGTTAGCATAGAAACATAAAAACAAAAGGAGCAGGAGTAGGCCACTTAGCCCTTTGAACTTTCTCTGCCATGCAAAACAATCATGGCTGATAATCCAACTCAGTATCCTATTGCTGTTTTCTCCCCACACCCTTTGATCCCTTTATCTTGAAGAACTATATCTAATTCCTCTTGAAAACATTGAACGTTTTGTCCTTAACTGTTTGCTGCAGCAGAGAATTCTACAAGCTTACTGCTCTCTGGGTGAAGAAATGTTTCCTCATTTCAGTCCTAAATGGCATACTCTGTAGTATCCTTAAATTTTGACAGCTGGTTCTGGACTCCCCTCTCATCAGGAACATCCTTCCTGCATTTATTCTGTTTAGTCCTGTGAGAATTTTATAGGTTTCTATGAGATTTCCCCCTCATTCTTCTGACTTAAGGCTTGCCTTGGTAGGCCCTGAAATTTTTAAGGTTAGAATTCATGGAACAACAAAAGCTAAGACAGTAAGTGGCAAGATTTCAATTGAAATGTCAGCAAAAAATCTTTATTATACAAAACCAACATTAGGAATAATAACTAAATAGGTTTCCTGAACAAGTAAGCCAACATATTACCATAAAGGTGAGAACTGGGACTAACAAGTCCATAGAACCCTGGATGTCAAGAATGTACAGGATTGGATTTGGAAAATAGAGGAAGCTTATGGTAGATACTGAGGACTTGAAACATTTTGAAGTGGGTAGAAAGTGCAGGAGTTCGCTTAAAAAATAAATTTGGAAAGTGACAAAGAGGCAAGAAAAGATTACTGGCAGGTAAAATAAAGGAAAATCCACAGGCAGTTTATAACCATATTACGGGCAAATAGATAACCAGGGAAACATTACGGCCCATTAGCGACTGAAGTAGCAAATTGTGTGTGGAGGTGGAAAGACAGAAGTGAGGTTTTAAATGAGTACCTTGAGTGTGTAATGAGTATTCACTATCGAGAAAGAATGATGTAGGCCTATAAGTCAAGGAAAAGGACTGTGATATGTTTAAACAAACTACAATTGAGAAGAAGGATATACTAGCAGTTTTAGCAGGCTTAAATCTGGATCATTTCAAAGGCTCCAATCAGATGCAACCCAGGCTGCTGTGGGAGTCAAGAAGAGAGATTGCAGGTGCCAGTAATTTTCAGGTCCTGTCTGGCCAAAGGTGAGGTGTCAGTAGACTGGAGGACAGTGAATGTAGTACAATTCTTAAAGAAGAGCAGTCGCAATAAATGAGGGATCCATAGACCGGTGAGTCTAACACCAGTGATAGTTAAACAGGTGCAAAAAAATCTGAGGGACACAATGAATCTCTATTAAGAGAGGCAAAGATTAGTTAAGGATAGTCAGCATGACTTTCTCAAGGGGACATTATATCTGACGGGTTTAACTGAGGTTTTTTTTGAGGTGACGAGGTATGTGAGTGAGGATAGTGTCATTGATGTAGTCTACATAGACTTCAGTAAGGCGTTTGACAAGCTATTGGGGAGACTGGTCAAGAAGGTCAAAGCCCATGGGATACAGGACAACTGGGCAAACTGACTTTGTGTCAAGAGGCAGAAAGTGATGGTTAAAAGTTGTTCTTGTGACTGAAGACTTGTGTCCAGTGGCATTGCGCAGGTTTTGATGCTGAGTTGTTTGCTGTTTGTGGTGTATGTGTATGTGAATGGTCTGGACATAAATGTAAGATGTATGATCAATAAATTCACAGATTACATGAAAACTGGTGGTCAAAATAATGCAAAGGAAAGAATAGGATGACAGGACTCAAGAGACAGCTGGTCACTTGGGCAGAACAGTTCAAATGGAATTTAATCCAGTAAAGTGTAAAGTGATGCATTTTGAAAGGACTAATATGGCAAGGGAATACACAATGAAAGTATAGAGGATCAGCGGGACGTTGGTGAGCATCTCCACCAATCTTTGAAGACAATAAGACAGGTGATTAAGACAAATGGAATACTTGCCTGTGTTATTTGTGGTGCTGAATTCAGGAACAGGGAAGGTATGATGAAGCTATATATAATGGCAGTTAGGCTGTAGCAGGAATATTGTGTATAATCTTGCTTGATATATTTTAGGATAAATATGATTGCTATAGACATGGTATATTCACCAATTTGTTAACTAGCTGGAGTGTTTCAGTTATGAAGGGAGACTAGATAGGCTCCTCAGAGCAGAGAAGACCGAGGGGGCACTTGATTGAGGTATAGATCAAGAGGCATAGATAGTGTAGCTAAGAAGAGGAGACAATAAACAGAGGTCATAGGTAAGAGGCAAGAGGCAGGAAGCTTAAAGGGGATTTTAAAATTTTTTTTCATCCAGAAGGTGATAGGCATCTGGAACTCACTGCCTCAAAGCGTAATAGAGGTGGGAACCACCACAAAATTTAGGAAGCATTTAAATTAACACTTAAAATGCCATTGGACACGAGGCTACAAGAGGTGGGAAATGGGACTAGAGTGATTGGTGTACAAACAATGGGCTAAAAGGCCTCTTGCTATGCTGTGAATCTATGTGACGCAAAATATGTGCATATTATAAATGACTTACAATCAAGATTTAGGTAATATTCATGGTTTGCACAAGGCACATATGAGTTACTAACCGTACTCTAGCACCAACAGACTGCACTTTAAATGGCTGATGTGGTCAAAACATAGCCCACTGAGATGTTAGTGATACTATAGGACACAAATCTCATTCATACTGTGTCTCTGCAAACCAATTACAGTTGCTCACTTTCAAAGATCTAGTGTTGAAGAATGTTCAAAGCTCTCTCCAACTCAGACTGCATCAACAATTGCTGACATCATGATAATGCAATTTCATCTCCCAAGACCAGATTTCCAGGGCTTCTGAGACTTTTTCTCTGCTTCTAAATGCCTGTATAATTTCAGTTTTCATTAAACAGCCAGCTTCTCCAAGCTGTCACTGAAATTCCCTAACCTTCAATCTTTCTCAGGAGATATAATCTCAGGATAAGGTGGGCCATTTAAGACTGAGATGAAGAGGAATTATGTCACTCAGAGAGTGGTGAATCTTTGAAAATCTCTACCTAGACAGCTGTAGAAGTTCAATCATTGGGCATGTTCAAGAATAAAATTGATAGATTTCTGTAAACTAATGATATTAAGGGAAATGGAAGTAATGCAGCAAAGTAGCATTGAGGTAGATGATCAGCCATAGTCTAATTGAGGGGTATTTCAGGCTTAATGTGTTAATGACCTATGCCTGTCACTGTCTTCCCATGCTGTCAGCTGTATCAAACAAATACTGTTTTCAGAGTTACTTCAACCTACTTTGATCTTCATTTAGCTATCAATGGATTCTAGGACTTCTTTTTAGCTGCAATTCTTTTTCCATGACCTGTACACATCATTCTCAAGACCTTTGCAGACCGCTCACTGCCTGGAGTTTGCAAAGTTTCCTTGAGCTACACTATCTTATTTAATTGGATGAAATTTGGGGCAGCATTGAGGCTCAGGGGTAGTGCTGCTGCCTCACAGAGTCAGGACCTCAAGTTCAATTCCAACCTTGATGACTGTCTGTGCAGAGCTTGCATGCTTCCCCCCCCCCACATCTGTGTGGGTTTCTGCTGGATATTCTGGTTTCCTTTCCTGGGATTGCTAAATTGCCCACGGTTTTCAGAGATGTGTAGGTTAGGTGCATTAGTCATGGGAAATGTAGAATAATAGGGTAGGGGAATAGGCATGTTAGGCCAAACGGCCTGTTTCTATACTATAGGGATTCTATGAAATAAATAATTTTTGTAAGTTTTTAAAGGTTATTGACTGCTTTTAACGAAGTTAATTTGAACTCCCAAAATATATTATTTCCCAGGGCTTTCATTACTGTGAGCAATGTAATTACAAGGGCCTAAGATCACTTATCATTTTTTGGACCCAACCTTTTAAGTGCACGAGACTTCAAGATGCATTAATTGCTTTTCTTTCCTTCTGTAAAACTTTATTTTTAAAAACGAAACATTATACATTGAACACATGATTCAGGAATTTGATATTCACAATATCAACAATGAAACTTAAAATGATCTCACACTATGTCTATTGCATTGTTCGATGTTCAAGGTATATGCTAGACTGATATAGAAAGTACATTTGATATACATGGCATTTAATATCAATTTTAAAATATTAGATTAGGTTCCCTACAGCGTGGAAACAGGCCCTTCGGCCCAACAAGTCCACACTGACCCTCTGAAGAGCAACCCACTCCCTTAATGCACTTAACACTATGGACAAATTAACATGGCCAATTCACCTGACCTGCACATCTCTGGCCTGTCGGAGAAAACCAGAGCACCCGAAGGGAACCCATGCAGATACAGGGAGAACATGCAAACTCCACACAGGCAGTTGCCCAAGGCTAGAATTGAACCTGGGACCCTGGTGCTGTGAGGTAGTAGTGCTAACCATTGAGTCACCATGCAACTCCAACTATATACATAGAAATGAAATTCATAACACGAAAAATCTCTTGTTAATTGTTTAATGTTTAAAATTTGCAGCTCTGTTAAATTAAATTTAATTTATTTTTAGAAAACAATTAAACAGTGTTTTTAAGTGTACAGTGAGACTGTGTCACATCTTAATGCAAATGTTTGTTCCTCCCATTCCATGCTTAATGAGAAGTCAAGCCTCCCCTAAGTTACATGAAGCTCACAGTTTGTTCAATGACCCCAAATTGAACCCAACTTCCTCAGCAAGAAGAAAGTTGGTGAGCATCTAAAATTATGAAAGTCAACATATTGTCCCATTCCCGGAAGAAAGCTGACAAACTCCATTTGAATCCTGGGGTGATTGGCAAGTGCACCTGTTGGAATCAGGCAGCTTGCTCATGATTAAATTCAAATAGGGGGGCCTCTGACATTATTAGAATCCCAATATGATGTTTAACTGACAGAAATCCCACCTCGCAACAAACTTATTGAAAAAGTCAGGCGGGATTGGCTTCATATGTTGACTGATGTATATGACTGAAAGGAATATTGAAAAGAATTTACCCAGCACAGTGTTGACACTGTGATCAGAGTCGTATCACATGTAGTGCATTTTCAAAGCAGTCCAAAGTTTCTGGTTTACTTCCTTCTGATATGGAAACTATCAACTCATGGGATAAGCATCAGCAGAGCCTGTTCGAAGGCTACAAGTGATTGCAGGAGCCACTGGCCCAAAGTTAGATCCTTGGATATTCCTGAGCAGCAGTGCCAAATGGGACTGTGCTTCACCAGGCAGGACATTGTGATTTTACAGAGTTTTGGAGCAGGCCTTGCTGTCTGCTGAAACAAGGGGATAGCAAGCGTTGCCAATGACTGTCAAAGGGAATGGAAGGTAATAGCAGCTATGTTGTATTTCCACATCTGGAGTACAGTGTACAGCTTCGGTCTCCTTATTTACAAACGAATGTTAATAAATTAGAAACAGTTCAGATTAGGTTTACTCAACTGATATCTGTGATAGCCTGTATTCAATTTAATGATCTTACTAAACAATATAAAATCCTGAAAAGACTTTACGGGATGGATGCTGAAAGAATTTGTCCTTTTGTGTGAGAGACCAAAACTAGAGAACATTGTTGAAATTTATTTTAATAAATGACCTGGATGAGGGCGTAGAAGGGTGGGTTAGTAAATTTGCAGACGACAGTAAGGTCGGTGGAGTTGTGGATAGTGACGAAGGAAGTTGTATGTTACAGAGAGACATAAATAAGCTGCAGAGCTGGGCTGAGAGGTAGCAAATGGAGTTTAAAGCAGACAAGTGTGAGGTGATTAACTTTGGTCGGAGTAACCGGAATGCAAAGTACGGGCTAATGGTAAGATTCTTGGTAGTGTAGATGAGCAGAGAGATCTCGGTGTCCAGGTACACAGATCCTTGAAGGTTGCCACCCAGGTTGACAGGGTTGTTAAGAAGGCATACAGTATTTTAGCTTTTATTAATAGAGGGATCGAGTTCCGGAACCATGAGGTTATGCGACAGCTGTACAAAACTCTGGTGTGGCCGCACTTGGAGTATTGGTTCTCTAGTCCAACCTGCTCCACTATTGAGTAGAATCGTGATTGATCTGATTGTGGTCTCAACTCCAAATTCCCAAACATCCCCTCATAATCTTTGACCCCTTTAATCAATATTCAATTTACCTCTTCCTTAAAAATATTCACTGATGCTGCTTCCACTATTCTCCAGGAAAGATTCTCCTAATCTTCTTCATAAACTGGAGATTAAGAAGAATCTGATCACTGCATTATAAGAAGGATGTGGAAGCTTTGGAAAGGGTGCAGAGGAGCTTTACTAGGGTGTTGAATGGTATGGAGGGAAGGTCTTATGAGGAAAGGCTGTTTTCATTAGAGAGAAGAAGGTTGAGAGGTGATTTAATAGAGACATATAAGATAATCAGAGGGTTAGATAGGTTGGACAGGAAGAGCCTTTTTCCAAGAATGGTGACAGCGAGCACGAGGGGGCATAGCTTTAAATTGAGGGGTGATAGATATAGGACAAAAGTCAGAGTAGTTTCTTTACTTAGAGAGTAGTAAGGGTATGAAATGCTTTGCCTGCAACAGTAGTAGATTCGCCAACTTTAAGTACATTTAAGTCGTCATTGGACAAGCACATGGACATACATAGAATAGTGTAGGTTAGATGGGCTTCAGATTGGTATGACAAGTCAGTGCAACATCAAGGGCTGAAGGGCCTGTACTGCACTGTAATGTAATGTTCTATGTCTCCAGTTTAAGAAGAAGATTAGGAGAATCTTTCCTGGAGAATAGTGGAAGCAGCATCAGTGAATATTTTTAAGGAAGAGGGAAATTGAATATTGATTAAAGGGGTCAAAGGTTATGAAGGGATGTTTGGGAATTTGGAGTTGAGACCACAATCAGATCAATCACGATTCTACTCAATAGTGGAGCAGGCTGGACTAGAGAACCAAATGATTTCTTCTTTTCCTAATTCTTATATCTGTAAAGAGACCATGATTCTTCATTTTCTTACTGCTAGTTCTTTCCAGGCTGGCCACAGTGGACATTACCCATATCACCCACTTTAAGAAGATGTCATTGAGACTCTGATGGAGCAAACTAGGTAATCCCCTTCATAATGGATGCCAACAGACAGAATGAGTGACAATTATGATTTTCAACACTTTCATGTCTGATAATGCATCACTGATGAGCTATTTGTTCAGATGAACAGTAAAGACTTCTTATCCTTCAATGTGCAATTTGCG